>NW_023416313.1:6513505-7252880 GCF_014108235.1 Myotis myotis | reverse complement strand
TGCACTTATTTCTTCCGCATGTCAGTATCTTCAGACACAGTAAGCCACATGCAGCCTTTCTCTCCTTGTCCAACAGAGGCAGGTTTGCTACTCCTAGTTCCAGCGGAAGTGGATCTGACGTGGGCGGTCAGCACCTTCCTTTACCAATGGCTTATGGAACTCACGTCCTGCACGAGAGTGGATATTTGCCCAACAAAACTCACAGTAATACTGCAGGCAAGTGACATTGGCACAAAAAAAGGGAGCAAATTTTCCACCACAGCGTGCGCCCTGGCATTCATCACACATCTGGTCATCTAGCACATATGGCTTTACCTCCACCTAGAAAATGAGAGAAAAATGTCTTAGTAGGTCTGCTTCAGAAATCATTTTAGTAATAATTTAAAATGTGTTCTAGAGAAAAAACAACAACACAGCATTAAATGTTGAGAAAGTAGGCAGTTTCCCAGGGAAATGCTTTACCACACAGTAGGTAAAAAAATTCATTTTGTTCTTGAACTAACCATTTTTATATTGTTTCATGCTCATAATTGACCATGTGATTAAATAAGCACTTAGTTTGGTAATTTTGCTATATGTTTGGCAATGTAATCTTCAGAAGACTATAAACTGAATGGTACTTACTATATTTTCCACTGACAGAAAATAATTTTAAAAACTACAAAAATCTAACTGATTTGTAAAACATTCCACCCTGACTTTCCTGAAGTAACATCATAAAAATACCTGTGTATTACTATTTTCAGAGGTTACTGTGAGTGAAAAAGCAAAGGGATATCCAGCCGTCATGGCAGACAAACGGTTTTTACATATTTGTCCCTTTGTTTTAATACCACCTGTGCACCGGGACAGCACCGGCCCTGGCAGCATTTCTCCTCCGCAGGAGAGCTGTGCCTGCTTGTACGTGACTGGTTCAGAACCAGGACTGTGGGTAATGTTGTTATGGGCATGTCTAGACTTTTGTGAATTTATAAGATAGAAAGTCAAAGTCCCACTGTGAAGGCCTGACTTGGTAAAAGACCTCAGATTGCCCTAAGGTCTGATTCCTAAAACTCTTAACCTCATCTGTTAAACGAGGATTAAAGAACCTGCCCAATCGAGTGAAGACTAGATAATGCAAGTAAAAACATTTAAGACAGTGCCACCGTAAATACTCCGCAAATTAGCATTAGCTACTATTAGGTAACAAGATGGCCTTGTTTTCTTGCTTCTTTCTGAACCAAAGGTTACTACTACCTTTGTCTGCGTGAATAGTGTCAGGCAGCCTAAGACCTCAGCCTTTCCTGAGGAGGGCAGAAAAATTGGAGTGTTTTAATAGCTTGGCTTGAGATAAGGTAGTGTTTGCCCACAGTAAAAATCAGTGACCCAACAATTTCTACTCTGGATGTATTCTATTGAAATATCTGCATTTGTGCAGAAATTGTATATATAAGGGTGTTTTCTGCAGCATTATTTGTACTAACAACAATTATAATTGGAAACAACCTAAAAGTTGATAAAAAGAACAGTAAAACAAACCTTTCACAGGAAGGCAATGGGTTTGCATTGTTGATATTTGCAGTTCATTTCGATATTTATTTCTTATTACTACTAATCTCTAACTTTGCATGTGTGAAACAGTTTCATCAGTTCTTCACCTAGTCTTATTTTCCATAATACCTTAGTAGCACATATCTGGAAAAATAAACTTCTCTTAGAGATTCCACTGCCTGTGTAAGAAGGAATGTTTCTCAATTCACCTCTGCATATGAGTTGCTACTTAAGAATCAATACTCTGCCCCAAATAATTGTCCTTCATTCTCATTTTTGAAACAAATAGGTATGAGGTATGACAATACAACAATCTTTTCCCTCTGCTTCTGAATATTAAACAACTACAAATATATACAATATAAATAATTTCCTCTGTGACTGTAGCACCTCTCTGCAGGAGTGGGGGCCAGCCTACATCAGAGGTCTATAGCATGGCTGCACATTCGAATCACCTGGGGAGAACTGGCTGCATCCCAGACTAATTACAGCAGAATCTCTGGGTGGGACCCAGATGTCAAGGTTTTTTTAGAGCTCCCATATGACTTTAGTGTGCAGCCAAGGTTCAAAACCACTGAATTAGAGAAATTCTAAGGTTCAAAAAAAATTTCATATGCATATTTGAATAAAAGCAGAGCCCATTCTAGCCGAGGCCGGTTTGGCTCAGTGGATGGAGCGTCGGCCTGCGGACTGGGGGGTCCCAGGTTCGATTCCGGTCAGGGGCATGTGCCTGGGTTGCGGGCACGTCCCCAGTGGGGGGTGTGCAGGAGGCAGCTGATCGATGTTTCTCTCTCATCGATGTTTCTGACTCTCTATCTCTCTCCCTTCCTCTCTGTAAAAAACCAATAAAATATATTAAAAAAAAAAAAAAAAAAAAAAAGCAGAGCCCATTCTCAATTTTTTCCCAATATTTTAAGTAACAATGCAAACAAACAAAACACTCTGCATGTAAAGAACAGAACTTATGCTATACTTCTTTTCTAAATGGTATGGTTTGGTAATTAAATTAATGACACTTCTAAAGTCCATGGTCTAGTCCAGTGGTTCTCAACCTTGGCTGCACATTATCACCTGGGAATCTTTTTAAAATCCTGATTTCTGGGCCTCATCCTCCGGAAATTCTGTTTCTTTGTGATGGGGTGGGGCCACAACATTAGTAACAAAGAAACAGAATTTCCGGAGGATGAGGCCAGAAATCAGGATTTTAAAAAGATTCCCAGGTGATTCTAATGTGCAGCCAAGGTTGAGAACCACTGGTCTAGTCAATTAGCATTAATCAACTCCCCTGTCCCCCAAATAGTCTTTTATTGTGCAAAACAGTCTCCAAGAAGAAGCTTCAAAACACTGTTACACTGGAAAATAAGAACACACTTAAGTTAAAGCTACTAATTAGAATATAAAAAGTTAATTTACCTAATAGTCCTAGTACAGTGGGGCCTTGACTTACGAATTTAATTCCTTCTGAGACCGAGCTCGTTAAGGAGCTTGTTAACTAAAATTACTCTATCAACTCAATGCAAAAAATCGGCCAAGAGACAGCTGGTATCTCAAAAAACTCGTTGGTCGGGACACTCGTAAGTCAAGGACCCACTGTATATCTCTCATCTGTACTATAAATGTAAAACATGATCATTTTAGAATACTGCTTAGGTTTATATAGAAACAATTCACAGATTTTAGTATGAAATAGATTTGTAAATGAACCACTGAGTTTTGTCCACTCCTTTCCCCTATTTTAGATGGTAATCTGTACTCAGAATTACACAATGGGGCGGCTGGCTTTCAGTTAGCATTTGTAGGACTTCCTAAAAGTTCTTATTGTGATGATCTAACAGTACTACTAAAGAGTAACTGTTTTAAAGTTTAGGACAATTATTTTGTATATGCAGTTTATTTGCATATTTATTATTGTGTATCTTTAGATAAATATGAATACATTTTTATTTTAGACTAGAGGCCCAGTGCATGGATTCGTGCACCGTTGGGGTCTCTCAGCCTGGCCTATGCCCTCTCGCAATCTGGGACCCCTTGGGGGATGTCAGAGAGCCGGTTTTGGCCCAATCCCCGAAGGCCAGCCCTCTAGTAGGCATATAAGATCTTTAGTTAATCTCTTCCCACCCTCCCCCCTCCACCCTTCCCTCTGAGATTCATCAGTCTGTTCCATGTTTCCATGCCTGTGGTTTCTACTCCTGTTTTGAGCTTCTGTCCCCTGGTGGTCAGTGCATGTCATAGCTATCAGCCGGTTTCTTAGGCGCATATATATATGAGATAGAGATAGATATATATATATATATATATATATATATATATATATATATATATATATATATATCTCTATCTCTATCTCTATCTCTATCTCATATATATATATGAAATTCGTGCACAGCGGGGTCCCCTCAGCCCAGCCTGCACCCTCTCAAATCCAGGACCCCGCAGGGGATGTCCAACTGCCAGTTTAGGCCTGATCCCTGGGGATCAGGACTAAACTGGAAGTCAGACATCCCTCTCACAATCCTGGACTGCTGGCTCCTAATCACTCACCTGCCTGCCGGCTTGGTTGCCCCTAACTGCCCCCACCTGCAGGCCTGATCACCCCTAACTGCCCCCACTGCCCCCTCCCTGCTGGCCTGGTCACTCCTAACTGCCCCCCCCCCCCCGCCAGCCTGATCACCCCTTACTGCCCCCCCCCCCCGCCAGCCTAATCACCCCCAACTGCACCCCCCCAGCCAGCCTGGTCACCCCTAATTGCCCACCCCTGCTGGCCTGGTTGCCTCCTACTGGCCCCCCTGCCAGCCTGGTCACCCCCAATTGCCCCCCTCTGACGGCCTGGTTGCCCCACACAGCCTGATGCTCAGTCATTTGGTCATCCCTCACTAACCCCCTGCCGGCCTGGTCGTAGGTAGCCATCTTGTGAGGGTGTGAGGGTTAATTTGCATATTATCTCTTTATTATATAGGATAGACTTTATAACAAATGAAAAATAAGTAGCACTTAAATAGCACTTAGTACCAAGCTCTGTTCTCAGTGCTTCAACATATGTGAATTTATTTAATCCTCAAAATAACTGTGAGCAAGCCCAGCCAGCATGGCTCTGTGGTTGAGTATCGGCCTATAGACCAAGGAGGTCATGGATCGATTCCTAGTCAGGGCACATGCCTGGACTGTGGGCTTGCTCTCCAGTGTGGGGCGTGCAGGAGGTAGCCAATCAATGATTCTCTCTCATCACTAATGTTTCAATCTCTTTCTCTCTCTCCCTTCCTTTATGAAATCAATAAACATATATTAAAAAAAAAATAACTGGGAGGGTCATAATATTACTTTTTCCATTTCATAAGTGAGGAAAAAGAGACACAAAAGGGTTAATTTTGCCCAGAATTACAGAGCAAATAGTGGAAAGGAGACCCCAGGCAATTTGGCTCTAGAATATAACCTCTTAAACCAAGCTCCACCTCTATGGTTAGAAGAATATTAAGACCTTACTGGCTAATAAAAATTTTTAACATGCCTTAAAACGACACTTATATTTTTTATACTATACCTAAAGTTCAAAGTATGTTGAAAACTTTGACATTTCAGAGTATAAAATATTCAATATTTGAATTATATTAACTCATCATTATTATTATCAGCACCTTATCATAGGACAGAAGTGATTTCCGAATTACAACTTACACGTTTATCAATATCACCATGCTGAAGCTGCACAAACCGAGCACTGATGGCAGCAATATAGCTCTGTTGATTGGAGAAAGCAACTCGACCAGCACCTTTTGGGTATTTTAGCTCAGGATCTGTATCAATTCCTGCATAACAAACTCCACCATACAGCCGGTCCATGATCATAGCAAGTTCCACTTCAAAAGAAAAAGAAATTTAATGAAATGCGAGAGAACACAGTAAATCAACAACTGTTAAATGCTTTTTTAAAAAGTAAAAGTCAATTGGATAAATAGTTTTGAAACCATTGTAATTAATCTAGTTATTAATAAGTAGAGGCCCGGTGCATGGGTCCCTAGGTCTGGCCGGCAATCAGGGCCTTTTGGGGCAGTCTTACCCTGTCCTGATCAGGGCCAGGATGGCCAGGGCCTGCTGGACTGGGGGAGGGACTGCGGGAGGTTGGCTGTGGGAGCACATGGACTGGTTGACTGGTTGTTCTGGTCACTTAGGCTTTTATATACATAGACTAGTGGCCTGGTGCACAAAATTCATGCACATTAGAAGAGGATTAATTAGAGGAAATATTTTACTATTGCTATTTTCCCTTTCTCTATAATAGAAGTGTCAGAGATGAAATGAAATTAGTAAAATGTATATGAAAATCTTCCTCCTGTCAGAGTCAGGTCCCTGTCCACCCACATGTGCCTCAAAATCGCGCGAGACCCAGACCCGGCCAGCCACACCCCCGTTGGGCTAGATACAGACCTGGCCAGTCCCACCCTTGTCAAGTCCTGCTGGGCAGGGGTGCAGCCTCAGGTCCCCTGGCCCCGTGCCGGGGTGGGTGGCCCGGCCTGAGGTCCCTCAGCCTGGGTCGGGGCACAGGAGGTGCGCTTTGAGGTCCCCCATCAAGCCCCACCAGGTGAGGGACCCGGCCTGAGATCCCCCGTCAAGCCCCGCCAGGCAGAGGGTGTTGCCTGAGGTCCCCTGGCCCAGCAATGGGTTGGGGGTTGCACCTTGAGATCCACCGTCAAGCCCTGCTGGGCGGGGGGCGCAGCCTGAGGTCCCCCGGCCTGGTGCCAGAGAGGGGTGTGTGGCCTGAGGTCCCCCCGTCAAGTCTTGCCAGGTGATGGGCATGGCCTCAGGTCCCCCAGCCTGGCGCCAGGGAGGGGGGCACTGCCTGAGGTCCCCTGTCAAGCCCCATTGGGGCGGGGGGGGGGGGGGTGAGGGAGAGCAGCCCCAGGTCCCTGCTGATTGCTCGTTAAGGCTCATTATGGGTTGCTCGTTAAGGCTCATTATGGGAACTCAGCCTCTGCTTTGGGTGCAGCTATCTTGTGTTACGGAACCACCACCCCCCCCCCCCATGGGTGCCACCATCTTTGTGGCAGAGTGATGGTCAATTTGCATATTCCCTCTTTATTATATAGGATAGGAGAGGAGAGAAGCAAACCGGGAAGCCAACCATTATAGGCATGTCATTTGGACAGCTTCACCAGAAGCTACAACTTTACACTCCTCAGGATACTGGACAAAGACAGGTACATGCCCAGTAAAGTTGGGGGACTAGGGAAGGCACTTACTGTCAATCATTCCTGGGAGCAGAGGTCACTGGCCAGAATGGGCATGGCCACTGCAAGGGGGCAAATTTGGGATATTTAATCCCCTGAACAAAGGAATTCACTCTGTGTTCTTGGTTCCTCTTGCTGCTCTTGGGAATCTTGAGACTTGTGTGACTCTGGGCTTTGGGGCTCTCCTGCATTCACATCACACAATGGACTAATAGACTGCAACTAGACTGATGCTGAACGGGACCCAGCTCCAACATGGAAAGGAAACTCTGGACACTGACTCTGCTTCTAGCTTTACCGAAGGGATGTGATTCCACAGACATGGAAATAAAGCTTTCTACCGCAACTCATCTTCCCATGGGGCTTCCAGAAATGCTTATGCCAGAGGTACCCCCCTTCCACCTAATAACAGTTTAATGGTCTTTTTTTAAACCAATCCTTTCACTTTACACTAGGATCCCAATTGCTCTCACTACAGAAGAATTACTTCAGCAATTCTCCTCTCAACTTTCTGTACCACTGGTTTTTCTCTCTATACTGGGCCTTTCCCAATATACTGCAATTTGTCCCATCTTAAATATATATATATATATATATCTTAATTCTATTTCTCTATGTGATCGCTTCATTTCTCTGTTCCCCTAATTGCTAAAAAAAGTTTTCTGTACTCCCCAGTCTCTTGCTTCTCTTCTTTGTTCAACCATTCATAATCAAACATTCACCCGATAACTCCAATTTAATTGCTCCTGTCAAGGTCATCTCCCCCACTGTCAAGTTCAGTGGTCAATTTACCTGTAAGCAGCATTAAATATATTTTCTCCATCTATCTCCCAGGATACGTTATTCTACTAATTCTCCTACTTCACTGTAACTCCTTCCTGGCCTTCCCTGTTAGTCCTTCCTCAACTCCTTCAGTTTTCAACATCAGAGTACCCCGGGTTTCAGTCGTCCTTGGACTTCTCTACAATCGTGGATTTGGTGACTTGATCCTGTGTCATGGCTTTAATTACCACTTGTTTGTTCTTAGCTGCTACATTCCTCTAGTCCAGGCCACCCGCTAGACTCCAGACTCATCTATGCAACTGTCTACTGGACAACTCATTTTGTCAATTTCATAGACACTGCAACACTCAGTGTATTCAAATGACAATCCTGATCTTCCACCATCCCATTAAACCTAACCATTGAGTTTTTGCTGATTCAGTAAGTAAGCAATGGAAAAGATGAAGTTGCCAAGTCATTAACTCTTGGCTTCATCTTCTTCCCGACTGTACATGTAATCCTGTGAACCCTATTTTCAAGCCATATCTAGAATCCAATCACCTCACTTCCATCACTAACATCCAGTTCCAATTTTCACCTGGATCATGGCAATAGCCTTATCTTTTTGCTTCAGATCTCTCCCCCACCCAAAGTTTATTTGCAAAAGAGCAGCAACTGTGAGTCTCTCAAAAAATATACAGGTTTCCCTCCTATCTGAAAGTAGAGGGTTCCCTATGGAAACTTTTGTAAAGGTTAGACTTATTTTTCTCTTTGTATTTCTTTTGGTCAGCCAAAACAGGTACTAGTTTAAATGTAATGTAAGTACTAATGTAAAAGTGAAGTAGCATCAAGTAAATCAGCTTTTGAAAGGCAGAGATACCTGTATTACATACCAATGGCTTAACTGAAATTTCTACTTAGGAGCTCTGAATGGTGCCATAGCTTTCAAAACCAAGACCCAAATCTTCCCTCCAACTGGCTCCTTCTCCAGTGTTCCTTAACTTGTAAAAGGCACCACTATCTATCTAGTGTCTTAAGACTGAAAGCAGAGATGCAACCTTTGCATTCCCTTACAGTAGCTGTTTACTTGACTCTTCCTCTACTACCACCACTAATCCAAGCCACCACTATCTGAATCCTGGACTTTGATAATAGGCAACTAAATCTATCTACTATCTATTCTCAACTGGGCTCTCCCTCTGTGAGTCATTAAAGTCAACTTTCAAAAGTGCAAATGTGATTATGTTTCCTTCTATTAAAACTCTTCACTGGTTTTCCCTTGCTCTGAGAATAAAGACCAAATTAACCTATTAAACCTGTCTGTCCAGACTCCTGCTTATTTCTTCAGTCTTCTGTGTCTTTCCACTCACTCCTTATACCTCCAAGTCAGGCACTCTGGGCTTCTTTGGTCCCTCCAATGCATTCTGCTTCCCTCCACTGAAGACCTTTGAATATGCTGTTCCCTTTATCTGATAACTCCTTCTAACCTTCCTGACCACCCCAAACTACTACCGTGCAATCTTTACAAGTCAGCTCAAATACAAATATATTTAAAGCATCAGACTATATCACATTCCCTTGCCATATGTTCTTCTATTCCTTACAATCTTTCCTTATAGCAGTTATGTTCTATTACTATTTATATGTAAGAATGGTTCTTTAACCTAAATCTCCCATACTGGATGAAGATGCAGTAATGGAAGGCACTAATACACTTTACAGGATATATGGTATCCTAAAATGAGCTTGTATAGTGGGCATTTACATCTATAATTATGTTTCTCTATGACATCTTCCAGTAAATCTCTGGTTCCTGGTTACTGACAACATATGTTTATCACTTACCTAAAGTGCTAATTTTTATAAAACAATTAAAAAAAATAAATAAAGGAGCTCGTTAACTCAAAAAAAAAATAAAGTGCTAATTTTTTAAATTCCAAATTTCTTCCTTAGATATGAAAATCAACCCACATAAAATAGACAGGTCCCAAATTCTCATATCTTAGCAAGTTACGCTTAAGAAGTCAGAAGTATTTGAGTGGATTTTCCTTATGAGTCTGTTTGGAGTTAGCTATTAATATTGATAGATAACTGCTCAATTCTCTAGTTACTTGATGCTTTCAAGAACGGTTCTCAGAATTCTGTAGTTAGCAACTATTGGAGCATGAGGAATCTGCACCTCACCTGCCCAACACGCCATGCACACAACAGCTACCAAATATTTACTCAACTAATTCATAAATGATTTTTTAAAGCACACAATTTGTTAGTATTCTACTTACCAGCTCTTAGTGGTCTAGGAACACCTCCAACAAAAATTGTTTTCCGGGGATCCAGAGGCTGAGAACCATCCATCACAAAATCACTATCACTTAAATTCCAAGGACGGATCTGAACCTATTAAGAAAAGGACATTATTTTATTGGGTCTTATTCGCTTTACAGCTTATGTTGTTTTGCAGCACTGGATTTTTCATTGTTTAAAATTTTGGATAGTAGGATTTAGAAACAAATTATCTAGGAACTATAAATTATTCAAACTGACATGGTGGTTTAATTGTTTTTCCACTAACAATCACTTCAAAATGTTTTTGGAAAACTTTATCTTTGTAGCTTAGAGTTCACGTGGTGCTTACTTACTGGTTTGTCTTTGATGGTGGGACTGGAAACACACAGATAGAGTTTTCCATCTTCTTCAATGCAAGCGTCAATCAGTGCCTGAACTGAGCTCTCTTCTTGAAAGAGAAGGAACGCATAGCCTGTAATAATTATGAACAATGAGGCAATACGTTAAGGTAAGTGATTGCACCCCAAATTTCATTACTGTTTAGAAAATTTAAGTTTTGTTAAAGGAAAAATCTTATAAGTAGAGGTAGCATCATTATATTTTCTATAGAACACAATATACTATTGGAATGCCCATGAAAACATATGCTCAGTAAATTAGCTACTTTATACGCAGCACTTACTATTAAGTACTGTGCTAAAAGTTTTACATTAACTATTTTATTTGATGCTCACAAGTCTGTGAAACATTATTTCCACTTTATAGAGAAAACACTGAGGTATCAAGTGGTTAATTACTTATTCGACATCAGTCATATAAGCAAGTAACTGGCTGAATAATTTCAAATTCTGGTCTGTCCCATTCTCTTTCTAGTAGTGATACCTCCTTCTCAAACCATTTGGAATGATTAATCAGTTGAAAATATTAGGGCCTGAAGTTTCCTATAAATGCCGTTAGGGTATGAAGATCTAGAGCACACTTTTGGACTACAGAACACTTGGAAAGGCCCAGGAATTTCCATACACAGAGAGAAAATTCCCCAGGCAACTTGACAACTTTCACATGATACTAAAAAACTATCTTAAGGAGGCTGGAATAAAACCGGTTCCTTCAGGGTGGGTCAGAACTTTTAAATCAAGTCTCAACTTGGACAAACAATTTTTCAGTCTAGAGACTATTTAGACTTGTAAATCCAAGCTCTTGCTTAAATTCCTCTTTCACTGGGAAATATGCACTTCTTCCTTTCCTTGGGATACCAATTGTCAATCTTTAATCAGCCATGCATCCAGCAGGCAAAGCAGACTTCATTATAAAATGGCATCAGCATTTACATTCCTGGTTTACTACTTTGTGATTTTCCCAGCAGTTGATAGCTATGAATGATCTAAAAACATCCCTTTCCTTGACAAGATTCCTGTGCAAACACACATGGAGACTGCCACCCAGTTCTAATATGAAGAAGCCATCAAGCAGTCCATGCACATCTGTTCCAATAAACAAAGGGAAGCATGAGGTCATGTTTTACATAGAAATCAAAAACATTGCTTGCTGCCAACAATGGCTTTTACTGCCACAAAGGTCTGATGTGACACAGAAGTACTTCATTTTAATAAAATTACATTACTTGATTGCATAAATAAGACATCAAACGGACCCACACAAATAGAAATTTCCAAAGGTACAATTATGCAAGATTAAGAAATGCATTTTAGAACTATTTTAATTACTAGAAGCAATTTAAATATGGTTGAAAAATTTTTTAAAAATAAAGACTGGTTTTCTTTAAGTGAAAGCTTTAATTTTGATACAAAGCTGAGCATTTGAGAAATATAACTTTTATAATAATAAAGAGAATATAAGGCTAATTTAGTAAAATAATATTTAAATTCAATATTTTAATGCTGCTTATGTTTTGTGATATTATTTTTTGATATAAATTATTTTCACAGTACTTAATTTTAAAACAATATTTTAAATTCAAAATTTTTAATAGTGCTTAATTATTTTTGTGATTATTAGGGAAGAAATGTTTATATTACAAAAATTAAAGCAAACATGGCAAATAAACTATGATCTAGCTAAGGAAAGCCATTAAAGATGAAAATACTCTTACCAAAAACAAACCATCTATGGTTCTCTAGAATTTATTAGAGTAAGCTAATATTCACACAGGTGAACCTCATATACTGCTAAGTGAAACATACATACATGTGTGGCTCAGTAACCAGGGCTCAAGTCACTGCCTTAATTATATGTTAGCTTCACAAACTGGATGCTTCTACAACCAGTGTTTTCCAAACCATGAAAAATTATGAATTACAGGAATGATAAAAATGCTTGAAAGAACAAGGTTTGGGAATACTGGTCTTTGGCAATGGCTACAATTACCTATAATTATACAAAAAAACAAAAACCCAAAACTATGATTTGCCATACTAATATATATATTTTTTGTTGTAAGTTTGAGGAAATCAACTGACAACCACCTCAAAAGCCACAATAACAGCCCTGGCTGTTGTTGCTCAGCTGGTTGAGCATCACCCTTTACAATGAAAGGATGCCAGTTTGATTCCGTCAGGGTACATGCCCAGGTGGCGGGCTCGGTCACCCATAGGGAACGTGCAGAAGGTAGCCGATTGACGTTGCTCTCTCACATCAATGTTTCTCTCTCACTCGCACTCTTCCTTCCTCTCTCTCTCTCTCTAAAAATCAATAAAAATATTAAAAACACACACGGTAACAATGACAAGAGTCACAAAGACAGCAAGTATTCTGTTTCATTAAATTTGTGCCAACCCATTTTCCTATGCTTATAGTTCACCATTCCCTTAAAAGAATATGAGATTAATGTAAAAAATGTTTATGTCTCCACAAAAACCGATTCTAATTCCTTTTTAAAATTATATTTCAATTTCTGCCTGGAACTCTCTGTTCAACAACTGTTTATCTAAGTTGCAAAGCACCTTTTAGATTTAGCTCAGTTTTAATAGAAAAGAAAACACAAAGTAATTTATATTCTCTTTTGCTTATATATAATTGATTCCCTAGCAAATATCAGCAATAAAAACCCTTACCTTTTGGTGGAAAATAGGACTTGCTTTCTGCTTTATGAGGCCAATCTACTACCAGAGGCCCAAATCTTCTGAAGCTAGCAGTAATTTCATCTTAGGAAAGTATAATAATATGCATTAGGAATTAGTTTAATAATTCATTCTAAAACCCTATATTTTATAAGTTACTTTAAATATTTAAAATTGAAAGTACCAAATGGCCTAAAATAAGCTAGAATATAAATACTAAAAACATGTTCAATATCCTTATTAAAATTATTCATAAAAATAGATATTTTGTCCAAATAAATTCATTTTAAAGTAGCACACTTATCAGAAAAATCAACATAAAATTATGTGGATAATAATGACTATACAGACTACCAATCCTTAAATATCATTGGCTTGAAAAACATGCCAACATTATGTTAAATTAAATAAAGAGATCAATTACTGCTTGACAAGTAAAATCTTGTAGAAAAAAGAATGCTGAAACAAGATGTGAAAAATCTATAATACTCATAAAATATACTACAGTCTGACACAGGTCAGGTAGTTTCATTGAAACACATATAGGCCAAATCCAATATATGCTCCAGGTAATTTCAGGCCATAGAAATCTTATTACATTGATTAATACACAGAATAATCTATTAGTTGTGAAAGAGAATAGCACCAAATCATCAACTTACCTTCATCAATATCTGGAGGGAGACCACCAACAAAAACTTTTCGAGAGAAGCGTTCTATTCGCTCTCCATTTTGATGAGCTGAGTAACATGTGGGTGAGTTTAAAACCCCAACTTGATCATTATGACCATCATCCAGCAAGCCATCATCGATTGGGAAGAGGGAAGAACGACCTAAAATATAAGAACAAATATAACTTGAATCTCAGGTCTGAAAAAAGAGTAAAAACAGCAATGACAAATTCAAAGACTTAACAATGAAGGTGACATATGCATAAAAGTGCAAGGAAATTCAGATAGTTTGAGGTTTTAATTAGTTAGATTCAAGAGAGAAGCAGTCTGAGAAATGACTTAGAAATAAACAGTAATATAACAATTAAACCACAAACACTAGATCACTTCAAATTTTTATGGAAAGCAACAAGAATCTAATGTATGAGGATGGTCAGACTGGATATGTAACTGGAAGAACTTTTAGAAACTGGTAGCAGAAAGAAAATGACTAACTAGATCAGAGGACATAAAAAAAACCACTTGCAGACTACAGGAAGGGCAAAGGCATCAAGCATTACTTGCATATCATGTCTTGAATTAATTATACTTGTCAATTATATGAAAGGATAGGCAGGGCTTCTGCACATGTGCAAAACAGAAAGCCACTCCCTCCGGAATTGGTTCCGCAGCTGAGCTGGCCCTTTGGGAGTGCACCCTATTAGAGGGCACATCCTCTGCAGCAATCATGATGAGCTAGACCATGTGGGGACAAAGAAATAAAAGTGACCTGATAAATACACTCCCTGCTCTCCAGGAATGTACATCAGAAAAGATAAGAACTCTGTATGCACCTGGGGCACATATCCAAACGAAAACTTCCCAATGCTTCAGAAGTATGGTGAAGGGAGGGAGTAGTCTAAGCTTATAAATGGTAATTTCTTAAATCCTCAAGTGAAACTGAATAGCATCTGTGGTGAAATTGGAAAGGTCGCAGTGCTTACTGAGAGCATTAGAAAGGACAGAATTTTTAAAAGTAAAAATATTGCCCTAACAGGTTTGGCTCAGTGGATAGAGCGTCAGCCTGTGGACTCAAGGGTCCCAGGTTCAATTCCGGTCAAGGGCATGTACCTTGGTTGCAGGCACATCCCTAGTAGGGGGTGTGCAGGAGGCAGCTGATCAATGTTTCTCTCTCATCGATATTTCTAATTCTCTATCCTCCCTCCTCTTTGTAAAAAATCAATAAAATATATTTTAAAAAATAAAAGTAAAACTATTTGTAGGGGCATGGTTTTGAGTACATTTTTCAAGTGGGAGAAAAAATCATAAGAGAAAGTAGGAAAAATAAATTTATTTGAGAAGTAGAGTAGTCAAGCTGGAAAAGCACTTTGAGGTGAGAGTACTCATCCTTGAATGCCAGTTTAAAGGAGATATTTCATTTAGTAGGTGAAGGATACAGGGGTTCAAGCAAGATGATAACTTTTTTCTTGTTCTTTAGTAAGACTTATCTTAACAAGTATTTCCTATCAGAAATAAGGACTAATAGAAAGCAAATGTCAATATTTTTTGTGATCAATGGAAAGAAAGCTCTTCAAAATGAGCTATTTTACTTTACAAAATGAACCTCATCAAGATCTATTAAAAACAATATTAATTGTAATTAAATGGTTCAACTTTCTAAGGTTGGACTTTAAATAATTGTATATTTAAAAAAGGAATAATATAAGGTAGAGAAACAACATGTATGCTAATTTTTGATTAAAAATGACAGATCCAAATGTTATATGTATTTCGGATACGATAATACTTTGAAAATTATTTCACTTTAAAGTGTTCTAACATACATACAAATTTAGCAGTCCCATGAATACAACAAAGTCTTTCTAACGTATTTTTATCATAAGAAAAAATGTAGATCATAAATATTTAGGGTTCAAGAATGCATTGACGAAGGAAATCACTAGATAAGCAATGTCAGATAGAGGGGTGACTCAAAATGACACTTTTTATGCTAATTATGATACTATAAGTATAAAACTACATTGACAATTATTCCATATTGCTAACTATAATAATGTTCTAACTATAATAAATAAAATATTATAGTTAATAAATAGTAAATATCTATATTCTATTAACCAGAACAAAAGATATAATGAAAAGGCTAAGAACATTCACATACTTAGCCATACTAAGAATCTTCATTGCTAAAAAATAATAACTGCTTTCTTTCTAAAGCCATAAAAGCTATAGTTATTTAAAAGAGAAGTTAGCTGAGTAAATACCACTAACAAAAATATCACTTTTAGCTTTGCCAATTATCCTTTCATATAACCCAAATTAATTTGATTATAAAAGGGAACCACTAAATAATTATTCATGTCTTCCATATGCAATATATTTTAAACATATTTTCCAAGAATTATACACACATATATTTAGTGCATGAAAATGGCTGGTGATAAAGGTAAAATCATATGTGCTTAGAGAAGTAGAATTTGTTTAAAATTTGATTTGGACTAAAATATTTACAATAGTTTTCAACCAAAATTAAATTACCTTTCTTCTTTTTTACTCTGAAACTAGGATACGTTTTCAGGTTTTTACACCCTAAAGAGTGAAACTGAACAATAATAAAAGCACAATATAAAATCTGTGGGATGTAGCAAAGCTACATATGCAGAGAAAAATCTGCATACTTAGCAGAAAATTTAGTTTTAAATGCATATTAGAGAACAAAAAAATATTTAAAGTAATCCTAGTTTATGCCATAAAAAGAAAAATAGCAAATTAAAAACAAAAAGAATAAAAGGAAAAAAATGCAAAAAACATGACATAAAAAAGACTAACAGGCCCTAACTGGTTTGGCTCAGTGGACATAGCGTCGGCCTGCGGACTAAAGGGTCCCAGGTTAAATTCCAGTCAAGGGCACATGCCCAGGTTGCAGGCTCAATCCCCAGTGTGGAGTGTGCAGGAGGCAGCCAATCAATGATTCTCTTGCATCACTGATGTTTCTATCTTTCTCTCCCCTCTTCCTTCCTCTCTGAAATCAATAAAAATATATTTAGACTAACAGAAAGATAACCAATAACTTATCAAATTTATATATCCCTAAGTTCAAGAAAGAAAACTCAAATTACGAATACTAGCTATGAAAAAGGGGACATCAATCAATATAATCTATGAACATTAAAAGGCTAAAATGGAAATATTATAAGCAACTATGCTAATAAATTCAACTAGAGGAAAGAAATTCGTTAAACAAATAAGCTTTGAAAATTGACACAAGAACGCACGCACACACACAAAATATATAGATACAGAATTGAATAAACTTTTGTTCTTTAAAATTCTGATTCATTCACCACTAAAACCATCTAGGGCTGAAGCTTTTTTTGTAGGAAGTTTGTTTTTAAATATTTTAAATATTTCATACTTTTAATAAATGTAGAACTATTCACACACATGCATGTGTATAAACATACTGTACACACAAATAAAAGGCAAATCAAAGTTCTGCAATAGGAAAAGACAGAAACAGAAAATATAACAATAAACATAATGTAATATGAAATTAGTTATAACTAAGATTACAATGAGCTTCTAACTCTGACTGTGGTGATTATGCTAATAATATGCCTAAACATTAATACTTATATATGACTTTTCATATTTTTAGTCTTATTCTGGAAGCCCAGAATAAAGACATTTCCCAACATATCAATGGGTAAGGCAGGAAAGAAAAAAACATTTGCACAATTATTTAATTTATAGCTTGAAGCATGGTTCTTTGCTCTCAATGTATTATCCTGCTCTTTTATTTAATAAAAGTTGTTCTAAAAATAAAAACAAGACAAATTATATGAATTAAGTATGACTAGGAATATTCACCCCATCTTAAAAGATCCAGAGATCATTCTATTAGGTAGATAATCCACTATTGTGATTTTTATTTAATAGGCAAGGATAAAAAGATTATCAAAGCAAAAGGAGTAGGTCCAGGACTGATCTCTCTCAAACATCATCTGCTTAATCAGATATAATTACTCATCAAATCAAGCATGTTTCTCCAAAGAACTTAGAATGAAATTGTAAGGTACATTCATCACTTTAAAATATTTTGCCCCATTAATAGGTTTGTTCTTTTCTCATAGAGGATGTAATAAGATATGCAAACTGAATAGAAAGGGGGAAAATGAGTAAAAAATAGGAAGAGAACCAGGTTACTTCTAGAACTTTCTGAGTCATTCCTTTGTGTGTGTGTTTTTATATTATGGTATAAAATATTTTCAAATTCATATCAAATCTACCAATAACTATTTCTAATGGGCATTCTTTTCATCTGACCATAAAAATTTTAAAGAAGACTTCTACTATTCACAGAATATCAACTAAAAACAATTACTGAATGGCATATAATTTGAGAGGAAAATTCAGGCATTATATCCTCCCATAAGCTAAATAAGTGCGACAACTATCACTTCTGTCCCAAAGAAAGCTTCTACTTAAAACATGAGAGTCCTCTTTCTTCCAATACTGGACGCAGCTTGAAAGCAGAGGAAATCTTTGTAGGTCTCAGAGGATACAGATATTTAGGAGTAGTAGCAAGTTCCTATCTAAAAGCAGAAACTGTTGCTTTTCCTTAATATTATAACCATAGTCTACAACAGCCGTGGGCAAACTACGGCCCGCGGGCCGGATTCGGCCAGTTTGAAATGAATAAAACTAAAAAAAAAAAAAAGACCGTAGCCTTTTATGTAATGATGTTTACTTTGAATTTATATTAGTTCACACAAACACTCCATCCATGCTTTTGTTCCGGCCCTCCGGTCCAGTTTAAGAACCCATTGTGGCCCTCGAGTCAAAAAGTTTGCCCACCCCTGGTCTACAATTACAGTACTGAGATGAAAGAAAACAACTAACATGATAGTCTGTTAACTTCCTCCTAAGAACTTCCTAGATCATGACATTTACACTGGCATATGCCTAATAAGACTAAACATAAATTGTTAAGGTTAATTAGATAAAAAGTATATAATAAGAAAATAATCCTAAATTGCTCTATAGTTTCAAAAATACTTTAAAATCACAGGTTGGTAAGTGGATCTTTTTGCAAGAGAACTGAAGCTCTATATTAAAACGGTACAGTGAAATGAGACAGTCCATAGTTATGAAAATAGACACTAAAATTCTAAACTTTCCCTCTCCTCAGTTGCTAATAACAATCTTCAGAAAGTTATTTAGGTTGTTTTCTATAGCTCTAATTTTTTAGATAGAAAACTAAAGAACCAAAATATTCAGTCAAGCATTTGAAGCTTCAGATTCCAAAAATGATGTTAAATTCACACAAAGTAAAATATAAAATTATAAATCCTACTTAAGAATTCAAAATATCAGTTTCTGTTCTCAGTGGTGGCAAATATTTTTTCTTGTTTGTTTTCAAAGCACATGCACTCATGACTAGATAAGAAGAAACTGAAGCACTCACACACATGTAATATTTATGAAAAGGCACTATTATTGTCTATTCTCCATTGCTCAAGGGGGATTTAGGGGTCAAGGAAAATCCTTTCTATTTAGTTTGCACTTTTAACAACTATGTAAATATCATGATCATCGCTCACTTTAAGAATAATGTAGTAGTATAAAGTTACTTTTACTACTTCTCCTGACAAAGACATTTTTCCCTCTCAAATTCTGCACGTGAAAAAAAAAAAAAAAGGCCAAGTTTAAGCCACAGAAACTGTCAGCTGCTTTCCTAGAATGTTTATTAGTCCAGCATCACACAGTTGTAGCTTTTCCCTTAAGATAATAAGAACCCTGAAGGGAAGACTACTGTGTGTGTGTGTGTGTGTGTGTGTGTGTGTGAGAGAGAGAGAGAGAGAGAGAGAGAGAGAGAGAGAGAGAGAGAGAGAGGAAGTTCTGTGTGTTAGAAGGAAGGGAGGAGTGTGTGGGGGAGGATTATATTCTTAGAAGACAGAATATTAGCAACATGATTTCTATATATCAGTGTCAATTTGTTATTTTCAACTGGGTCAAACATTAAAATAATAAACTCGATACATAAATCATATACCATAGCTTAGGTAATCAGTTATAGATTTAGAGTAGAAAAATCATATTGCATGTCATCTTCACTAGTATGTATTAAACATATTTCTTAAACAAACTATAAATGACAGCTTTATTTTAAAAGATAAAATAACTTTAAAAAGAGTTAAAATCTGGACAGTTTAAAAGGGATACTTTTATTAAATAACCTTATTAGTATGAAATGTTCTTTAAAGGTTAAGAGATTTAGATTGGAAACTCTGATAAGTGCTCAAATCAAAATACAATTCTTCTGTGAGTTTTCAGACATTGAATAAGAAATCTGTGATAATTAATACATTGATCAGTAAAACCCAATTAGAAACATTTATACCATAGCAAACAGAAATGAATTACCTCGTCTTCTCCCATAACTCCTTGCTGCATGTAAACAAAGGACAAATTGTAAAATGTCAGAACTAAAAATAAGCCCACATATACAAATATTTGTGATATGAAAAGTTGTGTGGGCATCTGAAAAATTAGTGCTACTTTGTTTTCAAAGCTACAATAATACCAATATATAACATATGCATGATGTTTTACCATTTACAGAGCACTTTTATTATATATCTCACCTGAACTGTATAAAAACTGTGAAATTAAAAGGAAATATACATTTTATTCTCATTTATGTTAAAATTCATGAATAAGTATTTGTCTCATGAGAGCAGGATAGGAATATGTAACACTTAAACAGCTAAACAGTTCAACAGCATCACAGTTAAACAGCATCACAAATAATTTTTCCAATGAATGGCAACAATTTGAATTAAATCTTCATTTTCCTACTTATTATATATAGCATATATAGTCCAACAAATAATTATTCAGATTCAATTCACATTATACCAAACCCTGCTTGGAAAAAGTACTGAAGACACAGTAAAGAAATCAATCCATATTCGAACTTGCTTAGTTGAAGAAATTATCAATGACATACTATAGCTAATAATGTTTTCTATTCTTTTAGTACATTTTATACAGCTCTATAAAGTGTTTATGTCTTTACATCTGAGATAATAGGGATTCAGATACAAACTATTATTGGTATTATCATAGAATAGTAGGTATGTTAAATATTGTAAAGTATAAATTACTAAGACATTTTAATCTGTGACTAGCGGTTTATATAATTCCTTCTGAAGAAAAAAATATTGCAATTTATTTTTCATAAGAAACTACCAGTTAGATAAAATTCACAACTCATTTTTAAATAACTCCTCTCCCCCCAAATTTGAGTATACAGCAAGTACTTTTACCCTGAAATTGATATATAGAACCAAGGCAGTAAACAAAAAATGACTGTTGAATTTCAGATCTTATTTCATGCTCACAGTGTCTTAGGCCTGGGAAAAATTGATGTTGAATAAATCTCAAATCGAGATATATATTACAGTTATCAGAAATGTCTCCTTAAAAGTATAAAACTTAAAGACCAAAAGAAAACATTTCATCTCATTAAATATATTCTACTAGAGGCCCGGTGCATGAATTCATGCGTGGGGGGGGGGGGGATGGACCATGGAGGTTGGCTGGCCAGGGGAGGTTGGGACTGCAAGAGGGATGAAGGGAGGTTGGCTAGCCAGGGGAGGGACTGTGGGAGGTTGGCCACTGGCCCCAAGAAGGAAGCCGGCTCTTGGACCCCCTGGGAAAGGGGCTGCATCCACTGCCACCCAACCCCCGTTTCCTGTGCCAGCCCGGGCCCCAGGGCCCCAGCGGGGTCAGGAGAGGAAGCAATGGTTGCTGGGCCAGGTGCGGAAGAAACAGACGCAGGTCGGGGACACCACTGCTGGCGCCCTGCCACCACAAGGTTTCCCGCCTCCCCCCCTCCACTTTCCTCGTTGCCACAACCGCCACCGTGGCAGGCTGGTGGCCCCCAGGGAAGTGAGAGGACTGGAGCAAGACAAACTCTTGTGTTGAGCGCTGCCTTTCACTAGATTGCAGCAAGGAGCTGCTCTGCTACATACGAAACCCTGACCCAAGCAGGTCTCTATGAATGATTTAGCGCCAGGGGCCGATCGGTATTATCATATTGGTATTATCATAGAATAGTAGGTATACTAAATCTTGTAAAAGTATAAATTAGTAAGGGGGGAGGGGCCATGGGAGGTTGGCTGTGGGAGCACAATGACCACCAGGGGGAAGCTCCTGCATTGAGTGTCTGCCCCCTGGTAGTAAGTGAGCATCATAGTGACTGGTTGACCGGTTGTTCCTGTCATTGGGTCATAATGGTCACTTAGGCTTTTATATATATACTAGAGGCCCGGTGCACAAAATTTTGTGCACTCGGGGGGTGGGGGGGGGTGTCCCTCGGCCTGGCCTGTGCCCTCTCACAGTCTGGGACCCCTCGGGGGATGACCACCTGTTGGCTTAGGCCCCCTCCCCGGGGGACTGGGCCTAAGCTGGCAGTCAGACATCCCTCTGGCAGCACGGGAGCCCTCGGGGGATGTCCACTTGCCAGCAGGGAGCAGGCCTAAGCTGCAGTCGGACACCTTTAGCGCTGCTGAGGAGGCAGGAAAGGCTCCCACCACCACCGCTGTACTGGCAGCCATCAGCCTGGCTTGTGTCTGAGAAGAGCTCCCCCTGTGGGAGCGCACTGACCAGGGGGCAGCTCCTGCATTGAGCGTCTGTCCCCTGGTGGTCAGTGTGTGTCATAGTGACCAGTCATTCCCAGTCGTTCTGCTGTTAGGGTCAATTTGCATGCTACTCTTTTATTATATAGGATAGAGGCCTGGTGCAAGGGTAGAGGCTGGCTGGTTTGTCCTGAAGGGTGTCTTGGATCAGGATGGGAGTCCCACTGGGGTTCCTGGCCAGCCTGGGTGAGGGGCTGAGGGCCAATTTCAGACTGGCCACACTCCCTTCAAGGAGGGGGGTCCTGCTGGGGTGCCTGGCCAGCCTGGGTGAGTGGCTGATGGCTGTTTGCAGGTTGGCCACAGCCCCTTCAGGATGGGGATCTCCGCTGGGGTGCCTGGCCAGCCTGGGTGAGGGGTTGATGACTGTTTGCAGGTTGGCCAAGCCCCCCAGTGGAGACCCTCACCCCATGAGGGTGTGGCCAGCCTGGGTAAGGGGCTGATGGTTGTTTTCAGGCTGGCCATGGCCCCCAGCCACCCAAGCTCCCAGTGTAGGCTGGCTGGAAGCAGGTATCTGGGATTTATTTATCTTCTATAATTAAAACTTTGTTGCCTCGAGCTGAGGACACAGCCGGCCAGGGCAGGCGGGAAGCTTGGCTTCCTCCATCGCGGGGTAACCAAGCCTCCTGCTTGCTCCAGCTCTGTGGCTGCTGGCCGCCATCTTGGTTGGGTTAATTTGCATATAGTTGCTCTGACTGGCTGGTGGGCATGGCTTGGGTGTAGCGGAGGTGCGGTCAATTTGCATGTTTCTGTTTTATTAGAATATGTGTGTGTGTGTGTGTGTGTGTGTGTGTGTGTGTGTGTGTATACATATATATATATTATTGAAGTTTTCAAAATGCATTTTAACACACTGTATGCGGGAAACATATTTATACGTTCTACCAGTGCAGTAGAGTGCGGGACACGTATTAATACATTTTTTATAGACTAGCGGTAGAATGCGGGTAACGTATAAATACGTAAACTAAAAGTTATCATAATTTTACTGAATGTTGCCATTTGTGCAAAAAATTAGCAAAAATGGCCCGCGCCACCTGTTAGCGTGCGATAAAAACTACCCGCAAACAATGTGTTAAATTTTCGACCAAGGCTTTAATATAAGGTATCTATAAGGTGAGAATATAGCATTAGTTCCCCTGTAATAAAAAGGGAACAAATAAATTTGTCAACTACCTTAGTCATTTACAGTTCAAGAAATAAGTAAAAAAATATATAACGTTTACATCAGTCTTTTATGGAAAATAACTTCATTTGCAAATCTGTCATTCTACTATCTTTATCCTATATAATAAAGAGGTAATATGCAAATTGACTGTCACACCCTTGCACAAGATGGCCACCCCCATATGGTCAAAGATGGCTGCACCCATGTGGTCACAAGATGGGCACCACAAGATGGCCGGCAGGGGAGGGCAGTTGGGAGGGGCCAGGCCTGCAGGAGAGGGCAGTTGGGGGTGACCAGGCCTGCAGGAGAGGGTAGTTGGCAGGGACCAGGCCTGCAGGGGAGGGCAGTTGGGGGCAACTGTACCAGCAGGGGAGGGCATTTATATAGCAAATAAAACTATTCTCAAGTTTAAGTCACATTACAAATTTTGATGAAGTTCATAATCTGGCACATAATTCTTAACTTACTGAAAATTTCTGATACCATAACCAGTTTATGTTCTTAGCTGAAGCTGCTCAATACTAAAACAGTGAAGATAAATACAAGTGTTCACAGTACCTTAGATTTCATCTCATTCCTGGGCTTGAACACAATTATTTAGAAAATTTCTCCAACTATCTCATACTGAGGAATTTTAGTATCCTATAGAGTTATTCCACTTGTTTTTTGGACAACTCTCAGATTCCAAGTCTCTTCATTACCAAAAACAGAACTGACTGCACATGGAGTTAAACCATGTGAAACATTTCCTATTCCTTGTCATGGAAATAACCAATCTGCTGTCATCACCCAAAACAATGATGGGTGTACTCATTTCCTACCAATGTTTCTACATGAATTTCTGGGGTATATTCTGCTATAACTTTATCAGAAAACCCTAGGGAGAAAAAATTCAGTAAATTACTATTTATTATGTTTTTAAAAAGTCTTCTTTAAACAATATACCCTTCCAATCTCATTTATAATATGATTTAGGAAAAAGTGAGTACTTTTTTAAAGTATTAAAAATTGTATTTAGAACATACAATTTCAGGTACATTATAAAAATACTTTATACAAAAATGGGGAATTGGCTATTTAAAATACATATATAAATATATATTTTTGTGTGTATACACATGAATGTTAAAATTATATTATGTATTTACATTACATATGTATCTTTTCTTTCCTTTAATGAAAATAATAAGAGGGGCTGTAAGAAATGCCTGAAGGCCTTTCCTATGCAAGTGGCTTTACAATTTGGTCCTGGGTTACCAATATTATTATTAGGTTCTAATCCATAGCTACAACAAACAAACAAACATGCCCTAACCGGTTTGGCTTAGTGGATACAGCATCAGCCTGCGGACTCAAGGGTCCCAGGTTCGATTCTGGTCAAGGGCATGTACCTTGGTTGCGGGCACATCCCCAGGAGGGAGTGTGCAAGAGGTAGCTGATCGATGTTTCTCTCTCATCGATGTTTCTAACTCTCCATCTCTCTCCCTTCCTCTCTGTAAAAAAATCAATAAAATATATTTTTTTAAAAAACAAACGAACAAAAACTACAAATAATTCTAGCATTCTCTTTAGGATCTTTTGCCCATATGTATTGGCTCTTAGCTCAGTTGTGGTACTTGAGTTACTACAGCAGGAGGAAGTGACAGATAAACATATCAAATCAGCTCGAAATACTTAAAGGTTAAAGTCACCTTGGTGTGAAACTAAAAAAAAAAAAATTCTTATTTCTTAACTCTAAAATCTTGAGCCATAACCCAGGAGAAAAATATACCACCCCCTCAACTCTTATCATAATCCTATTCAAGATCCAAAATAAGTCTGTTGTCTACACTCACTTCCATCAGCATAAAAAAAGAACTGATTGCATGCTTAAGTTGCCTATGTTTGTGACTTAATATAGTCCATTTAGAGTTTCTGCCTTCAGAAATAGAATTTCATTTCTGAGTTAATTTTCTTAAAAGAAACATAACTTCTTTCCTCCCAAAAGCACATCAAGCTCTTGATTACAAACATGGTTCTAAGTGGCTAATAACTGCATATTTAAATTTCAAACTATGCTGCTAATCCCATCCTCCCATACTTCTACTCTATCTGTTCTCATTTCGAAAAACCTTATGCATTAATAAAAATACTACTTCCTTGATGCAGGGGTTAAGGGGAAAACATAATTCAAACAGAAACCAATACTTGAATGTTCTGTACTACTATGAAAAAGAGAGTATTTCTGTTTTGTATTTTTTTTTACTATTGATAATAAGAAGTGTAAGATTTATACACCTATATAAATGTAAACATTCAAGCTGTTTCTGACTTCAAAGTGTACTTAACCTTTGGTTTTTAAGCATCTACCAACTCCTATGCAAGGAGGCTTTCCTAAAAAGCCTCTGGATGTTTCAGTTGGACTCCTACAACGTTTGGATTACTCAATAGTGGCAGAGTCTCCACCAGTCAATTCCACTTGATTTCCACTTGACTTGAGGAATATGGTCTGTTCAGAAGTAGGAGCTGCTTGCAGTTATATTTCTTTGGTATTTTTTGTTGTTACAATTAAAAAAAAAATTGATACAACTTCATGAGACATATGGGTGTGGGATTATACCTCTTTTACTCTATCTGTGTTAACAGAGGCTCGGAGTTAAAGATTTATCAGAGGTACATCATAGTTTTACCAACTTCCCGACCTTTATCCCATACCTTATTTGTCCCTTAATTAAAGGAGTATTTAAAAGTTTAACCATAACACTAATTAACTAGGAAGATAGGATCATAAAATCTTTATAATATTCACCTTATCTGCATAACAACTATACTATTTATATATTATTCTAGTACTACTGGAATATCACAGATTTCTGCCAGTTCTGTAATTTCTAAAGAATGACCTTAATTTGTAATGCATTTATTTTAATGCATATTTGTGTACCATCAAAAGTCATTGTAACACAGGCAAGCACACCACTCTTTAGGAAACTGCCTGAGTCATTTTGCTTTTATTGACCCAAATTTGTCCCTATATAGCTTCTTCAAAATGGTTCTGGTTTGGCTTTCTGCAATAACAAAAAACAAGCCTCCTTTGTTCATTATATGTAACATCCTTCAAATAATTGAAAATATAAGTTTATGCTTTCTTTAATTTTAAATTATTCAAAATAAACAGACCCAACTCCTTTTTCTATTAATAGGACATGATTTTTACTCTTTCAAAGTGATTTTTGTCACTGTTCATCATCACCCACTGCCACAGCTAACGTTTCCTTCCAGGAACTGTTCCAGATACATACTTTACATGAATGAATGCTTTCACTTCTCAAACAATCCCTTGGGGCAGGCAGCATGCTCTCTCTTAGACAGAAAGAATCTGAGTCAGAGTGAAGTTAGGTAAGCTGCCCAAGGTCATATAGCTAGAAAGGGCAAATTTGAGCTTAAGCTCAGAGAATCGGGCTCCAGAGTCTGTGGTACCAACCACTATGAACTACTATTAAACTACCACACAAAATACTAATGTATTATTAAATATCGATTTTCAAAGTAAGTAATATTAGCTATGCTTATTGGTTAAATAATACAACTTACTTAATCAACTGTCTTATAGTTAAATCTCTGACATACTAGAGTGTAATTATTTTAGAAGCAGCTCTATGCATGAGATCTACACTTTTTTAAAACAGTCAAGAATATCCTAATATATAAAAACCCTGGGTCGTAACGATCAGTAACGACCAAGGCTTGACCTACTGGAAGTCAATCCTGCAGTCACAGCACTGATTGCTTCCGCTGCAGGTGCGGTGCCCCAGCACTAACTGCTGAGGGGGCTGAGAATCAGGGCCAGAGAGAGGCCTGAAGAGAGAAGCAGGGACTGATCTGCTGCCTCTGTGGCAGCTTTTGATCAGCACTTACCTCTCTCTTTCTCTCCCAGTCTGGCCAGCAGCCACTCCTCCATTTCTTTCCAGGCCTCCACCAGGGCTTCTGATCAGTCCTGCCTTTCTGATCAGGCCCTGTTGATAGGCCCAGAGACGCTGACTGGCAATTAGCTCAATAATTAGAACCAAATGTGGGTGCTGTGGGGAGCCAATGGCTGCCTAGCAGGCAGAGCTTTTGATGCTGGCATTGAAACCAACCAATCAGAACCAAATTGGCCAGCAGAGGAGGGCAGTTGGGGGTGAGATCAGGCCTGCAGGGGAGGGCAGTTAGGAGCGATCAGGCAGGCAGGCAGAGGCAGTTAGGGGCAATCAGGCAGGCAGGCAGGTGAGCAGTTAGGAGCCAGTGGTCCCAGATTGCAGTCGGACATCTTCCAAGGGGTCCCCAATTGGAGAGGATGCAGGCTGGGCTGAGGGAACCCCCCTCAGTGCATGAATTTTGTGCACCAGACCTCTAGTTTAATAATAATTTACCATAGGTAGAGGCTTGTTATTAACATCACTTAATTTCCACATTTCTCAGGGAGACAATTTGTTAAAAATATAGTTGAATTACAAGCTGTTACAAACTAGCTCAAAAAATTTCCCCTTATGTTTTAGTGCCCTTTGCCTACTTTTCAATAAATCTTGATGTCTACAAAAATCTATTTAAATTTTTAATATTCAAATACTTCTTTATCCTATAAATATACCCAATTTTCTGACTCTTGCTTCCCCCTCTTAACCAATGATCTCCAAATGAGCAAAATGAATGTTTTCTCTTTGAATAAAACTGTCTTGCTGCCCTAAACACATTTTAATGTCCTAGCTTCATGATCTTTTATCTGCACAGTCTCTTACCAGAAAAAGTTCAAAATTTTCAGGATGCTAACTGAGTATGTATTATGGCCATAAAGTGGCAGACTATGAAGACTGCTCACATGATTAAAAAAACAGATTTGCCCACAAGATGCAACTCTTTCCTGAAATAAAATGTACTTATTTCTACTATGTGATGAAACATTTTCAATCTAACATCTGGATTATTTAGAAAAATGTAAGCAACTGTTGAAATAAATTCATTTAATTATGTTTAGTGTAACCAAAAGTATAAGTTGTAAAAACAGTTCAGCAACTAAGCCCTTTGCTCGCACATAACTGACATATTCTAATGTGACTACAATATACTTCTAAATTTTCCTAGCTTATTATACATTTAACAATCTAAGAACATCTGTGAATGATCTAACAGATTATCTCAGATGTATTTTCCTTCAGATGGATTTTGACAGATTATATGAAACATTTGTAAATTCAAAATTTTCAACTGAATTGCTTTGTTTAGAAGTTAATATAGAAATGTGAATGATCATTATTTATCACAAAGAATATTTTTTAAAAGTGTTTAAAGAAGTAAGGATCAATATATAATTAATTTATTGTTACCTAAATCTATCATTATTTTATAATTCAAGCCACAAGAATAAGAAAAATTATCATCTATTTTCGGTTTTGTAAACTCAATTTCAATAATATAAGTTATAGTCATAGATTTAAAGGTCAGAGACCAGCTACTCAAATGATGTTTTTTTAATTCTGTGGTAGAAAAACAGTTGAATGAAGTCCTGGAATGTAATTTCTAGTACCAGAAGGTCAAAGTCTATATAAACACTGTGATTCACTGGATTAATAAACTTGGCCTAGTGGACTGTTTTTGAGGTCCAGGGTGGATGCGGCTTCAGTGTAGAGTACACAGTCTGGCCCCGGAAATAGAACCTTGACAGTTCTATCTCTAACTGTCCTTACAAACCTTCACTGATAGATAACCCAGTGCTCAGGCTAAGCTGACGTGTGGTGGGCAACTCAATACATAATAGTCAAACACAATGAACCGATCACCATATCTAATGCTTTAGTTACTCTCTCATTTGAAAATCCATTCCACCTTGACAATCCCCCAGGTAGCCTGGACTTCATTTCCACCTTTCTGTTACTAAAATAGTCTTCACTTAACATTGGTGCACATGGTCTAGCTTTACTTTGGCCTTTTTTCAGCATTTGTCCTCCAACTTCATTGCCATCTTTTTTCAACTAAGGTGTAGTTGAAATAGAAGTCAAGCCATTCTAATGATATAATTATGTATTTTAAAGTAAATACTATCTCTATTATTACTTCTTCCTACTTCCTGCTCATCACCCACCTTCTGATTTAAAAATACCTTTCTGAAGGATATTTTAATCCTTCATGCCTACTCCCACAGTCATGAATGTGTTAGTACTGTAACTCTCTGAATACAATGTTTGTCTAACAGAAAGAAAACAAAGTTTAATGAAAGTTTATTCTTTTCCTACCTTTGGTGAATTTCACATTGTAAACGTTCTAGTTAGAATAAATAAAGTTAGTGTGACCACCATGTTTACAAAATCACCAGTATATTCCTTAGTTGGACATTAACAGAAGTGCTATAGTAATAACAAATTCTATATATTTGCAAACATTAGCTCATTTAATTCTCCTAATAAACCTTTAGATGTTATTCCCATGCTCACAGAAGTTACTTCATCAAGGTTACTCCCATTGCCTGGAAAGCTAATATTGAAACTCAGGACTGTCTCCAAAGACTGTGATAACTGAATTAAGTCATACTATCATAAATATACTTCAATGGCTGCTTTGCCAGCCAGAATATATTCAAACATCCAATTCTGCTTTCTGTACAGAAAGATTTGTAGCTTTATTTTTGTAACTATAATATGACTAACATATAGTATAGGAAAGGTTTAGAGAAAGGCATTCAATCATCTTTATTTATGTAAATTGGAAAAATAAAACGGTTTCATACAACTTACCATTTAACATCAACAGATTGTCAGTTCCTGGATGTGGATAGCTCAATCGACCTTTAAAAAGACAGGAAAGTTTGAAGATTATTGAGCTATTTGCAAATTAAAAAAAGAAAGGGGTATAAGGGGAAAATTATTGAACACAGCATATTTCTTAAGGACTAAAAAGGTAATGCTTAACTCAAAGTACATTAACTAAAATGATCTTTGAAAGTTGAAAACAAAAACAGTTAACCTACTTCCTAGATCATAAGAGCACAGTGAGATTCGGAAAAAAATCCCTATAGAATAAAGCCTATTTATTTTGAAATGTAAAAACAATGTAGGTATCCTAGTCTTTCAAACTTAATAGAGGATGTGAGAATTTCTTAGTATTACAATGTTTGTAATTTTGTTTTTCTAAAAATAAAATTTGAAAAAAGTAATTTCTATTTTTAAATAAAAAACCTAAATATTAAAATAATAAACATTAAAAATTCATGATGACTTGCCATTTAATTCTGTATCATTTTATATAGTTGTATTTGAAGAAATTTAATGAAAATGTCTTAGAAGTATTATTACAGATACTGGAAATCTAACTTGTTTTAAGTTTACAGATGATATAAAAATAAAAATATAAAAAATGAAAATAGTAAGGCTTAAGAGAATAGCATAGTATTTCCTTCGAGTCATTCTTCAGTTAGGAGTTTTGCATTAGTAAATGCAGAAAGGACAACAGTATATACATTAAGAAAAAAAGGTATGCATGAACATACTGTAGTTTATCCAGCATTTTTACATTCTAGCTTGTTTGGTGAAATGCCAACAGTGAGGATAATCACTGTTTTTAGTTCATTAAAATATACGGCTTTTCTCTAACACCTAAATCTCTGATAGACTATTTAAGAGATACATTAAAAACCATTTAGAAATCTGCTGAAAATTAAATGTCTGTGAGATTGCATTTTAGCAACTTTCAGCATAGTCCCTTTAAAAAGACATTATTGGGACCTGGAGAGTAATATGCTGAGCAAAATAAGCCAGTTAGAGAAAGACAAGCATTACATGACCTCACTCATATGTAGAATGTAAAGAACAAAATTAACTGATGAACCAAATAGATCCAGAGATACAGAAGCATGGAACAGACTGTTGAATCTGAGGAAAGGAGGGTGTGGGTGGGTGGAAAGAAATCAAAGAACTTGAATGCATATATGCCTAACCCATGGACACTGACAATAGGGTGGTGAAGGCCTGGGGCAGAGGGCGGGGGCAGGCTACAAGGGGTCAATGGGGGGGAAAAGAGGACATATGTAATTCAACAGTAAAGATTTTAAAAATAAATAAATAAATAAATAGGGTAAAAAGACATTATAACAAATAATGTATTGCTACCAGAGGGGTGACCAATAAATATCTGAATGGAGTTGGTGTGATTAGTGAGGAGTACAGATGAACTGCATTACCTTTACCACCTCTGCAACTACTCTACGTTTCTGGGCCCTTTATTCTGTCCAAATATTCCATACAAGATAAATCTTAAACAAAGGTGTCACTCTAACAGCACAGAAATATGTTTATTGTTGTGATAGCTTAGTATGTACAGAAAGCAGAGCTTTCCTAAACAGGATTCCAATAGCATGGAACATTACTTTGAAGTATCATAGTTTATTATGGAAATATGCCTGTTTCTAAACATCTTGTTGCAGATGAGTAAATTTAGAGAATATAAGACCACAAAAAAATTACTGTTATTTCTGACTTGAGACTGAACATCAAAACTATGAAAGTGACAACCTGTGTGGCTGTTCTGTATAACAAGTTCATTAAGTCTTGTACACTGACAGTGTGTGGGAGGCTGAGAATACAAATATGCATAATATACAGTCTTCCCTTGGTGCTTATGATGTAGTAGTGAAGACAGACACAAATATACAATTTCAATAAAATCTGCCAAATATGAAGAGTTATGTATAGTATGCTATATAAAACCCCTCACAAAGGTATTTAACCAAGTCCAGGGATTCAGGCAAAACTCCCTGGAAAAAGTAAACTGAACAAAGCCTTAAGCCTCGCTCCACTTAAAAAACCCCACTAACTTTCAACTGCCACATAACTACCTTCTAACAGATTCATTGTTCATTTTATTTATCCCAAGACACAGATAACAAGATATTTTTATTGCTAATAGTTTTTGACTTCTTGGCTCTAAAGGGACTTAAAAGGCACACATGTGGAAAGTTCAAAAGACAGCTACCTATTTACAAATGAATATATATACTTGTGTATATGTTCTAAAATATAGATCTCAAAATGAAAGAAGAAATTTAGACTATGTTGAAATTAAACAATTACTTTTTCTCTACTTCAGTGAAACTACATCTTTACAAGTTAACTTTTACAGTTACATTTTACTTAGGATAGTTTAAAATTACTTTCACTAAGAACCTGCCAATTGATAACTTAACATTTAAGGGCTGTGCCAGAAACTTTTCTAAGTTCTTCACAACCAGTTATTTAGCCCTCACAACAATCTATGAGTTAGGTACTATGATCTTCCCATTGAAGATAAAGACTCTGTGCCACAAAAGATGAAATCACTTGCCCAAGTTACACCTGTCAGGTAGCTCTGGCAGGACTCCAACCCTGACAGTTTGGCTCCATACTCTTAATCACTATCTTATAATGACTTCCTAGGAGGTAACGTAATTCAAAAGAAGGTGTATATGGCTAATTATAGGAAAAAATCAGCCATTAAAAAAAGTCACAGAATTTTCTATAGTATATTAGAAACATACTTTAATATAGGTAAAAATACATTGCTGTAAAACCAATTTCTTCTCCCTATTGTCCAAAAGCCCTGTGGTGCAGAGACTAGTAGTTGTATACTAACACCTGTTCCTGTGAATAGCAGGACCCCCAAATGCCTAGAGTAAAAATCTACATTTCTCAGCTTTCCTTGTAGTTACATGTGCCCATGTATGTAAGATCTGGCTAATGAGATGTAAAGCAGAATTGGTATGAATAGTTTCAGGGAAGATATTCCCTTTCCTTTACCTTTTTCCTGCTTGCTGGAATGAAGATGAGATGGCTAAACTAAAACAGCCATGTTATATCATGAGGCAGAAGCTGGGTGTTACGGATAACAGAATCAGACAGAAGAAGCCTAGATCCATGAAAATCACCATAACACTTCTAGGGGTCCTATGTTTATGTAAGAGAAACAAACTTCTATTTTATTTAAGCCATTTATGAGTTTTTTGTTGACCCAGAAGATCCTAATCTTACAGATAGTCCTCTAGTAATAAATGTGGTCAAACTGCTCATTATTGTGAAAATATAATGTGTAATTTTATAATAGTTTAATACACCTATAAATAATAAATATATTACGCCTTGACACTTCTTTTACATTAAGATATTATGAAATTTAAAATAAATAATTTTGAAAAATATATATTTATTCTTAGGTGTCAGTGAATAGCTAGAGGACCTACAGTATCTTGAAATTATCTTATTAGTCTGTTTTGGTTTAATAGTAATGTGTATAATACATATACATGATATAATTCATGTTAACCATTTTAGATGTATATTTGAGCAATGAAAACACTAAGAAATTGACCATTGCACTGCATATAACTTATCACATATAGACAAGTTGTCAGTTACTAAAATTTTAACAAAGCAGTTTTTTTAAAAAAATATACTTAAGTCAGGCCAACATTAATGAGTTCTTTCTCTAAAACAACTGCTACCAATTTTAAAAACATAAAATAGTGATGATAAAATAATAAAACTTCTTATGCCACTTCTTTGGATTTAAACCTTTTAACTTGTATAAATGTGAACTAGAAAGAATGAAAATGAAGTCAAACACTTCCCTGACATCTCTTCGTATTTGTAAAACTTTAAGCTGAAGCATCTCGTAACAGGAATATGTCCATTTGATGAAGCATCATCCTATTTCTCTTCCTGGATATCACATTTTCTTGATCCTCCTCTATCACCAGCCACTCTTTAAGTCCCCTTTGCTGTATCCTCCTCCTCTTCTCAACTGTTTAATAGTGAAGCCCCCATGTTCAATCCTTGAATGTGATGTCTCTTTTCACATGTCCTCCCTAGGTGATATCATCTATTAACAAAACTGCATTTATCACCTCTAAGCAGAGGAGTTCCACATTTATGCCTCTACCTGCAATCTTCCTATCTCAACCCCCACATCACTGAACAGCACTCTCTTCCATCTGGATGCTCATCCCAAAACCTTGGGTTAATTTTACCTCTCTGTCTAATTTGTGTACACATCTGTCACTAAATCCTGCCTGCTCTATCATCAACACAGACCCAAATCTAATTGCTCTTTACCATCTCCCTGTTTCCCTAGCTCAAGCCATTCCCATCTCTTCACAGACTATGTGATCCTGTTAAAACATAAGTCAGCTGCTGTTGCTCTATTGCTCAAGACCCCCCGACACTTAGAATAAATATCTGTCTCTTCACCCTCTACCATTCAGACACACTGGCCTCTTTTCCATTCCTCAAACATGCCAGTCATATTCTCATTTCAGGGTCTGAATATTTCTTCTTTATGCATAAAATGCATTTGCCCAGATATGACCAAAACTTGCACCTTCCACTAAATTCTGGTCATTAAGAGATGCCATCCCAGACCATCCTAAAACAGCAGCTTCTTTCTCTCTCCCTTGACACTATGATTCTTCTTCACACCACTGGTTCTTTTGTCTCTATCCTTCATTAAAACAGAAGATCCATAAGGGCAGGACTATGTATTTTTGTTTTCCTCTACTACATCTCTAGCATCTAAAACAAAGCCTAGTGTATAACAGGCTCTCAAATATTTGTTAATGGGTGAATAAAATATCATTTGATTATGTGAACCATGTATATATATATACATATACATACACATACACACACACACACACACACACACACATGCACACACGTTTTTTATTGATTTCAGAGAGGGAGGGAGAGGGAGAGATAGAAATATCAATGATGAAAGAAAAACATTGATTGGCTGCCTCCTGCACGCCCCCTACTGGCTATCAAGCCTGCAACCTGGGCCTATGCCCCTGACCAAAATTGAACCCTGGGCTCTTCAGTCCACAGGCCAACACTCCATCCACTGAGCCAAACTGGCCAGGGCTTGGCAGACTTTTCTAATATTTTTTTCATTGTCTATATTTCATCTCTATTTCCAAACCTAATTAGAAAAAAAAAATGGTTCATAAGAAGTCTGGTAAAATCCACATAGAATGTGGTCATTACCAACCTTGAAAATCTCTAATCTCTGCTCCAAGAGGCAGGACAGCCATTCCTTACTTCACTCCCAAATCTCAATACATACCACATAAAAGCCTAAGAATAAGATCATACAAACACAGAAAAGACCCTGGATCCAAAGTACCAATATAATAAAGAGGTAATATGCAAATTAACTCTCATGCCCTCACAAGATGGCTGCCTAAGACCAGGCCGGTGAGGGTGCCGTGAGGGGCAACCAAGCTGGCAGGAAGGACAGTAAAAGACGACCAGGCCAGGGGGGGTGGGGCACTTTGGGGCAACCAGGTCAGAAGGAGGGGCAGTTGGGGATGATTAGGCTGGCAGTGGGGGCAGTGAGAGGCGACTAGGCCGGTAGGGGAGCAGTTGGGAGAGACCAGGCTGGCGGGGGGCGTGGAGGGGAGGGCAGTTAGGGGTGACCAGGCTGGCAGGGAGGGGGCAGTTGGGGGCAACCTGGCCAGAAACGGGGCAGTAAGAGGCGACCAGGCCAGAGGGGGCAGTTATGGGCGATCAGGCTGGCACGCAGAGGCAGTGAGGGGCGATCAGGTTGGCGGGGAGGGGGGCAGTTAGCAGCGACCAGGCAGGCAGGCAGGTGAGCGATTAGGAGCCAGCAGTCCAGGATTGTGAGAGGGATGCCCCACTGCCGGTTTAGGCCCGAGATCGGCAGTCAGACATCCCCCAAGGGGTCCCAGATTGGAGAGGGTACAGGCTGGGCTGAGGGGACCACCCCCATGAACAAATTTCGTGCACCAGGCCTCTAGTCCTATCTAATAAAGAGCGAGTATGCTAATTGACCCTCACACAAAGATGGCGGCACCCACAGCCAATAAGGAGGGAATATGCTAATTGACTACCACAGCCTAAAAGATGGTGGCGCCCAGTTCCCTCAGTCCTACTGGGGCAGCAGGAGTGCCTGCCTCCAGAGACCTCCAGTCCCGTCAGCCCCTCAGCCTCTCAGGGGTGGCCCGAGGTGCAGGCAAGCCTCGGATGGTGGCTGCCCAGCTGACGGGAGGTGCAGGCAAGCCTCAGATGTCAGCTGCCCAGCTGCCCAGCGCCGCCCAAGGCTCAGGTAACCAGGGCCGGCCGAAGTTTGCGCTGCCAGCAGTGGTAGCAGCAGAGGTGTGATGGGGCGTCACCTTCCCCTGATCGCCGGGTCGCCTCCCGTTCCTGAGGGCTCCCGGACTGTGAGAGGGGGCAGGCCAGGCTGAGGGACCCCCTGCCCTCCAATGCATGAATTTTCATGCACCGGGCCTCTAGTATCTAATAAAAGCCATCAATCTACTTTAGTTTCCAGAAAAATTACTGTTTAACTCATTCTTAAATCAGGATCCCATCATAATTGTTTTACCTAATAATTATTTATAACTCTTAATGTTTTTATGTGATCTACACTAAAACATATATCAAGAAATATCAAGAAATACAGAATATCAAAAATTTTGTTTCTTGTAAAATATAATTACAAAAGACTAAAGAGAGTCATTAATCATCTAGTATGATAAAATTGGTACTAATTAAGATATATGCAATTAATACTGAAATCAAGTTGAAGTAATGGTTGCAAAATTTTACACTGTTGAAAGGCAAAGATCATATTAATAAGCAATGGACATTCAAATTTGCCAATGGCAGTGTAAACTGGCATAAAACAAAAAGTTGGCAATATATGCCTAGAGCTTTAAAAACAATTGTATTAAGTCTATTTTATGAAAATAAAAACAGAAAAAGCTTAGTAAATTTTACTTAAAAATTTGAAATAACTAAATGTCCAACTGTAGGGGAATGGTTATATAAACTATTTCACATGCATGTTAATAATTTTTTAAAATTCTAAATAAATATTGAAAAATATGAATAATTTTGGAACATGTGCAATCATTCAGCCAATGGTTTATTAAGCCCCTCTTATCTGCTTGACATTTAACATCTTGTTGATCATAAGCAATGGACAGATGTTGATCAAGATAAAGCCAAAACAGAGGTTGCCATTGGTCCCATGACACAGTATCCTGTGGAAGATCTAGGAGCTGTGAGCATGTATGGTTGAGTGATAACTGACTTTATAGACCAGAAATCACTGAAAACACTGAAACCTAAACTGGTGGGTGCAAGGGGAGACTTTCAAGAAACAAGCCATTTACTGTAGCAGATACCCGGGGAAAGGCTCAGAAACATGAGGCTCTGGTTATCACTGAGAGTAGATGTGGGAAGGCTGCTGACTGCTTGTTAGTTTTTACCTGAATGAGACACACACAGCCTCTTCTTGGCTCTTTTAAGGATACTGGCAACCAGGCGTACAGCTGGTTGAAATGAAAACCACAGATCCAGGTCCATTTTACAGACCAATAGAAAAGGCTGAGACACAGACATTAGGAGAGTTCCATCTGACTGGCTTACAGCAATGTTCACTACTAAACCCCAACTACGGTATGTACATCAAACTTCCAATCATCATTTTTGTCTTTTCTTTAAATGTGAATAGCAAAGAATCATAAGATATTTGATGAAAGCCTTCAGCATGAGCAAAAAAACCCCTAAAAAACAAAAAGATAAACAAACAAACAAACAAAAAATAGAAAAGAGGAAATTAGAAGAAAAATAAATAATACAAGGAACTGGAAAAATAACCTTCCAACACTATAATATAGTATTTAAAGATAGACACTCCAATGAATAAGGTAAAAGAAGAATAATGAGAAAGTCCTAAGAATATTTTTAAAGAGGATCTTAAAAGGTCAGAGAAAAATTTTAACTGAAAAAAAATTATAGAAGGATTGAAAAGTAAGACATGAGGAATTCACTCCAAAAGCAAAACAACAAAAGGAAAAGCAACAGAAAACAGAAAATCTGATGATGAGAACAGGAAGTTTAGAGTTGAAGAACAGGAATTACATAAAGAGGTAATATAAAAAATAGAAGGAAATAAATTATCGCAGAAATACCAAAATTTTTAAGAACAGAAGGAAATTAATGTCTGAATTAAAAGTTGACCATAACATGCATCAGAGGAAATAAAACAAAGAAATGAAAGGAAGACAGGCAGGCAGAGCCTTCTACCCCCACCTCCCTCCAAACACACACTGAAAGACCCATATAGTAAATGTATATAAAATTTCAGAACCACAGGCATGAAAATACCCTGAAATAGCTTCCAGAACGAAAAGCAAAATATTCAAAAACACAAAACAACCAACCACCATCCAAGTGGACAGGTTTCAGATGGTATTACAGTAATTCTGAATATAATGAAGATTTGTTCGTCCAGAGTACATAGGACTTTTTTTTTAAGTTTCTGTTCTTACTACAAAAGTGGTATTCATTAAAGGAAATCTAAAAAAATGATAGAAAAAAAAGTTAAAATTATAATTCTACGGTTCCACAAAGTAAAATAACCATGTTTGATATTTTTGGTATATACTTTTATAATCTTTTCTTTTCCTATTTTTGATTAAGATATTCTCAGTATTCAAATCTGCCTTCCCTCCAATCTACTTAACTTAAAAAATGAGTTAAAAAATGTATGTACATAGACTAAAAAGTTATATAGTGCCATATGGCTCATATAACAAAAAATAGAAATCTTCTCCCTCATTCTGTACTTCTGATTACCATTCATTAGAGGTAGCTACCTGCAACTTTTTTAACTGATTCTTCATGTCATTATCCGTAAGTAATATGCTTCTGCTGTTTCCTACATTTTAGGTATTATTTGTTAACTGTCTAATTTGACTTACCTATCCCCTAACACTTTCTCTGCTTTGTCCTCTCAAAATGATTATAGAACCATTTTTGTTTAAATTAGGAGTCATGCTACTGTGATAATGCAAATAACATTCATAGATGAACCATATGTTTTATACTATAACACAGCGATTTTCAACTGATATGCTGCAAGAATTTTTAAAACATGAAATACCTGACTATTATTTAGTCATGGGCACTGGCCTCTTTTCCCTTAAAAAAATAAAAAATAAAAAATAAATGACAACTGCCAACACAATAGCCGTCTACTGTGAATGAATCAAAATTATACCTAGACTTTGTCAGATCAGCAAAAAATATATTTCTTGGTGTGTGTATAATTTTATTAGTTTATGTGTGCTGTGAGATGAAAAAAGCTGAAAATCGCTGCTATAACATATTCTTTTCCCTATAACTGTTTTTCCTGGAATTAATCATTGTTTCTTGTTATGTACTTGTCACTAATTTGTCCCAAAATTTAGAAGAACTCAAAACTTCTCTCTATACATGAAAAACCATCAAATAATTATCTAGATGGAGCTTTTTTCTGCCATCAAAGGCATGCTTTTTCTAGCTCTCTATAACTGTCATTTTGATAAACATGCTCTCAAAGTTGAGAACCTCTGTCCAACTCAAAAGTTCACAAGTCTAAAATGTAAGTTCTCTCACAGAGACTTTCAGAAATTCATACAAGTTATTTTGTGATTCAAAATGGTAAGTTCAGGTGAAGGGAATCAGAGGAAAAAGAAAAGTATAAAGAAAGAGGCAAAACTATTTGGTATTATCACAACAATTTAGTAGCTCAGAGAAGTATTCCTTGTTTTCTCAAGGGTTATTTTTGTCAAAATTACGCAGGCATTCTTACTTCAGGAGCCTTGGAAATAGGTGTTGAACAGTGAAGTAATAAGAATGAAGCTAGATACAAAAAAAACCACACAGTCAATAAAAAGTTTTAAAAGCATCCGCTTCTGAACATTTGTTGGCATAAAATCATGCTCTAAATTATTTTTTCCTGAATTCCTTTTAATTGTTCAGGGAACACTGGTAATGGCATTGTGACTTGCCAAGACAGATCCTCCCAAGAACTGTTATATAAAATGCATTTCATCCTATAATGTTCAGTCAACTCTTAAGAGCTAAAATTAAATATTTTGTTTGCCCTTATACTTTGAGCAAGGGGTAAGCAATTTTTGGCAAAAATGCTTACACAGTAAGACCTTTTTACAAATTGCTGAGGGCAGGAAGAGAAGAACGCTTAACAATAATCACTGTCTTGTTCTTTTGTTTAAAGTAGAGTGAACTGACCCACACATACATAAAAGGTCCCATATTATTTAATATAGGTATGCAAAACAAAACTGTAAAGTCACAAAAGTGTACTTGGCAAAGCATGATTTACTTTGGCCATTAAAAGAATCCATATTTATTTCTTTGAAAAGGAAAATGTTTGCCAAGAACACAAACAGTTATCAGAAAATGGGATGTTAATGGTAAGAAACGCCTGCAGAATAAACAGTTGTTCAGTGCCACTCATACTAAGGAAAACACAAAGCAGTGTGTTCGTGTTCACAATCTGGAGCCCAACACAGCACACACTCCGCAGGGCAGGCTGGGCAGCGTTGCACCCCATCACATCAGGCTCCCCTAAGGGAGCTATGCCAGGACTAGTCCGCTTTCAGTTCCTCAAGTGACAAGCTCCTCCATACTTCTGGTCCCTTCATCTCGTTGGCGCTTTCCCTCAATATTTTTCACCTTTGTACTGCTTAGGGCTTCAGGTCTCAGATTCCTTTACTTCACATCTAAATTAGGTACCCTCTTCTCTCCATTTATTATCTCCCTAAGCACCTTATAATCTTACTCCATAGTATTCCTGACACTCTGTATAACTATATATATGTAACTACATATTACATCTATATGTTATATTATGTTAGCATATTACGTTTATACTAGAGGGCCGGTGCACAAGACTCGTGCACTCAGGGAGATGATTCCTCAGCCCAGTCTGCACCCTCTCGCAGTCTGGGAGCCCTCAGGGGATGTCTGATTGATGGCTTAGGCCCGCTCCCCGCAGTCAGACATCCTTAGAGCTGCTGTGGAGGCAGGAGAGGCTCCCGCCACAGCTGCTGTGCTCACCAGCCTTGAGCCTGGCTTCTGGCTGAGCGATGCTCCCACTGTGGGAGTGCACTGACCACCAGGGGGCAGCTCCTGCGTCAAGTGTCTGACCCCCTGGTGGTCGTTCTGCTGTTCAGTAGATTTGCATATTAGCCCTTTATTATATAGGATATTATATATACATATACATATGCATATATATATATATATGCATATTATACACATAACTATAAGGTTTCTCTTTCCCCAATAGGCTATACAGTCCACAAGAACAAAGTTCATGTCTGTTTCACATAACATATATAGCCAGAGTCTTGGACACTGCCTGGCACAAAAGCAGGCACACTTAGTGGTTGCCATCACTTCACATCCATAGAGCCCCTACAAGATATGTTTAAATTAGGGGTCATGCTACTGTGATAATGCAAATAACACCTTACCCATCTGATATGCTAAACTATAAAAATATTAACATTAAACAATGGAAGTTCCCTACTGACCAGTGATAAACACTGGAAGGGGGAAAATAGAAATAAGCTGCAGTAAAGCATTTTGGGCTTAAGTAGGGATGGGAGGGTCCCTCTGTCAGTACAATCAGTTTTTAGCCAGACCAATAATCTGCCACTTAAGTTCTTTGGATTCCAGAGATCTGCTTGATTGCTATTCTTTCTAACGACACTAACTCTTACCTTGAGTAGTTTATGCCTTTTCCTTTAGAAAAGAAGTGAATACAACTTTCCAGTTTCTGCCACCTCTATGGAAGCCAGCATCCATGATGGCCTCCAGTGGCCCCTACTTCCTTGTCTTCACCTCTCCTGAGCAGCAGACCTTTCCCCAGTTGAGCAGGACTAGTAGGATATCCTGGATGATGGTGTGAGACTTCTAAAACTAGGTCATGGAAGACACTGGGGCATTCCCCTTGAGATTCACCATTCTCTCTGGGGGAATCAAGCAACTACACTGTGAGAACACTCAGCAGTCCAGTCGGAGGTCCTTGTGGTGATGAACTGAGCTCTCTTGCCAACAGCCATGAGTGAGTGATCCTGGAAAAGGATCCTCCTGCCCCAGTCAACCCGTCAGATGACTGCAGCCTCAGCCAGCATCTTGACTGCTACCTCATGAGATCCTCAGCCAGAACTGACCAGCTAAACTGCTCCTGAATTCTAACCCAAAAAAATTGTGAGATAAGTGCTTATTCTTGTTTTAAGCTGCTAAATTTAGGGATAATTTGTTATGCAGCAGTAGATAACTAATATCACTCAAGCACAAAAGTAGTAGATAACTCATCACTCAAGCACAAAGACATTTTTCAAGAAAACGTTCACCATTAATATAAAGGGAAACAAGAAATTCATTGAAATTTTTTAACCTATAACTCCCTTCTCCTTTTTTATTAGATCCCATAAGGGAAACAAAGTAACTGTCTGGTTACTTGAAAACCCTTTTAAAGGATAAAGTAAGACTCATTCTATTTTCTGGAAAAAAGAACTGCCTGTGTCAAACAGAAGACAGAAATTTCTGAAAGGGAGGAGCAGATGAGATATAAGAAATGGGGCAGAGGTGAAGTGCTGCCCTAAAGATCAGGGGTGGGGAAAAAGGGAAAACAAATCAAATCCAGGAACTGGATTTGTCACAACCTTGCCTTAGCAGATTTTATTGAAGTCAAGCCTCCCCTGCACCCCACAAAAAAAAAAAAAACAACACCCACGAAATGATCAGAGTGCAGGGAGGAAGATATCTATCTATCTATCTATATAAAAGGTAGGATGTGAGGGCGATCTGGCTGCGACATCTGTCACCCCATTGATCGCCAGGGTTGATTCAGCTGATCTGGCTGGCTAGGCGGGTGTCCCCCTCCTCCCTCACCGATCCATGTGCGTCCCTCCCGAAGCTGCGCGCTCGGTCGAAGAGGATGACCTCCCGAGGAGAGGACCGGTCTTCGGTCAAGGGTATACGAGTAGCTGCGCTCCCCTGCTAGAACCTCCAAATAAGCCCTCAAGGTCCATTTATATAAAAGGTAATATGCAAATTGACCACATAGCAGAATGACCAGTGGGCTATGACATGCACTGACCACCAGGGGGCAGATGCTCAACGCAGGAGCTGCCCCCAGCCTGCCAGCCAACCTCTATGTCCCTCCCCGCCACCGGCAGGCTCCGATAGCCCAATGGGGAACAGGGATCCAGGGGTGGGGTGGGTGGCAGCAGATGCGGGCAGCGCCGGGGCCCCAATCGCCCTGCCAGTTGCCCCCACACAGAGGGCGACCGGCAGCGGAGGCAACGGGGGTACAGGGCCAGCTGCCGGCAACAGGGGAAGATCGGCCCTGACTGCAGGCCAGGCCTAGGGACCTGACCTGGGTATGAGTTTCATGCGCTAGGCCTCTAGTATAATATGATACCAGGAGCTAGTAGAGTATACCTATTCTGGTGAGAAAAGCAAGAAAAAATTTCAAGTGCCAGCACTTGGGTATCAAAATTGTTTATTAGGTATATGATGGCAATTTACAGAAGTGCTAGTCTTACTTCTCTATTCTATGTACAGAAGGTTTCTCAAAATTTTTTGTCTTTTTATTCCCTTTCATAATAAATGTGGAACATAAAATACTCCAATTAAAAACAGATTTGATTGCTAAAGGTAGTGGTGAGCATGTTTTGACCATTTACATGGTCAGAGATAATTTTTCTAACAAAAGAATTTTGAATTTACTTGAGATTTTTTAAAAATATATTTTATTGATTTTTTACAGAGAGGAAGGGAGAGGGATATAGTTAGAAACATCCATGAGAGAGAAACATCCATCAGCTGCCTCCTGCACACGCCTTACTGGGGATGTGCCCGCAACCAAGGTACATACCCCTTGACCGGAATCAAACCTGGGACTCTTCAGTCCACAGGCCGATGCTCTAGCCACTGAGCCAAACTGGTCAGGGCTACTTGAGATTTTTTATTTATTAAATTCAACTTAGCCTTGCACTGCTTCCATTTGCTTTTTCAGTCTTTCTAGGTTTCCCTCCACTTTCATCATAACACAGACTAGAGAACAAGAAAGTCTGAGATAATTAATAGTGCAGCAGAGAATGTTTTCTCCGAACATCTTCAAAAGGCCTTTTTAAATAAGACAGGGAAACAACAATAAAAAACGTTTCATTATCCTTTGGTAATAATTAATGTTGGCTTTATATTGTATTAATTTCCAAGAGTTTTCTTTCTAGATAGTCAAGGGAATAGAAATTCTTCATAATCAGAAGTTACTGGATTCTATTATTAAACAGTAGATCCAAAACAAATGCTACTGGAACTGTCAACATAACAGTGAAAAATAACAAGACACCCAATACTGTACAAAGATTTAAAAAATTATGCTAAATTTTGGTTAAAGCAAAGAAAATATCCACTCAGAACAAAGTATAATTGTCTCCATTTATTTAAGAGGAGAATTACCATTGCCACATGTTGTCCACAATCACTAATGATTCCTTGAGCTTCTCAAGCTCCTTACTACTAAAGAAAGTAGAAAAACCAGAAACCCCTTTACAAGCAAAATCCAGAAACAAAACAAAAATGTTTAGATATCTAGTATTGTCAAGTCAGTCCTGAGCGTGCTCCCCCTCCTTCCCCCCGCCTGCCCGCCCCTCCCCCCGGCTGCCCACCCTTGCTGCCAACACTGAAGTCTAGAGTTTTAAGGTTAAAATTTGTAAGGGAATTCTTACTTGGCTTTATAGAACTAAAAACATGAAAAGCTTGCAAAGTAACTCATGGTTTTGATTCAATGAGCGATCCTGAGGCAAACCAACCAGTGAAGCTGCTCCTGAATTCCTGAGTCACAGAAACCACATAAAGTAATAAATGCTTGTTGTTTTAGCTGCTAAGTTTTGGGATAGATGCTTTATTGTGCAGTAATAGATAACTAATATTTCTCATCACTCAATCTCACAGTTTGCTAGTTTTCACCAATAATATGAAAAGCAATGAGATCTATTTATAAAGAAATGTAAATTAATTTATTAAAGACAAATGAAAAAAGTGTTAATGAAATTCTTCAGATACAGCTAGTTAACAATAAGGCTGATTATTTTCCCTCATCTGCACCAACTTTTTGAAAATCTGTTCTATACCTCAGAGAAGCTACTGTAAATATCCCCTTTCAAAATCCTATGATATGAAGAAGAAGAAAAATAAGGAAGTAAACCTAGGAAAATTCTAGGTTGGAATCACTGCAGATTGTGAATGAAAGTACTCTTAAGAAATTAAAAAAAAAATGTGTCTGGTTTTTATAGAATTCTAGAAAAGTGACTATACTATACACTTTTGTTTATTTTATTTAAATGCTAGAGTCCTGGTACATGATATTCATGCACAGAGGCAGGGGTCCCTCAGCCCGGCCTGCACCCTCTCCAATCAGGGACCCCTTGGGGGATGTCCCACTGCCGGTTTAATCCCTGTGGGATCAGGCCTGAACCGGCAGACAGACATCCCTCTCGCAATCCGGGACCGCTGGCTCCTAACCGCTTACCTGCCTGCCTACCTGATCACCCCTAACCCCTCTGCTTGGCTGATCGCCCCTAACTGCCTCTGCCTGTCAGACTGATTGCCCCTACCTTGCCCCCCTACTGGCCTGATCGACCCTAACTTGCTCCCCTGCCAGCCTGATCGCTCCTACCTTGCCCCCCTGCTGGCCTGATTGACCCTAACTTGCCCCCCTGTCAACCTGATCACCCTAACTTGCCCCTGCCAGCCTGATCGACTCTAACTTGCTCCCCTAACAGCCTGATCGCTCCTACCCTGCCTCCCTGCTGGCCTGATCGACCCTAACTGCATCTGCCTCTGCCCCCAGCCTAAGCCACAGTCTGGCCTCCCTCTGTGGGAGGCGACCTGGCAGATCAGGGGAAGGCGCCTCCCCCATTACTCCACTGCTGCTGCCACTGCCGGCCTGAGCCTGGGCCCTCCCAGCCACTGTGGGTTTGTCCGGAAGGATGTCCAAAAGATGTCTGCTGTAAGTAGCACATTACCCTTTTATTAGTTTAGATGTTTTTATTGATTTTAGAGGAAGGGGGAGGGAGTAGAGAGTGAGGGAGAGAGGGAAAGAGGGAGGGAGGGAGGGAGGAGGAGGGAGGGAGGGAGGGAAGGGGGAAACATCAATGTGAGAGAAAAATCAATTGGTTGCTGAACCTACAGCCTGAGCATGTGCCCTAAGCAGGAATTGAACCCACTGTGACCTTTAGGTACATGGGACAACACTCAACGAACAGCCACACCGGCCAGGGCTATACTATACACTTTTAGATCCATTCTTTATCTTCTGGTGAACTTCAGAGTATCTCTAAATGGTAGCTTTGTCTTAAAAAAACAAGCCCAGAGAGGTGGGTTTATATTTCTCTCTATATAAATCAGCATAAATTAAAATAAGCTTTAAAAAAAAAGGTATGACATTTCACCAAAACAAGTTTCTTATTAATAGTTATCACAGAATGTTATAGGCGGCACAGGTGCTACTTAGTGCTGCTCGAGCTCTAAACTTCTTTCATATAAAAATGGTAAAATAATCAGACAAATTGGTAGATGTATAGAATTTTTTCAAGTCACCTACCCTTCAGAGGATCATGCTCTGCTCTCATAATATCAATAAGCGAATTTTCCAAAGAGTGCATATTCAAACTGTCATACATTCTACTTCGATCCTAGAAGAGAAGAAAAAAAAAAGACTCAATATAATCTATGCAATTTTTTCCAAAATATTGATAACTATACTATCTTAATCTTCTTACATAAAATAGGACATCTGATTGATATACTATTACTAATGAGTCTGCATCCCAAGAAAATATCAGTAACTAAGGATCTTATAAACTACAATATTTCTTGTATAAAAGAACAATATATTTAATATGTTTATCTGCAAAATCACATACCAAAAGCAATCTTATTTCATTGGCAGTATTAATTCAACACAGTAAAATAATTTCTATTGCTATCATTCTCAGCTTATAAAGATGATTGAAATGTGATACACACAGAGAGCATTTTTAGCTATTATTTAACTTCTATACTTTTCTCATATATCTAGGAAGACTAGCACTTGAAAAAAAATGTTGGGGGAAAGGATTTAATTCAATTGCACCATACTTTAAACATCTATCAAACATTGTACATTATTTGACTTAGTCAGAATTTCACAGTAATGAATGCATAAACATATTATACACTAAAAATCAAAAGCATGAAATACCAGTATCAAAACAAAAACACATTTCCTACCTCATCAAATCTAAGAACAAAGTCTTTTGTGTCATTAGAAGTCATTTGCTGAATGTTAAATCCCCTCAAATTGCCTAGTAGATTCTTTAATGTTCATTAATGTATAAAGTATTTTGCCACTATAAAATCAATGTACTTGAACAAACATATACAGGGAACTACCACAGCAGGCTCTGCCCAGGCCCCCCAAATCACCCGGGAGATTTTTACCAAAATATATCATCTCTAACCTCCACCCATTTGTGTGTGTGTGTGTGTGTGTACATGAGCTTGTGCAAGCATATGAATATGTAGGAGAGGCAGGGGAGGCGATTTTTGACTCTTAAATCTGGGTCCATGAGCTTCAGGAAGGAACATGGCATATCTGTATGTGCATGTACACACCCTTTTTCTGAAGAAAGGTTTATGTGTTTCATTGGTTTTCCAAAGGGGTCTACAATCCAGAAGATTCAGAACCAGTCTTTTAGAAAGCTGAAGAAAAACATAAGAAGCTTTCCTGAGAATATGTTGATTTATTTACTCGACCTTGACATTTAAATTAGGGTTGTGAGCTTTATAAAGCTAGAGGACTGGAATCAGTATTGCAGATTAAACAAATTGCTGTCAAGGAACTTAAAAGTAACACTAATGATGAAAAGGTTACTTACTAAAACAGAGGCTCTTATTCCAACTTTATTAGTGATGAACTATAATTTAACCCCTTATTTTTAGTTGGATTCCTCAGGTAGAACACACCCATCAGTAAGAGGAGTTCACTAAACAGTGGCCTTGATTGGCGAGAGAGGCACGGAGAATTACTGGACTGTTACAGCAGTTCTCAAACTTGAGCATGCTTCAGAATCATCTGGATTGACTCCTGGGACCCATCTACAGAGTGTGATTCAATAGGCTGGGAGTGGCCCCTGGTGATACTGAGGCTGTAGACCTAGTAACCATACTTTAAGAAGCATTGAGCTTCTTGATCTTAAATTACTAAATAAATCTCTTCAGGCTCCGTTCCACCTTCTAGAAAAGAAAATAACCATGTCAGACAAGATGATGCCTAAAATCATCTTTTAAAATAATAAAAGTAACAGAAAAGCAAGACCATCTATATATCTATATATATAAAAAGCCTAAGTGACTGAATGACCAGTCAACCGGTCGCTATGACGTGCAATGACCACCATGGGACATGCACTCAATGCACAGGATCAGGCTCCCTCCTGTCTAGATTGGGCCTGTGGGGATTGGGCCGAAACCAACTATCCAACATCCCCCAAGGGGTCCTGGATTTTGAGAGGGCACAGGCCAGGTTGAGGGACCCCACTGGTGCACGAATCCGTGCACTGGGCCTCTAGTAATAAATAAAACTGGAACAGAGAAGAGCACAGCCCTTCAGCAAATATAATTTTAGTAATCTATGCAAATATTTTCATTTTCTATGCTTCCACTATACTTTGTTCACAACTAAAAATTGTCCTACCTTTCCCACTAACTTCAAAGTTAATCAGGGAGAGAGACCTTTTAATTATGGAATACAGCTAGCTCTCAAATGTTTGTTGAATACCACTTTTTCTCTACCATAAAAACTTAGTAAAATTGTTTAAGGTGAGGTCTGTGAGGACAAAGACTGAATTTTGATATGGAAATAGCATAAAACTAAATATAAAGCCTCTCAGAATCCTCCCCAGAAGAGGTACTCAAATGTTAATTAACTAAACTGAGACAAGCATCAGATTTTAATGTGGCCTGTCAACTTGAATTTCTGACCACACAAAGGAAGATTATATGCTAATATATTCAAAGTTTTCAGATGTATTTAAAATAGATTTAAAAATATAAACTGTCATGATAAAAGCTTTATATAAGTGAAAAAAACCTCAGAAGGTATGCTATATCATATAGGTTCTAAGATACAATACATTATAAATTCTTTATATTCTTTTTACCTTAAATTCTCACAAATAAAATATTATATAGTTCAGGGCTATCTTCTCAGGGTGATTTTTTTTTAACAGAATCAGACTATGTCTCATCTTTAGTCAACCTATGAACTTAATGGTGACTATTAACACCACCTAAAATGGTATTTCCCACACAACCTTTTTTTGTGGCCACCTTCTAACTCCATTTCAAGGACTGTGATCCTCTCTTGCTTTAGAGCACAGTAAAATTTATGAGATAATTCTAAATATTTTTAATATTTTTGTTATTAATTTCAGAGAGGAAGGTAGAGGGAGAGAGAGGTAGAAACATCAATGATGAGAGGGAATCATTGATTGGCTGCCTCCTGCACACCGCTACTGGGGATGGAGCCTGCAACCTGGGCATATGCCCTTGACTGAAATCGAACCTGGGACCCTTCAGTCCGCAGGCCAACACTCTATCCACTGAGCCAAACTGGCTAGGGTGAAATAATTCTATATACACTGTCAGTGGCATGTGCAATATTTAGGGTCTGAAGGGGAAAGATATAGGCAAGCTATTCATAAGTATCAGTGTCCACTATACAATCAACTCTGATGAGTATTATGCAAAAATGTTGATATGTATTATTAATAGCTTTAGCTTTAATGCTTATATATCCAACTGAAATAGTGAGATGCCTACTTACAAGGTCTCTTATTTTCCTTCCCAGACAAGTCTTTCATCACAAAACAAAGTCCTACTTTAGAAAAAACAAACAAACAAAAAAAAACCTGGCAAAACTATTTAAAAAGGATTAGCTTAATTAGCTTAGTTTACTTTTGTTACTCATCAGCTGCTTCCCACATGATTTTTAAAACACCAAACACAAAATAGCCCTGAGCAGGCAAAGAGCTCATGACACCCCATGTTATTTAGATTTACATGTTCAAAAAAGTACAGACAATTTTATTAAATAGAATGAGGGAATCAAAATATGACTTCTGAAAAAAACAAAAGGCAGAAACAAGTCTGATTATAAAACAAACATTATGCATCCTTAATAAACTACAAATATAAGAAAAATTTGTGATTACACAAACTGCCATTGGTTTAAAAAACTAAATTGCGCCCTGACCGGTTTGGCTCAGTGGATAGAGCGTCAGCCTGCAGACTCAAGGGTCCCAGGTTCGATTCCGGTCAAGAGCATGTACCTTGGTTGCGGGCACATCCCCAGTAGAGAGTGTACAGGAAGCAGCTGAATCAATGTTTCTCTCTCATCGATATTTCTAACTCTCTATTCCTCTATTTCTCCCTTCCTCTCTGTAAAAAAAATCAATAAAATATATTTAAAAAACAAAAACTAAGTTGCAATCCTGAAACCATTTTAAAGTAACCATGAATATGTCAATGCTGATTAGCATAACTAGAAAATCATAACAATGTAACTAACATTTATTACTACATGACTAATTGAAAATGGCCAAGATATTTAACTTAAGTAGGAATCTCTATGAGGAAAGTTTACTCCAATCTATTTTAAATATGAAAACTATATGGTCAAGAATCAACTAACTGGGCTTTCAGAAAATTAGTAGTTTATGCTCTGCCGCTCTGCCTTACTACTGAGATTACAGAATCCCACAACAGGCAAAAATTAGAATGCATTGGTGGGAAAAACCAATAGTATTTTATATTCTAATATTTTATTGTTTTTTGTAAACCAAGACACATTTGTCACAAAGACTTAGAGGAGTGACAATAAAATCCTAAAAAAAACTAAAAAACACAACGTATCTACAATCTTAAAAGGATGGCCTGAGAAAAAGATTATTAACACTGAAAAAGAACGAAGAAAGTCAATGATATTACAACTAGTTGCCCTGCGCAATCTGTGTGCCAGTAGGTCACTACTCCTGTAGCTCTCCGCCCACTGCCCCACCCCCCTGTAAGTCCTCCTGCCCCCCTCCCCCCTTCCCACCTCCCCTCATAGCTTGCTGCCCTGCCCCCTCCTATAGATCTCCACAGCTGCTTGTACCTTGCTGGCCCACCCTCCTGCTGATCCATGATCTGGTCCTGATGCACTTGGTCCTTACTCCTCAGGGGTAATGGCTAATTAGCATATTCCTCTCTTATTATATAGGACTAGTACAAGAGGAATTCCAACTGAAAGGGAACTTTTATGGCATGTCACAGTTTTGCTTTGACATATTCAAAACCCTGTGCTATTTCAAGTTAAGGAAGTGGTCAAGTAGAACCTTTCCCTCTTGACAATGAAGTATGCTTCCAAAGAAAAAGAGAATGGGTTATAGAAAAACCCTATATCCTCATTTTTAAAGATATACCAGATGCTTGAGCATGTGTTCTTCCGCCCAAGTAGAAAACTCAGCTTTTAAAAACTCTATTTTTTAGCTTAGTTCTCCAGTTTTAAAATAAAATAGCAAAGTTGTGTTAATATTTTCCTCAATTTTAATACTGATTATCCACTCCTCATCACACACTGTTATTGCATGGTATTAGTAGTTTATGCTCTGCCGCTTTGCCTTACTACACAACCCAGCACTCTCATATTCTGTAGTTGTTCCAAACAGATACCCCGTCTCTTCATCCCACAGGACTTCCACGTTTCAATGGTCAAGAATATTATTACACTACCACATACATAACGGACATTCATTTCTCAAACTCTCTATTATTCTGATAATAAGAATGCTGTAACAGTGATTCTAATTTTTTTTTTAAAGACTCCAAATGGCCAAAGCTATTCTAGTACCTAAAAGGGTTAAAGAAAATGGAGAGGCAATAGAAAATATTGGTGTAAGAATATTATCAAGTTGCTCTGGCTGGTTTGGCTCAGTGGATAGAGCATTGGCCTGCGGACTGAAGGGTCCTAGGTTCAATTCCGGTCAAGGGCACATGCCTGGGTTGCAGGCTCGATCTCCAGGAGGGGGTGTGCAGGAGGCAGCCAATCAATGATTCTCTCCCATCATTGATGTTTCTATCTCCCCTCTCCCTTACTCTCTGAAATCAATAAAAATATATATTTTTAAAAAAGAATATATCAAGTATAATTAAAGAACTGGACACAGGATAGAACACATAAAAAAAAAGTATCCATTTACCTATATTCTATGTGTAAGAGAGCCCGTTCTCTTTCATTTTCAATAGGTGTAAGGTTTGGTAAATACCAATGTCCCTAAAGCTCATCTAGTTTAACCACCACAATTTAAGAAATCCTTTATTAAATAAAAAATTGGACTTGGTCGAATACAGTACATTTTTTGTGTGTGTAATGTGAATAAAGACTCTAAAGAATACATTTTTCTGAAAGAGATGCCCACATTATCATTATAAGCTAAATTTTAAAGCTTGGTAAAAAATACCTTCAATTACTCAAGGTGGTTCATGTGACATGCTCAAAAGCTGCAGGGAGAACTTCCATAAGAACAAAAATCTAGAGATGAATATATTGATAATTGCTCAGATAGAGGACATGGCAACACACATCTTATAGGCTTCATGGGCTATATTACAGTTTTAAAGGCCTGATGTTGTTTTGTTTACAGAGAACTGATGGGCCATATAAAAACTTGTAATAACCTCAGCTACTAGTATATTTACTCTTTGATTTAAAATATTCAATTGTTAATGAATAAACATATTGCAACCTTAATATCTAAAGGAAATTTAAACTCATACAACTTAACAAAAGAAAGATAACCCAATCAAAAAAATGGGCAATGGACCTAAATACATACTTTTCAAAAGAGGACATAAGGAAGGCCAAGGGACATATGAAAACATGCTCAAAGTCACTAATCATCCAAGAGATACAAATCAAAATGACAATGCAGTACCATCTCACACCTGTCAGACTGGCTATCATCAACAAATCAACAAATGACATGTGCTGGCAAGGATGGGGGGGTGGGGGGGGAAGAAACCCTCCTGCACTGCTGGTGGGAATGCAGACTGGTGCAGCCACTGTGGAGAACAGTATGGAGTTTCCTCAAAAAGTTAAAAATGGAACTGCCATTTGACCCAGTGATCCCACTTCTAGGAATATATCCCAAGAAACTAGAAACACCAATCAGAAAGGATATATGCATCCCTATGTTCATAGCAGCATAATTTACCATAGCTAAGATTTTGAAACAGCCTAAGTGCCCATCAGCAGATGAGTGGATTAGAAAACTGTGGTACATCTACACAATGGAATACGACGCTGCTGTAAAAAAGAAGGAATTCTTACCATTTGCAACAGCATGGATGGAACTGGAGAGCATTATGCTAAGTGAAATAAGCCAGTCAGAGAAAGATAGATATCACATGATCTCACTCATTTGTGGAATATAATGAACAACATAAACTGATAAACAAAAACAGATCCAGAGATAGAGAAGCATCAATCAGACCATCAAACCTCAGAGGGAAGGTAGGGGAGGTGAGGGGTAAGGGGGAGAGATCAACCAAAGGACTTGTATGCATGCATATAAGCACAACCAATGGACACAGACACCAGGGGGGTAAGGGCATGAGTGGGGGAGTAATAGGCGGGATAAGGAAACATATGTAATACCTTAATCAAAAAAGAAAAAAAATAAAGGAAATATTAAGGTAATTTAGAATTCACACTTTTGAATATGATTTCTTGCAAGGGTAACTAGGTAACAGAGTTTTAAAGAAAAGTAATTCTAAGCCATAACATTTTAACAGAAATATATAATATTCATTTTAAAGTCAGAAATATGCAGAAGAATTCATATTTGTTTTTTAAAAGTTTTTAATTTGAACCTTTTCCATAAAAATTGATTATTTAAAATAAGGTCATACCAACCCAAAAAATTTTACATACATCTGAAATAAAATCAACCTATAAAACTATTTCTTTTCCATTTACTGAATTCAATTATAGGTAAGGCCTGAAGTAATAACAATTAAGACTTCAATTCTAGAATTTAGTATTTTTTAGGCCTAATCAATTTGATACTAAAGGAAATAAAAACTTAAATGTTTTAAAATAATGTATTTTTAACTAAAATTTTAGTATTGAAATGTTGTAGATGATGCAAAAAGATGAGAGATGAAAATAATCTCTCCAGATATTTCATTACCTAAGTATTTTCTATAATTTTAACTTTGCCAAATAGTGAGGAACTACACCACAGTTTAATGTTCCAATTGTAGTTCGTAGCCGCTGCTATATTTTTAAGAATCTCAACTTCAAATACCTCAACCTTTTACGGTAGAAACACAGAACAGATTTTGTGTAAGTACCCTCGGGGTACTAAAAGGTGACAACAACGTTGGAAAGTTACACACTACACGCCTGTGGCTTGGGACCAATACCCATGCCTTCAACCCCAGTAAACCAAGGCCCTTGGATTCTAAAAATGAGGGGGAGGGATGGGTAGCAGGGTCCAGGGAGGAGGGAGAAAAAGAAACGGCCAAAAGAGACCAGAGGATGTGCAAGAACTAAAAAGGTCTTACATGACCTACTTCAAGGTCCTCTCATAATAATGACCCAAATAGGTGAAGGCCCATAAACTGCGGTATAATGTCATGAAGACTGTGAAAGGCAGAGGAAGATGACTCAGGTTTCAAACCTCCTTCTAGTTTAGTTCATTTCTCACTATCTCTTTGTTTCATTGCTGTTTCAACTATAACATCACACCTCTTCGTCAAGAGTCCCTAGGGAATGCCAATATCTCAGCAATTTACAACAAAAAATCTTGAATTACCAAAATGAATTTACCTAAAACCCTAGGTTATAAAATAGGTAAGAGCAGAGTGGCTTTGATTGTGTTCTACGTTGAAGGGTTAGAGGCCCTTGCACTGGGGCAGCCCCAGGGGCACCTCTGCAGAGTCCAATTTGCAAACTTGCCTTTCCTTACCACCTCTGCTCTCTAGCATTCCAACAACTGACACCATCTCAATAACCTATTTTCTCAACATATGGTCCCCCCACCAACCCATAGACCCTTTATATAGCAGCTAATTTCTCTTCCTTCTCTGGAGAGACATATCCCTCTCTTATGTGTATCCTATTATCTTGGAATATTTTTTGTCTCTTCTGCACTAAAAATGTGTATCTTGCCACCTTCAAAATAATTATCATTATTTTCCTCTTCTAACACACCATTTCCTAGGCATTTATATATTCAATAAAAATCCTATCATAAAAATGACACTGATATGGCCTAAAGGAACCAAGGTGAAAAGGACAGTAGAAATAGATGGGTAGCTAACTTACATTAACAAGACAATAAGTTACATATTACATGAGACAGCTACTTATTTCTAAGTGAAGATCCTGGCAGGACTACTTTGATAAATAGGTAGAACTTGTCTAAAACAAGTGCTAATGCTTGATTATTAAAGTTACTGTTAACCCTCCAGGTTAGAATGCTAGATAAACACATATTATTAATCTGTTTACACAGTTCTTACTTATAAAATAATCCCATATTGATAAATTAACTAAGGAAGAGCTTTAGCTAAGGATAATAGCTCTATAATGTCAACTCTGCTCAAACTTGGGTTCTGTAGAAAAGAACCCCCATACATAGGACTGAGTTTTCTATGTATCCTGTAATAATTCTCATCACCCAGTGCCCAGTATGCATTCAAATTTAGTCTGCAGGAAGAGAGATAACCTTTTGTATAAGGGCTTGACAGTAATTTGATTAAGATTGCCTCCCAGTTTTCTGGCTCACGGTTTTTCCTAGAGTAACCGATTATTTGGAAGAAGATAATATATAAGAGCAGTAACAAAATTTAGAAAAAAAATATTGTATCAAAGTTTTTTACCAAGTTGAAAAAGCTAAACTAAGATAGGGCTTTTTAAGAAAGTTTATCAAGACGAACATAGTAGGGTTTATGAAAAATGTTACTAAAAATTATGTAAAACACTGATGAAATTGTAAAGTTGGAGACTGAGTAAAAACAAGATTTTGTATCTAATTGCAAATAATTCTGAAAGGAGATAAAATATCTGTTCCATTTGACTGATGTTTAAAGCCAGGTGCTCTTGGGTGTATAATTCCTTTTTTCAAAAAGTAATTTGTTATGTTTTGGAAATATTAAGTGATTATGAATTACATTTAAATATAAAAATGAAGCATTTTATATTAAATAGTTTAAGTCAAGTGACCCTTTAAAAATAAATTGCTTTAAAGCTCTCTGACATATGCTTAAATAGATACTGAAAGTAAGTAACAAATCCTCCTCATTATATAAATACTACTAAAATCCTAGCCAAAGTCCTGAAAAATATACACTGTGCAGCCTACCTGGTCTATTCTGGATGTTCCGGCTGCAGTGCACCAACTATCTTGGAGTGAATCTGAGCCCCAAGCTGGCAACTGCAAACTAGATCTCACCTTCAACAGCATAGAAGTTTTCATCAGAAATATGCAGTTCTCTTTCCCATACCCAACCACATCAAAAAGAAAAAAGAAAGAAAATAAAACAAAAACCAAAATTCTACCTTTATTCCTTTTTCTAAAGGTTTCAGGAAAACAAAACCACCAAAAAAACAACCTCATTTTAAAAAAAAAAACCAACCACCTCATTTTAAATAGCCATAAGAGAGTTTCATTAACCTGCAATATCAGCAAAATACTAAAAGGCCTGAAAAACTGTCAATCATCATAACTATTAGGCCACATTTAGAAAAAAAAAGTCATTGAACCAGTGAAGACAAAATTTAATTCTATGTAAAAAGCCATATTATTTTGCCACAATCATAGCTGTACTGAGTATATTCTAATACACTACAGCTGATCATAGCCAAATCTATGCATAATTACGAACATTTTAGTTCAGCTATATTGTAGGAAAAACTCATTTTGGTGGCCCATTAAAGATTAATAAATTAAGGCATTCTTAAGAAGTCGCTAATTAAAAGCTTCAATATGTATTTAAGAAGTGCAGCAGGTTTTTCTACATTTTTTGAAGCTTATTTACTATTGTGTGCTTACAGATTTTTTTATAGTGTCAATTTTCTTCATGTAGATATTTTATCCTTTGATAATGAAATTACATATGCTTAAAAATGAGAACTTTCTCGTTTTGAATCCATTAATTTTACCATACTACTGCTACCACCACTCAGTTTCCAATCCTGAAAGATTAACATTAGAAATAAGCCATTTACATACCATTCTTACCTGCAAGGGTAAGAGTGTATTACTATTGTTGTCTGTTCTGAACACATTATCTTCAATCCAAGATTTTGGCGTCAGTGATGGAGTAGAACGAGTAAATTTCGGTGGTGCTATGACATTACCAGAGAACGGTTTTTTCAGTGGAGATATCTGATTCATAGTTCCTGGAATCCCCATGTTTCCAGTTCTACGATGATCTCTGCCATGCATGGCTCCCCAGGACATACTTCCGGTGCCCCAGCCACTGCTCTGATGGTTGCTCCAAGGAGACTGTTTCAGAAGAGGCTGAGAAAAACATATCTCTTTAAATTACAGGCATTTAAAGAGCTTATCATCGAAATTCAAATTTTAGACCTCAGCTAAGATTTTAAAAAAATAGAATATAGAATACACAGAATATATCCTTAGCTAGATAACAAAAAGTAATAGGCTTGAGATCGTGCTATAATATAATATTAGCTTAATGTGAGGCAGTTTTCATCCTCTTGCCTACTATAAATTATACTGAACAAGCAGATATTTAATGACAATGACTAAAATGGAAGCATGTGGTAACTTTTTTTTCCCTTCAGAGAGAACCATATACTGTACATAAGATCTACATTTAAATTAAAATTAACTCTGAAGATCCTTAAAAATATACCCTACATTATGTTCTTAAAGCAACCACATTCCACTAGGCACACAACTAAAAGCATGATCTTTATTAATCAAAATATATCAACCATATGGGTGAAATATTTAGACTTTGGTTTTCCACAACAAGTTGCATCGCTACAAAAGTGAGTAATAAGGTTTGGTATTATTCTGTTGTACAAATTAACAAAGGCCTTTTGGGATAGGGACAAAGTAGGAAGTATGTCCTTTTCTGTACTGTTTACTGTACTTTTAAGATCTTTTATTCCAGATTGAGTGTAGCTTCTTTTAAAATGTTTTTGTTTCTTTTCCCTTAATTATCCATGAACTGTTAAGCAATTATCTGATGTCGCCCATAGGTGGATCCACTGAGATATACAAAAATAAACAGCTATTTAACGATTCGGGTAAGGATCCTAATAACACAAGTCTCCACTAACTTCATTTTTAAAAAGTAAACTGTATTCCAAACTAGAATGCTATGTCATCAATGAATGGAAAACCCACCAAAAGCCTATTAACTGTAGGTTTTTAAAATGTTTTCATTGCTAGCAATCATATGGTCAATAAACTTATACACTAACAATTTTGTGCTAACTTGTAGCCAAAGCAAGTATGAACCCTGGCGCTACTGTAAGACAATAAATACAGCACCCTTAAAATAAACCTGTTTTTTACAAGACAAAGAAACCTAACCTGATACATAGTACCTATTTTAAAAATCAATTTGAATGGGAATATAATGACGAATATATACGACAACAGTTTCACCCTCCACACAGTTCAAAAACAGCCGTGGAGAAACGGCTTGTCACGGATACATGCTCCAAGTTCCCTTCCAGTGACCTAAATTCCATGTGACAGCAGTGCCACCCCTCACACCGGACTGCCAGACCCACCTTTCCACAAAAAAAACAAAAACAAAAACAACAACAACACACACACACACACACACACACACACACACAAACACACTCACACGAGCTTAGAGCTAAATATGGATCATGGCATATGGTCTTCCAATGTTCTACAATCTACATCATGTCTTCAGGAAATAAATTTTAAAAAAAACCCCACAAAACCCTACAATTTTCTGTGGCAAGTTTCCAGTTAAAAATTATGCAAATCATGAAAAAAGTGGAGCATTATTTCAAAATTCCCCATTTTCAATCTTCATAGACCATATTCTCCTTTCTCAGGGAGAAACCTTCGATTCAACAAAAAGCTGTTAACTGTTCCTCGGGTTCATTTAAATAGACTGTTAACTGTCACTTTGTTAAATTCAGACGGGTTTTCACCCTTTACACCGGCTCCTCGCTGGGCACTTGGGTCAAAGGGAAAAGTGAGAGGCGTCAGAAAGCCCTGGTTAAGGTCCCTCCATCAGGAACGGGCCTGGGGCGGCGGGGTCCCCGCAGCAAAGGCTGACCGTCTCCAAGATGCACCGAACCGAGGCTCGGGCTCCGCTCGCCGGCCCGTGGGCGCTCGGACCCTGTCCCGGGGACAAACCCGAACGCGGTCGAGAAAGCCCCGGATGAACGACCAACCCGCGGGTGAGTTCATAATTACAGGACCCACTGGAAATAGAAACGCCCTTCACCCGGGGCGAGCGGCTGGGTCCGCGGAGCCGTCCCGGGCCCCCCCCTCTCCAGGCAGCGCTCCGATGCGGGACTCGGATTCAGTTTGGAGTTAAAACCCTCACCCGGTCCCCAGGCGCGACCGAGTCCAGCACCGGGGGCACCCGGCCGGGCTGCCCGTTAAGGAGTCGCCCGACGGCGCGGAGGCTGCGGGAGCCGGTCGCCCCCGCCTCCTCGGCGAAGCCCCCACGCTGGCCGGTTCAGAACGAAACAGACCCGACACGCACCGTCCCCAGGAACCGCGTCCTCCCTGCCCAAGTTCGCTCCCGCCGCCCGCGCCCCCGGCCGGTCCCCGCTGCCACTCGCCGGCCCCGGGAACCCGACAGCGCCCTACCGGCCCCGGGCGTCCGCGGGTCGGGGTCGCCGGTGGGCGGCAGCGAGGGGCACGAGAGCCGCCGGCCCCCACCCGGGCTCCCGGCGTTGGAGGGGCACCCGCCGGCTCCCAGCGCGATCCGCCCGCCGAGCCGTCCCGCGTCCCGCACCCGCCCGCCCCCGCGGCCGCCCCGTCCCTCGCTCAGGCAGCCCGTCCACGTCCCCGGGTCCCCGCCCGCGTGCCCGGCCCCCGTACCTGGTGGTGGTTGTAGGAGTTGCGCTGCTGCAGGAAGGCGGCCGCCGGGTGCTGCTGCTGCAGCTGCGGGCTGACGGGCGACCGGCGGCTGGGCTGCGGCGCGGCGGGCGGGGGCGGCTGCTGGGGGACGTTCAGGGCGGGCGGCGGGGGCACCGCGGCCGCCGAGAAGGGGCCGCCGAAGCCGCCGCCCCCGCCGCCGGCCGGCACGCTGAGCCCCGCGCAGCCGTGCGGGGACACGGGCGAGAAGCTGGGGAAGAAGGGCGGGTTCATGGACGACGGCAGCCCGGGGTAGAAGCCGTTCTCCGCATCGGGGCTGGGCGGCGGCATGGCGCTGAGCGAGCCGCCGCCGCCGCCGCCGCCCCCCGGGGTGGCACTGGACGAGCCGGGCTGCGGCGGCGGCGGCGGCGGCGGCTGCTGGGGCGGCGGCGGCTGCGGCTGGGGCGGCGGCGGCGGCGGCTGGGGCTGGGGCGGCGGCGACGCGGTTTGCACGGACCAGGGGGTGCCGAAGCCGGGCAGCGGCGGCGGCGACGCGGAGCCGCCCCCCCCTCCGCCTCCGGGGGGTCCCCCTCCCCCGCCGCCGCCCGGGTGCGGAAGGTCCGGACTCTGCAGGCTGCTGAAGGCGCCCGCGCCCAGCGCCCCGCCGGGCAGGAGGCTGCCGGGGCTGTTGAGCAGAGGGTGGTTGGGCGACTCCATGGAGCCCGGCGCAGGGTTCACGGGCGGCGTCGAGGGGGCCAAGCCCGCATTGGAGGGCTCGGCGGCAGCGCTGCCCTCGCCCGCGGCCGGGGTCCTGCGAGGGCTGCCCGCGCCTCCGTGGCGGCGCCGCGGGGCTGCGGGCGGCGAGGGCTGGAGCTGCGGGAGCGAGGGCAGGTCCGCCGGGCGCTGCCGCGGGGCGAAGTCCTGCGGCGGGAGGTGCGGCGGGTGCGGGAGGCTGAACGGCTGCGGGCGCTGGGCGAGCGGCGCCGGCTGGAGGGGCGGGCCGGGCGGCGGCGGCGGGCTGAACCGGCCGGGGCAGTGGAGCGGCGGCGGCGGGCTGAACCGGCCGGGGCAGTGGAGCGGCGGCGGCGGCGGCTGCGAGTCCGGAGGGTGGGGAAGGCGGGGAGGGCTGAACTCTTTCCTCTTCTGGCTGCTCAGCTGCTGCTGCTGCCGCTTACTGAAGTCCTGCGGGGAGGAGGTGCGGCAGCCACAGCAGGAGGAGGCGGAGGAGGAGGCGGGGAGGTGCAGACTCGGTTTGAAGTCCTGGGAGGGGAGGAGGTGGGTCACACCCGCGTTCGTGCCGCCGCCGGGGTGGTGGTTGGGGAGTTTCTCCGCGGCCGCCGCCCCCGAGAGCGGCCGCGCCGGCTGCGGTGTCAGCCCCAGCAGCAGCTCATCCTGCATGGCCTGCGGGTGCGCCGGGAGCTGGGAGGAAGAGGAAGCGGCGGCCGAGCTGCCCGCGCGGCCGCCGCCGAGGGGCGCGGGGAAGGGGGAGGCGGCCTCCGAGAACCCGGTGACAGGCAACGGCGGCGGCGAGAGCGGGCCGAAGGGCGTGGCGGAGGGCGGCGGGGCGGCGGCCGCGGAAGGCCCCGCGGCGTAAGGACGGTACGTCCCGCCGCCGAAGAGGGACGCGGGGCTGCTGCCTCGGAGCGGGGCGATCTGCAGCACCCCGAACCCGAAGTCCCTCATTTATCAGGCCGGCGGCAACGGGAGGAGACGCGCCCCGTCCGCTGCCCGCCGAAGTAGCCGCCGGGTCTGGGGCGGCGCGGCCGTAGTGGAAGGAGGGGGAGTCAGGGAGGGAGGGGGGGGGACACCGTGACTGAGGCTGGGGCACCCACTTCGGCCCCGCCACCCCTCTCGGCGGCCACCGCCACCTCCCGAGACCGGCTCGGGCGCCGCCGCCTCCGCCGCCCTCGCCGCTTAAGAACCCCGGAACGTGCGTCAGCGCCACCTCACAATCGCCCCGCCCCCCGCGGTGCGTCCCAGCACGCGCTGGCGCGAGGCCGCCGCGCCCCGTGGCCCCGCCCCGCCCGCGGCCCCGCCCCCGGATGCCCCGCCCCTCATTAATATGCGCGCTCGGCTGGCGGCGCGCGCGGGGGGCGGGGAGCGCGAGGACGAGCGGCGCGTCCCCCCTGCTCCCCTCCCCAGCCCTGGGCGAAGGCATGGCCGGTTGGGGCGGCGGGCGGCCGGCTGGATTCCGAGCCCGGGCGCGCGCGGAGGAGGAGGAGGAAGAGGATGAGCACGCGCGGGCTGCGTACAGGAGTGCGAGGCAACGGCCCCTCCAGCTCTGGGTGGAACGCGCTCCCGTCCAGTCGCGCTCCCGGCCCCGCCTCCTTCGTGTCCCCCTCCTCCCCACTCTCGGTCACGTGGGGCCCGGCCTCTGGGACCAGGACTTCCCTGCGACTGGGACTGGGACTGGGACTGGGCCTTCCTTGGGTGGGGCTGGCCGGCAGGGGAAACTGAGGCCGGGGAGTCCGGCTGGGTGCGGTCCCTAGTCCCGGAGGAGCTGGGACCCCGACCCCTCCCGCCGGCCTGGCTCAGTCCTGGGGTCTTTGGCCAGCTCGCTGGTGCGGGCTCTGCCTTCCTTGCAGATGGCCAGCTGGTTAGCCTGCACCTGTGTGGCCCCGACCTGGCGCCCTCCTGGTTGTCCTAGAAAGTGCCTTCCCAGGCTGGGTTCCGTGCTGTCACCGACCTTCCTACAGCCACGTGGAGGTGTTTTCTGCAAGGGTAAACCCGCGGCTCCCGCGGTATACGGAGCATTTTCACTCCGGTAATGAGGAACAAAGTCCTGGGACCTAACACGGCTCCCTGCGGGGTTTTACACACACATATGCATATAATGGGTTCCTAGACCAGCTCCATGGTAACCCTGGGCCGGCTCCAAGTCCTCCTCTTTCATAAACGCGCTTAATGTGCTATGGTGGGGACTGCTGTGTGTGGGACTCCTCCCTGCCACATGCAGTCTGCCATCCCCACCCTTCCCTCTAGGGAAGCTCTAAACATTTCCGAAGCTTTATGAATTCCAGGGAGAAGGACTTCTCACATCAGGGGGAAAGGAGGCTCTGACTCAGCAACAGACTTGTTGAGGCTTGCAGAATGGAAGGGGCAGAGCCTTCCACGGTAGGGCTCTGGTTGGAAGTAATAGAAGAGGAACGAATCTTGTATATGTCCTGTCATAAAGAAAAACTTTACATACAGAAAAAAATCATGAGTGTCTACATAAACAATAGCAAAGTGATCCATACTTCATAAAATAAATTGTGTGTGTGTGTGTGTTCCTGTTTGGCAATTTTAACATTTTCTGAGCACTTAGAGAAGTGAAACTGCTGAATGAATCCTAGAATAGTACTCCCAAAGACAGAAAATGGATTCACACTACTTGATTTGATTTACAACTGGGCTAAGATTAAATAGTGTCATAAATTAGCATACACTTAGTGATGTAGGCAGCGTGTACATTTTTGAGTCCTCATTCTTTTAGTGAAATTTCATTTCCACTTTTGTTACTTCAGTGCTTCAAATTTAAATAAATCAGAATAAATACAGTAGAAAGAGAACAACATTGCAAGGAGAAAATACATTTTATATACAATGTGCATGCATGTCTGATATCTTGTCTAATGAACTAACTTTGATACTGCCTTTACAATAAGGAAAAAGTACTTAAGAACTCATAAATGATTCAGAAATTGGTCAGGTGCATAGAAAATTAGTCCCAGTGAATAATTTCAAAACCATTTTCAACAATCAGGCAAAATACGGAGCTGGAGAAGTACTTTTATTATTCTAAATTACATTGTCTAAAAAAATAAACTGAGCTCATTAGAATTAAAACTATAAATGGTTATTTTCACAGCACCTATTGACACATTCTTAACTATTATTCATTAATGTATTTTACAGAAAAATACTTTCAACAATCAAGGCATGTAAAGTCTTTAGAATGAATACTTTTTTTTTTCTCAGTAAAGTTATATTTGATTGGAATCAACAACAAATCTTGAAAGAGGAAAGATTACATAGGCACAAACCGTAGCCCAAGCACCCATTAAAATGGCAGAGAGCATACATTTAAAAGACAACTGGTGCCATTCTGGGCTAAAGTTTGAAGAAAAAAAGATTTTTTTTGGTTTCCCGATACTGGTCTTGTTTTAGAGAATTTAGAGCTCGTTGAAATGGAAGGAAGCCATCAAGGTTGGTATTACATAATAAGGTCAAACTTCATATGAAGTACACCAAATTCCAAACTCCCACTGCCAGACCCTCCACACCTCAGAGAGCAGAGAGTGTTCATGAAGGCCCCACTTTTTAATAAGAGGACAATGATATTCTGAAATCTAAAACTTTTAATCCGGTGAGCATCCTGTCATTGAAGATACTCACACAAAAAGGTTTCCTGTAGGGTCAGTGGTGGTAGGGAAGGGTTGGACTCCTCTAAGAGGTCCAATGTTTATGTGAGTCTATCATATAATCTTTTCTCCCATGAAAATGTTGGCTTTATAACTGTTACCTTGGTCCCTGACTTTATTTGACAGCCCCTTGTTCATTTCTTCCCACTGTCCTGGGCCAGTGTTTTAAAAATATATATATTTTTTTTCCTAGCACCCAGGGAAGACTCAAACACAAGCACATACTCATGCACATTCAGACATGCAACGGAAATAAAGCTTTTATTAAGCAAATCTTATTCTTAATACATGCAATAAACTCTACTTTAAAATTCTGTTCACTGTTCCTTTTTTAATTTAAATTCTTTGTTGTTGAAACTGTTTGCCTTTTTAAATCACTAAGTTGATATTGGGACCCACAATTAGGTCATGAGCTGACTTTTAAGCACAGTGTCCTAGGAAAGTAGTTCACACCTTCTTTATCTTAAAACCGTGTCTTCCTATTCTCAGCTGCTGAACTGGCTTCCTGTGAAACTGAGAGAAAGCAGCAGTTATAGGAGAGCTTCCACAGGTTCTCGCTGCCCCCTTTCCCAGTCACTCTGCCCCTATACACCTCATCTTCCTTCATGCTACACGAAGGGCCTGCCCATGCCCCACGCTCCCATCTGAGGTCTAAGGCCTGGCCCTCCGATGGTGCACCAGATCCTCCCCCACCTGTTAACGACATGGCCTCAAAGACATCTATGTCTCATAACATCCCAAATCTCACATATCCAAAATTGAACACCTCCCACCCCTTCCAACCTCCCCCCCCCAACTCCCCCTCCCTTCCCACCCCTGCCCTGTCTCAATCCCCATCTCAGGGAATGGCACCATGGCACTCCATTGTGCCGGCTGCTCAGACCAAACACCTTGGGGTCATTCTCCTATTTTTCTTACAGCATATCTAAACCATTATTACAGGCTGCTTGGCCATCTTTTATATTTTATCCAGAATCCAACAATTCCTCACCACGTTCACCACAAGCTAATTGGCCCAGGCCATCCAGAAGGACTGACTCAATGATGAAGGCAAAAGTTTAGAATCTTGCCCTGATGATGAAGGATAGCCCTCAAACATGATGAAATAGCTTCCAGGCGGCGTCACTCTTTGGAGTGCTTGGAGAGTTGGCATACCATTTTAGTGATCTCACCTAAGAGAGAATCCTTCCACCTCTCCAGGTGATTCTTTTCATTATGCTCACTGGCCACTTGTGTAGATTGACTCAACTGTTCCATTGCTTCTTGCCTTTTGTCTTTAATCCAAATCAACTTGACTAGATTATAAGTCTTCGAAGGGAGTGGCTGTGTGTAATAGTCCTTTAATTTCCTAGTTCTTCTTGATGCACTTTTGTATCTAGAGAGTATGTGTTGAGTACCTACCATATGCCAGACACTGTGCCTGGAGACCTGAGATATAACTATGAACAAAACAGGAGACACACATTATTCTCTGCATAATCAGAGAGGCTGTAAATAAGTGTTTGCTGTTGATTCTAGTTATGACAAACCCCAGCCCTAATGGTCTAGACCAGGGGTGGGCAAACGTTTTGATTCGAGGGCCACAATGGGTTCTTAAACTGGACCGGAGGGCCGGAACAGAAGCATGGATGGAGTGTTTGTGTGAACTAATATAAATTCAAAGTAAACATCATTACATAAAAGGGTATGGTCTTTTTTTTCAATAGTTTTATTCATTTCAAACGGGCCGGTTCTGGCCCGTGGGCCGTAGTTTGCCCACGGCTGGTCTAGACAGAGTCACGAATAGTGAGATTCTAGGCTGAAACTGACCTACTAAATTGGAGTCCTTGGTGCTGCAACATAGCCTTGCTGGGCTGGTCCTGGGTGGAGCCCTGAGATGACTAGGGAATGTTGAGGTAAGGCAAATTCAGCAGGAAGGCAGAAGAAATTACACACTGACACACATTGTAATTGTAGCTTGAAATGAGATTTCCATTTATTATCTCCTTGTTACAAGATACGTTGTGAGTAGAGAAAGAAAACACTATTCCCATTTTATAGTTGGAAAACCAAAGCGGAGAAACAAAGTAATTTACTTAGTGTGTACAGCCTGGGCTTAACATTCCTATCAGCCCATTTCTCAGTCTACTGCTCCCTGAGTTGTCCTTCAGGCTGTCACCGGAGATGTGCAGCATATCTGAGCAAACCAGAGCCACAGGGACAGGCCCTAAAAACAACGCTTGCTACTTCTATCAAAAGGAGGGACAGAAAGGATAATCCTTAAAACCTTCTCAGCGACACCTAACTAAATGAATAACAGTTGGCAGCGGTGATCTCAGAGTGGAGTCATCTTCTTTTCAGAATACATATGTCACAAAAATTCAGCAGTACTCCTCAAATGCACTTACTCATTTTTCTCCAATTAGAAGAATGAGGCCTGGTGTTATAGACCGGATTTCCTGCATTATATTCTTTTATTTTTACACTAGAGGCCCGGTGCACAAAAAATTGTGCACTCGGGGGGGAGGGGGGGTCCCTCAGCCCGGCCTGTGCCCTCTCATAGTCTGGGACCCCTCGGGAGATAACGACCTGCTGGCTTAGGCCTACTCCCGGGTGGCAGAGGGCAGGCCCAATCCCTAGGTGCAGCAGCCCCTGGTCGGGCTCAGAGCAGGGCCTATTGGGGAGTTGGGGCGCCACCCCCTGTCATGCACAGAGCAGGGCAGATTGGGAGGTTGTGATGCCACCCTCAGTCACGCTCAGGGTAGGGCTGATTGGGGGGTTGGGGCACCATCCCCTGTCACACTCAAGGCAGGGTTGATGGGGAGGTTGCGGCGCCACCCCCTGTCATGCACAGAGCAGGGCCAATCAGGGGGTTTGGGGCATTTCCCCCTGTCACTCACAGAGCAGGGCCCATCAGGGGGGTTGGGGCTCTGTACCCTGTCACACTCAGGGCAGGGCCCATCAGGGGGTTGAGGCGCCGCCACTTTCACACTCAGGGCAGGGCCGATGGGGAGGTTATGGCTCTAGCCCGTCATACACAGAGCAGGGCCCGTGGGCGGGGGGGGGGGGGGGAGGGTTGGGGCACCGCACCCTGTCACACACAGAGCTGCAGGGCGATCAGGGGGTTTGGGCGCTGACCCCTGTCACGCTGATCCTGGTGCCGGGAGGCATATTACCCTTTTACTATATAGGGTAGAGGCCTGGTGCATGGGTGGGTGCCGGCTGGTTTGCTCTGAAGGGTGTCCTGGATCAGGGTGGGGGTCTCCACTGGGGTGCCTGGCCAGTCTGGGTGAGGAGCTGAGGGCTGTTTTCAGGCTGGGGGTGACTGAAGCTCCCAACCGCTCCTTTTTTTTCTTTCTTTCTTTTTTTTTTAATTCTGGGCCAGCTTTAGCTTTGAGGCTTGGCTCCAGCTCTTAGGCCTCCGCTGCTAAAAGTAGGTTTCTGGCCTTTGCTTACAATGTTGCGATCCTGCTGGCTGAAGCCCGGCAGGTTTCTGGGGTTTTGTTTAGCTCCTATGTTTGTTACATAGTTGCTTGCAGCTCAGAGGCCTGCAGTGACAGGCAGGGAACGTTGGAGTCCTCCGTCACTGAAGCAAGCAAGCCTCATGTTAGTTTCAAGCTGCCTGACTGCCGGCCACCATCTTGGCTGGTAGTTAATTTGCATATTGCCCTGATTAGCCAATGGGAAGGGAAGCGGTCGTACGCCAATTACCATGTTTCTCTTTTATTAGATAGGATTCTAGAAAGCTAACTCCTTCAATTGGTAAGTTGGTCTATGCAGAGAGAAGTGAAGATGCATTTTGATTAAATATTAAATATTCAGGGTTTATGAAGATGAAGAGTATTGTATCTATCAAGTTTGTCCTAATATTTTTAGAATCTTAGAAGATTAAAAGTTTTAAATGTTTATTTTGTACACTGTGAATGTTCAGTAAAAAGGAAAACCCAGGAAGCAGGCATTATCACCAGCCTTTGTTTAAGGATTCACTAATTGGAAAGACAATGAATGAAAAGCATTCTGAGGAAAGAGGAATATTTGATTTCAGTTAAGGTTAGTACCTCATCCTTACTGCTCTCAATTCACTTTTACTAACTCTCTACGTTGGGCCTGGTGCTTTACACAGTACTATGGGACTTTATCCAAAATTCATATCAGTGCATGTCATTGCATTAGGTTTGTAGGACACAATCACAATACGAAGAAAAACAGAGCTCAATTGTCCATGGAAAAAATTATAAACATTTTATAGTAAAAAGAAACTTCAGAAAATTCTCACAAGGGCGTGAGTCATGTGAAGATACTACTGTTTTTAGGCCCACAATTGATCCCTACTTCACCTGGAGGAGTGGTATGATGAGCTCGGAGGGGCTGTGGAGCCAGAGACCTGGCTTTTAGTCCCAGCTCTCCCTGTTACTGAGTAACTTCAGCAGTTAAACTTTGAGAACCTCCGTTTTCTCATCTTTGAAGTGAAAAGAGCAACAACCATCATCTGTGAGGAAGGGGTTGCTGGGAATGTGATTAGCAATCTTTTAAGTGGAGGGTCTTCTATAATGTTTGACTCAGAATAGATGCTTAAACAAATATACAAATCTGTGCGGTCATCTGCCAGGCAGCTTAAAGTAAAAAGTCAGCTAGAAAGCCACGTGGAACAGAGTGGTGGTCCTGCGGCCTGGATAGCAAAAGCAAAACCAAAACAAAACAAAAATTACCAAAAGCATGCAAGGGGATGATGGTAATGGTAGTAAAACCCCATGGACAGGAATGGAAAGATAAATCCAAACGAAAAATGGAAAATGAGAGGCTAAATTCTTTATTTGCAAAACAAGAAAGTAATACTAAAAGTTAAACATTAAGCATATTCAACGACTACTCAATCTCCAAGGAAGACCAGAAATCTAAATAGGCCAAACTCTGGCTTTCAGAACAGAGCTGAATTCCAATACCTGTTCTGACACTGGAGTGTGTTAACCTGCTTATGTTAACCTTTCTTAGTCTTGGTTCGACCTCTGATTAGTAAACTAGGGAACTATGCATGAGAGACCCCTGCTGCAGTTAAAGCACTTGCCTTCAAACTAAGATACATGGAGACCATCCCAGTCCAGGAGAAGTATAATGTGAGCCACCAATGTGAGATAGATATAGAATGTGAAGTTTTCTAGTAGCCACAGTATTTTAACACAACATATACAAAATATTATCATGTAATCAATAAAGTTATCACTGCTTTTTCTGCATGTATTGGGAAGATTGCGGATCGACTCTCTTATTATTATGTCCCTTTTGGAGGGACACCCTGTATATGTATAAAATCCAGGGAGAGATTAATGGAAATGTGAGTTCAAAGAGAAAAAGAAAAGGTCTAAAATTTCCAAATGTTACAAAAATAATGTTTTCATGTATTTTGTAATAGCTAGTCATGGGCCCTCTTAATAATAAAATGGGAAAGAGAACAATGGATATGGAATTTCTATAGGCACTTTTTTAACTGAATCCCCTACCACACATAGACGCTTCTTTGATGGTTGGTCCCCTTAGTTAGAAGAGACCTTCTGAAGAGTTCAAAGGACATGAAAATGAGATAGATAATAAGGTTTACACTTGTGTTCAGCTTATTCCAGTTTAGGGGGAAAAATGTATTCTGGTGCATCCAACATTTATTGCCCCGTTTGACTTTTAATGAAGCATAGGCAAGGCTGTCCCACCACCTCTCTGCCATCTTGTCAAGTTTCAGCATTGCTAACACAGATGCAGCTTAAAGTAAAAAGTAAGCTTAGAAAGTCATGCAGAACAGAGCCGTTGTCCTGGGGGCCGGATAGCAAAAGCAAAACCAAACCAAATACCACAGAATTAATAGATGGGAAATGCTGTTTAGTAATTTGAGTGTAGACTTTGTCATTTATACAGAAGGTGAGTCTATAGCTTCAATGTGGCCAATACATTTAATCTCTTAACTTCTAAAATAAGCATTGCTGTGCTAATGAAAACGGAGGCAACTACATTTTTATTTATTTATTTATTGTTTTTTTTAATGTTTTTATTGATTTCAGAGAGGAAGGGAGAGGGAGAGAGAGACAGAAACATCAGTGATGAGAGAGAATCATTGATAGGCTCAGAGGCACCTACATTTTTCCCATTTAAGGAAAGATGGAATGAAGGAAGGGAATTCAGTAGTTCTTGTCTATGACCTTAACTAACACATAATATTAACAATTTATAATATCAAATATTGACATGGATTTAGTACGCTTCATGTGAGGAGCTACGCCAAACATTTACTCTACAAGTCCAGGTTAAGAACTGTTACTGTCCTCATATCACAGGCGAGCAAACCTGTGCTCAAATTATTGTGAGTCTTATGACTTTGACTCCACTCAATTGAAAAGACTTCCAAGAAGTGGTGGGACCTTAGAGACTCTTTCAAAGATGGGAATACATTTAGAAACCTGGAAAGCTAGAGAAATTGCAGTGTTTGAAAATGAACTCTCTGGTGTAGCTTTGCAGGATTCTTCTTTCACTGCCTCAGACCACTGAGTGTCACCAAACTCTGGACAGAGTTTCTCTGTGCAGAGGCAGGACAGTATCCTACATCCATGAGAAGCTGATGGGTTTTTTGCTAGGATAGTTTTCCTGTTGATCTTACTGGAACCCAGGGGCCATAGATACCCACTGATGTGTTCTTGCCCACTGATGGCACCCCTCCTCTCTGTAAAAAACCTTACAAATGGATGTCATTTCTTCTTTCCTCCCTCCCTCCCTCACTCCCTCTCTCCCTCTCTTCCTCCTCCTTCCCTCTCTCCCTCCCTTTAATTTTCTGAGTTAATGAAATTAAACTATCTAGGCTCTGTTGCCAGATGCTGATTCTTAAATAAATAGATATGTAGTAAATAAGACGAAGACTCAAACATGGTTTTAAGAATGGCCACTTATCTGTTCAAGGGATAAAGAGGTATGAAAGAGGGGCTGGTTACTTAAACCTGGGGCACTGGGAAAAGCTTCATAGAAGAGGTTAGTGCTAGAACTGAGTCCTACCAATAAAAGATGTGTAGGTTGGGGATGGGATGGGCAGAGCAAAATGAGAAGAGCATTCCAGGAAGAGCATCAGCAAGAGCAGCCAAGGCTGGGGCAGAAAACAGCAGGACTGGTGGGAGGAAGGGGAGGGAAGGTTGTCTGGACGGGGGACGGTGTGAGGCAAGGCCATTAGAATAAGGCTAGAGAAGTAGACAAGGGCCAGACCAGGTGAGACAAGGAGAAGACCCATCACTGAAAATCCACCTCCAGGACCTGAACCCAACAAGGCAACTATAGATGGTGATCATGTTTTTAAAATTCTTACACAAGGTCTGAGCTTCAGTGCTTCAGAAATCTCAGATACTTCAGCTAACATAATTTGTGGTATCTTATACCGGTCCTGGCAAGATTAACACATCATCTTCCTTGATGAGAGATAGGTAGTTCGAACTGAGGATCAGTTTCATCTTTGATATAAGGTCTAAAGGGTGTTGGCTTTTTTTTTTTTCTGTTTTTTTTTTTTTTTTTTTTTTTTTTTTTTTTTTTTAACAGTCATCCCAGGACTTCTGTACAGAGCCTATTTTTCAGTTCTAATTTAATGCAAAAATATGTTACTGAGATTCAATATTAACAGCTAGCATTTCATTTTGAATATTTCCATATTAATATTTTTAAACAAACATAGTACTTACTACATACCAGGCCTTGTTTTAAGCACTTTACAAATATTAAATTTCCCAACGCTCTGACAACACAGTTGAGAGGTAGGCACCATCCTTACCCTAATTTTACAAAAGAGGAAAGAGTGGTTGAGAAACTTGACTGAAAATACAAAGCTGTAAAGGGTAGAGAATTGAGTGCAGGCTTCCTATTACAGAGATGCTAGACCACTTCTGTGTTCCTAATGGTCATTTATCTACTCTTCCAAGTTACTTTCCCGCCCAAAACTAAATTACTAGACAGATTTTGAAATTCTTTTGTCCATTTGTTTAATTGGCAACACACTACTAGTATATCATGCGGATATCATTCAATACAAATATTAGATTTCTATATTTTATGTACAAGTTATTATAGCTCGGTAGTTCTCAACTCTTGCTACACATTAGAATCACCTAGGGAGCTTTTAAAAAAAATACAGATATGCTGATTTAATTGGTTCGGATAAAGCCCGGATGTCAGTATTTTAAAAACTCCCCAGGTGATTATAATATACAGGATTGAGAACCTCTGAAATTGATCAATCATGTATTGATTACTTAAGGTGCATGCTACATATTTTACACACATTATTGTCATTTATTATGACAGTCTGATTGGATATGTATTATAATTATGTGTGTTCTACAGATGAGGACATTGAGGAACTGAGAGGCTATATAATTGGCCCAAAATTACACATTTAGTAAGTAACAGAGACAGGAAGTGTAAAGTGAAACCACATTTTCTTAACCATAACCACTGTGCATCTCACAGCATAAAAATTAACCTACAATGTCATAAATGGATCAGCATTCTAGAATGTATTTATTTTATATGTAGGTAGTAAGACAGAAAATCTGAATAATTTAACTACCTTACCATTCAGTTTTTAAAAAAATACTTTTTAAACTAAATTATGCACAGATATACACTTTTTCTGTTATATACATCTATTTTTACTAGAGCACCAGTACATAAATTCGTGCACGGGTGGGGTCCTTCAGCCTGGCCAGTGATCAGCCAGAAGGACTGTGGGAGGTTGGCCAGCCAGCCCTGACTGGGGACGACTGGGGCTGGCTGGCCAGGTAGAGGGACTACAGGAGGTTGGCCAGCTGTGGGAGGTTAGTTGTAGGAGCTCTCCTGCTTTGAGCATCTGCCCCCTGCTGGTCAGTGCACGTCATAGGTACTGGCCAGTCATCCCGTTGTCTGGTCTTCCAGTCATAATGGTTGCTTAGGCTTTTATATATATAGAATATTATTCTAGAGGCCTGGTGCACGGATTCATGTACTGGTGGGGTCCCTCGGCCTGGCCTGCGGATATCCCCCGAGGAGTCCTGGATTGCGAGAGGGTACAGGCCAAGCCGAGGGGCCCCACCAGTGCACGATCGGGGCTGGAGAGGGACTGTGGGAGATTGGCCAGCTGGGGAGGGATTGTGGGAGGTCTCCAGGGTGTGTTCAGCCTGTGTCGCCCAGTCTCGATCCACTGGACCCCAGCAGTAAGCTAACCTACCAGTCAGAGTGTCTGCCCCCTGGTGGTCAGTGGGTGTCATAGTGCCTGGTCAAACGGTCGAACAAACAGTTGGACACTTAGCATTTTAGGCTTTTATTATATAGGATATTTTATATATGCCATGTGTTTGTTATGTTAGTAGACGTTTTGCTCTATTCCTTTGTATTTCTGTATATGAATACATAAATGATCTAAATAAGTCTCCAAATCATGACTAGCTTATTAAGACTACCAGGCGCGTTACTATTGAGAAGCACATGATAGAAGTTCAATTTGTCTTTAGTAGAAAAGACTTGAGTTACACTGTGCAAAGAATGTCCTAACTGTAAGCAACATCCTATGGGCACATTTGCTACATGCCAAGTGAAGTATCTGCTACTTTCCTGCCGGAAGCCGGTCCACCCTTGCTGCTTGACACAGTCGCTGCAGGGAAGAAACATCTGCACAGCATGTTTCAAGGGACCTGGCATATGGCATACTGTTCTTAATATGTTTGCTCCCCTTCTTGGTGCTATGTGTTTTAACCAAGGTCACCTCTCCGAGAAAGGTTGTTTCCCCAGGTAGGGATTTTCCCCTGAAGTTAGGGAGGGAATAAAACCCCTTAACTAAGTGCCAGGCGGGTAATTAATCACTTTAACTACGAACAACCATGCTTAAGCTACATAATCTTTACTCCCTGGAATGGAGATAAGAAACGCCCTAACCTTTGGAATAGAGATAGATAGGATTAAAATCAACTGGTATAAATACAGATGTAACAAGACAATAAAACACAGACTAGAGTCTGGTTCTCCAGGCTGCAGCAGCAGCAGCCACAGTGGCTCCTGAGGGGCTCCAGCGGCTCCTCCTCTGGTGGCAGCACCGCCCCCAGCCCCAGCCCGAGCAAGAGCCCCAGCTCCCTCTCCGCCACACCACCCCGAGAGCCCCCTCATCCTCCAGCGCGTCGGGGGGAACAGGAGGCTCTGCTCTCGGAGGCCTGAAAGTGAGTGACCCTCGTCCCCTGTCCCCCATCTCAGCCCGCCCGCCTGCTGGCTTGGCCGCTTCCCCCACACACAACCCCCCCTCCTCCCCCGCCCAGGCAATGGCAGCGGCTCCATTGTCTCCGCAGCAGATCAGGGACCGGCTGCTGCAGGCCATTGATCCCCAAAGCAACATCCAGAACATCGTGGTGGTGTTGGAAATCATCTCCAGCCTGGAGAAATACCCCATTACCAAAGAGGCACTGGAGGAAGCGAAACTTGGGAAACTCATCAATGACATTCACAAGAAGACCAAGAATGAAGAGCTCGCCAAGCGGGCCAAGAAGCTGCTGCGGAAGTGGCAGAAGCTCATTGAGCCTGTGCACCAGAATGAGGCAGTGCTTCGGGGGCTGGCAGGTGCCCCTGGCTCTGCTAATAGGGGTGCCCGCAACTGCCAGCCAGAGGCGGGGGTGGCCAGTGCACCCAAGAGCATCCATGACCTGAAGAACCGCAATGACATCCAGAGACTGCCCGGGCTGCGGCTGGACAGGCTGGGCAGTCGCAAGCGCCAGAGGGACCAGCATGACCTTGGCCACCCTGGGCCACCTCCCAAGGTCTCCAAAGTAACCCATGACTCCCTGCTTCCCAACTCATCACCTCTCCCCACCAATGGGATAGGTGGGAGCCCCGAGAGCTTCCCAGGTCTCCTGCACAGTGGCAGGCACCAGGGCCCTGAGGGCAGCTGCGTGGAGCAGGGCGAGAATGACAAGCAGGGCATCAAGATCCCCATCAATGCTGTGAGGCCGCACACCAGCTCCCCAGGTCTGGGCAAGCCCTCCGGGCCCTGCTTGCAACGCAAGGCTGCAGTGCTACAGCAGCTGGAAAGAGCGGACCAGACCTTGGGACCTCCCCACCCCAAAAGGCCACCTCGCTGCTCCTTCAGTCCCCAGAACTCACGGCACGAGGGCTCCTTTGCCCGGCAGCGGAGCCCATACTCACTCAAGGGCTCTGTGCCCAGTCCCTTGCCTCGGCCCCAGTCGCGCGATGTCATGCAGATACCATCACCACTGCCACTTGCCCAGCCATGCACATGCCCTGCGCGGCGGCTAGAGCTGTTGCCCAGTGCTGAGAGCCCAGTGCACTGGCTAGAGCAGCCTGAGGGCCACCAGCGACTGGCAGGGCCGGTCTGCAAGGCAGGGCTGTCACCAGCTGAGTCCATCCTACCCCGGGCTGGCTTCTCCCCAGACTCCTCTAGGGCGGACAGTGATGCAGCCTCCTCTGGTGGTTCAGACAGCAAAAAGAAGAGGAGCCAGCCTCGTGACTACACGGTGAACTTGGGCGGCCAAGTGGCCGAGGCAGGCGTCAAGCCTGTGCGGTTAAAAGAGCCGAAGCTCACCTTGGACCCCATGACAAGACAGATCAAACCTCTGACCCAGAAAGAGCCAGTGCGGGCCGACAGCCCTGTGCACACGGAGCAACCCAGGACAGAGCTGGACAAACCCGAGGCCAAGATCAGCCTCCAAAGGCCCTTTGAGCAGAGGAACTGGAAGGAGCTGCCGCGCACTGAGATCATTCAGTCCTACCTAAGCCGGCAGAGCAGCTTGCTCTCATCTCCGGGCGCACAAACCCCAGGGGCCCACCACTTCCTGTCTGAGTACCTGAAACAGGCGGAGAGCGCCCGGCGTGGGGCCAGGACGCCACAGGTGCTGCTGCCTCCGGGCCCATCCACTGACCTCCCGGAGCTAAGCCGCCAGGTCACGCAGAACGATCTGGACAGAATCCACGCCCACCAGTGGCCAGGGGTGAATGGGTGCCTGGACACACTGGGTAACTGGTATGACTGGACGCAGTGCATAGCGCTTGATCCGCACGGTGACGGCGGGCGATTGAACATTCTGCCTTATGTTTGCTTAGACTGATTGGCCCCTCAGCCTCTAAGTGCATTCCCACCTTGCAGTCAGCAGGAGGGTGGCCAGGCCTGGAAGCCTCCAGTGGTTTGGAGCCCAGCTGAGGCAGAAGGGAGGGGCGGGGGTCTTAGGTCTCTCTAAGCCAGCCATGGGCAAACTATGGCCCGCGGGCCGAATCCGGCCCGTTTGAAATGAATAAAACTAAAAAAAAAAAAAAAAGACCGTACCCTTTTATGTAATGATGTTTACTTTGAATTTATATTAGTTCACACAAACACTCCATCCATGCTTTTGTTCCAGCCCTCCGGTCCAGTTTAAGAACCCATTGTGGCCCTCGAGTCAAAAAGTTTGCCCACCCCTGCCTAAGCTCTTCCCTCAAAATTCTCCTTCTTTTGTGAAATGCTGCTACCAGTTTACTACAAAATTAAAAGGAAGGACCGCGTGGAAGGAAGGCCGGCAAAGTGAGTTCAGAACTCTATAGCAAACCAGCTATAAAACGCGTCAGCTCCCCACCCCAGGAGAGGTGCGGACACTTCCCAGCATCCATGAGCTGGGACCTCAGTTGCAGGCAGGCACAGAAAACCTGTGGGAGAAGTTACCTTTAACACAGTGACAGAAGCATGCATCTCATCTATCTGTGCTTTCTGTTCTTTCATTTGGCCCTGAGTGTTTGAGGCAGTGGGCAACCCCATGGCCTATGGGCACCCCATCCAGCCCGTGTTTCCATCATGGTGCCAGATGGAATGAGCTGCTGGCATCGGGTGGGCCCCCTGGCCAGCCTGTTTGACCCACACTCCATGGGCATCCACACATGAGTGTTTCGTTTCAGTTCAAACTCACGTTTTAAAGAAATGCTGCAAAAATTTGTTTTCTAGAGTTTATTCCATTCCATTTCACCACCAGCCAAATAATGTTCCTTTCTATTTTTTCATTTTCCCTTTTCTGCACATATCTAGAAAACTTCACCTTTCTAGAGTCTCATCCCCAAAACAAAATGCCCCCACAGGTGCTACCTGTGTGTAAAGCTGTGCTGTTGGTAAGGAGACCTGTCTGTGTGCTGGAAACACTCATGACCATTCCTTTAGATTCGTTTGCCTGATGGTTGTCATAATACGATTTGCAAAAACAAGGAGCCTTAGTGAATGTACAGTATCTAGACTTCTGTGTTCTCAGGATGCAGAAGGGGGCAACTTTGCTATTTGGTCCAGTAAGTGGACACCTTGTGATATAAATGTGGAAATAAAAAATAAAATAAAAACCATTTGCACAAAAAACAAAACAAACAAACAAACAAAAACTCTATAAAAAAACAACAACAAAAAAACACAGAACCCTGGCTGGAGAACCTGGCTAGGCTGCTGATCAACTGAACGCTGTCTCAGAGGCTGTCTCCGTAAAAAGAACCTGGCTATGATGATCGACTGAACGCTGCCTCCATGTCATTCCTTCTTTGCCGACTCCGTCCACACCTTTGGGAACCCCTGGGCCTGCTGGGGTTGGACCCCAACACTTTCCATGCATTATTTCCAGTAAAACATTTAATGCATAAATTCATCTCACCCATCTCTATATTAAAAATGCCCCCACCTACGTATCTAGCTCAGGACCCCCTGCTGAAGTACAAACTTGTTTGTCCAGCTGCCTACATGGTGGCTCCACTGGAACATTTTTTAGGCATCTCAAACACAACATGTCCAACATGAAACTTCAATCCTTTTTTCATTTTTAAAATCCCCTCAGGCTTCCCAATCTCAGTAAATGACTATGTCATCTATCTTGCTGCTTCAGGTCAGAAACCTAGGACTCATCCTTGATTTTTATTTTTCTGCTCTTCTTCAAAATAGTCTTGTTGGATTAATCTCCAAAGTGTTTCTCAAATCCATCCACTTCTCTGCACTGCCATTGCCACCAAGATAGTTCCATTCATCAAAATAACTTAAAGGACCATTACCATAGCCTCCTAACTGGTCTTCTTGCTTCTTCTGCTCTCTCTCTCTCTCTCTCTCTCTCTCTCTCTCTCTCTCTCTATTTTATTGTTGACAGTATTACAAATGCCCCCTCAACCTTGCCCACCTCCACCCAGCCCCCGCCTCCTCGTCCCTCTGGTCATCACCTTACTGTTGTCTGTGTAGATGGGCTATGCATATATGTTCTTTAGCTAATCTCTTCACCCTTGTCATCCCATCTGCCCTTCCCACCTCCCCTCTTCAGCTGTCAGTCTGTTCCATATATCCATGTCTCTATTTTGTTCATCAGTTTATTTGTTCATTAGATTCTACATATAAGTGGGATCATACGGTATTTGTCTTTCTCTGACTGGCTTACTTCACTTAGCATAATAATTTCCAGGTCCATCCATGCTATCACAAAAGGTAAGAATTCTTTCTTTTTTTATGGCTGCATAACATTCCATTCTGTTTCTACCCTGCACCCTGCGACTAGTGTGGCATTCGGCTTCATCATTCACTTGCTTAAATCTTTCAATGGCTTCCTGCCTTCGCCTGTCAGGTGCTGCCTAATCTACTATTGACCAATCCTACTCTCCCCATCACTCACTATGTACAACCACACTGGTCTTTCAGTTCTTCAGCGACTCCAAGGTTCTTCCTCTGCTCAGCACACTCTTCGCCCAACTGCATCATTGGATTCACATCTTGCAAGTCTCATCTAATATGTCATTTCCTCCTAGAGACCTTTATGGACTCTCCTCTCCAAACTACCTCACTTCTCAGACCAGCCTTTATTTCCTTAATAGCATTTATCACCAATTTATAAGATCCAACTTATTCATCTATTTTATTGAATGTAAGATCCATTACACACTTATCTCTGCCTTGTTTTGACTTATCCTCAACTGGTTCCTTAGAATACAGCACAGACAAGGCTCACAAAAGAATATATTTTAGTTCTGTTAAATGCGTGTAAATGTCATGAATCTTTGATGTGTAATAAAAAAAACAACATAGTGTTTGTTGTTCATTATATTTCAGAAATGAGTGAGATCATGTGATATTTATCTTTCTCTGACAGAGACAGAGAAGCATTGATCAGATGCTCAAACCTCAGAGGGAAGGTAGCGGAGGGTGGGGGTAAAGGGGAGAGATCAAACAAAGGACTTGTATGCATGCATATAAACATAACCAATGGACACAGACACCAGGAGGTGAGGGCATGAGCGGGGGTTGGGTGGGGGGAGCAATGGGGGAATAAGGACACATATGTAATACCTTAATCAATAAAAATAAATAAATAAATAAATAAAACAAACAAACAAAAAAACATATAGTGATCACTTCTTGAGCTTTTAGGAGAAAATGCTAGACTAGTGGTTCCCAAGCTGTATTTTATGCAGTGATGAATTAAGAGGGAAAAAAAGGAGGAAAAATTGTGTTGCCAGGATTTTACCATTACTATTGAGTAAGTGTATATTGAAACAACAACAAAAAAAGCCACACTTTCTATATCCACCTTCATTCTACCAGACAGAATAGTGGAGAGCTAAGGAAATTCTAGGACAAAGACACTCTCAAGGCATGGAAATGGAAACAGTATGGTGGCTTTGCGAAAAATCTGTAAGATTGTTAGAAGAGAGTTACCAATAAAGAATTAGAAAAATTTGATAGGTTTGGGTGATGGTTGAGAGCTTTATGCACTTTGCAGAAGCATTTGGACTTTATCCTCTAGAATGAGCAAATCTGTAGGAAAATGACATGGTTCAATTTGCATTTAAAATTATTGTTTTGTGGCCAATGTAGCAAATGGTTTGGAGGCAAATGAACACAAAATAGTTAGAAGGTTGTTATAATAACTTATGAGCAAAATGTTGGCTCAGGCTTGAGGTAAGGCAGTAACACTGAGGATGATGGGAAAAGACAGGTTTTTTTTGCTCTGAGCTCTTCTTGGAATGGTTTCTCAGAGGCCTCAACTAAGTCCCATTTCCAGTTTTGACTTGTATCATCTACCTTTGAGCTTTAGAATGAATGTCATATTATTTATCTGTTGACCTTATAGCTCCCTTTTTTGATGAATAATATATTTTTAAAAACCACTACACTATAGAGCCTTTACTGTGAGGATTAAAATAATAAATGGATGTAAAAGCACTTTGCAATGTACCACACAAATGGAAACTATTTTTATTACCAGTAAGTCAATTTAGTTTGCAAAGAGAAAAATCACTTTCCCACATGTAAGCTCCCAGAAGCAGACTCCCCAGGCAGAATGAATCACTCTTATAACCATAGCACTTTTTCTTACTTCTATCATAACACCTCCATTAATTATAAATTGTTTATGCGTTGGATTTTCTTTGTAACATATAAATCCTTTAGAGGCAGGGAGAGAGCCTTATGAATCTTTGCCGCCTGGTTTGTGGTAGACAGTAAGTGCTCAGTAAATGTTAATTGCATGCATGAATGAATGATTCGTTCCCAGAAAAGGATAAAGGCAGGTGGTAGGGAGCTGATAGTGACTTCAAAGTTAAAATAAATAATAGAGTAAATACATTAAAGTGAAAGGCTCAGAGAGATGATCATATATTTTATTTTAGTCTAGAAGATATGCATAGATTTACTATACTGCCAAAATACTGTAACAACTTGATCTTAGTAAAGTTATATATTTTATAACACTGATACTTAAAAATCCTTTTGTAGTGTTGTATTAATTTACCCATTCATTTAGCCAATCTATTTCCAATGGCTAAATACAGAGCATTGTGCTATGGCTTTTAAATAGACATGCCCCTGCCCTCATAATGTTTACTATCCAGTGGGGGCTGGGAAATTTTATTAATTTAACTGAGATCACAGAACTAGGAAGGGACCAAGGCAGGTTGATTGATCACAGTGAAGAACCTCAAGGGTTATTTTTTTAAAATTTATTTTTATTTGTTGATATTAGAGAGAGGGAGAGAGAGAGAAACATTGGTGTGAGAAAGAAACATTGGTCAGTTGCCTCACACATGCTTCCTGACCAAGGATGGAACCCAGAACCTGGGTATGTGCCCTGACTGGGAATCAAACCTGCCACCTTTTGGTATATGGGACAATACTCAACCAATTGAGCCACACTGGCCATGGCAAGGGTTATTTTTTGTTTCATAATTAGTAACCCAGTGCACAGATTCCTACACATTGAAAGGAAATTAATTAGAAGGTGGCTGGTGGGGCCAGACTGGGTGATATGGGCCAGACACACCCTGGAGTCAACCTCCCTTAGTCCCTCCCTGGTGTGTGGAGTGAGCGGGGTCCCTCTGGCAGGTGGAGTCCCTTGGTCTGGCCTGTGCGGATCAGGCTGAAACTGATTCTCCAACATCCCCTGAGGGGTCCTGGAATGTGAGAGGGCACTCTGCAAAGTTGCTGTCATACAGGGTGTGGACGCAAAAGCAAGTGTGCAGTAAACCAGATTTGGGGCCCACAGTGTCCCAGCAACAACATAACCCATGCCTGAAGGTGGAATCGCACGGCCCTGCAAGGAATAGGGCTCCCTCCTCTCTGGTTTCAGGGTGCATCACCTGAGAACCGCCACTGCCAAGTCACTGCAGCTCAGCAGCTCCTGCGTTGAACATCTGCCCCCTGGTGCTTAGTGCACATCATAGCAACTGGTCAGACGGTCAGACACTTAGCATATTAGCCATATTAGCCATTAGTCCCTTGCAGTCACTGAGGTTAAGTCAATAAGTACTAATGAAATACCAACAGGGACAGATGTATAAAGTTATAATGAATTACAATGATAATGTTTCCATCTCATGGAGTTTTTGGTTTGGTGGAAAATTTTAGAAAACTGACCATAATCATAAGATGGGATTTTAATAAAAGATTGACAGATCTTTTGGGAGAAACAGCTTGTAGGAGCTGAGCAGGATCAAGGTGTGGTCTACAATGTGTCCTGGGCATACAGACAGAAGACTACTATTTCAGACTTTGCTGCACTTAGTATAATGCTCTCCTATGCTAAGTGACATAAGCTGGCCAGAGAAAGACAAATACCATAAGATTTCACTTTTATGTGGAATTTAATGAACAAAAGGAACTAACAAACAAACAAAACAGAAACAGACTCATAGCTGTCAGAGGGGAGGGGGTAGAGGTGGGTGGGTGAAAAAAGATGAAGAGCTTAAGCAATAAAATAAAAAAATCCTCATAGACAGACAACAGTATGGTGATTACCAGAAGAAAATGGGGTGGAGAAAGGCAGAAGGTAAAGGGGGAATAATTGGTGATGGAAAGAAACATGACCTGGGGTGGTGAGCATCCGATACAATATACAGATGATGTATTATAGAGTTTACCCCTTAAATCTATATAATTTTATTAATCAATGTCACCCCAATAAATTCAATTTAAAATGTTCTGGGTAAATAAATAAATAAATAAATAAATAAATAAATAAATGACTTTGCTCCAGTTCTCCTGGTTGGAGGACTATGGGAAAGACACTCACATTTTTGGGCCTCACTGTCCTCATTTGTCAAATATGAGCAATAACAGGTAATGTTTCTACTTTATTTTAAGAATTAATTGGTTGAGATAAGGGAAGGAAAGCAGTTTCTAAAATGCAATACAGATATATGATAAAGAAAGCCAATTTCCTTGAACCATTGTTCTGGCATATGAGCCATCAAATAAGAAAAAGCATAGAGAAGTGATTTATAAATTCTTATCCTTAGTATGTAATGTGGTGCCTGTCACATAGTAAGTGCTTAATAAATACTTGTCGAGATTGGTTCCTGAATGGCTGAAACCAAGCCCTCTCTCCTCTGGCTTGTGGGGAAGACATATTGCACCCAACCTCTTGTAACCTTTTCAACACATTGAGCCATTGTCAATAGAGTAGTTATAATCCAAAGTGCCCTTTCAATTGGGTATTTTTGTTTGTTCATTTGGTTGTCAGAGATGCATGTGTGTGACTGTGTGTGTGTGTGTACAAGAACATATTGGAGAGACCTGGTGAACTGTCTTCACATCTATTTAGTTCTGTTAAGCATCTGTTTGCTCCTCTTTACTGGTGAATATTCATTGCCTGCAGCACTACTGGTGTCTAGAATAATAGCACGCATTCTCCGTGGATGTTTATATTTCAGCAGGCATTACAGACATAAGCTAAGGAGATAAAGCTTAAGCCTGGTAAGGCTATCCACTAGCCAGAGAGAAGATTTATCTGAGGAAGGATGGCTTACTTAGCACCAGCAAAACACACACCCATAGGCAGTTATCAGTCTGCCTACCAAGATAGCCGTTAGCTTGGATCAGTGGCTGGACATGTCCATGCCTTTGATATGGATATACCGCCTGCAAATCTTAATCTCACCTGTAATTACAATGTTAATATTAGTAAAAATTATAAGAAGTTTTTTTTCTAGTCTTAACATTTATTTAATGTCACTCAAAATTGTTTGTACAATAAAATGTTATTAAAAGAGAATATGCAAAACTTTTGCTTCCATGAAGATGGAATAGATGATTTGTCCCTATTCCTTCCACTAAGGACAATTAACAATCATTGAAATTATGTATAAAATAAATATAGAATATCTAAAAGGTGGAGAGAAGAAGGAAAATTGCCAGGAACTTGGAACCTGAGAGACAATAATATGGTGAGGTCCTTGGGTGTTCTTTTGGCTCATATATTCTAAAATTGGATCTGGAGAAGCTCGAGCACTAAAAATGCCAGCAGATACAAACAAAACGGCCCCAACCCTAGCTGGTTTGGCTCAGTGGATACAGCGTCAACCTGCGGACTGAAGGGTCAAGGGCACAAGCCCAGGTTGGGGGCTCGATCTCCAATAGGGGGGTGTGCAGGAGGCAGCTGATCAATGATTCTCTCTCATCATTGATGTTTCTATCTCTTTCTCCCTCTCCTTCTTCTCTGAAATCAATAAAAATATATATATTTTTAAAAGAACCCAACAGAAGCCTACTGTCTGTAGCCCAAGGACCAAGGAAGGGCAGTCTCACCAGCTCTATTCCAGCCAAACACTGCAGAAAAATCATGGCTTCACCCTCACTGGTATCAGCAAAGACAAGTGGATAGCCTAGAGATTCACTCTGGCTGGGATGTAACAAGGGTGGTATGAGAGAAGGTGAGCAGGGAGCCAGGACTTCCAGTCCTGCTGAGTAGTCACAAAGCTCTCCCTTCCATCCACAGTGTCAGGGGAGACCACGTGTGAAGCCTGGACTTTCACCTGCGCCTGCACTAATGAGGCTCTCCTGCCTCTCCCTACTGGGCTGCTGGCAGCGGAGACCTAGAGAAGAGTCGACCACTGGCTGGTGTGGCCCACTGGTTGAGTGTCTACCTATGAACCAGGAGGTAAAGGTTCGATTCCAGGTCAGGGCACTTGCCCAGGTTGTGGGTTCAATCCTCAGTAAGGGGTGTGCAGGAGGCAGTTGATAAATGATTCGCTCTCATCATTGATATTTCTATCTCCCTCTGACTTCCTCTCTGAAACAATAAAAATATATATTTTTTAAAACAAAAGACTTTTATCAGTATCCAGTGGTCATGCAGCCATACAAGCCCTGTGGTAACAATGGAGGACATGTGGGGATGAATAATGGGCACCCTTAATCCTCCAGGTCAGGGGGTCAGAGGAGGCCTAGAAGGCAGTGGGTCTCCCACTTCTCCCAGTAGTTCTGGGGAGCCCCTGCCCTCCTTAGGTGTTAACAGAGGCCAAGAGGACCCTGCACTTCTCTCTCCACCTGGCCATCATGAAGCAACACCCCACTTTCCCTGACAAAACAATACTACAGAAAGGTAGCCAAGATAGAAATAAATCTGGAGTTTCTTAACACAACCCTGAAAATGTCTAGGTTCAGGGTGAAATGATTCATCACAGAGAGAACCAGGGAAATTTCCACAAGAGTGAGTAAAGGCAATGAATGCTAACACCGGCATAACAGAGATGCTGGAAGTCTGCAGCCACTTTTTCAGCTCTACCCTCCTTTTCCTCTCTTTTCCATATCCTAGTGACACAAATGTTAAAGCTTTTATGATGGTCATGCAGGTCTCTGAGTGCCTGTCTGTCTGTCTCTCTTCAGTTTGTTCTCTGTTATTCAGATTGGGTAATTATTGTTCTTCCTTTCAGCTCACTAATTCTTTTTTTTTTCTGTCCTTCCATTCAGCTGGCATGATTTTAAAGCAGCCATCATAAAAATGCTTCAATGAGCAATGACAAACATGCTTGAAACAAATTAAAAAATAAAAACCACAGCAAACAATTAGAAGCTATACAGAAACTTAAGTTTTAGAACTTTGAAATACAATAACCAGAATAAACAATTCCATGGATGGACTCAACAGCTGAATGGGCAATCAGAGGAAAGAAGCAGCAAACCGCAAGAAAGAAGGGTAGAAATTACCCAGTCCCAATAATGAAAGAAAATAGGCTCAAGTAAAAATGATCAGCAACTCAGGAACTTGTGTGGCCAGCACAAAAGACCTAACATTTATGTCACCGAAGCTGGGAGGAGAGGGGGAAGAGGTTGAGACAAAAAAGTGTTTGAAGAAATAATGGCTGGAAACTTCCCAAATTTGGCAAAAGACACAAACCTATGGATTCAAGAAGCTGAGAGAACATCAAACAGGATGAACAACAACAACAACAAAAATCCATGTCAAAACAAGTCATGCATGTAAAAATTAGAGATGAAGAGAAATCCTGCAAGCAGTGAAAGAGAAATAATGTAATATCTATACAGGAAAAACCATTCAAATAACAACAGATTTCTCATCCAAAATCACAGAGGCCAGAAAGAAGCAGCACAACAATTTTTATGTGATGAAAGAAAAAAACAACAACTATCAACTAAAAATTCTAGATCTGTAAAAATATCCTTCAGAAATGAAGGGGAAATCCATGGTAAGGCAAAGGATCTAAAATTGCTAAAACAAATGTAAAAATTAGGACTGGAGTATGAGGAATCACCTTACCCAGTTTCAAGATTTCTATAGCTATTGTAATAAAGGCTGCATATTACTGGTGGAAAGACCAATGGATTGTACTGGAGAGTGAATCCATAAGTAGACCACAAAATATTGCCCAACTGATTTTTGGCAAAGATGAAAATTCAATGGAGTAATGATAACCCATTGGACAAATGGTGCTAGGACAATTATAATCTACTAGAGGCCTGGTGCATGAAATTCGTGCACTGGGGGGCGGAGGGTTATCCCTCAGCCCAGCCTGCACCCTTCCAATCTGGGACCCCTCGGGCCTAAACTGGCAGTCGGAAATCCCTCTCACAATCCGGGACTGCTGGCTCCCAACTGCTTGCCTGCCTGCCTGCCTGACTGCCCCTAACCACTTCTTCCTGCCAGCCTGATCATCCCCTAATCACTTCCCTGCCAGCCTGATTGACTCCTAACTGCTCCCCTGCTGGCCTGGTTGCCCCCTACTGTCCTCCCGTGCCAGCCTGATTGCCCCCAACTGCACTCCCCTGCTGGCCCGGTCACCCCCAACTTCCCTCCCCTGCTGGTCCCGTTGCCCCCAACTGCCCTCCCCTGCAGGCCTGGTCCCCCACAACTGCCCTCCCCTGCTGACCATCTTGTGGTGGCCATCTTTGACCACACGGGGGTGGCCATCTGTGTGAGGGCGTGATAGTCCATTTGCATATTACCTCTTTATTATATAGGATAGACAAATAAATGAACCTCAACCCAAGCTTCACACCTTATACAAAAATTAGTTCAACATGAATCATATATTTAAATATGAAGCACAAAATCATTAATCTTTTAGAAGAGATCATAAGAAGAGACTGTTGTGACCTCGGGTGGGGTGAAGAGTTCTTAGACATAACACTGAAAGCATGAGCCATAGAAGAAAAAGTGGATGAATTGAACTTCATCAAAATTAAAAACTTTTGCTTTGGGAATAACATTCTTAAAGAGATGAGAAGACAAGATACAGACTTGGAGAAAATATCTGAAGACCACTTATCTGACAAAGGACTAATATATAAATGTCTCAAAAACTCAACAGCAAAGAAACAAATAATCCCATTACAAAATGAGCAAAATCCATGAACAGATATTTCACCAAGGAGGAAAAACAGATGGAAAATAAACTTATGAAAGATTGTTCAACATCATTTGCCATTCTGGAAATGGAAATTAAAACCACAGTGAGATAATACTACACAGCTATCAGAATGGCTCAAATGAAAAACAGGGACAATATGAAATGCTGGTGAGAATGTGAAGAAACTTGATCTCATGCATTTGTTGCTGGTGGGAATGTAAAATGCTACAGCCACTCCTGGAAATGGTTTGGCAAGTTATTTATTACCTAAACATACAACTATCACATAATCCAGCAATTCTACTTTGGGATATTTGTCTCAGGGAAATGAAAACTTATGTTTACATAAAAGCCTATACATGAACATTCAAAGACAATTTCCTTATAATAGGCAAAGTGGAAACAGCCTAGATATCCTTCAATAGGTGAATGGTTCAACTGAGGTACATCCATATGTTTATTCACCATCTGGTGTCAGAACCCTACCAGGTGCTTAAATACTTTTGTGACTTACATCTCGGAAGGTAAATATTATTATCCTCATTTTGTAGATTAGAAATTTGAGGTTTCGCCAGATTAAATGGCTTATTCAAGGTTATTCAGGGGAGAGGCTGGAATTTGCTCATTCGCTTTCCAGTGCAAAGGGTGTCATGTAAGTTAGGTGAGGAGACTGCGTGTTTGTTATTCTTTCTGATCTGGAGGGATGTAGCTAATGATGTAATATCCTGTCTGAGGACTGGCTCTGTCAGCCGACCTTCAGTACAAAACCACTGCCTAAGAACAGACTTTCCTTCTCTATAGTCCATGTCCATTGCCTTTACCTGGATATCTGTGAAGTTATGTCATAGCGTTTGAGGAGTCTTACTTCTCCAAGGAAGAGGGTGGGCCCAAACAATCTCTCCTCTGTTGACTCATTCCATCATGTAAAAGAGTAAATGCTGCTCTTCGTCCTAATTAAGTTTGCGTCTGTGGAGCCCAAAGCACTTAACAGTTCTTTGTTTGAAATGACTTTGTTTTGCAATGTGTATGCCTGTCCTTCAGCATCAACTAAAACAAGACCTGGATGTCCATAATTATCCAGCAGGTGTGACTAAAATGTTGACGCATCATCATATTTTGGTGCTGGAAGGAATTAACATTCAATTAGAACAATCACCTCATTTCGTAGAGAGGCAGAGCGACTGGTCCAAGACACACCTATGTGCTGAAAATTACAGCACGCGTCTCAGAGTTTTCATGAGGCTTAGATCGGAGTGTTCCCAACACTCCTTTCTCCACTCTGTACTTGGAGCTCTAGTTGCTACCAGTTCAGGTTTTGCAAAAGCAGTTCGTGTTTTGTGACTCAACCATCAACAAAATATCTAATAATTTATTTAAAAACGAAAAAGCAAAACTTCATGGTCCTCCATTTTAGAAGAAATGGCAGCTACCATATCAAATGGGGGTAACCAAAATCTTATGATTAGATGATCCTAGAAATTGCAAACACAGTGTAGCTGGAAAAGCCCAAGAATTGGGAGTCTTGAGTTGGATGACTTGCTATGCTACCCAAGTATCTCTTTGTCCTCAGCCATATCTTTTAATTTTTATTTCTTCAACAAACAAATTCTTATTCAGTGCCTGCTTTATACCTTGCATTTTGCTTGGTTCTGGAGATTCAAGGGTGATCAAAATAATAATGATGCCTGCCTTTACCCAAGTCAGTTTTGGTGCATGAAAGAAATGAGATAGTAGATATGAAAGCTCTTTGTAAAGTGCACAATTCCATCAAAAATTAGACATAACCGCATACCATTTCCAATTGCAAGTATATACGGTATCACAAATGGGGCTTTGAAGATAATGAAAACTCCCTGAGCATAAACAGAAAACACATTTATATTGTGAGATTGTGAAGCCCAAAAATTGAAATTGGACAGAATGCTTAATAAACAATTGCCAAGGGCCAATCACTTGCTTATCATCTATGTATTCCCCACTCAAATATAAGAACACAAAACTTTTCTCTCTTTTACAACTATTATTCCAACTTTTAAAACAGTATAGGCACACAGCATGCACCAAATATTTATTGAATATGTTAAACTTTTAATTAATCTCTTTTTGTGTATATGTGTTATATTTTTAGGGTAAATGGCTAGAAGTGGAATTAGTGAACATAAGGTTATATACATTTAATCTTGATAGATATTGCTAAATACCTCCTGTAATTAACTACACCAGGTTATCTTTTAATTACCTAATTTATTAAAAAAAGGTATTTTATGCCTGTGTATTTTGACCCCTTTTATATCTGGCTAGCGTATTTCACTTCTAGGAACAGCGTTGCCTTCTTCTAGGACTTACGCCTTCTCTTATCCTCTGGTGGGAGATGCCAAGGAAATGTGTGCTCATCTTCTGATAAAGTTGATTATGTCAGGAGTGGGCCCAGAATCAAGGAATGCTATCTCTCTGGTCATCAATTATTGGTCTTGGCATGGTCATTGATTCTAATCAGGAACAGTGAGTCCCTTCCTTAGGATTTTTGGACTTGGAGAATTTGATACTTAATCAGTAATTTTCTGTTACTTGGAGCTGTAAGACATAGAACTCAGCTCCAACGTTGCTGGTTGCCATGTTTTCCACCCAATGGAGGAAGACAGTCAGCACCAAAAAAGAGAAATCTGAACCCAAATAACAGAGAAGAGTAGAAGGGATGAGTCCAAATGCAATTTGAGTGCCTGGTTCCCAGTCTTTCTGCAGTCAAACTGCGTGAGCTTCAGGGAATATCCTCACCTCTTTATTATGAGAATAGTAATTATCCGCCCCTCTCCCCTCCCCCCACCTTACATTAGTTGAAGGGGCTTGTCCTACATCCAAATGATAAGAAGTCTAACTTTCCATTTTGCATATGTATACATTTATTTTCTACATTTCATTTTACTTTGCCAATAGTCTTTGCCTTTCACGCATATGATTTAATACATAACATTGCAAGATGTGTTATCCTTACTTTTCAGATAATGATGAGAAAAATGAGGTTCACGTCCAGGTCATACATGTGGTCAATGCTGAGAATCATGACGCAAGCTCCTTCTCTTTCAACCTTGCCATCTGGGCAACATGCAGCTGAGAAAGAAGGTCCTTTGTAATTACTGGAATTCACCTTCTTTATCCTTCCATTCATTCCCAAAGGGATCTGAGTTGGCTAATATTACAAGTTAATATGACAAAATAGATACTTATTATGTAAGGAACCTGGTGTTAGTACAAGCTGTGATCTAAGTGCATTCCGTGCTTCCTATGTCCTTCATTAAGGATGGGTGGAGGATGGATGAGTGAATGAATGATGGTATCACTCAGGGGTGGGGTGGCAAGGATCACACTGATTCCGTCTGCACTGGGAGAGCCAAGGGTAAGCTGGAAGCCAAGGTTTGGAGCGAGATGAGGAAGGAGCTGACTGTCAAGTGTGTGCAGCAGCCTGTCAAGGCAGAGCCGGCTGTCTGGAGGTCGCAGCTAATCACTGACATTCCCAAAACCATTATCTGTGACTCACTCCTCTGAATTCCCAGAGGACTTCTAAACACTCGTTCCGGCTGTTTTGTCCTTGTCTGTTCACCCAGCAGTCTGTGTCCTCCCTGGCTTAGCACTGAGTCCTTGTGTTCTGTGCCCTCTGTGCCTTTACAGTGCCAGGTACAGTAGAGATGCTGTCAGCACACAGGGGAGAGCCAGCTGGGGCTGCCCAGCTTTGGAATCTTACTTGTGATCTCATTTCAAGAAGAAAACTTAGAAAGTTACCTTATTACTGATGTTTTAAAAGAAGTCTGAATGTTACAAATTTGGTGACTAAAAAGCAATGCCAACTTTTCTAATAACATTCTTCTATTCAATCAAATAGGTAATTTAAGTTCCAAGAATAGATGTATTGTATGTGGAACCAAGTAAAGCTATTTTTGTTTTGAATGAAAGAAATACAGTTTCTAAATACACCTCCCTCATGCATGCACCCACACACATAGTCATATACATACATATATACATACATACATACATATTATTCCTGAATTTGCCTTCATGCAAAAAGTGGTTGCTCATCACTGGAGTCCACGCTTAGCAAACACCTAATCCAGGAAGGTTTCAATGCATTAGTTCCCAGACACATGCCATCAGCAATGCACTGACTTTCCCTATGGATGGGACCCATCAGAGGGCCACTAGCTTCAGCTGCCTCTTCCTGGCTGGTCCCCAAACAATAATAAGGTGTGTAGTAACACCCAGTGTAGTGTCCACCTCCCAGCGAATCTCTTCAAATGATGGTCCAACAAAGTGTTCAGCAGACATTACATTCTGTGTGCATTTCACCTGCATAAATGAAATCCCAGGGCTGTGGCAGGCATGGGGGCGTGCCACCCAGACCTTCCTCAAGAGAACCTACTTCGGGGAGCTCAGCTGAGGGCAGCTGCTGGACTTCTCACAACCAAATGCGCCAAGGCTGTGCTTCCCCTGGTCTCCTCCTAGTCAACATCCGAGCTTGGCAGGTGCGCTGGAGCCTGACACAGGGTTCCTCTAACAGACAGTGCCTTCTTTGGATGCCCCCTGGCCTGGCTGAGACTTTGTGAGAACTGCTCTGTAATCTGTGGCTCTTCCTAGCCCATCCTCCCTCCCTCCCTCCCCTCCCTCCCTCCCTCCCTCCCTCCTTCCCTCCCTCCCTCCCTCCCTCCCTCCCTCCCTTCCTTCTTTCCTCTCACAGGTGTCTGACCTGTCTCATGTCCAAATGCTCTCCCTACCCACTCCTGCTCCTACAAGTCATTCCCCCAGTGAATCTCCTGTACATCTAATCCGTTCCAGGTGCCTGTCTACAGGTCATGAAATGGGGTGAAGCGGGAAAAGAAGATTGACTTAATAGAGTAGGCACAGTTGTCTGCCGTCTACTGAATGGGAACATGCCCAGAGCAGGGATGCAGATATGCTTTGCTCTTCCCTCAACCAGTTTCCATTTGTTTCTCTAAGTCCATTTTTTTTTTTTTTTTGTAGCATAAGTATTTTGTAGCACTTATTCCATGTCAGGCATAGTTCTAAGCATTTTGTACACCCTGAACAATTTAGTCCTCACATCAGCCCTGTGGCAAATCATTACTTCCATTGTGCAGATGAGAACACAGAGGTACACAGAGATTAATGTAAAGTTGTCCTACCTCGCGGAGCTATTAGGTGGCAGGGCTGGGATTTACCTCCATTGCACTGTGTTGTCTCTCATGTTAGGAGTTCTTTGCTGTGCTGAGGTTGCAGTATCTAAAGATAAGTATTTTTAAGTAAAATATGTCCTTAAACTTTAGTCAGTTACCTTGCATGACACCCAGCTAAATAAATAAGGTGTTTTTTCTAATGCTATAAGAAAAACTGGCTGTACTGAATTTGCTAAGAAATTCTTCAATGTGGTAACTTCCTAAGGGAAAAGAATGTTGAAATCTCTCTCTCTCTCTCTCTCTCTCTCTCTCTCTCTCTCTCTCTCTCTCTCTCTCTCTTTCTCTCCTCTCATTTTCTTACATTAGAACATACCCCCTAGCCCCTCTCTCTTGTCCTGCAACTCCACTGAAAAACCTTGTCTGGATGAAACAAGTCTATGAATTTTCACTCTAAACAGCTGACTTTTCCAGCTGCTGAGAGTAATTATCAAGTAGATGCTAAGCTCTGGATAACATACTAGGTGATGTACACGCATCTGATAATTTAAACCTCACAGCCACCTGTAGAATTGCTCCCCATTTCAGAAAGAAGAATCTTGCCTTGTAGGTGTTAAATTGCCCAAAGTCAGAGCCAGTGAGTGGCTGAGTCAAATGAATACCCAGCCTTAGTATCATTTTTGCTCTCATCTTTTTTTTTTAATTTTTAATTTTTAAAAATCTTTATTGTTGAGATTATTACAGATGTCCCTCTTCTTTTTCTCCCCATTGCCTCCCTTCACCTGGTTCCCACCCTGCCCAATGCTTTCATCACCCTATTGTCTGTGTCCATAGGTAATGCATATATGCATATAAGATTTTTTGTTTAATCTCTCCCTGCTCCCCTCAACCCTCCTTCTCTCTGAGAATTGTCAGTCTGTTCCACTTCCATGCCTCTGATTCTATTTTATTCACCAGTTTATTCTGTTCATTAGATTTCTTATTCATTTATTTTGAATTTTAGATTCAATTGTTGATCGGTATGTATTTGTTGCCATTTTGTTGTTCACATTTTTGATGTTTTTTTTTTTTATTATTATTCCTATTCTTAAAGAATACCTTTCAGCATGTCATATAATGCTAGTTTGGTGGTGATGAACTCCTTTAGCTTTTGGTTGTCTGTGAAGCTCTTTACTGACCTTCAACTGTAAATGATAGCTTTGCTGGGTATAGTAATCTTAGTTCTAAGTCCTTGCTATTCATCACTTTGAATATTTCTTGCCACTCCTGGACTGCATAGTTTCTGTTGAGAAATCAGCTGACAGTTTTATGGGCATTCCCTTGTTGGTAACTAACTGCTTTTTTCTTGCTGCTTTTAAGATTCTCTCTTTGTCTTTTGCCCTTGGCATTTTAATTATGATTTGTCTTGGTGTGGTCCTCTTTGGGTTAGTCTTGTTTGAGACTCTCTGTGCTTCCTGGACTTGTAAATCTATTTCTTTCCACCAGATAGTGGAAGTTTTCTGTCATTATTTCTTCAAATAGGTTTTTAATTTCTTGCTCTCTCTCTTCTTCTGGCACCCCATAATTCAGATGTTGGTACGCTTGAAGTTGTCCCAGAGGCTCCTTACACTATATTCATATTTTTGGATTCTTATTTCTTTCGGCTCTTCTGGTTGGGTGTTTTCTGCTTCCTTAAATTTCAAATCACTGATTTGACTCTCAGAATCCTCTCCTCTACTATTGAATCCTTGTATATTATTCTTTATTTCAGTCAGTGTATGCTTAATTTCTGACTGGTCCTTTTCCGTGTGTTTGGCATTCTCACTAAGGTCCTTGAAGGTCTTACTAAGTCCCTTGGAGGTTTCTAGAATATTCTTGAGTAACCTTATAACTGGGGTTTTGAACTCTATATACAGTAGTTTGCTTTCTTCCATTTCTTTCATTGGTGACATGTTTCTTTGTCTCTGCATTTTGGTTTCTTCCTTGGGTTTGTTTCTATGTATTGGGTAGAGCTGCTATGTCTCCTTGAGTTGGTAGATGGCCTTGTATAGTAGGTGTCCTATAGGGCCCACTGGCTCAGCCTCCCCAGTCACCTGAGATGGAAACTCTAGGTCAGAGGTCCTCAAACTTTTTAAACATGGGGCCAGTTCACTGTCCCTCAGACATTCCACACATGCACACCGTGGGCCCGGGATGAGTTGGCTGCTAATCAGGACAGGCAGCGGCGGCAAAAACACCCAGTGGGCCAGATAAATGTTTTTGGCGGGCCATAGTTTGAGGACCCCTGCTCTAGGTGTACCCCTTTGTAGGCTGTGATCATAGGCTTATAGTTGAGAGTTGATTGCTATTGGTATCACTGGGAGGAATTGACCTCCAGGCCAATTTGCTGTGAGGATCAGCTGCGACTACAATGGGAGAGATGGTATGTAGGAGCCACCCCTATGGAACAGGACTTGCTTTACTGGGGCTTTGGTGCTCACTGAGTCTGCCCCTTGAGTGTGTTGCTTGTAGATGTGTAGAGTTGTAATCTGGTATGGTCTGATACTGACCACTGAGTACACTGGCTCTTGGGTCTCCAGGGAGGTGCAAAGTCAGCCACTGCCTGGGGCTACCCAGAAGGAGCTACAGAGAGATCTGTAGATTTCCCCTTTTTGTATCAGGTTTGGAAGGGCCCAGACAAGGCCCAGCTGTGAAGCAAGGCAGGCTGATGCTGGTGCAGGATCTTGGGTCTTTTATTGATAGGTTTGGGCACCCTGACCCAGCTGTAGCTTGTTTGAAACTTTCAAGGATAGACCATTCTTATGCAAAAGCCACTGCAGGCAGTTTGGGTAGGGTTGTAAATTGGATAAGGCGGGGCCTTAAGGTATCACCTGGGTGGAGCAAAAAGAAATGGCTACCAGTCAGCCCTGCGACCAACCGGGAGGTCCCAACACAGGAACAATGATCCCTGTGAGTACCTCTGTCTGGGAGAAAGCCACCCCCAAGTTCCTGTCCTGATGCCAGATGAATGTGTCCCCAAGTGCCTCGCCCTGACACTGGAGCTCAGAGGAAGAAGGACCTTGTAAGTTCAGTTTGTAGTGCCGGCCTTTTAAGAGGAACAGCTGGGTCTCCAGAAGTCTCTCTGTCACTGAGCTCCAATTTGCACTGGTGTTTACAGCCCATAGTTATGGGGACTTCTTTTCTCAGCTCTGGGACCTGAGGCTGGGTGTCTAGTGTGGGACTGGGATCCCTTGCTTGTCCAGGCAGTCTCTGCTGAGAAGATCTCCCTCCCAATTAAAAAAAAGCCGCACAAATGGTTGCTGGACCAGCCCGTTCTGCACCTCTGCACCTCCTTCCAGTCTCAGTGTGCTTTTTTCTTTACTTCTCTAGTTGCAGTACTTCCATTTAGCCAACTTTCCAATGGTTCTGGATGATAGTTGTTCTGTATTTTAGCTGTAATTTGATGTGGTTGTGGAGGAGGCAAGTACAAGCATTTGCCTATGCTGCCATCTTGGTTCCCTCCTTTGCTTTCATCTTTTAAAACTTTGTTAGCTAATTAGAATTTAATCTTTCTGAGCCCTAAAATGTAAAGAAAAGATAGTCTTTCTTTGATGGAGCATGACAATTCATATCCACTTTAACAATTTTTAAAAATATAGGTTTTTATTGATTTTTAGGGAGAGAGAGAGAGAGAAACTTCGATCGCCTGCCTCCTATATGCACCCCAACCAGGGACTGAACCTGCACCTGTGTATATTCCCTGACTGAACTGAAACTGTCCAGTGCCTGGGGCTTTGCTCGACCAACTGGAGCCACACTGGCCAGGGCACACTTTAACCTTTTCATGATGTCGTAATCACTTCAATGCTAACACTTGTGAGATTATTTATGATTTTAGATGAACACATTTGTTATTCATTTTTTTAAATATAACAAATGCTTGCAGAATACCTTCTGTGGTAGTCACAGTTCTACAATAGGCCAAGATTCCCTCCCTGTGGTGTGCACGTTTTATATAATCCCCAGGACTGTGCATATGGTGGATTTAGATGGAGTTATGTTACTTGGCAAGTAGACCTGAAGATATGGAGATTATCCAGGTAGGCCTGACTGAATCACATGACTCCTTTGAACACAGAGAGTTTCCCAGCTGGTTATAGAATAGGAGGTCAGCCCAGCTTGAGTGGTTCAGTGGTTGAGTGTCAACCTATGAACCAGGAGGTCACGGTTCGATTCCTGTTCAGGGCATATGTCCGGGCTGTGGGCTCAATCCCCAGTATGGGGAGTGCATGAGGCAGCCAATCTATGATTCTCTCTCATCATTGATGTTTCTATTTCCTTCTCACCCTATCCCTCTCTCTCTGAAATCAATAAAAATATATATTTATTTAAATAAAGAAGAAGTCAGATATTCAAAGCACAAGGGTGATTTGACATGCCCTGCTGGCTTGAAGATGGAGGGGACCCCTTGGTAAGGATGGTGGGTGGCCTAAGGTAAGGACCTAAGAATGGTTTTTGGCTGAAAGTCAGCAGGGAAATAGAGACCTCAATCTTACAGCCTCATGCCAACAAGCTGAAGGAGCTCGGAAGAAGATTCTTCTCCAGAGGCTCCAGGCAAGAACTCAGCCTGGCTGACACCTTGATTTCAGCTTCTGATGCCCTGGCCAGGTTGTAACACTTATCCAACCTACCCCTGGATGTCTGACCTCCAGAACTGTGAGCTAATAATGAGTGTTGGTGTAACTCACCAGAATGATGGTAATTTGTTATGCAGCAATAAAAAACTAATAAGCCCTTTATGTTCCAGGCACAGTTCTTGGTGCTGGAAATATAGTAGCCTCCACAATCACAGAGTTTATATTTGAGGAGGAGGATGGGGGGGATGAAGGAGATGCAATGAAGGGAAAGTCATACAAAAGCACACAGTGAAAGATCAGCTTGTAGTCAGTGCTGTGGAGGGAGTTATAATGGGGCTTGAACCAGAGTGATTGGGGGTTTCCTTCAGATCACTTGGTCAAGGGAAGTCTCTTGTGAGGCAGCTGTATTTGAAAATGCTTGCATGACAAGAAAGTTCTAGCCAAGTTCAGTCTGGGGACAAAGCTACCCAGGAAAAGAGCTTCATGTGGGAAAGAACTTGTAATTTTTACAGCATGTTTGTTCCTGTCTTAATAATTGTTACTACTGGGTCATATTAAGTGAAGCAGAATATTAACCTGGAGTTTTAGGCTTGGAGCAAATAATAGTACTACTGAATTTTCTCTATTCTTCCATGGCAAATGAGCTTGAATAGAAATAAACTCGTTGTTGCTAGTTCTGGAAAAGAACTTTGATTTAAATTTGGCTTTAACCTCTGGGAAGTCAAAGGTCACTGGGATTAAGTGACCTCAAACCCATGATTGAGAGAGTTCCCTTTTTGGTCTTTGCTTGGTGTAAGGAGCACTCAGCTACTGAGAAGTAAAGAAAAAAATTAAACAATGGAAATTACATAGAGTAAGGCGCTGAAAACAGAAGTACGTTTGCAAGATATGGAGGTTGAGTTTACATGCATGGTTTGGTTGATTTGGTAGCATATCATGAAATTGGAAACATTTGTCCTAAGTGTAAACCTCAGCCAAAGTTCATAAGTAAATTCAGTAGACCGGGTTTGCTTTTTAATGAAAAAATTTAAGATACTAATGTGGATGTTTAGTTCACAATAATTAATTCTTTCTAAAATAAAATTTCACTTTATTGTTATCTTATTACTTAGCCATCACCTTGATTTTCTGCCTAATGTAGAAGGCTGCCAGATTATATTATTAAAGGAAAAAGCATAGCTTAAAATTATGAAGTGTTTAGAGGCCTACTTACTCCTTCTATGGGGAAATGTGTACTCCATTATAAGGAAAGCAAGAGACCAAGGAGATTCACACTTGGACTCCTGTTATGAGGCAGAAACTATATGAGGAGTCTCTATGTGCATTGCTTTGGTTTTCAATTTAGTTATGACATATCATTGATCAAGATGAAGGAACAGAAAGAAGTTAATCAACTGGGCCCAAATTACACAGCCAGTTACCATCAGAGCTCATATATAAACAAGGGTGTGTGTGTGATGCTGTCAAATCTGACCTAGGAGGGAGGCGTGTTTGCAGAAGGAAGCTCTCATTCCTGGGGGTTAGGACTTCGACATAAGAATTGTGTTGGGGACAAACAACTTCAAATACTTTTGAGAGCAAGACAGAACATAAATAAATAAAACAAGGTTAAAAAGTGACAGTTCATGTCAACAAGAGCAGTAACTCACAGTTGGATCTCAGCCCACATCTCCAACCTTGTCCCTTTGGACAACTCTGTCTCACCTGCAGGTGCCTGTTCTCTGGATGTGCCTTCATGAAAGCACCTGCTGCCACCTATCACCACAGTATCTTGTTCCTGAACCTTAACAGGAGTAAGCACTTCTTGAGGAAGGCACACCTGAGCTTATCTTTTAAAAAATACATATATTTTTTATTGATTTCAGAGAGTAAGGAAGAAGAAGAGGGAGATAGAAACATCAATGATGAAAGAGAATCATCCATTGGCTGCCTCCTACATACCCCACACTGGGGATTGAGCCCACAATCCGTGCATGTGCCCTGACCAGGAATCAAACAGTGAACTCCTGGTTTGTAGGTCGAGGTTCAACCACTTCGCCATGCCAGCTGGGCGTCTTTGTAAAAAATGCTTCCTGTACATCTTGTACATCATCTCTCCATTACTGCAGCCATGAGAAGGCTTTGTAGCTGGTTTTGTGCCTCCTTTAGGCAGGAAGTTCCTCGAGGGCATTCACTGGCTTCTTCACCTTGAGTGCCTGGCAATTAGCAGTCCTCAGTCTATTTATAGAGTTTGTTGTTTTTCAAAGTAAGCAACTGAAAACTGAGAAACAAAGATGCATTGGGTTCTTAGGGATAGAAGAGGCTGAATCCGAGAGAATAATCTACCTTGTTCTGAACTGTGGAAAAAAAGCTCAGAAAATCCAAGTTGGATTCTATTATTTGAGTATTAGAAGTAGGAGGGTTCTTAGTTTAACCTTCTCAGTTTTCAAATAAGGAGGCTGAGACCCAGAATGATGAGGTGACAGGCCCAGGTTATATAGCTTAGTAGACTCAGGGCCAAGAAGAGAATTAGGTCTCCTTTCTAGATTGCTACTCTCAGCCCCTTCTGTGACCTTGACTTCAGTCACCTAAACCTGGCCTAGTCTTTGTTTTTCCATTGCAAGAACAGAATTATTCTCACTGAATTACTAGGTAGAACCAAATGATATAAACGCCTGAAAGCCTTTTGAGAAGTAAAAATGCACCATCAGAGTATGAGATTTCATCATAGGATGCTTTTCGACCCCAGGTCCTATGCAGAAAAAGTCAATCACTCCCTTCAGTGACAGAAAAGTTTTTAGAGTCCTGCATTTTGGCAAGTCTACAAAGAGTGAAAGTTAAGACATTACAGAGAGTATCTTTTTTTACATTTGCTTTAACAAGCATTGTTTCATTTTAATAATCTGCGATACAATGTCTAGCTAATAAGAAAGTATGATATGTGCATTAGGTGGAAAGAAATACGGTTAGTCCTGTAGGCTTTTTCGGAAACACTTTGCTACCAACCCTTTTGCAAAATGGGGGACCAGCGCTGCCGGGGAAGCTCCTGTGAAATTTGCCAACCTGGGAGATTTGTGAAAAGAGTTGGAATAAATTAGGTTGTTTTATTCAGTGCTGCTCAATGTGCCTAGTTTATGAATAAGACACTTCGTAAAAAAAGTAACTAAAAGGCTGAACACAAACTATTTACAGGCATGTTAGGACTTGAACATGAAATGAAATGCATGCTAAACTTCCCATCACCTCATTTATTTTAAAATGTATTTATTTAGAGAATTTACTATAAAAATGATTGAGTACCAGACACTGTGCTAGGTGCTGGGGATGTAGAAGAGAATTAGACCCCCTGGGTCCCTCCCGTTAACAGTGATGGTCTCTGTGGGGAAGAGAAGAACAGATAATGAGATGTTTAAGATATGTACAAGGCCCCTGTAGGAGAAAATAATGGGAATTTCTGTAGGGAATTGGATGGAATAGAAGAGTGTACTGTTGGCCAGTTTTTAAGCCTTTGGTGCTTAATCTCAACTTTCCATTTCTGAACTTTGAAAGTGCCTTATTTGTCCTACTCTTATCGCATGTAATAACAATGATAACAAAATAGCTACCACATAATGCATACCTATGTGATTGGTTCTAAAGTAGCACCTTACACAAATACTCATATTCAGTTTAAGTGTTCAGATAACTCCAGGAAGCAGAATCCAATGTGAAGCTTTCATAGCTCTATTGCCGATTTTTCAAACAAATTTCTTTTCTAATCATCTAAATTATTGTTGCCATTCTCTTTAGTCAGATTTTTTCTATTTATGGTGTATTTGCATTGATAATGATAATGTTGATGATGATGATCATTTGTTTATTTGGTGCTTACTGTTTTGCTAGGTAGCGTGCTAAACTCTTCACAAAGCATTGCCTCATTTAAATGGCTCAGTAAGTTTTGAGGTCGATCCAGTTGTCCTCCATATTTGACAGTTGAGGAAATGAAAGTCTAAAGGGGTTAATTTTTCTGGTAGATACGTAGGTACTAAGTGAGAGACCACAGATGAAGTCTGTATCCTTCCAGATCTTGAGCTTAAAAATTAAGTGCTGTGCTACTTCGATGTCTCTTCTGGAGCAGTTAGAAGGTCTTCCCCATGGATAGATCATTTTATGTGTCTGCCAGAAGATAACCATGCAGCACTCTGCCTGGACTGCTCTCTTTTCTTCCTTTGGCTAACTCCAATGTTCCTTCACAATGGATAGGGTTCTGGTTAATCATAATGCTTTGTCCACACACGCTTATCTTTCCCTCCTCCTCAACCCTTGAAATGGTGGCAGAAGAGTAAAGAGACTAGTCTGCAGGGGCAAGAGGACTAGTGGGAGAGATAATAATGAAGGAAGAATTCAACCGCTTTGCTGATTATAGGAAACAGAGGCAGGTGTGGCAAACAGCTCAGCACAGTGGAGAAAATTCTCACTTAAATGCCTCTGTTGACTTGCCCAGGAGCCTCTGAGTGGCTCTGTAGGAGGAGTATGGGGAACAGTGGAAGCTCGAACAGACTAAAACTGGGTGACCGGCAGACCCCCTAGGTCCTTCCATAATCCTTGAAGATTTCTTCCTTGCCTTTGGAGAATTAAACTAGTGAAACTCTGGTTTCAGGGACACAGATCTTGGGAGAGCAGGGTAGTGTGGCATTGGGTTACAGTAGAGGAATAAGCATAATCTAGGTAACAGGAGACCCTCAGCACACTTCTGCTTTTGCCTTAGTGGGCCAGCACCCAGACATACAGCCTTTTTCAAGATCTCTCCAGCAGCAGACTGGAAGACCACTTTGCAGAGAAATGAAGTAGGCCCAGAGAAAAAAGTTCCAGAGACAGACATTTGGAGCATCTCTTCAACAAGGATGACATGCCCTTCTATTACCCCCAGTAAAACCCGGCCAGTCAGTCTCTGCCCATGCTCACAGAGCTCCAGGTAAAACATTTGGTGCTTTACTCTTTAAAAAACATACAAATGTACAATCCAAGAGAACTATTTATTTGAGGCAGTGTTCCACATGAAAGAGATGAAAATACACCAAAACCCTAACTAACCACTGAAATAAACCACCAGAAGACAGCGATGAAAGGGAACTCAGTAAAAGAGAGACCATGATGGCAGTAGAGGAAAACATTTTAAAAAATCTGCAACTAATATTTTCAGAAAGATCAGAAAATTGTTGCATCTATGGAATACCAATAAAATACTTGGGAAAAGGAACCATCAGAAAAAACAACAGCTCTTGGGGGAAAATAATGTTTTTATTCCTTCCCCAACCCCAAAGAAGTGTAAAAGCACATAAAAGTTTTGCAAAATAACTTTGTTGCATGATTAAAGGCAAAATGATAGTCAAAATGGAAGAAAAGATAAAAAGAGTAGATGCTCAATCCAGGGACTTCCACATCTATACATTAAGAGATTCAGAAAGAGAAGACAGAGAAAATGGAAAGGATGAATTATCAAAGGAATAATGCAGGAATCTCTCCCTTAGGTGACTTATATAAATGTCTTGTCAAGTTCCCTGACTGATCAGCACACTGTTTGCTAAAGGACATTACACCAAGGCATGTGGTTGTGAAATTTTAGAACACCTGGAATAAAGATGTGTGTGTGTGTGTGTGTGTGTGTGTGTGTGTGTGTGAGAAAGAGAGAGGAGAGAGAGAGAGAGAGAGCGAGAGAGAGAGAGAGAGAGAGATTCACAATTCACAATGGCTTCAAAATACATCACCGGTGGATGCTAAAACAGAAGAGCAACATTGTCAAAATGCAGAGGGATAATTATATTTAACCTAGTATTCAATATTCAGCCAAAGTATTGATTGTAGGTTCAAAGTAGTATATAGACATTTTCTAACATGAAAGGCTCAAACATATTACCACTACATGTCTCTTCTTAGAAAGCTACAAAGGGGTGTAATTTATAAAATGAGGAGTTGGTAAAGAAGAAGGAAGGCATGGAATTAAAGACCCAGGGCATTTAATGCCTGGTGTAGAGAAGAGTTGAGAGACAAGGCTCAGCAGGAAGGCTGGATAGGAGGCCCAGAGATCAATAGGTCCAGATAGGAGCCCAGGACTAAGGGCAAAGGGAGAGAGGATACAGGGTGAGTGGGAGGAGGAAGGGAGAGAATGAGGCAGAAATGGACACAGTATTTGAAATTGTGGTTGAACATTTGTAAAAATTACTGATAGATTTTGAAATGTCTGTTGGGGTGGTTGGGAGAAAAAGTATAATGATAAAAAAAGTAGTGACTTGTTTATTTAAAAAATGAATACATTTCACTTAGCATAATAATCTCCAGGTCATTTATGCTGTTGTAAAAGGTGAGATTTTCTTTTCTTTTTTTTATGGCCATGTAGTATTCCATTTGTGTGAATGTACCACAGCTTTTTTATCCACTCATCTACTGATGGGCATTTGGGAGTAGGACTGGGTATTTGATGTGAATGAGGCAGGTGATTACCATTTTTTAGTATAAAATGGTTTATTTGATTTAAAAAGAACATTTATTATTTAGATAAAATGACTAATCTTAGCAATATTCTTCCTGTACACTTGTCTCATTCCTTCCATATCACCTAATTACCTGTCTTCCCCACATCCCCTCCTAGTACCCCTCCTTATTTTGTGGTCATCTAGAATGTGTGATTTATTACGCATTTATTACGCTTGTTTCATTGATTCATTTATGGTCTCGTTTTTTGTTTTGTTTTTAATTTTAATTTTTTTAAATATATTTCTTTATTGATTTCAGAGAGTGAGAGGGAGAGAGAGATAGAAACACCAATGATGAAAGAGAATCATTGATCGGCTGCCTCCTGCACACCCCCTACTGGGGATCGAGCCTGCAACCCAGGCATGTGCCCTTGCCTGGAATCTAACCTGGGACCCTTCAGTCCACAGGCTGATGCTCTATCCACTGAGCCAAGCCGGCTAGGGCTATGGTCTCCTTTTGCCTCTAGACCAAGCTATTTGAGTGAAGGGACTATGTGAGAAGTTTCTGCAAAATCCCCTGGTTCCCAATGCTCTTATTGTCTTAATTTCTTTATGGGGTCCCTAGTCTAAATACCTACTCAGAGTAGGAGCAGGAGTTAACTTCCCCACAACAGGCCTTGCTTCACCCACTAACACAATGATAACAGAAATCAAAAAATTAAAAAAGAGAAAGACTAACCTAGAATTCTGCCAGTCAAAAAAAAATCACATTTTCATTTCTCTATAACTATCTAGTGCTTGCTCATATGCCTGTGCAGACCCGCAGGGCGATCAGGGGGTTGGGGAGCTCCCCCCTGTCAGGAACAGAGCAGGGCGGATAGGGAGGTTGTGGCCCCGCCCCCTGTCACACACAGATTTTTATGCCCTCTCAGTGAAGATGTAATGTTGTGTTGTAATTTATTCACTCGATATTTTATCGCATGCAATTTTTCTTGCTGGTACATGGTTTTCATAATGGTCATTTTAAGCAGCTGTGTATTTAATCACGTTGTGTTTATTTAACCATATCCCAGTATATGAAAATGGATTTAATTTTTCTTAGTCTACAATGAACAGCTTCTTACACATTTATCCATTATTCTTTTTGATTATTTGCATAAAATAATTTCATAGAAGAGGCTAAAATGGGTATACATTCTTACAGTTTTAGAACTTAAAACTGGAAGAGAAGTTGCTACATCAAATCTCAAATTCAAGGTAGAGATGCCTTCTAAAGCAACATGTCTCTTCCTTACTCCTTCCAATAAACCTCATTTTCTCATGTAGAAGTTTGTCCAATTTAAAAAAAAAAATTTTTAAATCGTTACTCTTAGGAGCCCCAAATGGCACCATTTAATCTACTTATTGGTCAGAATTCTGCCCTCGGGTGCTGCCCACAACTGCTATGTTCTCTCTTTCCACACAGCAGCCTGGCAAATATTTGAGGAGGAGGCTCATGGACAAGTGACCTTTGCACATTCTTTCCACTAAAATATTCCCTGTCCATGACTGTGAATCTTCCTACTCATTCACCTTTGCCGTTTTCTGCCCCAGTTACCCAAACCTCTTCTCTCCCTGCCGTTCACCTGCAGATTCCCCCAGCCCCCTTCATGACTGCCTTTCAGGTCTGAACCTCTGCATTCTGTTGGGTCAAAGATGCCATCAGTTCTAAGATGCACTGTTGCTTTTATGACTCACTAAGAAACAAACAAAAACCATTGCCGATTAAACTCCGACATGACATCAATTGTAAGGCACACTTCATTTAAAGAAATGTTAACATGTGACAAAAATGTGTGTCTTAGGATCAATGAAATTCAGCTAGGGCTAGGCCATTGTTTCTTTCTAGGTCAGATTCAGACTGTCAATATGCACCAAGCTGTGTGGCTCTTGGATGTGGAGATAGTATTCAGGGTGGTTGGCTTCCCCTGACAGTGGTAGCTGTTCTACCCAGGCCTGTTCACAGTTTGTTCCCTAGTAAGTGGGGCAGTGAGGGGTTTCCTAGTTCTGTGTGATGTGGTTATGTACTGTGTTTGTGTGCATTTCAAAGGCATGTCCCTCTGCTCTAAATATAACAATGCAATTCGAGCCCAGTAATCACTGATAATGAGAATAATAGAAACCATAATGCCAAACTGCTTCATTGCAAAGTCTGAGTTCAGGAGTGGAGAAACTGTGGTCAAAGTCCTGGGGGTAGATATTGAATCAGATTCAAAACAGATCATGTCTGAAAACCTGTTGAATTTATGCTCACAGTTCCAATTACTAATGACATAGCTTCTGATAAGGCTACAGTAACCATGTAACACATTCGGGGTGAAAGGTGGAGGAGAGATGTGTATGCCAGCAAGTATGTGTGTTCCACTGTCCGTGTATCAGAGGGTCCGTGAATGGTGACATTGAAGCACAGTGTACAGGTATGATGTCTCCAGCCTCTTGGTAAGTTCAAAATCATTTTCATCCCTTGAGATTTAATAATGTAGAGGGATCATTTAAAAATTGAGCCCTGCTGGTGTGGCTTAGTGGTGAGTGTTGACCCATGAACTAGGAGGTCATAGTTCCATTCCCTGGTCAGGGCATATGCCCTGGTTGTGGGCTCAATCTCCAGTAGGGGTTGTGCAGGAGGCAAACAATCGATGATTCTCTCTCATCATTGATGTTTCTATCTCAGCACTGATATCGTGTTAGGAAGATAATTGAATAATTTTCAGCAAATCCTTTAATTCTACATGATTTATGCTTTTACTGTTAATTCAAGTAAAATAAGCTTAATATTATTAATAGCACTTATGACATGATCCATTAAAAAATCTTATTTCTAAGTTTTCTAAAGCACAGCCCATTCTTGATATCCATGGTAGTTATGTGTTACAGTCATGGCAAAAACTTAATTAGCAAATACGGAACCATTGCTCATAGGGGGAAATACAGATTAGGTTCCTGTGAGCTTCTGATCACAGCATTTTCACCCACTGATCAGCACATAACCCTGTTTTATGTGTGTTTCTGTTTTAAAGAGACCTTATTCACTATTGCAGGCTGTTGAATCCTTGACAGGGAACTCATGGCCATTGGCACTGCAACTCACATCCGAACACCCTTATCTAACACATGTGTCCTTAAGGCACATCACAGCCTTCCTTCACTTAGGAACACTGGCCGACACGTTAGCCCTTCAACACCTAGGGGCCAATTTAAATAATTAAATCACTATAAAATGCTCAAAAATGCAGAGCATTTGGCACTAAGTAAACTGCACAGAGGCCACTTAATCTGAAGCAGGAAGGCAGAACATTTCCTTGTGTGACCTCAGTGGGGAACAGTGCAAGTTGAGTGACTCAAATATTTTGCCCCTCTGTGCATGTCAGGGATTGACCAGCTAAAGCATCAAGAATATGGATGTGGGGGTTATGAGTGAATTATTATTTTTAATTTGTTTTTTGTTTAAAATTTTAAATAAAGATGTAGTTGACATATAGCATTGTATTAGTTTCAGGTGTACAACATAAGGATTAGGTAGTTGCACATATTGTGAAATGCTCACCACAGTGCCACATGCAGGCAAATGTGTGAATACAGAATCCACCAGTAATGAGAATTGACTATTCCTAATCAAACTTTATTTCACCCTCTTCCTTCTCTTCCTATCTAACTACCTGTCTGTCCTTATAAAAGATATCTGAAAATGTACTCAGAAAGAATTGACAATCACTATTATTAGATGGTGAAATTCAGATTTTTACTGAAAACAAAAATATAATAGCACACATTTTTATAAATATAATAAAATTGTTAAGCATTGATATTAAAATATAGTATTACATATTACAAAAATAAAATAATAAGATTTTGTGTGTGTGTACCACAATGGTATTTATGATTTTTTATTTCACACTGCAATTCAATATTTCTTGAGAATGTGTGAAAATAAGCAATTATACACTAGCAATTTTAGTGTAAATTAGGGAGTGTTTTTGGAAGAGAATTTGGTAAAATGCATAAAAAGTTTCAATTGTTTTAATTATCTTTTATCCAGTAATTCCATTTGGACATTTCACCCATGGAAATAATGACAAATTTATTAACAATGCTATTATGGCTGTAAACATGTAAATCAGCCCATAGACCACCAATAAGAGATCAGAAAAAACGAAATAGAGCTTTTATAAGTCCTCTTCTTTAAGAATTTGAATGACATTATTAAAATAAGAACAGGTTAAAATACCATACATACATGTTAAAAAGGTGTGAAAAATATGTAACCAAATTGTCAGCAGTGATATCTCTGGGAGGTAGGTAACTTTCATTTAAAAAATATTTACTCTATCCTATCTAATAATAGACAAACATGGTAATTGACCGTACCTTCACTATGCCTCCCATTGGCTAATCACAGCATGATATGCAAATTAACCGCCAACAAAGATGGCAGTTAATTTGCATATATAGGCTCCAAGCGTTGGAGGGAAGCCTGATGGCCCAGGGCCGGCGGAGCAGTGAGGCCTGATGTTTCTGGGGCTGGCAGAGCAGCGAGGCCTCACGGTTCCGGGGTGGTGGAGCAGCAAAGCCTGACATTTCCGGGGCCTGCCAGAACTCGGCCAGAGGGAAAGCCTGGGCCCCGGGTGCCAGAGGCAAACTGGTGCCAGCAGCTAGGGGAAAGGAAGGCCTATTGCATGAATCTCTTCATGCAACAGGCCTCTAGTAAGTTGTATAAACATCTAAGCACTAGGTTATACACCTGACACTAATTTTGTATATAAAATGTAATTGAAAAATTAAAAAAAATATTTAACGATTATTTTAAGAGTTCACAATTTTTATTTAGCATGTATTTATGATTAGGATAAATAAATGTTATTTAAAGGATAATAAATATTGTTTAAAACTGTACTTGACCTCTTAGGAAAGCATAATGATCAATGGCATAATTTACATAAATGCAGATGTCTGCATTTTTTTTTTTTTTGAGGAACTTGTACTTGATTGACAGGCTCATAAACATGGTATCATTTAAAGCAATTTGCATTATAACCTTGTGAGACTGGTTTAATTATTTTCAATTTATGGATGAGAGTATCTGAGTCAGAGAGATTATAAAAGTAACCTAAGGTCCCCCATTTAATAATTGGGAACAGAATCAAAACTTAAACACAAACTTTCTGACTTCCACCTACAAATGCCAATGTCAGAGTTTTTGTGAGGTCATTATCTTTGCAGGGACAGCAATCTGCCTTTTATTACACACACAAAAAAACAGACATTTTCTAAAATGCCTTATTTAAACCTCCCAGTAACCCAATAAATAAATGATAGTACTACTAAAGATGATTCTTTATAGTATTAAAATTATTTTAATCAGGAATATATGATGTTCAATATACCACTCGTTCATTGAACCAACATATTCTAGGTGCCAGTAATGTGCCAGGCACTGTTCTAGGCACTGATGATACAGCAATTAACAAGACAGAGCCCCTGTTCTCATGGACCTTTCATTCTTGTTTGGGAAGACAGATAATAAAAATACTAATGTATGGCCCAGCCAGTGTGTCTCAGTGGTCGAGCATATACCTATGAAGCAGGAGATCTCAGTTCAATATCCTGTCAGGGTATATGCCTGGTTGTGGGTTTAATCCCCAGTGTGGGGTGTGCAGGAGGCAATCAATCAGGGATGCTCTGTCATCATTGATGTTTCTCTCTCTCTCTCTCTCTCTCTCTCTCTCTCTCTCTCTCTCTCTCTCTCTCCCTCTCCCTCTCCCTCTCCTTTCCTCTCTGAAATAAATACAAATATATAAAAAACACACAAAAAAACTAATGTATGGTACAGGCAATGGTGACAAGTGCTGTGAATAAAAGCAAAAATGGAAAAGGGCTTTCGCCATTTTATGATCTTTCTCTATTTCTGGGTTTGGGGTTTTGAGGCTACTTTGGCCTGAGGTGGCGAAGCTGGGAGAAGAGTAGTTTTGGAAAATCAAGGCTTTAAACTTGGGATGCCCATGAGGCACCTAATGGAGAAGTCAAGCAGGTGGGAACATAAGTCTGAAGATTAGGTGAGAGGTCAGATCTGGAGATGTAAACTTGGGAGGCGTTGACTTATTGGTGGTACTTAAAATCAAGGAATTACATGCCATTATGTAGGGAGATGGTGCCCTGGAGCACGCCAACATTTAGAGGAAAAGAGGAAGATTGGGTGGCACTTAAAGAAGACTGAAAAGGAAAGACAGGGAGAAGAAAGCCAGGGATACCTGGTGTTACAGAAATTTACTGAAGAACCTCCCAATAACCCTTCAGAACACAGGCATTCTGACTCCCAGTGCTGTGCCACCCCTGCTATTGAAGATTTTTATGATGCCTTTTTAATTTTTATATAGTCTTATCACTTTTTTGTCCCTAAAAGAGTTATTTAAATAATAATTGCAATGGTAAATTTGCCAGGCGGTAATTGCTGAAATGACTTTCTTTACTCTTTAAGTCTTTTGGGCACCATTCCAGTTTCCTATAACCTTCAAACATATGTGTAAATAGTTCAGTGAGTTCATTATCTAACTCTCTGAACAGCAAAGCATGATATACTCTGAAAGCCAATTCCCACTCCCATAAAACAGAGCAGTGAACCATTTACCTTAAAGGACCTTCACTAGAAGGTCTGCATACTTACAGAATTCTTCAAAATTCATGCTTTGTTATTTACTTTTATCTTCACATTTTTAACTCTCCATACAGGCCCAACCTTTGTATAATAAATTAAATTCATGTTAAGCTCAATGAATTTCTACACCTGTATACACTCACCTGCTCACCATCTAGATCAAGATTTAGAAACTTTCCAGCATCCAGAAGCTTAGTCAATGCCGATCCCCTTTTCATCCCCCATCACTATTCTGTCTTCTGCTATCATTGGTTAATTTTGCCTGTCCTTGAACACAATGTAACATGGAATTTTACACTGTTTCCCTCTCTGTGCTTGATTTCTTTTATGTAACATAATGTCTGTGAGAGGCATTCATGTTGCATGGAGTTTATTCTTTCTCAAATTTCTCTCTAAAGTTGCATTTTATGAAGGTACTCCAGTTGATTTATCTATTCTACTGATGATGGACATTTGAATTGTTTCCAATGTTTGGATGTTATGAACAAAACAACGATGGTAGACATGTACTTAGTTCCATTGAGTATCTTTCTAGGATTGAATTGGTGGACATATGTATGCATTTAGGAGTGGAATTACTTGGTCATAGTGTAGGTATATGTGTGTTTTTTATTCCAGCCCCTAAGAAATACAAATTAAATAAGATATTATATATTGCTTATGAAATTAGTAAATGTTTTAGTACACAAAATTTCTACCATAGACCGTTTTCATGTTTGCAAATTGGTGGTGGGAGCATAAATTGGTATTCTCCTTTGGAAAGCATTTTTTCAGTGTATAGTAATAATAGCCTTTAACATTTTTCTACCAATTGGCCCATGAATTTTGTTTCTTTTTCTGTTTTAGAAATAATTATAAAAAATAACTGTAAATATTGTTAGAAGTTTATGAACTAACATATTTACTGTTTGTAGAAGAAAAAAACAGTGGAAATGACTTATTTCCAACAATAAGGAATACTTATGTAACAACCTCTCAATGAAATATATGATGTTTTGCCTATGAAGAGTTTACAATGGTATAGAAATATGGTTTGTTACAATGCTAAATTTAAAAAGCAGAACATGTTTTTAAAGTGTTACCATAGCTTTGGGGGGGAATAATATAAACACACACACACACACACACACACACACACACACACACACACACACACACACAAACAAGAAAAAAGCCTCAGGAGAGAATATCCACAAAATGCTAATGCTGACCAACTGAGTGGAAGATTACTTGGTAATTATTTCCTTTTCTCAATATTATAAATTCACATCCTATTAGTGGAAGGATGGGATACTTGTTAAGAGTAAGATTCCTAAAGCCATATTACCTAATTTCAAATTCTTTAGTCCTGGTTTCACTGCTTACTGGCTGTGTTACCTTGGGCAAGTCTCAGATCTATTTAATTCACCAACCATTTATTGAGTATCTAGTATGTCCCAGGGACTGTTAATCAAACAAATAGGTATAATTCCCTGTGCTTATGGAGCCTCCAATTCATCTATAAAATGGGCATCAGCAGAGTATCTAACATTTAAGGTGGTGATGAGCCAACATTGGGCAAGTGTCTGAAACATATGAGCCCTCTAGAAGTGCTAATAATACATAGTATTTTTTTTCACTTAGTTTGGATACTTCTAAAGCAACATTTTAAAATATGCTGTTTGCAATTATTTTAGCTTAAAAAGATTCTATTTTATTCTATTTTACTACTACTAGTTTGCTAAGCATTTGCCTTGAATAAATTTTGAGTTATGTTGTATATTTTTTCCATATCTATTGAGATTTTTTTCTTTACATTTTAAAATATGGTGTATTGCATTAATGGGTTTTTGTATTCTCCCTTTTAAATTTAACTTGATTTATTATATATTATATATAATATAATATACATATATACATACAAAATTTCTTTTGCTTCCTGCATTTTATTTTATTTTTTTTAAAATAAGAGTATTGGTCTACTTATTATGTTAGAAATGTTCTTCAAAAACCGGTGATTCTTTACTATTTACTCATATTGTAAAATAAGGCACTTAAAAGCTAATTGAAAGCCCAACACATGGTCAGGGCTTGTTGAGTGGTGGGTTTCACTTTTGGGCAATTGAGCAAATAATCAGCTATATCCTTGCAGACTCTTTAATTATCCAGTGAAGGTAGATTTTTTCACTGGGGCTTATAGGGTTCTATGAAATCCTAGTATCCTGTAGTCTCTTGACTGTGGGGATAAGCCTGACTGACAGCCTTCTGGGAGTTGAGTGAAAGAAAGGTGCTGGCTCTCATTTTAGCTCGGCTATCGCTAGTGTTCCTGAGTCCACAGTTCTGTGGTTCAGTGGCTTCAATAATAACCTCTCAGTCTTTTGTGGCCATGCCAATGAGTGCAATGGGAAGAATAATTATACAATTTTGAATACAGGTGGTGTCCTGGGACCCTAACTGCTTATACATATACTAGCAGCCCAGTGCATGAAATTTGTGCACAGATAGGGTCCCTAGGCCTGGCCGGTGATCTGGGCTGATTGGGGCCTTTCCGCTGCTGGCCAAGGACTTCCTTCATTCTGCGCCTTCCCCTGGTGGTCAGTGCACATTATAGTGGGCGATGGAACTCCTGGTCTCCCTGTTGAACTCCCAAGGGGATACTATGCATATTAGCACATTATATATATAGATAGTCAAATGCCACATAAAGACATTTCAGTCAATGGCAGGGCATGTACACACTGATTGCCCCATCCTATCAAATAAAAGCCTAGGTGGCCCTCGAGCCTTCGTGTGATGCCCTCATGTCATCACAAGATGATCACTCCCACGTCATCACCAGATGGCTACCACAAGATGGCTTCCCCCACATCGTCACAAGATGGCCAGCAGGGGAGGGCAGTTGTGGGCGATCAGGCTGGCAAGGGAGGGCAGTTGGGGGGAACCAGGCTTACAGGGGAGGGCAGTGGGGGCCATTGGGCTGGCAGGGGAGCAGTTAGGGTGTCAATCAGGTTGGCAGGAGAGTGGTTAGGGGGCAATCAGGCAGGAAGGCAGGTGAGTGGTTAGAAGCCAGCAGTCCTGGACTGTGAGAGGGATGCCCAACTGCTGGGTTTAGGCCCAATCTCTGTGGCAGTTGGACATCCCCCAAGGGGTCTCAGATTGGAAAGGGTGCAGGCTGGGCTGAAAGAACCACCCCCCCCAGTGCACGAATTTTGTGCACTGGGCAGCTAGTAAGATTATAATGGAGCTAGAAAATTCCTATTGCCTAGTGACATTGTAACCATCCTAACATCACAACACAATGCATTACTCTAGTGTTTATGGTGATGCTGGTGTAAGCAAACCTACTATGTTGCCAGTTGTATAAAAATATAGCACATACAATTATGTACAGTATGTAACACATATTTAGTAATAATAATAAATGACTGGTTATGTATTTACTACACTATACTTTTTATTGTTATTTTGGACGACTCTTTCTACTTATAAATAAAATGTTTGCTGTAGAACAGTATGTCGTGTTACAGAATTAGCAGCCCTATATATCCCTGTTTAGCACCTATCTTGATGGTATCATTTTCTCTTGTGCTTGATTTAATCTCATTTTGTTTTCTATAGTAACATGCTGTATAGGCTTGTCACCTGGGAGCAATAGACTATACCCTATAGCCTAGGCATGTAGCAGGCTATACGATCTAGGCTTGTGGGAGTGCACACTATATGTTCATACAATGAAATCACCTAACAGTACACTTCTCAGAATGTATGCCTGTGGTTAAGTGGTACATAACTATTTACTTTTAATGATTCCTCCCAGTTTTTGATCCACTATATTTCCAACTTCAGAGGTATTGAGTATTTCTGATTCCTGGTTTCTATTCCATTAGGATTAGATAGGAAATAGAGATAGAGTTAGGCCTAGAGTTAAAGGAGATAATTTTATTTATTCTCTCCATCTGTGTTAACCCCACCTTTTTAATGACTTGACAATTGCCTTTCTCTTGCTCCCAGGCCCACCTGTAGATCTCTAGGTATCACCCTAACATCTCAGAAATCCTGTCTCACTGACAACATAAAGGCGATGTTGTGGGTCCCAGCCTCCAAGTAAACATGTTCCATTCTTTGTTTAGAGATGGTGCCTATGTCCTCCCGGTTCTCTCATCCACAGCTCCAGGGGTGGGGGTGGGTTGGATCACAGGTATTTTATTTATCTTTTTTTTTTTGTTATTGTTGTTAATACTCACTTGAGGACACTTTTTCCCCAATTGATGTTTAGAGAGAGTGGAAGGGAGGGGGACAGACACACAGAGAGAGAAACATCAATGTGAGAGAGACACAACAATTGGTTGCCTCCTGCCGCACCCCTACCTAGGATCAAGCCTGAAAATGAGGTACATGCCCTTGGCCAGAATCAAATCCACAACCCTTCAGTCCATGGGGCAATGATCCAACCACGAAGCCAAACATGCCAGGGCTTTTTGCCCATTTTCTTAAGTGGGAAAACCCCCTATCGCTATCCTCTGGCTATGAGTGGTGAGCCTAGTTCTGACTCCCCACCTTGTGGGGTGACAAGTGTTATTTCAGTCACCCTGCAGAAACTGGCTATAGCCCTCTCACTTATTTGTGTCTTTCATTCCTTATCCAAGGAAGATAATCTTTAATTTTTACTTTGCTTTTTATTTTTTATTTCTGGCAATGTATTATATATGTATCCCACATTCAAAGGCTGTTAAATCGCCTTGTTTACCCATATCTTCAGAAAAAAATAACTTCTACTGTCATGGTAAACAGCCTGCTTCCCTATTTATAATGGTCTGGCCCTCTAGCAACTTCAGCGCAAAATTATAACTAATTTGCCTACAAACGTCAGGTGGTCATAATAATCTGGCCACTCAGTGTGTGTGTGTGTGTGTGTGTGTGTGTGTGTGTGTAAAAGAGGAACACAGTGTGAGCACAATACTCCATTTTCACAGAAAGTCCAAATATTGGTTCATTAAAAGTTAACAAAGAGCAGCAACAACCAAAGCCAACAACCAAATGAAAACCTACTTCCTTTTGCTTAGTCAAAGCAATCAGATTTGATGTGGGTGGATTAATCAGGATACTGCATATGACTGTGCCTCATGATATCTGAAGCCCCTCACAAATCTTAATTATTTATTTTATGTTTATGTGTCCCTGTCACCTCACTAGGAAATCTTAAGACCTTCCTTGCAGAGGCTCCATTTTTTATTTATGGGCTAAACATGGAAGATAAACTTTTAAAGATCTGCGATTTCTCTCTGTCTCAGACGTATTACCGGAACTTCCAATGCAAACAGAAATACATTTTCCTGGTTCATGAGTCCTTGAGCAATGTTTGGCCCAGAGAAGCACAAGAGACGGTTACAAGGGCGTTCTTGACAGGCAGGAGGGAGCCGGAATGGCCTCCTTGCTGCCTGGGCTCCGCAACCCTGGCTCAGTGTCAAGAACGTAGTTCACCAGAAAGACAAACAGTGAGAAGTTCACCAAACACTTGGACTTTAATTTGCTTCTTGAGATGCCCGGCTATTTTCTTTTTCTGGCAGACATTGTTGCTCCTCCTCTAAACCTCACAGATTCTAAAACCCTAGTCCTACTCTTGTAGCATTTCCCCCTGAACTTAATCAATTCAATCCAACAAATGCTTATGGAAGTATGCCAGGCAAGGCTAGGTCCTGGGAGGGTTAGGATGCATATAGCAGAGTTCCTGTCCCTAATGGCCTCACAGTTTGATGTTAGGGGAGACAAACAGGCCTGTGAGCCAAGAGAATTAGCACAGATGGCAAACCTTTGCGTTTTCAGCCCTGGCTGTGGCATCCAGTAGTCCTGGTTCACACACATCTGCAGGAGTCATTGTCCACCATGAGACTGAACGAGTCATTTAGTCTCTTTGTGCTTCTTCTGTTTAATGGTATCATATAGTCCATATGATTCTATATGTGTGTACATACATACACATATATTTGTGTGCATACATTATACAGCATATATTAAGGTACCTACATATATGTATGTATCTAGATGTATGTGCATATGTACACATGCATATATACTCATATATATGTACATATGTTATAGTCTGTATATGTGTATAAATATATACTGTATATTTGTATGTATGCTGTATATATAAAAGTATATATTGTATGTATATATTGCATATTTTGCATATATGTGTTTGTGTATTATATAGGTTAATTAATTCATTACATCAATACATGTTAAATATTTGTAATTGAGCGTGGCAAACAGGAAATACTCCATAAATGTAAACATATATTATTATTTTAAAAAATATATATTTTATTGATTTTTTACAGAGAGAAAGGGAGAGGGATAGAAAGTTAGAAACATCGATGAGAGAGAAACATCAACCAGCTGCCTCCTGCACACCCCCTACTGGACATGTGCCCGCAATCAAGATACATCCCTTGACCAAAATCAAACCTGGGACCCTTCAGTCCACAGGCCGACACTCTATCCACTGAGCCAAACCGGTCAGGGTGGCAACATATATTATTATGTACATTTTATCTATAGGGCATGAAGGAGAGATTGAGTAGTAATGAATGGTAACATGGGCTTTTGAATCAAACAATACATATTGAATTTTGGCTTTACATTAACTTCCCATGAATGAGAAAAAACAATGTTGAGGCTTTCAACCCAAGTATTAGTTTATCCAACTTATAAAGTTTATTTGTCATAGTTTCCTTGCTGAAGATAGTTGTTTTCATTATTCTGTTCACTTGTGATCTGAGTTTATTTAAACTTTTTTGAACATCATCTATAGACTATTGGAATTACAGACCAGGAAGAGAACTAGAGAGGATCTTAAAATCCTGTTTTTCAAGTTGTGTTCTTAGGAACCCCAGAGGTGAAGAAGGATGCCTTCTAGCTTACCTTGGACATGAGACTTGTCAGAGTACAGGTAAGAATAGAAACCTCCATGTCACACCCACCCCTGCTCTTCAAATAGCTAGATTCACACTGATTCTGTTAGCCTCTAAGGCTTTATTTGAAGAAAGGATTTCACAGATCTATGTCCATATCTACGTGGAAAACAATGATCTAGGTCAAGGGTTTGTAAACTTTTTCTATGAAAGATATGGCCTTCCTTGTTTCTGCATAGAGTAGGTATGTCCCCACATTAGGGCCTTGTGTCTAGTTATTCCCCTATCTGTATTCTTCCCTTCCCTAACTTATATCCACATAACTGCCACTCCCTCACCTGCTTTACATCTCTGCTCACATGCCTCATCTCAGTAAAATCTACCTTGACAACCTTATTTAATTCTGCATTCTAAGTAGAGACCTCTGGTCTCTCCTCCCCAGGCCCTTACTTGTTCTATGTTTTCTTTCTCCCATAGCACTTATCAGCTTCTAATATACTATATAACTTATGTGTTATATTTATTATTCATTGTGTCTTCCTCTCCCAGGCTCCAAACAGTCAATGTCATTGTGTCTTCTTCTCCAGCCTCCAACTAATCAATATAGAGGAAATATATTTTGTCTACCTTTGTTCCCTTAGTGCTTTGCTGGGCACGCAGTAGGCACCAAACAGATATTTCTTGAATGAGTCACTGAACCTGTTTCTCTTATTTCAAGGCTGTGTTCTTAACTACTATATTATATGGCCAAAAGAATGAGGGATTTAATGAAGGAGTGAAGAGAAGGAATGACTCCTGTACTAGTTTGGGAGTTCAGTGAGGGACGGGGTTGTCTCTTAATCATGTGAGTGCACCTGGAACAAAGCAGGTGCTTCGTAAATGCCTGCAGAATTCAATTACATCCCACAGGCGCCAGTTCTGACATTCGGTAGGCCCTGTTTCCACGTAAAAGACTTCCCTCCTGTTTTGGCCCATCCCGACCACAATTGCTTCTCTTAGCCAGAAAAAGCCCTTTGTCCCTTGGCTGCAGTTCAGACCCTGCTGCTTCCAGCCAGACTGGGCAACAAAAAGGAGCTTCAGAGGGAAGAACAACAGTCACTTTCTTTCTGCAGGATCCCTCCCAGGCTGTTTAAGCCTCTCCCCATGTCCCCTGATTTCAAACCTTTTTGCTTTCTTTGCTCTGCAGGATTCCAGCTGACAGCCCAGAGTGAGTCTGCCTGGAAAGTGTGAGGAGAGTAGGGGTGCCTGGGGAATCATTTCTCTAATAAATCCTGAAATAGCAGGGCTCTTTCCCCTGCGTTTTGTAAAAGATGTTCCGAAGCCCAGATGTTGGGGCAAAATCAAACAAACTAGCAATTTGGTAGAGCTTAGAAAACAACAGTTCTGTAGCAACAGACGCATCCGTGGCAAGTTTAGGCCAAAGACAAAGCCCTGATGAACCCTTTCTAATACTATTGCATCCAACTCTGACCTTAAGGTTTTTCACATCGACACATGCAGGTACCAACCAGCTCTGCCACTTAGGAACCATGTCATCTTAGGCAAGTCACTTAGCTTTTCTGAGCTTCATAATACCATCTGTTACATGGAAATATTAAACCCACAGCATCAGAACAGTAAACAAGATATTATGCTACCTTTGTGAATTCTTCCTAATTTTATTTAACAATTATTCTCTATATCAGTGTCATAGTTACACACACACACACACACACACACACACACACACACACACACACAGCATATAAAAACAGGGGAAGTGTGAATAAGATCTGTAGTTGAAACCGACCAATGTCAATTTCTTTGTTTTGATGATGGACTATGGTTATGTAATTGGTTACCAGGGGGAAGGGTACACAGGAACTTTCTGCATTATTTGGCAATTTCTTGTAACTCTAAAGTTATTTCAAAACAAAACTTTTTTTTAAGAGTTCATTTCTGCTGCTTTTTCTTTCCTGTAACACCTTTCAAATGCTTCTAATAGAACATTTCACACCTAGAACTGTGGGGTCTGCTTCTCTCCAGGACTCTGTGCTCCCTGGGGACACTTTCTCATCTGTTCTTACTGGCCTAGTATTGGGCTTGGCACTGAGTTGGTGGTCATACATATTTATTGATTATTTGAGTCCACAATATCAAATTAAGCAGCCTCTCTTTTTAGATACTCTTAGTGCTATCTCTAAAAACATTTAAAGAAAATTAATGTTTATTGAAAGCCTCTTTTATGCCAGGAACTTTCTCTGAGTTAATCCCCATAGCAATCTTATGAGCTATACATGATGATTTCCGTCATACAGATGAGGAAACTGAGCCTTAGAAAGCTTAGTATGCCTGCTCAAAAGGGGCAGTGTGGAGGTAGAGTCAAACCCCAAGTCTATTTGGCTCCAAAGTCCATCTTCATTCATTCACTCATTTATTCATTCAGCAAATGTTTATAGAGCACCCACTGTTTGTCAGGGTCAAATCTTAGACTTTAGAATGTTGTCCTGAACAAAATAAAGATGGCTGCCTTTGTGAGGCTGCTATTCTAGCGATATAATACAGGTGATAAAGAACAAACAATTGAAAAAGAACATGTAGACACAAACAAGAAAGAAGAGCAGAAAAAGGAAATGGAGACTCAGAGTAATTTGCAGCAGGAACTAGGACATGCAGGGTGGGCCTCATTGAGAATATGAGATTTAAAAATTTTTAATATTTTTTTTATTGACTTCAGAGAGAGGGAGGGAGAGGGAGCAAGATATAGAAACATCAATAATGAGAGAGAATCATCAATCAGCTGCCTCCCGCATGCCCTCTACTACTGGGGACTGAGCCTGCCACCTAGGCATGTGTCCTGACTGGGAATCGAACCCTGACCTCCTGGTTCATGGGTCGATGCTCAGCCACTGAGCCACATCGGCCAGGCAATAAATGAAATCTTAAAAAGGAAAGCCTTGATATCTTGGGCCTGGGCATGAAGAAACCAATGAGTCAAACCAACAAAGTCTGCAGTGTCTCAGTCAGTGCCAGGCTGCAGAGATGGGACACCCAACCCAGGGGTTCCCACAGCCTGTTTGGGCGCTTTCCCTTGGCTCACAGAGGGCAGGGGTGTGTGACTGCTTTCCCATGACACCAAAATGCAGCTAAGCAGAAAGGACATGTAGCTGGGCTGGGAAAACATTTATGACAACCTGGCAATACAATGAATGCTCTGGCACAGACCAGCAAGGTAGAGCAAGTTGGGGCAAGAGTCGCATCTAATGATAAAAGAACTCCCTTTCATTGTGTGGGTTAGGTCTTCCCTATTCCCCACAAGATGCAGGGCACATGGGCCAATGGATTGTGCCCAGAGTGCAGGAATGCACTGAGAAGGCGGTGCCCAGGTAGCCCTGCCCTGCATGTGGTAATCACCCAGTTGGAAGGCCATTTGTGGTAATCACCCAGTTGGAAGGCTGGTTTGCACCTTGTCAGCACTTTAAAAACTTGTAATTCTCTCACCCAGACGGTATAATTTCACTCTTGCCAGAATCTGGAAAGGAAGTCAAAGAAGTTTGCATCTTCAAAGCCAAGAGCCTTTTTTTCTTCTTCTTCTGCTGCAAGAGCTTTCTGGATGCTGGTAGAAGTGTGGCTATGATGGTTAATTGTGTGAATCAACTTGGCTAGACTGTGGTGATCAAGTTGCCTTAAGAGCAAAGATTGCATTTTCCCAAAGGAGGAATTCTGCATCCAGACTGCAACATGGAAACCCTGCTTGAGTTTCCAGCAGATGACTTGATATTAATATTGCTATAATTGCTTGCCTTTTGTCAACTGGTGCCTGTCATACAATTTTCTAAAATGTTAATTCTTTATTTTAAGTTTTGGTGACTTTGTTTTAGGAGTGTGTATGACAGTTCACTAATCTGTATTTTTAAAACAAACAACCCTCAGACTGTCCTTGGGACTCACACAACACTTGAGGGGCATCTGCTATTTCACTGCAGACTGGGGAAGGGAGACTCTGTGCCATCACCTGCTGGGTGCCACGCTGGGGTGGGGGCTAAGCAGCCACGCTGCAGGATCCTTAGTCACTCAGCCTTTTGCAGCAGCCTTTCCTTTTGTAGGACAGAACTGATTGAATACAAAAGAGCATGAGTGTTAGAGTCAAAGAGCCCAGTGGTATGTCTGTGGGCAGATTCCAGAAATTCTGCTGGCCTCATTGCAGTCCTTTGAGAACTTTGGACAATGTTGGGGTTCCCATGCTTGCCTCTAGAGGACCTCCCCTTGTATTTACTGTTCCCACAAGGAATCTATATCTTGAACATTGTTTTTCACCAAACACATTGAGTATATTTACTTTTTATTAGTTTATATGTATTTTATTAATTTATTTGTACTTTGTGATAGTATTATATGTATTAATTTACTTAACTTTTATTTAGGTAAATAAAATGCTGAAATGCCAATGGAATAGCTGCTGGTCAGCAGGAGATGAACTACATTAACATCTCATTGTATTGATAAAATCCCAATCATTAGCAAAGAGGAGATTTTATAGTTAAACTAGGTGACCTGATATTAATAATGCTATATCTGCTTGCCATTTGTCAACTTGTGCCTATCATATAATTTTCTAATCTTTTATATTTTACTAGTGGCCTGGTGCACGAAATTCATAGACATTAAAATGGAATTAATTAGAGGAAATATTTTAATATTGCTATTTGTCCTTTCTCTATAATAGGAGTGTCAGAGATTCTGTGAGGAATGGGGTTCCCTCCTCCCTCCTGTCAAGGTCCAGTTTGAAGGCCAGCCACGCCCCTGATCCTGTGAGACCCAGAGTTCCACTGGGTCCCAGAGCTCCCTCTGGCCGCCGCCATGCCCCGGCCGGGGCCGGGAGGTAGCTCCCTCCTGTTGGCAGCCTGCTATTTGGTCATCTGTCCAGTAGTTTAGGTCCTGATGGCCCCTGGCTTTTTATATATTAGGATTTTATTTTTTGGTGATTTTGTTTTAGGAATGTGTATTATGATACATTAATCTGTATTTAAAAACAAACAACCCCCAGACTCTGTCCTTTAATAGATGAGTTTAACCCATTTGCATTTTTTGTGATCTCCATCATGCTTAGCCCATGTGAACTTAATTTGATAAAGGTAAATTTTCTGTAATGATATCGGAACTATTGAAGTAGTTTGGGGATTGCTAAAGCTCCCTTCAGAACTCCTGAAATCCTTTAGGGTTCTAAATTCCACAGAATTCTTCATTTGCACCTAAGGATGCTGGAACTCTGTCCTGAGTATTCCCTAACGTGACACCTAGTCAAGAAGAGGGTACAGCTGAAGGACAGAACCATGGCCAGTGAGTCTTCCCTTTGTGCTCTTGCTAACTGCTTCTCTCTTTGCTTCTGGATCTGTCCTTCCAGGCTCCTGGTTGACACAAAGACTGCCTGAGTAATACTGGGTTTTTTTGTAATACTTTCTAATCTACAATTATCTTTAAGTAATCCTATAGCAGCAATTCACTCACTCATCCATCCTTCCATCCATCCATCCATCCATCCATCCATCCATCCATCCATCCAACAAATACATATCCAGCATGCTCCATCTACCAGTTCTTGTTTTGGGTACTATTAGAGTAGATCACACAAGTGTATAGATAAACTATTTTGGAGGTCTGTGGTCTAGAGAAATCCTAGCCTTGAGGACAACAGTGGGCAGTTCTAATCTCTTTTTCCCTAGACAGCCTCAGCCCTGCAGACCATAATTCTGAGTTTATTCTGGCCTCTTTCTCTGAACACAGGGGTGTGATCTGCAGCTGAGGCTGAATGCTCTTCTTGTCCTTGGCTTCATGTCTTCCTCTTAATTCCTGACAGTTCAGAGTCTTGGAGTTTCTCAGAGAGTACCCACCTCAGCCTTCAGTCACCTCCAGCTGTCACTTTATCCCAGAACCATGTCTCACAGTGAGAACTGATGTTGGCCCATCTCCTCTCTGAGCCCCAGGCTGTTTGATCATTACTATATTCCTCCAAGTTGAAGAGTCCTGTTTTCCTGGTGTGATCCTTCTAAGGACTGACCCAGCCTGAAAGCCCATGGGGAACTCTGGGAAAGGAGCATTCAGAGGGACACACCAACGGTCTCCAGGGCGGGCCATCCCTGGACCTCACTGCTCACACTTCATTCTTGCAGCTCACACATCACTATAGCTCTCTGCACACTATGGGTGGTGGCACAGGCCAGGTTCCTGACTTTCACTTCCCTTCTGGTGTGACTTCATGTCTTCCCTTTTGGAGAGAGACTGATGTGGAAACCAAAATTAGAATAGTGTAATAAGCGCCATGAAGAGACAGCTGCAATGGTCTGAATTGGCTCCAGAGTCCCAGGTGGTGGGTCAGGTCAGGAAAGGCTTCCTAGCAGAGGAACATGGAAGATGAGGCCTGACCGGTCCAAAGGAGTCAACCATAAACTGGAGGGGAGTTTCAGGGAAAATGAATACCTTGAGAGGTGGTCAAAACCTGGAATCAGTTCACTGTGCCAGGAACACTGGGTATGAGGGAGAAAGTGATATGAGAAGGCAAGAAAGGTAAGCTGGCATTATGACAAAGGAGCTGTTTCTTATTTTTTTTTAAGTGTTTTTATTAACTTTTTAGAGAGAGAGGAAGGGAAAGGAAGAGAAGGATAGTAACATCAATGAGAGAGATTTATGTTTCATTTAAGGACATTTACTTTGATCGACTACCTCCTGCATGTGTCCTGTTGGGGATCAAGCCCAAACTCTGGCCCCTGACCAGGAAAGTGAACCAGTGACCTCTTGGTACATGGGTTGATGCTCAACCACTGAGCCACACTGGCTGGGTTGTTTTTTAATTTTATTCCTGAAATATTCCTACTCATTTGGAGGGAAGCACCTGAATTCATAATCCTTTCTTTAAAGAAATGAGTCTCCCCTACAGGGTACTTTCTGGTATCCAGGCAGGTGGGTGGGGCAGGATGGACACAACTTCAAATCACCTCCCACTGTTCACTGCACCTCCCAGCACGCCAACCCAGTGCCTGAAACTCCACATTGCAAAATCCTATGGCTACTCTGACTTCTGCTCATCAAAAGCAATCATGTGAGAAGCAAAAGGCCAGAAAGCCCTTACACACAAGGCAGTAATTGTGTTAGGGTGATGTGTTTGGCGGTAGGTTTTATTCTCACCTCTGGTGTGTGCTTTCTTTGGTTTTGTTTTACTAACTTGGAAATTCTATTTAAAAAGAACTACGTTTGAATTATACTCAAAAAGATCTCCGAAGGACATCCTGGGTCTAATTTCTAGGACACAGCACGAGAAACTCATCTCCCAGGTGGAACTGGCCTTGGTCTGTGCTATATTAACCGAGGCTGTATTAGGAAATGAGAAGGCCACATACTGAGGTCTCTGGAAATAGAAGTGATTTCTTTGCTCACGGCAAAGAGTGTTTTTCTATATCAGCCTAATGAATTTGCTCTTTTCGCATTTAGGGTGCCCATTAGGGTGTCTCGTCTCATTTGTGGCGGTTGCTGTTTCAGAAAATGGAAGGAAATTCAGCAACGCTGTTTGTGACGTGGCCATAGACTCCCCTGCTGGCCGAGGATCCCGGAGAGCTGTGTGTCCAGCATACACATCCTCCTTTGTTTAAGCATCTGCATCTTTCCCCTCAGCAGGCTGTCTATGTGAGGGAGCAATCATGCTTCCTAGCTCTCACACAGCCCAGAAATCCAAGCGCAATTGGGCCTCTTTGCCATTTTCAAACATCAAATCTGCCTGGGGACGGAGTTTCAGCAGCAGCTGTTTCTGCTTTATGTTTAATTTAAGGGCGTTTAATTTGAGCCCTGTGTGCTCTCATTCTGTGTGTGGCAGAGCGGACTGTGCACATGTCTAAAATACCGCCCGTCTGTGTGCAGTGGTGGCTCATTAGTGGTCAGTGTTCTTTAGGACAAAGTTAGATTAACTACAGTTATTCTAGTTAGTCATTGCTTTTTTGTTATTGACTTAAAATGGTAGCAATTGTTCATCAAATACATCAAACGTTTACTCTTTGGCAAGCTCTGTACCAAATAGTTTACATACATTTTCTCTTTAAGTCTTACCAGAATCTTATAAAGTAGATAGATAAATTAATGTGCATTTTATGGATGAAGTCTCAGAGTATATGTCTTGCTCATATTCTGACAATCAACAAATAGGAAGCTTAGATTTGAACCCAGGTGTGTTTGACGCCACATAATATATATGGAATATAATCTATGAGTATTACATTTACAGATATGTATAAGCATGTGTGTGTGCCTATACACTATATTATCTATATATATGACATCCACACTTTCAAATCACATTTTCCCTTTCTCCCTCTCCATTTTCTCACATTCTCTACCTCTGTCCTGTGTTCCTTATGATTTTTAACTAGCCCTTTTGTTGTTCATGGAATGTGATTGGGTGGGCAGAGTGTCAGACCTGGGCCCAAAGTGAGCAAGGATCCTGATGCTGATGCCAGGCACCTGGGCTTGTGTCTCACTCTGCTCTTTGCTAGCTGCCTGTTTTTGGCAAGTCCCTCAGATTCTCTGAGCCTCTGCCTCCTTGTCCCATGTGCTGGTTGGTGCGAACGAGTTGGCAGCCTATGTGTCTTGTTGTGAGAGTTAAATGTGAGGATGGATGTGACAGCCCCTATGTGCTGCAAAGTGTGTCACGGTCACTCGGTCATGCTCTTGGCTGCCAGTCCCCTGTGATGAGAGTTTTTATTTCAAGAGAGACAGGGAAGTAAGGAAAGCAGGAGTCGCCGCAGAGCCAGCTCTGCAGAAGAGCAGGGTTTAGGAAAGGTCACATGGGATCCAGCAGAGCTCCAGGAAACAGGATTAGTCACCATCCAAGAAGAAGGCGTCTGTGTTTTCCTACTCCAGGAGCTTGTCATCATAACAGCTTCATCACTCTCTGCCTATGCTTACACTGAACCTGCCATCACTAACGAAGGTATTTCTATTCTGTCTCTGCTATGTGCCCCTGCTCCCCCATAGCTTCTGCTGTCTCATGTCTTCTGCTCACAGCCTTCTCTTCCGAGGAGTTCCTCTGCTTTTGTCTCTGTTAAGGACCACTGGCTCATTCTGTGGGCCTCACACTCGAACTGCTAGGGGGGAAGGAGTCAGCTTGTCAGCTCAGTGGGGTGCTGGTAAATGTTTAATAACTGGCTGTCTGTGGAGGCTTGGGTGGAGGAGAAGCCCTGGTTTGTAATGTTTGCCAATTTTCTTGGTGCAAACACTCCCACTATAGTTTATTTCAATCTACCAGCATGATGTCACCTGGCTCCTCAAAGTGTGAACATTGAACCATTAAATCCTAACAGTCAGTATGAGCCAACTCTAAGACATCACTTTCATTTACGTCTGCCACTGCACAGTGACTGGTCAGTCTAGGGATTGGTTGGCCTTGGACTGGGTTCCCATCCTGGCCCATTCAGTGGTAGCCACGATGTCAAGCTCACATGTTGACACTATCACAAAGTCCTGTGGACATGGGGTTCCCAATTTGTAATAAACTAACAGAAATATTATTTAACTCTCATTTTATTGGTATCTATGAGCATTTAATATATTAAGAGAAAAGATATAAAAATATAAATTAAGAAATGACCAATGCTACAAGAGAGATGAAAAAATATGAAACAGCATTCAAAGACAAAAAATATGTCACTTCCAGGTGGCAGTAAGCAAGGGAGGCTCTTTGGATCAGGTAGCATTTGAACTGAGACTTCGAGGACGGCAGGACTTGGGGATGTAGAAGTAAAGGAGAAGGTCTTCAACATCCAAAGAACAAGAGCTGGAATGAAAATGTGGACTGGATGAAAGCATGGAATAGGTATGGAATTAATGAACACTTTATTTAATTGAAGCAAAAGGTTTGTGAAAGGGTGGAGAAAGTAGTCATAGTATGAAGGAAAGTTGCTGAGGAACATGGGAGTCAAAATAAGGTGACTCAAATATACTACACTACTTTTCTCTGTTGCTATTACCAAATAAAAGTAAAATATAAGTTTGTGTGGCTGTTACCTATATTATTATATGGGTCCATTGGAATAGAATATAGAAATGATAATAAGACTGTGCTGAGTTGCAAAAATTAGTTCTTGACCTTCTCTAACCCTTTTAAGTAGCTGATGTTAACATTTGCATTAATTTCTTGTACTGAACTAGATCATTGATGAGAATCAGAGTGGGATGAATCTGAAGACCTGGGTACTAGCTTTAGCTTTGTCACCAACTCAAGAAGTGATCTGGGGAAAATAATTTGTTTGCTAACCTTGATACACCCTCGCATGTGTAATCTTGCTGAGTGGTTATTTGATGGTTGTGATCCTAGCCATTCCAGGTCTATAATCACATACCTATGACCTCTCCAACTTTATTTCAAATAAAGACATTCATTATTCTGGGACTGGCAAAGAGCAAAGAACTCCCTGCCCTTGGCATGGATAATCTCCCTTGGGGAAACAGCTACTACAGACAGCACTGCCAAGGTTCATGTGTGCTGGGGGAAGAGAACCTCTGGTTAATTGACCTTTATTGTTAAAGTGAAGACTAACTAGCAAAACCTAGTTAAACACTTGCTGTTAACAATATGTCTCAAGTGTTCTATTTTTTTCCTTTACTTAAAAAAGTTTTTAAATTAGGAAACCAAGTATTAAGAAACTATATATGTGCCAACCTCAAAATCACTATAGAAAAAATACTAATGCTAATATTAATACCAGGTATCATTTATTGAATATATATTCTCTGCCAGGTACTGTTCTGAGAGCTTTACATACATCATCTCATTCAATATTCTCAAGAAATATAAGAGCGAGGCTACCTATTATAGTACCTTGTAATGGGTTGAATGGTGCCTTTTTACCCTCCCCCCAAAATGTTATATCCGTGTCCCTGGAACCTATGCTTGTGACCTTACTTGAGAAAAGGTCTTTGCAGAAGTAAGTAAGGATTTTTAGATGAGGACAATATCTGGATTATTAGGATGGGCCATAAACCCAATAGCAAAGATATTTATAAGAAACACACATAGGAGAGACATTTAGGGAAGAGGGGAAGGCTATGTAACAATGGAGGCAGAGAATGCAGGGCATGGCCATGAGTTAAGAGACACTCTGAGCCACCAGAAGCTGGAGAAGGCCAGGAACAGGTCATCTCCTATAATCTTCAGAGGGAGTACCACCCATCCTGCTGACACCTTGATGTCAGTCTGTGGATATCAAGGACTGGGAAAGAATGCATTTCTGTCATGTGAAGCCACCAAGCTTGTGGTGGCATGAGAGGGTCAATTAAACATATCTAAGATCCCATAGTTAGTAAAATTGAGGAGTGCAGTGGTTAAGCAAATTTCTAAAATTCAGACAGCAAGTAAATGGAGAGGTGTGATTCAAAGCACCCTTCGCCTCTTTGTCCAGAGGTCAATGTGAAAGAAGATGGGCTGTAAAGTCAGGCTCCCCAGACTTGGATGAACCCTGTGACCCTGGCCCAGTTACTAAATAATTTTTACATTTTAATTGGTGTTTTCATTTGTGAAATGTGGATAAAATTTACCTGAAAGTCTTATTTTTGGGAGTTGAATAATATTTTTAAAAATGTTAGACACCCCATAGGTAGTATGTAGTCTTCCTTCTCTTGGAGTACATTGCACATTCAATTTGTACTATAATTGTAATTCAGAAGCCATGGTCAATAGGTATATATTCACATATTCAGAATAAAACCCATTTGAGATCCTCAGTCATCAGGGAAATATTCACTTATGCCCACTATCGCCAACCCCACCTCTGCCACTACCTCAATTGTGCACCGCTTAGGTCAGCAGATGGCATCATCATTGACCCAGTTCCCCCAACTGGAAAACTTCAAGGCAGCCAGTGCTCTTCCTTCTCTTGCCCTTGACACCCAATTAGTCATGAAATCCTACTCATGTTACCACCTATAAATGTCTACTAAGTGTGTATTCCCCCCTCCATCACCACCTCCAGTTCTCTAATGCACGTTCCAGTCATTGCTGTGGGATAGTCTGCCTCTGGTCTCAACTCATGCTATTCTGTCCTCCCAGAAATTTTCCACTGTAAGTCTGTAGGAGACAGATTTGATCACAGAATCTCTCTTTCACCAAGTGATTCAATCTCTCTAACTCCCCAAGGAGTCCACAATCTCTAAACTGGGATATAGACCCACCATCAGCTGGTCTCCACCTTGATCTTCCACCTCATTGCCCATACTTCTTCCAGAACCTCTCTGTATCATGTCTAATGATTATAATTCTCTAACGATGCTTTGTTCTTTCTCATTCTCTGTGGTTGATCTCTCTGCTTGGAAAACTTTCTCCATTTAATTTCTTGAAAAGTACCTTCATCATTAAAACTCAGCCCAATATCATCATTCCCTCCAGGATACTTTCCCTGACCTCACCCCCAAAGGCTGAGTTATCTGGGTTATATGCCCCCTCATGTGCTCCTACAGCACCTTATGCTTGCCCCAAGTTTTCAAAGCATTTGTCAGAGTATACTGTAACAGGTGGTTTATAGATCTCTATGAAGATAAAGTGTTACAAAGAGAGATCCAATATTCTATTAAGGTCGAGGCAAGCTCTGAAGCTACGTAAGTTAGTCTCTTGCAACATTAGGATGGTCTTGGTTCATCACTAATCTTTATCTGATTCTAAGGCTATTTTTTTTTCCTTTGGAAAGCCCAGCATAGGAAAAGAAAGAGAACTGTAAAAGCAAGCAAGCAGCAACAGATTAAAGTTAGTGGCACTGCCTTTCCGAAGGCATGGTTATGTGGGGGCGTAAATGCCAAGTAACATCACCTTCTATCATATTAAAAAAAATGTGTGAAGAGGTAACGGAGCAGGAATATCAGGAGGACAGTTGTGTAATTAGCAGAATAAATTTCTTTTCTCAGAAGGGATAAACTGTCTTCATTACACAACTTTGCTGAAGTCTCTACAGGGTGATAAAGATAGTAGGGGATAGTGGAAGGAAAATTAGCCTGGGAAGCAGAATGATTTTTTATTTTTTTGGTCTTAGGCTCTTAATCTAGTTGGCATTGGATTTTTATTTTTATTACATGTAACCAAAAGATCCTTGGGACTGCAACAGTAACGTATGTGGGATAGAGGAAAGGTAAAAATATGCTAGAGTCCATTCAAATCTAGCTAAAATAAGAAAATTTACCTTAGAATAAGTGATCTCAAGCTTTTAAGTAATTCTAATTGAATCTTTTGGGGCCAATTGTCCAAAATCAAGCCAATAACTGAGGTCAGAGTGACAGAATCCTCACATTCGCTGGGACTAGGTGATTTGTTCACTCTGGGAGCCCAGGTGAAAGAGTAGACTCATAACCTTTTGGTCTCCACAGGAAAGATGGTCTTTGTTTCCAGAAGAAGGGGAAGTGAGTGTTGGACAGACAAGAACAACAGACATCTATTAAACATTTCTCATTTATCCTGAGATCTACAAGAAAACTAATGAGACCCTCGATGTTATATTGGGGAACCAACTAGAAATTAAGCATACACGGACTGAAATAACGAATATTATACAGGCTCCCGACAGCAGACCAGAGGAGCGCAAGAATCAAGTCAATGATTTGAAATGCGAGGAAGCAAAAACCGGAAAAGCAAAATGAAAAAAGAATCCAAAAATGCGAGGATAGTGTAAGGAGCCTCTGGGACAGCTTCAAGCGTACCAACATCAGAATTATAGGGGTGCCAGAAGATGAGAGAGAGCAAGATATTGAAAACCTATTTGAAGAAATAATGACAGAAAACTTCCCCCACCTGGTGAAAGAAATGGACTTACAGGTCCAAGAAGCGCGGAGAACCCCAAACAAAAGGAATCCAAAGAGGACCACACCAAGACACATCATAATTAAAATGCCAAGAGCAAAAGATAAAGAGAGAATCTTAAAAACAGCAAGAGAAAGAAACTCAGTTACCTACAAGGGAATACCCATACGACTGTCAGCTGATTTCTCAACAGAAACTTTGCAGGCCAGAAGGGAGTGGCAAGAAATATTAAAAGTGATGAATACCAAGAACCTACAACCAAGATTATTTTATCCAGCAAAGCTATCATTCAGAATTGAAGGTCAGATAAAGAGCTTCACAGATAAGGAAAAGCTAAAGGAGTTCATCACCACCAAACCAGGATTATATGAAATGCTGAAAGGTATCCTTTAAGAAGAGGAAGAGGAAGAAAAAGGTAAAGATACAAATTATGAACAACAAATATGCATCTATCAACAAGTGAATCTAAGAATCAAGTGAATAAATAATCTGATGAACAGAATGAACTGGTGATTATAATAGAATCAGGGACATAGAAAGGGAATGGACTGACTATTCTTGGGGGGGAAAGGGGTGTGGGAGATGCGGGAAGAGACTGGACAAAAATTGTGCACCTATGGATGAGGACAGTGGGTGGGGAGTGAGGGCGGAGGATGGGGCGGGAGCTGGGAGGAGGGGAGTTATGGGGGGGGGGAAAAGAGGAACAAATGTAATAATCTGAACAATAAAGATTTAATTAAAAAAAAATAAACATTTCTCATTTATCCGTCTTCACGTGAAGGCCACTACATTATCCAAGATCATTTCTGTGGTTTCCACCAGGCTTTCCCCATTCACTGTCTCCCACCTGGAATCCAATCTACTCACCACCATGCCTTTGCCTTCGAGGACTCGGCTCCCGTTTCATCATCTCTATGGCATCTTCACAGGCAGCTCTTTACTCTGACACAGCACATGCTTACAGATAGCCTGTTCACCATTGTCTGTGGAGCCTATTCACCTCCACTCACTTTCTAAGGCCATTTGCTCCCCCAATGTATTGCATTTCCTTCTTTTACTTCCCCTACCTTAGTTTGGACATTCATTTATTCTCACTTAGATGACTGAATATTTTCTTAACTTCCTGCCTTCAGTCTAATTTCCCTTTAATTTCTCATTTTCTGCAGTAATCCTCCCCAAAGAACAGAGTTTTGACCATTTCCATGCATCCCTTAAACACATAGTAGAGCAGAAAAGCAGAGATGAGTGAGACTAACACCTAGTATATGCTGGGGGTGCCTTCCTGAAAAGCTGAAAGCTCACCTCACACCCAGTCTAAAGGTCTGATATGAAATATTGCAGCAATGTCAGAATCAGGGGACAGGTGTTTCAATAGCTGTGCTGATATGCAATGCAACAGGTGTAAGGTGCCAGAAGTGGAGTGAGGAATTGGGAGGGATTATAGCAACTACAAGATGAAGAAAGTAAGAGGAATTCCTAAATGAGGATATTTCAAAGGAAGGAAACACATACTAATGGTCATGGTTTGGCTGCTTTGAGTTATTTTTAAAGAAAGAGGCATCTCTCTGCCCACTAGTACTACGGGGTGTCTTGATTATGTTTGGGTAGGCCTATTTATTTATTCACTAAACTCGTATTTATTGAGTGGCACCTACTATAGGACAAGCACATAGGAACTTTGGAGGGTGACTATGGTTAAATGAAGCGGACCTTGGCAGAAAGAAAAGAGACGTATTTTGAGCTTCATATTTTTCAACAAATCCAGCTATGTGTCTCCTGTCCAGTAGGTATTAAAAATAAATTTACTGAATTGAAAACAAATTCATGCCACTGAGTTTTCTTTGGACTCATAGGAACCAGGGAAGGCATAATAAGCTCTTTAGTGAGCTAACAGCATGTTCATGACCAAAAATTACAATTTTGGTTTTGTCTGACTTTGATCTGTTGCTTATTAACTAGAACCTAAACTCCCTTAATGTGTCTTTTTCTTCCTTTCCTACCCACTTTCCTCATTTTTCCTCTTTGCAAAGTTCTCATTAACACATTTTAATGAGTATAAATGAGGACTCCATATCCCAAGAAAGAGAAAAGTCATGCAGTGTGAGGAGAGAGAAAGAGAGAGAGAGAGAGAGAGAGAATAAGCAATTATCACTGTGGATTTTTATATTTTAGGGCCATTCTGAATATCTGTTGCTTGCCAAGTCTGAATAAGACAACTCCTAATTGCACAGGAAAGATGAGATTAGTGATAAAAGCACAGATATAAATACAGATATAGTACAGATGTGGATTTAAATATAGATATAAGTATAATCTCCCTGGTATATCTTCAAGTCTGTGCCATTCATTTGACCTCCCTTTGTTCTTCTCTTGTATGTTACTTTGATATATATCTTTTTAAAACTCAGAAACCATAAAAGATTCCTGAAAGCCATTCTCCTATCAGCCACTGTGAGATCCTGTGCTTAGGAAATGTTGACTTCGTGTGTTCTAACCTTTCCAAACAGTTTTAGAACTTCAACATGTAGGCAGATCTGGTCTATCACACCCTTTATCAGGGACCTAAGAGGATATCTGGCATAGCCTTGCACCAATCTCTGTTACACAAGATGCTCTTGCTCCAGAGCCCACCCTCTCTGGTCCTGCTGGCCTTGATCTCCATGAGAGGTGAGTGTGACCTTCCTGGACCTATGATAACCCAGTTCCATTTTCTCTTAATTCTCACAAAAGTCCTCTGAAGTAGGCATAGGCCAGTAGTTTATAATCTTTTTATATCTGTGCCCCTCTCTCCTGTTTTTAGTGTCAACTTTGTCACACTAACTATACTTTTAGTATCATTCAATAGAAAAGTCACGATGAGCAAAATCTATTCTTTTATGTTGATATCCACAATAGTATCACACCATGAAGAATGTCTAACATGTATTTGGAAGTTAGAGTGAGACATTTCATAGTGATTCTCTTCTCTGACATTCATGACAATCCTATGGGACATGTCATCTTATCGGCTCCATTTTATAGATAGGATCACTGAGCCTATGAGACAGGTGAAGTCATTTGCTCAAAGGCACTCATCTAGTAAGCATCAGAACAAGAATTTAAGCCAAGTGAGTCTCCATAGCCAGCATCCTTAACCACAGTTTAAATACTCATTTGAAAAAAAGTAGGAGACACCTTCATTTGGTTGGCAAATCCTGGTTGCAGACATTAGGATTTTCATGGGATGGATGGGATAATGTATGCAGAGAAAACACACAGTGCTTGGTGCTCTCAGCAAATGTTATTTACAAGGATAATGAGCATCTTTGACCTTGAACTCCACTGCTTAAATAAAAAAGTGATCTTTCTAAGATTACGGAAGAGATTGAGGACCTAGATGTCAATAGCCTTGGAATGATAGCCTGGGTTACAAGGGTCAACTGGCTGGATGAGGATGAGACCCTTGGCATCGGCATTCTTGGTCATGAAATCAGTGTCCTGGGCCTTGGGCAGCAGTGGGCAGCAGCAGGAAACAAGGCGGAGGGTCCTTTGGTGGACAAGGGGGATAAAGTGGTCACTTTGATGTCATTGATGACGAGTAATAGTAGCACCATGATCCAGAGAGGACAAGGGCAAAAGGTAAAAGTCAGGTAATTCTCATTCATGAGCACCTTCCTAGGGCCTGGCAGGGCTCTTTTAGGGGCACTTGAGAGGGGTGGGAGCACAAAAGTTTCTGTGCTGTTCTCTCTCTCTTTTTTACAAATATATTTTTATTGATTTCAAAGAGAGGAAGGGAGAGAGAGAGATAGAAACATCAATGATGAGAAAGAATAATTGATCAGCTGCCTCCTGCATGCCCCATACTTGGGATCCAGCCTGCAACCTGGGCATGTTCCCTGACTGGGAATTGAGCCATGATCTCCTGGTTCATAGGTAGATGCTCAATCACTGAGCACACTGACTGGGGCTCTGTGCTGTTCTCTTTCTTTCAGGCTAATTTGGCCTGGAGCCCAGTCATTATAATTGCAGTCATCTCTTTGGTTTGTATGAATTTCCTCTTTCAGCCATGTGGTAGACAAGATGGCCTGGGGAACGTTCCTGCTATGAAATACCTATGTGTCGAGTAAATTATAATAACACCCCCTTGCTCTTATAATAACAACACCCCCTTGCTCCCCCCCCCCCCCCCCCCCCCGAGACACACATATACTTGCCAGTGCATTGCTGAGCCCACAAGTAAGGAATTTCTGAAAAAACAAAACTGCAAATTAACAAGCCATGAGCTGAAACAAGAGAGGTGTGTCATCATGAAAGCAGAGAAATCATGGTTAAAATGATACAACCAAGTGCCTGTAGCTCTGAGGATTATTGATCTGATCACACAGATGATGAGAAAATGGATCTGGAGCTTATGCAACTGCTTGAGATCCCTTCATAAACCTCAACTCCTGAAGCCTCTAAACAATCCTTGAAAAGCTGCACTAAAAACAAACGAAAACACAAACAAAAGACTGTCTGCAACTGACAATAAAGTGACTCTTGATGGAATTTAATTGACAATAGTACTTGTCTTCCCTGGAGTGTGATAGCTGCAATCCAGGTCTTTCCTCATGTAAACCTAGTGTGTTTTATACCATTCATGGCTTTAGGAAAAGTAAAACCAACAAATTAAAGTGGCCTTATTTTGACAACTGTCCCTGATATCTAGAAACACCACATACACATTCTCTAAGGGGTCAGCATCTTAAACTCAGAGCCTTCAGGATGCTCACATGTTAACTTCAGCCAAATATAAAATAATGAAAAATAACCAAATCCATGTGCAATCAGGCTATTGAGAGGGTTGATCAACAGAAACAATTAACAAAAAGTTTTGACCCTGGAGGTCTTCAGATGTTGGGATTATTAGATACAGAAGATATACTACCTAAGAATTTCATGCTTAAAGAAGGAAAAGATGGAATAAAAAATAGCAAGGAGAAAGAGACTATCAATCATGACTTAACAGATTTGGTAAAAGAATGAAAGGGAATTTCTGGAGATAAAATATAATTATTGAAATTAAAATCCAATAGATGGGTTAAAGAAAACATAAATCATAATGATGATCTAACAGCTGGCAGGTATGCATTACTATATGCTCCATACTCTTTTAAGTTCCTTGCAAACACACCCAAAGAAAGAAGGGGTGAATTAGTCAGATCTAGACAAGTTAAATTATCTTTAGAGAGACAAAGAGGTAGAAAATATGAGTGTGAATGAGCACTGTGTCTCAAATTTACTGGTGTAGTATCTTAGACATAAATATGGAACCCATCTGAGGCTCAGTTTCCTCAATTGTCAAATAAAAACAGAAGAGACCATTTATTCAGAATGTCTTGGATTTGGTGTATATCATTGTAGGACTATTTCTGTAGCTTAGGTTTATCAACAGTAAAAGAGTAAAGTAATAAGAGAGAGACTGACTTGATCCAGCCTCAATATTTTTGGGGTACATTCTTTTGGGATATTTTCTTGGCTTTTAAACAAGTCTATTATTATGGAGTTTTAGAAATTAGATGTGTATTTACACAATTGCAATTCATTTCTTCACAATAGTTTTTATATCAAATTATGTAAATGGCCAAGAACTCCTAAGGCATGCACAGAGATATCACTGAGGCATTACACAGCAGGTATCTTCAGTCCATCAGATCACATCATTCCCAGGCACAGTAGGCCACAGCAAACCCATGCATTAACTAACAGGTGATTCAATAAATGGTTGACCATTATAAATACTATTAGTTAGAAGAACTTTGTTGTTTATGCACTTTTAACATGTGGAATCCTAGAAAAAGAATAGTTCCATACTGGACCACTGCCCATTTAGTAGGATTGTTCTGACAATTGATGAGATAACGGAAAAGGAGTTAATTGTACATAATAGGTATTTGTCCCTCTCAGTTTGTTTGCAAACAAACAAAAAAAGAAACTCTGGCTTATTTAAACAGAAAATGAATTAAATAGGAGGCTTGGAATTGATGTGAAGCCTTGGAAAGTGGGCAGGGACCAAAGTGGGCAGACTTATGTAGTCCTGGTGGTTTCAGAGATATCTTGGAGATAAAATCCACAGGATATGGTGACTGATTGGACCTGAGACTAAAGATGATGGGTTTGCCTGAGATGACTCCAAATTTCACAACTGTCTGGAGGAAGACTTAGCAAACTTTTTTAGCAAAATGCCAGATAAATATTCTAGGCCAGGAGTGGGCAACCTTTTTGTGAGTGCGTGCCAAAACCAGCAAAATCTCTGACTCAAAATTCTTCTGCGTGCCAACCCTAATTTTTTGAGAACATGTTAAGCCTACTTGATATCTCTTAAGGTGTACGTATGTGAAGAACCTTGAAGAAATAATAAAATTCATTCGAGCGACAAAAACACAGTATATGATGATGAAAAATACATTTATTTTTTAATGTATACATGTACACTGATAGTCTGACAGAAAACCTTATGACTCTGTTTGATATTATCAGTGGGACTCTTGCTGCTGCATCACTGATGACAGAGCTTTTACATCAGGTTTATATTTTGTGACCTTCAGAGATATGCACGAGCTACTACTTTCATCCGTCAGGCTACTCCTATTACGAGACTTAGCAGAATTCATCACTGAGAGCAAAGATTCACAAGTGTATGTGGATGAAACCAAAACACTGGTCGGATCTAGGAAGGCAGAGGGAGTTAAGGCAGAGGCATAGAAATTGCTCTTCCCCTCTCTCGTCAATCCATGTCTATGGTCTTTAAGATAATTTGTTATGAAAAATTATTTATTTAAGATGCACCTACACTGAATTTATCTGAAAAATGAAAAAGTCGATATTAAGAAAAAATTGTAAATAGAAGATTATAAGAGAGGGTTTAGCATGCCAGCAAAAGTTACTGATGTGCCATGTTTGGCACGCATGCCAGGGGTTGCCCAACCCTGTTCTAGGCTCTATGGGCCATGTGGTCTCTGTCTGTGGCCATAGACAATGGTAAACAAAGGGAATGGCTCTGTCAATTAAGTGGTATTGAAGCAAAACAAGTAGGCCAGATTTAGCCTTTGGGCCATAGTTTGCCAACTCCTGGTCCAAAGGGTGTGAAGGTCATTAACTTATGACCCTGGAGGAGGATGGGATGGGGGAGTCATTTTCTTTTCCTTTCATGAGAGAGCACCATGCAGCAGCAGTTATTATTCTCCTTATTAGAGATAATAATGTACACTCTGTCACTGTTAATTTACTTAGCCCATGTTACATGGTTGGTAAGTGGCAAAGTCAGTATTTGAACCCATATCTTTTCCTTCCAAGCCCATGAAAGACCTTCCTACTACCCCATGCATTCTCCTATTCTTTTTTCTTCTGCAACTACTCTATAGACGTGGCAACACTTTCTTTTGCAAGTTTTTCTCACTTGCCCCCATGGGCACTTTTCTTCTTTGAATGTTTTTTTAAAGAGCCAAATAAAAAGGGGCAGGGAGTTTCTCAATGTACCATCGTTGCTTTTGTTCAGTACAATAGACTTTATATTGCTTTGTCCAGTCCCTAAGAAGTGGAACATAGAAGGTTTGTTTTCAAGAAATTTGCATCACATTTCTCTCTCTCCTCTTTTTTTTTTGATCCTGACACAATTTTATCTTGGGGATAAACAGTGTTATTTTCTTTCCCTCCATTTGAACCCACATTGAACATTTCCTATTAAAATTTAAATAAGCCACTTTAGAGACAGATGAAGATATGCAGCTAAAATGAGCTGAGTCACTGGAATTTGCTCCTGAGAATATATAACTTATTTTCTCTTACGGCTTATGCAATTCAGTTTCATAACTAAAATTTTAGGTGGGCCAGCATCATGCCATTATGTCCTTTCCCCTAAATTTTCCACCAAAATGGCCAACTGCAAAAGGGGAAAATGAGGGACACTAACTCCCACTTCCCCCACCCCATGGGGACCTAATTGTTATTCCAGGAAAATGCTGGAATGTGAAAAAAATGTGAAGATACATTGAATTCTCTTTGTGTGAGCCTCAATCAGAAAACATAGCAACAAAAACTTGTTTGCTGGCTGATTTTCCAAATTTCTCTCTTTTTCTTTGACTGAAGTTGGAGGAGAGGGCAGTGGGGCTAGAGGGCAGGGTGAGTGCTGAGGTGGAGAAGAGGCAAGATGAGGGCTGATGGGTGGCTAAAGACCCAAAGTGATAAGAGGAGAGGTGAGATGTCTTCTCAATCACAGGTCTAAAATCAGGGCACAGAGCAGAGAATTCAGCACCAACTATATCATTCAAGCATGAATAAAGCATTGGAGGGGTGGAGCAGCCTGGGAATTATTCTGAGTGAGCACTTTCCAAGCTGTGCTCCTTATCAATGGGTTTTCTAAGAGAAACTGGTTCCTTTGTTGAGTAATTTTGAAAATATTGATTCTTAGAAAGTCATATTGATAGTGATAATAAAAACAACAACAATAGTGATAGAAAATAGATATACAGACAATTGCTGACATAAACACTCACCAATACCTCATCTCCCTCTCCATTTCTGAGTGTGCTGAGAGAATGAATTTCCCCTGCTGTTGAAGTTAGGCGAGGACACATGTCTTGCTTGAGCCACTGAAATGTGAGTAGAAGTGGAGTGCCGTTACTAGAGTTCACCTCTTTGGTTTGATTATGTAAATGAAGATGAGTCCCCACTCCAACACCAACATGTGATGGAAGTGCAGGGTGAATAAGAAGTAACTTTTTGTTGTTCTCAGCCACTGAGATTTTAGAGTTGTTTGCTATAGAAGCATAACCTGACCTATCTTACTGATAAAATAGCTAACATTTAATGAACATTTAATATATGTTTGTATCATTCACAGTATTTGACCTGTGTTAACACATTAGATGATTATTAGTGATTCAGGTATGCCTAGATATAAATAAGGAGGTAAAGAAATCTGTACAAAGTAAAGACATCTGTATAAATGTATAGAACAATAGAAGCTCCTTATTTCTACTTTCCTTATTTTTGTTGTAGAAACAACTATTGGTGTCTTGTGGGACATAACCAGATAACACATGTTGGAAAACTGTGGCCTAATGTCCATAGCTTGAGACAGTGCATCATGAAGCACAGGGAGAATAGAATTCTTACACAGTGGATAGAGAGAACAAGTTAAAAATGTAGAGAGCTTCTCCTTTTCTTATTTCCAAAGCAGAGCCTGAGATGATTGGTTATTTTTCATTAAAGCATGACTGACTCTTGGCTAACATTCAGTACTCAAGAGGTTGGAAGTACAGCAATGAGGAAGATGAGGGCTTGTTATTTTGGTGGATCGATCTTCCTAGAGGAAAGCTGTCAGAATAAAATTCCTCATCTACTGAATATTTAGGGGAACAACTAACACTAAGAACAAGATTTATGTCAGTATGATCTTGGGGAGGTGATGGTCTTGTGGCTAACGCAACCTGGCAGGTCTTGCTATATCAGTTATGGGAAGATGGCTAAAATGGTCATGTGATGGAGAATATATTTCAAAGAAGCCAGGTGGCTAATTCTATTTGTCAATTTAATTGGGCCAACCCGTGCCTAGGTTAAACATTGTTTCTGGAGTTGTCTGTGAGGATGTTTCTTTTTACTTATCTCTTCTCTTCTCTTCTCTTCTCTTCTCTTCTCTTCTCTTCTCTTCTCTTCTCTTCTCTTCTCTTCTTCTTCTTTCTCTCTCTCTCTCTCTCTCTCTCTCTCTCTCTCTCTCTCTCTCTCTCTCTCTCATTTGTTTTTTATTTTGGAAAGAGAGAGAGAGAGAGAGAGAGAGAGAGAGAGAGAGAGAGAGAAAGATCAAGACACCAATGATGAGAATCATTAATCAGCTGCCTCCTGCATGCCCCCTACTGGGGATCGAGCCCACAACCCGAGCTTGTGCTGATTGAAATCAAACCTGGGACCCTTCAGTTGGAAGGCCAATGCTCTAACCACTGAGCAAAACCAGCTAGGGCTCTATCTCTCTTTTTTAAAAAAAATATATTTTTATTGATTTCAGAAAGGAAGGGAGAGGGAGAAAAAGATAGAAACATCAATGATGAAAGAGAATTATTGATGGACTGCTTCCTGCATGCCCCCTACTGGGGATCAAGCCCAAAACCCAGGAATCTGCCCTTGACTGAAATCAAACCTGGGACCCTACAGTCCGCAGGCTGATACTCTATCCACTGAGCCAAACCAGCTAGGGTTACCTATTTCTTTTTATTAGGGAGGAAAATCTTTTATAGATGCCCAACAGACTTCCCTTTGTGCCTCACTGCCCAGGGTTGCATCACATAGCCAAGCCTAATGGAGCCCTGTCAAAAGGAATAGAATCACCTCTATTGGTTTGGACTGACCAGTATCATTCCTTGGACCATCTTCTTTGAGCACATGGGAAGGTTAACATACCGCAAACTGGTGATTTTACCTTAAGAGGAAGGAACAGAATATCTGCTGTAATTCACATTTGTTTCTCAAACTCCAGCAGACTATCATCCACTTAGTAGGTCCTTTGAAGTAGCTGTGGCAAGAAATCCCCATTCTTGCCCCAGCTGGTTTGGCTCAGTGGATAGAGCATTGGCCTGCAGACTGAAGAGTCCCGGGTTTGATTCCAGTCAAGAGCACATGCCCGGGTTGCAGGCTTGATCCCCAGTAGGGGGTGTGCAGTTGGCAGCCGATCAATGATGCTCTCTCATCATTGATGTTTCTATCCCTCTCTCCCTCTCCCTTCCTCTCTGAAATCAATAAAGATATGTTTTAAAAAATAAATCCCCATTCTTTCTTGTACTTTGAACCGCCTACCGACATCTCTGCTTAGATTACCATCAAACCGTCAGAAGCCAGGAGAAAGGCATGGCACAGATTCTTCCTCACTGCCTTCAGAAGAAACCAACCCTACAGATACTTGGATATCAGACTTCCAGCCTCCAGAACTGTGAGATAATATATTTCTGTCATTTAAGCTACCCCACCCCCAGTTTATGCTGCATTGTTAAAGTAGCCCTATCAAACTAGTGCACTTCCCATTGGTACTAGGTAAAACCCCTGACCATTATCATGATGTACAAGGTCATCCAGGATCTGTTCTTGCCTGTTTTCTAGCGTCTCTCACTATTCCATTCTCCAGAGACAGCCAACAGATGATCTACGCCCTGCTCAAGGTTCTTAGAATAGGACTTTGAACATTGCACATATTCCTTCATTGTCTTGTTGCATCACAGTTTCCCTTTGAGAGTCAGCTCAGCTGTAATCTCCTTGGTGAGGCCTCTCCAACCCTGCCTGTCCAGAGGGACTTCCATCTTCTGTTCTTCCCTGGCACCTTGCATCGGCCTCCACTAAAGCACTCCTTCCATGGGATTACTTTGGTCTTTGTTTTATGACTGTGCCTCTCTGTATAGACTGAGAGAACATTCAGAGTGAAAATGACTCCCTGCTCACTTATTTCCTTCCAGTGTCAAGCCCAGGGAACTGGCTTATGAGACCCAAGAATCCGGGCTGGGATATTCCTAAACAGCTGAGGAGTTGAATATGACCCCGCAGAACGTGGGCTGAACAAGGGCTGGTGAGAACCTGGTGTTTGTGTTTTGTTGGCTGCTAACTTGCTGGGTGACCTGGGGCTAGTTCCTTCGTCATTCTTGTTTCTGCATTCCTATCTAAAAAGTGAGGCAGTTGATCAGATGACCTCTAAGGATGTCTTAACAAGGTTGCAAGGGAATCTTCTCCCAAGGATAGTCTATCGTGGGGTTATCAAAAGAAGGAAACTGAAGTTTAAGTTTTAATAAAAGAATTTCAGACAGACTTCAGTCAAAGGGCAATGTTTCCTAACCAAACAGTCTGCTCATGTCTCCCCTTGTCCCCACAGAAGTAGCCACTTTTTTAGCTCCCTGGCAAGACTGACTGTAACCCAAAGCTGAAAGGCCAGTGTCTGACAGTGCAGTTGTAATTTAAATTGTAAAATGAATGGCCATTAAATAGGATGACTGGACTACTTAGGACCACCCCCTCCTTTGCTGGCAAGGATTTCCAGGGCAGTTTGGAGGCTGCGGAAATGAAGCAGCTTCCAATGAGATACCTGCAAAACCTGAATGGGAAAGTGCCCTAGGGCGGAGGCAGAACTTCCCACTGCACTCAGGACCTCCTCCTCTTTTCTCAGCACTTGTAATCTCTCCCCAGAGCAATGAAAGGCTCATAGATCTCCCTAGTTTAGAGCCAACTGAGCTCTGGGTCTCCAATATAGGGACAGGTTCAAACTGCTGGTGAACTTGGTTTTATGATAGAAAAGCAAAAAATATGTTCACTTCTGCAATGGTGCCAAATTGTGTTGGTTACTAAGTTTTCACACGGGATATTCTTAGCTGGGTTTGCTTAGTGAAAGCTCTCTTCACTTCAACACTGTTCTTTGAGATATCCATATCTGGACAGCCTGGGGCAGTCACAGAAAGTGTTCCCATGATCTGAGCAACTAAACATGGCTGTATGTGTATATAATATAGATGCATTTTTCTTTTTTTCTGAGATATTTTGTATAATATTTGACTCATAACTTAACTGTTAGCTTGTGCAAATCATTTGGCCTTCATGGTCCGTAGTGATCTTGCTGTAAAATTAGTATAATGACGCCTTATTACCTCTTACTTTTCACAGAGCCATTTACTTATCTTACCTGATGTCTTTGACTCTATTTTATTTTTATTTATTTATTTTTTAAATATATTTTATTGATTTTTTACAGAGAGGAAGGGAGACGGATAGAGAGCTAGAAACATCGATGAGAGAGAAACATCTATCAGCTGCCTCCTGCACACCCCCTACTGGGGATGTGCCCACAACCAAGGTACATGCCCTTGACTGGAATGGAACCTGGGACCCTTGAGTCCGCAGGCCGACGCTCTATCCACGGAGCCAAACCAGTCAGGGCTTGACTCTATTTTAATTTAAAGTCTTTGACTCAATGATGTTACCTCTAGTTTTAAGATTCACAATTTGTTAAAATAAAATGTGACTTTAGTCCTGCAAAACAAAACTAAGTTAACTGACTTTGGTGGAAAGAAACCCCTGTTAAATTCTGCATTGTCACAGGTCTGGTGGTGACAGCCTTGGCTTCCTCAAAGGATCTGGTTTAAATAAGAATTCCAGTGACATTTCTTTTAGGTTGTCCCGCATCTTTTCCCTTTCTACTTGCACTTTCATTCCCCTTATAATAACCAGGGAAATTGATATTACCATTTTATCTACAAGACAAGAATATTGACACTTGGAAAGAATAAGTAATAGTCCCAAGTTCACCCAGAAGCAAGAAACTGAGTTAATACCTAGAATTAGGTCTTCTGACTCCCATCCAGTACTCTTTTCACCTCAGAGATGATCACATTAGCCACATCTTGCCATTGTTTGATACTTTATCTCATCAACAAGTCAAAAACATCTGAAGCACCTGCTACTAGAGCCCAGATCTCTGATAAATGTTGGATAACCCCAATCCTGTCCTGAAGAAGTTCCCTAGAGTAGTCAAGATAAGATTTCTGCAGAAACTGCCACAGTGCAAAGCAGAACATAGACAGCTTAGGGGTTAGAAAGTGCGCAGATCAGAGGGCCTTTGAGTGCCTAGTTATGGAGCTTGGCATTTATGAGTAGTCTATAGGGAACCACTGAAAAACTAAGTCACGTGTCCTGTGTTCAATAAGCTCTTCTTGAATAAAACAAAACCAAACTAAACTAAACTAAGGATGGGAAGGTCTTAGAACAAGTATTGGCATTGCTACCTCTCCCCACTGGAGGAAAATGGAGGAGGACAGGCAAGGTGCAGGGGCCTATCCAAGTCATAGTGAGCGAGAAAGCAGAGCTGGGACTCCCAGCCAGGTCACAGGAACCCTCCCTAACCTCTTTCCTTAATTTCTGTTGTGCAGACAGAAGTTGGCCAGGCAGGAAGACAGGAGCTGGTGGGGAACATGGGCTGCCCTAGCTCTCATCTCCTTCTCTGGGCCATTGCATGCAAGTGTGCTGGCTTGTAGAGGCTATTTCAGTCCTGCCACTGTTCTGTCTGACCCTTTGAGAGTAGACTTCATCACATGACTTGCTTTGGCCAATGGTAAAACATGACACAAGTAGTGTCTTGAAACAGCCTTGCATTCTGGGCATTGCTCTCTCTTGCCTCTGTCATCGCCAGGCCAGCATGTCCAGGCTAGTTCAGAGTTAGACAGTGCTGCAAAGCTGTGTGGCACAGAAAGTGGGGATGGAGTGGGGCAACTACTGAGCCCTCATTGCAGTTTAACCGCACCATCTATCCTCATACCCACTCTACACACAACACCATGCTGCTTCTCTGCAGTATCTGCGCTGTATCCTTTGATGTCATCTAGGGCTCAATGTGTGAGTGGACCAAGTCCTCGACCCTAGTTGTACCCCCTCCTTTCTTTAAGTGCAGCCCAAACATCATCTCTTTCAGAAGATTCTGAACACCTCTAATTCCTACCAACGGTTCTCTTCTCTGGGCACCTAGCATAAGTAAAAATGGAGACTCTGATTAATCTACTGCCTTTAGATATACTGTCTTATTTGAATGTCTCATCCAAGAAAATGCATAGCAGACAGGGAGTCTAGGGAAGAGGCATGGAGAGTGTTTAGGAGCCCCAAGTAGCTGTGAACCCCTGGGGTGGAGAGATACCCACTGTAGATACCAGAGCTTCTCCAAAGGTGGTTCCTTAAGAATTCCAGAAAACGTCTTACTACTATTACTTATTTCTTACTCCAGGCAGCATGTAGTTTAGTCCCAGAGCCTCATCCACAGGGCAGAAGATGATAGTGGGTAGATATTTGGTATGACAGTGAAGTTACATTTGTGGGAAACCAGGACATGGTGTCATTGTTAAAACCATTAATAATACAGAACAGCCCAGCCGGTGTGGTTCAGCGGTTGAGAGTTGACCTATGAATCAGGAGGTTTAGGTTTGATTCCCAGTCAGAGCATATGCCTGGGTTGTGGGATCAATCTCCAGTAGGGGGTGTACAGGAGGCAGCCAATCAGTAACACAAACCAAGACAGGTTTGTGATATGCCTGGAGTTACACAGAAGAGCCAGAATCTCTTCCTTTCTCTCTGAAATCAATAAAAATATATTTAAAAATAATAATACAGAACAGCCTCCTTTACTGGTCATCTACATTGTTCCTCCCAGGTAGGTGCTATATCTCCCATTTAGCAGAGGAGAAAACAAACTCAGGAAAGAAAAATGACTTACCCCATATTCCACAGCTGGTAAGAACTGCAATTCAATCCCAGGCCTGCTTACCCCAGAGCTCAGCACTTCTCTGCTATGCCACTTCAGGCTGTACAACTACTTCATCTAAGTAGGACAGGCCCTGCCCCATGGGACCACACTGCCAGGTAGAGCACCTGTTAGGGAAAGCAGTTGTCCAGAAGGGTCCTCATGTACAGACATGTGTCCTAAGTTCCTCCTGTCCCACTATCTACAAGTCACACCTGTCCAAGCTGCCCATAGCATTGACTGGAGGAGCACAGTGGTGCAGGCTGGGGAGGAAGGAGCAGAGATTCTGGCTCTTCTGTGTAACTCCAGGCATATCACAAACCTGTCTTGGTTTGTGTTACTTTATGAAAAAAGGGAGTTAAGCACATTTAATTCAACAGATAATGATTTGGCTTCCACTAGGTGAATGAATCAGAGTGAAGAGAGATGTGGAGAGGGGTCCATCTCTTTCTCCAAGGAGCACATGGTCCATTGGGGTCAAGAACACTTCCCCAGGTTCCTCAGACACACACTGTGTGGCAACACAAGGGAGATACCTCTAGAGAGGGCTGGAGGGGGAGGGTGCACCAGGATATTGACAGGTGGGGAAACCTAGGGAGAAGTGGGGATTTTTTTAAAGAGGGATAAGGGTCCCTTTTATCTAAGTATCTGCAGGGTCTGTCCGGATTCCCAGGACATTGCAGGTCTTGACAACTGTAAATGAGGGCAAATAACTGAATGGCCTTTGTAACTACAGAAATGCTAGTTTCCATTATTTATAGGCTCATCAGGGCAGCCAGAAAAATAGTTTTATATTTTATGTATTTTCTATTTTCTTGACAAGAAGTCTGACATATATGGGAGCACATTGTATTCTTTGCTTCTTTTGAGTTTAAGAGTAATTCTTTAGAATGTGGGGGAAATTACAAAAGTGTGACTAATATTATCACCTAAAGATGATCAGTCTTATATATTGGTATATGTCCTTCAAATCCTTTCCCTGTGCTCAGGTACACACACACACACACACACACACTCTCTCTCTCTCTCTCTCTCTCTCTCTCTCTCTCTCTCTCTCTCAACATTTTCTTTTTAACCATATATAAATAGAAATATGTTCAGATCGGAAACTAATTGAGAGAATGTAGATCGCATAGTCTCATGTGACATTTTATATGAAAATGGAACCCATAGTTAGATAAAAAGGGGAATAATATAAGCTATAGATGTTTAAAATATGAAAATCATTTGTTTTTTTCCCCCCAACTATAGCCCTTCTTTTTCTCTGCAAAAGCAATAATGATATTAATGGCAATGATAATAAATACAATTCACTAACCCCCCACCTTTTACAAGGCACTTCACACATATTAACTTTTTAAAAATCTCACCACAACTTCATAAATTGTACAATGCTGTCTTCATTTTAAAGAGGGGGCTTATGAAGTTGTAAAATCTGCTCAGCTGGGAGCCTAGGCTTGCCAGATGCAAAGCCAAGTACTCTAAGAACCTTCAAGGATGCTGGAGCAGTGTTCCAGAGGTCTCTCTCTCCACACAGGACTGAGACCCAGATCGCTAAGTGGCATAGAATTTTTTTCATGAGTTTCTAGGGCTTTAAATGATGTGTTTTTATGTTGTAGGGGATATAAAGGAGCTGACAGTGGGCTGCTCCAGCCAGTCATTGGCTGCTGTGCCTGTTAAAGTTCCTGGTCTTACCTCTCTGACATTGTGGACTATCTGAGTTGCAAAGAATGTCCTGGTCAACAAGCCCCACGGATCTTCCTGCCAGTAACCTGCATCATTGCTAGTCATGTGAGCATGCCATTTTGGACCTGCGATCCAGGCAAGACTTTAATATAGGCCAACTGTTGACTGACTGCAACCACATGAGAAACCCAACAGGAGAACCGACCAGCTGAGCTCAGTCAACACACGGGACTATGGAAGACAATAATGCATTTTTTTTTGTTTTATTTGAGTGATATTTTGTTGCACAGCCATAGATGATGATAGTAGTGACATTCCATTGTGTTTAATTTCAGACCAAAAGAAAATATTCCAGGAAATTTTTCTCCAGTAAGTGGATTTGGGGCTTTTAAATTCAAATTCAGATGTGAGAAAGGTTGTTTTTGGTTATTATATAACTGGTCACCTCCATTAAATGTTGGTAGTGAGGGTTTTTTCTGTATTAATATTGGCAAGAGGCTTTAGTAGACAAACATTTCAATAGGTTAAAGTTTCCCAAAACTATTAGTGTATTTAAAAATGGGAAAAGCATGAGGTCCAGAGTCAAGAAACTTATAAAGATTCCTGAAAAAAACACACACATTAAAAAACATATATATTGAAAGTATATTAGGCTACTAAGTAACAAGGAATGCAGGATTTTCACAGGCAAATCATACTAGGTTGTATAATAGCATCCTATATAATAAAAGGCTAATATGCAAATCGACTGAAAGGCAGAACAACTGGTTGCTATGATGCACACTGATCACCAGGGGCAGACACTCAATACAGGGGCTGCCCCTGGTGGTCAGTGCACTCCCACAGGGGGAGTGCCACTAAGCCAGAAGCCGGGCTCATGACTGGTGAGCACAGCAGCAGTGGCGGGAGTCTCTCCTGCCTCTGCAGCAGCACTAAGGACCTCTTGGGGGATGTCTGCTTGCCGGCAGGCGGACATCCCTCAAGTGGTCCCGGACTGTGAGAGGGTGCAGGCTGGGCTGAGGGACTCCTCCAAGTGCACGAATTTTGTGCACTGGGCCTCTAGTGCTTATATAATAACATTCTGGGCCAGTAAATTGAGAGGCAGCTGACTAGCATTCCTGAGCAGCTAATTTGTATTTGGTTATGACATATTATTCTTTTTAAACAGCCATAGATTAAGTAGCTGAATATCTTAATCAGGATTTATATAGATATTCAATACTGAGATTCTGTAACTTTCTTTCATTTATTTATTTATTTATTTATTTATTTATTTATTTATTTATTTATTTTCAGGTTCTGATAATAATTTGCTGACTTCATGAAGAAATTTGCAAGTTTAAGTTTTAATGATCTGGAATATTTTTAAACAGTACTGACATTGTCTTGAAAGGCATATTAGAATCCTCTTGTGAAACTCTTATCCTAGAGCTATGTGTGTGTGGGGGCATGTGTGTATGCATGGGTGGGTGTGGTTGGCGGGGCACGAAGGAGAAGAGGAGTCAATGATAACTTCTGGAATTCTGGCTGGGATGTTTGTTTGGGTAGCAGTGCCAGTGCCTAAACTAGGGATCTTTGGAAGACCAGGATTGGATAAAAATAAAAATATTATGGATATGATTTTAGAGAAATGGCGATTTTTAGATGTTGGTGGGGAGTAGACTTAAGAGTAGCAATGTACTTGCCACGGAGAGGAAATGTGTAGAAACTGTGTTTAAATATTATATTAGTTTACTAGGGCTGCTACAACAAAATAGCACAGACTGGATGTTTAAACAACAGAATTTATTATCTCACAGTTCTAGAGGCTAGAAGTCTGGCCTCTAGCAGTTGGCAGGGTTGGTCCCTTCTGAGAGCTCTGAGGGCGAATCTTTCCCAGGCCCTTTGAGCTTCCAGTAGTTCCTTGGCTGGTGTATCCTTACTCCAGTCTTCCCATGTCATCCTCCTGGTGTGCATGTCTGTTTTCAACTTTCCCTTTCTTATAAGGACACCAGTTATGTTGGATTAGAGCCTGCTCTAATAATTTTGTTAGCACTGTAATGACCCCATCTCTAAGTAAACTCATTTTCTAAGGTGCTGGGTTTTAGGAATACAACATATAAATTTTGGGAAAAGAAGCACAATTCAACTCATAACTTAGATTTCATGTTTATTTGGGTACTTTTATAGGATGGAGCTAATGAAGATTGCATGAGGAAACATGCTCACCTCCACTATTTCTTGTGGCTACCACTAATTTGCTGCCTTCAAGATATTCAGAAACAGATACTAAGCTAAGTGAAAGAAGTCAATCACCTAACCCACATATTATGACTCCATTTTTATTAAATGTTCCCAGTAGGCAAATCCATAGAGACAAATTAGTGGTTGCCTAGGGCTGGGGTTGGAGGTCTGATGTGGACTCACTGATATTGGGTACAGGATTTTTTTTGGGGGGGTAGGGGTGATGGAAATATTCTAAAATTTGTTTATAGATTGGCACACAACTTTGATTATAGATTGACATTGGAGCATGCTTCCTGTCTGGTGAATTTTCTAAAAGCGATTAAATTGTATCTTTAAATTGGTGAATTTTGTAGTTTTTGGTCATATTTCAATAAAGCCAATATTTCAAAATCTGCTAAGTCAGAAGCTGGGTATAAAGGTGTTTAGGTGAATTTTAAAGTGTATTTCAATCTTGAGATCCTAAGACCTTGTGTTCTTTCATTTCTCTGGATCTCAGTTTTATTTTTGTAAAGAGAGGAGACTGAAGTGTATCTGATAAATGACCCCTTCTATGTTTCAAATAAGAGTGTCACCTGATATCCTTATTTTACCTTACAGAGCAGACTACCTTAGAGGATGGGCTTGTGGGACAACAGCTGAATTTGAACCCAGCTCTTCAGCCTACTGACTGCAACTTTAGGCAAATTATTGTACCTCTCTGAAGCTTAACATCCACAAGGGGATAAGGAATGGCAATAATAATAATAATTCTTTCCTCATTTGAGTAGCAAGAAAATTTAATGTGATATGATTCTAAAGGGCTGAGCAAGTATCTGGCACATGATACATCACTAAAAAGCAATAGCTCTTATTTTCAGCATTAATTTTGTAGGGTCAAGACCAGTGACTCCACTTTACCTACATGGGTCAGATGAAGGATTCTTTTTCACCTTTCATGTTTGTTGCTCTATTAGTTATACATTCTATGCCATTTTTAATTTTTCAATAATTCAATACAGCAGTCTGGTAAGATCTCTGTGTTATTAAATAATCAGTTTGCCTCTGCTTTCAAGAGGCACCAAATGTCATGTAGAATGTGACACATTTGTGATCATTAAAGGCAATACTGATGGATGCAAATATATCTATTTAATATTTACTGAGCACCTACTTTGTTCAAAACACTATGCCAAGGACAGTGAGAGGTGCAAAGATGAGCAGTCTGAGGATACTACTCTCACGTATTTCATGGTTTAGTGGGAAAGATACTCCCATGTACCCATTCAATCATGGATCAATATTTTCTGAGCTTTTGAGGGGAATGGCAAGATATGTAATGCACTGTAGCATGCTGAGCCCTGTCATAGATGCATGAAGTAAGTGCTGACCACACTCAGAGAAGGAAGGGATTAACTCAGTGTGGAGATGGCATGCAGGTCAGATGGTAAGGTGGAAGGAAGCATTCTGGACTGAAATTCTGGAACACATTGAACTTCTCATTGTTTTGCAAACAGGTCCTGCCCTTGTATGGCTTGCATTTCTTAGGTAGGGATTGGGTATGCTTCATGTCTAGGTGAAGCTGCTTCTGAAGTGACTGGTAGGATTTGGATTGTTAGTGAAAGAACCTTGGTGGGTGATCACAGCGGGGAACCTGGGGTTGGGCAATGAAAGACCTTAATGCTAAGACAAAAAACTCCAAGAGCGTGTACACATGCAAACATGACTGCACTGAAAATATACAGAGTCTGCTTTTTCCCTACCTTTTAAATGGTGATTTCAACTCAAAAGTTTGTGTGTATTGAGCAAGAAAGTGCTTCTCTCTGTTAAGTATTTGAGCAACAGCAGACAGCGCGTAGTTTCACATCAAGCTCACCACTAACTCTTTTGTCTTTCAGCAACTGAGGTTTTCATTGTCAGTAACATTAGTTACATTGATCACTTATTCTAAATGACTTTTGGTATTACCCCCTTATAAGATTCTCTCCATAGGGGCTCACATTTGGGTGGGTGGGTATTAATGACATCATCCCGAGTTTCCGCCATCCACCCTCAGGGCCCTGGAAGCACCAGTCAGACTCCCAGGCTCCCTGTGGCTCTGCCTCTCACTTTCTATGCTGAAGTGAATTGGTGAGCCATTCTCCATTATTATAATTCAAAAAAGCACATTTCCTGTCTGCCACACAAGTCTTCATTTTAAAGAGTTGGAGCAAGATTTGCAGACAAGCAGAGAGTTGGAAGATAGCAAACATTTATTAAGACATCATCAAAAGCGCGTGGCCCTTGGGATCCAAAGACCCATATTTGAGTCCCAGATTTGCCATTTATTTGCCAGGTAACTTGAGCAAATTGCTCCCCTGTGCTGAGTCTCCCCTTCCTCCCGATTTAGGAGACAGGGTGGTAGTATTTACCTAACAGGGTTGCCTGAGGGTTGAATGAGGTTCTGTAGGTAAAGAAGGTAGTTTATACTCTGACTCAAGGTGGGCCCCTCACCTAGAAGTCCCTGGAGAAATGACAGCTACAGACTCTCACATTCTGCAAGCTTCTGAAAGCCAATGTGTAAAGGGAAAAGAAAAGTAAAATCCATCCTTGAAAATCCCTTAAATCGAAGGACAGCCTATCTGGTTTTATGTAGGCAAAATGATTGCTTCTGCTTAGTGACCACTGGAAGCAAAACACAGGTAAACAGACACATATTTTTACACTGGAATCAGATTCATCGCAGGACAACATGTTCAGCACATTAGAAGTATGTAGGAGCCAAGAGTCACTGAGCAGATAGGAATGGAAGAGTCCTATCCTGGGCCTGCTTCATGGGTGTGTGCATCCTGGGGCCTTGTGCTCAGAAGGTCCCCGTATTTGGCTCAATGCCGTGCTGCTACCACCTTAAATATCTTGATAATTTTTGAACAAATCGTCCTCTCTAGTTCATTTTTCTCTGAGCCCTACACATTATGCAGTCAGTTCGGGTCAAACTTAAAAATTTTTCCCTCTCCTCCTCCTCATCTTCCTTTGGTTTTGTTGAATTCAGGTAAGGTAAATGTTTATGTGACACATCCCTGTAGTGGAATAACTACAGCACACAGTGCCTGAATGCATCTTCAAGTGCACCCTGGGCGGCTGGTGTAATCATCCATATTGGCTCTATGTGCAACTTGCTCAAGGTCACACCATTAGGAAGGGTTAAGATAAGGATTGGTATATTTATCTGCTCTTGCCGATAGAGAAAAGAACCATGAACAGCAATTCCAGTTCAAAATCCACAGCCGCAGATGCCTAATAGGAGGGATCTGAACTAAACTGATGTGCCAGGCCATGCTAGACCCAGCAAACCATACTTTCTTTATATTTAATCTCCCCAGTTATGTGCTTGCTTCCTAGCATGGAGTCCATGGGGCTTTCCTCATCACTGCATTTCCAGTCTCTAGCATAGTGTTTAGCATATAGAAGATACTCAATAAATACACACTATCATAAAAAATGTATACAGAATTTGAATAATTATAAATTTCAATGGGTTAAATATGAAAAGAAAGACACATCAATTGAGCTATCAGTTATTAAAATGTGCATAGATTTTTTTGGGAGATTCCCTATATTTCTTGAATGAATAATATTCCTGCCAAGTTCTTCGCTCAGCATTGACTTGGCCTTACTTTTCGCAGATTCATACCCTTGATCCTTCTTGTCTATGAGGATCTGTCTGTTTGACATGAGAATGTTCTCTAGCAATTTAATATCTGATTATATCAAGCAAAAAGCCTCAAGATCCTAACAAATGAACAAAACCTTTGATGACGGTTCTTTTCATATGAAACTTTCCTGGTTTATTAAGTATGTTAAAGCTGTTGGATCATCCCAGTTACCATTTTCATTCTTTTGTAGGTGGGGTGCCTTGAAAAGGGCCTTGGAAGAAAGAAGCTCTCTTCCAGGTTGAGATATATATATATATATTACTTTATTGAGGTACATTTGACATATGCAAAGCTGTACATATTTGGTGTACACAACTGGATGAGTGTAGACATAAGTACACAACCATGAAACCATAACCATAATCTATGCCATAAATAGCCATCCTCTTCAAAGCATTTCCTACTCTTTTTTTTTTTTATTACTTTTTAGGATAAGTACACTTCACAAAAGAGCTTTCCTCTTAGCAAATGTTTAAGTGTATAATACAGTTTTGTTAACTCTTGATGTTATTTTTAACCAAAGTTAGCAGTGTTTCCCCACCACACCTGGGACTTATTCTCCCTCAGTGTCATTGTTCATTTATTACTTACTCTGCCCCATAGACAATGTGTCATGAAGGCCTATTGACTTTTCCTTCTCAATACTAATCTTCCTCACTATTACCTACCACTTCTGCAGCTTGAACCTCACCTTTCTCCTTCCTAGGCTGATCCAATACACTCCCAGCAGGTCTCCTTGCTTAGTTCTAATATAGTCCCTACACAGCAGTTGCGGGGGGGGGGGGGTGTCTTTCCAATATAGACCTAGTCTAACCCCAGCACCCTCTGCATCAAAGGCCTCTCTGGTTCCTCCCTGCCTGGGGGAAACCTGGGCACCTCTTAGCCCAGCATTGGAGGGCCTCATGCTCTGCCCCAAACTCACTTTCTAATTGGTTCCCCAGTATAAACCACCTAGAAGCCTCCCCCACCTAGCCTCTCACACAGTTTAGTGCTCAGGTGAGATCAATACCAGTGCGGAGGAAGGCTGAGGGGTAGTTAAGTTGTGGTGATGCAGGACTGTTGGTGGCATCCATCAACCCTACTGGTGGTGCTGGTGGCCAGTGTGGGTCTTGCTTCCAGCACTATTGTTCCTGGATTATCCACAATGTCTAGGACTTGCACTTTTGTCTCAGCCACACCTGGGAGTGGGCTATTCCTAGAACAGGTGACCTCTCTGCAACAGAGGCCACCCCTAAGGAGCTGAAAGCTGGAGGTGTCAGTCCTCCACACACACAGTAGCTGGGGCAACAAGGCCCTCCTTCCCAGAAGGAAGATCAGGACTTACCCTCCTTTTTCTTCTCAGAATTTTTGTTCCTTTTTTTGTGCGTGGCTTCAGGCCTCTTCTGTTGGAAATGCCCTTTGCCTCCTGCTTTCCCCTTTGATCTGACACTTTCAGGTTCCCTTTATGACTGATGTCAACTGCTAACTCCTCTGGAAGCCCCCATCCCTCTCCTAGGCAGACTCAGATTCTTCTCACAGATTCTGTCAATGCACATGGCTCATGTATCCTATGTGGTGAGCCTGGATTAAACACTGAAGATGAATGAGACACAGTCCCTGCCCCCGACCTACTGAGGAGATATTCCCACCTTTGTGCCCCAGCAGTACTTAGTGATTTTTTTTTTAAATTATGGCGTCTACCGTATTGCTTATTTATTTACTCGCTTGACCATTCATTTGTTCATTCACTGGGTATTAATCCAGTCCTTGCCTTCCTGTGCCCAGCATTCTGTGAAGCATGGGGAATACAATGACCAATAGCCCAGTTCGCTGATGAGCTATTAATGAGTGGGTCATAAAATCCAGCATAATTCTAGCTTGGACAAAGGCAATGAAGACATTCATGGAGCTATGAGCCACCCTCACAATAGGGTGGTTGATCTTGTAAGGGAGGTCGGGGGATGTTGACAGGAGAAGCAATGATTACAATACAATTTGGAGAAAGGAGAGAGATGCCTTTCTGGTGGAGGCTGCAGAATGCACACAATCCCGGTGGCAGGAGAGTGGATGAAGAATGTGAAGAGGTGGAAGGATGAGGTTGGAGCTCACAGTGGAAAGAGAATGGTAAAGGGTGATGTTGTTGTGATTGCTTGGGATCATGTGACAACTTATTGCTCTCCATCCATGCTCAGTGAAGACATTAAAATGATTTAAATGTGGGATTGAAATGATCAGATTAGAGATCTGCAAATACGTCCTGGCTTTTGCTCGGAGAACAGATTGCAGAAGGGAGAGGATACCTCAGGGGACTATGCTATGAGGAGGCTATTTTCAAAAAGAAGGGCAGCATGGAGAAAAGGGGTTAGAAGTAAAGCAGTTGAGGAGAAAAAACTGACAAACCTTGGCATTTGCTTTGTATGTTACTGGGGAGGCAGAAGAGGGAGATGTCAAAATTGCCTTTACATTCCCATTGATCCCTACACTTTTTGGATTCTAATTCAGTGAAAATTATAGTCTTATAGACCATTCTCTGGAGATATATACACATATGTCCACATACACAGGGAATTTTCTTGATCATTGCAGAGGACACATATACCTTCTGAAGTCCATTCTTAAGCCCCAGGTGGGAAAAGAGACTATATCTTTTTACTTGCTATACCTCTAGATTCTATTGTAGAAAATAGCTTAAAATCTGGCTGACAGTCCATGCTTGTTGAATCGATTAATAAAGGTGAGAGGAGATGGTAGCTCCTGGGAGGCTCCTGGTGGTTAATTCTCTGCTCTTTCTGCTGCAGATGTAGGAGTTTTCATAGAAGAGCTACAATGCACATATCAACCAACAACTGCTTATTAGCTTGCACCTCGGCATTGGGTGGAAAAGTCCACAAATGCATGCACAAGCCTTCAGGTGGTGGAGGCAAATAACTTTTAAAGTATTAAGACTCCAAAGACCCAAGATTTGTCTGCAGCAGATGTCTCTCAGGAATGCTAAGTGCATTGGATTGAAGAATAAAACTGTCTGCCTTTATTTTATGTGGGGGAGTGCATCATTTGGAGATGAAGTTAGTCTGCCTATTGCTGAGTGGATAAGTTAAATTAATGTCTTGAATCTTATGATTCATTTTTTACCTCGTGGAAGAAGCAGAAATGGTAATTGTGTTCATTGACAGAGACTTAGAACAGAATCATGCTTTTGCAGATAAGGCATTTCAGGAGGCCAGTAAAGATAAGAGGGAAAGAAATGCATAGAAGAAGAAATATTTAGTTTACCCATATTAACCTAGGCTGGGTTGGATTTTCCTCTTTGTGCTTTGAGCAGGGGGATGCTTGAGATATGGGAAGAACTGCCATCGGAACCATGGACTCCTCCATGGGCCTTAGGGCTCACTTGGTTCAGTCCCATATAAGCAGGAATTCCTTCTGCTGTGCCCTTTATGGATAGTGTGTGGTTCCTTCCAAAGCTGCATTGTTCAGTAGCTGTGGTATCAAGTCCTGTACTGACTCTTCAGTCTATACCAGGAGTGGCAAATAGACTTAAATTTGCACGACAATTTCAGTTACTTGACAGTGCCTGCCTAGAACTGAAGGACACCCAAGGCTGAATCTGGGGAAAAAAGAAAGAAAGAAAAAAAAGCAGTGATTATTAATGCCTGTCACAGAGGAAGAAAGAGGAGGAGTGCCAAAAATCTTCAGTTTTTGTTATCCCTGGACTATATTTTTTAGTTAATTAATTCCACTTATACTTATTTAAAATCTACTATGTGCCAGTTGTGGTCCTAGGGGCTGGGAGTGGTTATTTCTCAATCCTCATTTTACCTGCCCTCCCTGAAAAATTAGAGAGTTGGCCACTTTTCCCTTCTTAAGATACATCCCAACCCCCACCTCCACCCCTGCTTTGGGTCCCTGAAACTGTTTACTCTCTTTACTCCCACCCCACATGCTATTGCTCCTCAATTTTCTCTTCTTCCTCTCTATCTTAAAATGTTGGAGGGCCCCAAGATTTGGTCCTGAATCTCCTTTTCTTCTCCGTCTCACTCTAGATAATCACCTCTAGTCCCATGTCTTCAAATGCCATTTATATGCTAATAACACCCATGTTTGTGTCTCTGGCCACAAAAGGAATATTATATAATCACCTGCTATCTGACATCTTCACTTACATATCTAAACTGCACCTCAAGCACAATGCAGTTGAAAAAGAACTCTTTTTTTAAAAATATATTTTATTGATTTTTTACAGAGAGGAAGGGAGAGAGATAGAGAGTTAGAAACATCGATGAGAGAGAAACATTGATCAGCTGCCTCCTGCACACCTCCCACTGGGGACGTGCCCGCAACCAAGGTACATGCCCTTGACCGGAATCGAACCTGGGACCCTTCAGTCCACAGGCCGACGCTCCATCCACTGAGCCAAACTGGTTTCGGCAAAAAAGAACGCTTGATTTCCATATTGCCTCCATCCTCCCTGAAAATATAACCTCATGCATTTGCCAGACTTCCCATCTCAGTAAATGTAACTATTTTACACTCATGTCCTCTTGGCAATGAGAAAAGGTTTTTCTCCTTCTCTCGCCACCCCTCATCTAAAACATTAGGCATCCCTATCAGTTCTACCTCCAAAACTTCTTTCCAATCTGCCCAAGTCACTCTCCCCCTGGCCACAATCCTAATCCCAGGCCAGCCTCACTCTTGCCTAGAATACATCACTATCTCAGCTTCCATCTTCCATGCGCCCCCCAACCTATACCCCCTTGAGTCCTGCACAAGAAGGAAAAGTTTTAACAATAAATGTTAATATGATCTTGCAAAGTGGTCATTTAAAATTCCCCAAGGACTTGTGAAGAAAATCCAAATATCTTTCCCAGGTTTCCAGGGTTTACTTCACGAAGACCTCTCTGCTTTTACTTCCTTCACTAGCCTACTTTCTGTTCCTATGAAAAGTCGTGCATGTTTCCTCCTTGGGACTTCACGTGGTTTGTTTCTCTTTCTGGAATATTCTCTTGATCTTTCTGAGGTTGCTTCTTTCTGGTTGTTTAGGTCTTAGCTTAAATTGTACCTTGCAGCATATCTATTTCATCTCTTGTCTGGATCTCTGTAATCACCTACCTGCTGGCCTCTCTGCCTTCCTGTCTCCCACTCCCATCCCCGCCTCCACACTTATGGGATTTCAGCCTGATTGACTCAGCCTTACACGGTCTCGCTCCTGTTCCCCTCCTTTGCTGTATTGCAGAATGTCTCTGAGCCCTTTCCCAGGCCATTCCTCTTGTCTGGTCCTCTCTTCCATCCTTCCTTCTGGTTAACCTCTACTCCTTCTCTAAAACACAATTGAGGGAAGTGTCACCTTAACCTGGAAATGCTTTACTGATGCTCTCCTTACCTGAAGTCCATCCACTGCTTTCTGAATTGGGCCGCTGAAAACACTGGGAACTATTTTATTATGTTGTTACCTGTCCTTTCTCTTCCTTCCTTCCTTTCTCTCTCTTTCTTTTCTTTCTTTCTTTCTTTCTTTCTTTCTTTCTTTCTTTCTTTCTTTCTTTCTTTCTTTCTTTCTCTCTCTCTCTCTCTCTCTCTCTCTCTCTCTCTCTCTCTCTCTCTCCTAATTTACTCCTGATGGTCCCTTGGGAGCAGTGATTATATATGTATGTTTGGGTTTCTCTTTATCCCCAGCACCAAGCACAGAACTTTGCATTATAATAAGATTGCATAAAGTTTTACTTACATAATTTCTGGAAAATGGCAGTGGGATAGCATTTTGCTGGGGGTGGATCATAGCCCATTTTCTACCCAACTCTAGAATTGAGTGAGGTCTGACCTCCAGGAATAGACAGAATGAGGTATCAGAGGAAGGGGATGTGCTAGTGTGTGCATTCTGAAGGACTAAGGTCGGTGCTCTTGGTGCAGTTCTGTGAACATGGCACAGCTATGAGCTTTGCATACCACAGCAGCTCAGCTCTGAGGGATTGATAGGTAGGCCTTAGAAAGGACAGAACACCAGTTGAAGTTGAAAATGGATTAGAAGTCCAGGAAAGATTCAGATCTTCAGGAATTATCATTGTGTTCAACCTTGGTATGGTTGCTTCCTTGCTTGGGATGGGAACTGCCTTTGACATGCAGTGGATTCTAACTGGCCATGTTTTCATTTAGTGACCCTGACCACCAAGTCACACCTGATTGAGCCAGGAGTAGGTATCCAACTTCACTGGGGCCAATGAGATTCTCTCTCTCCTAGAATTTAACAATTAAAGTAGAAAACACACAACCTGGAAGGTGACAGTACTGACTCAAGCTATTAGGGCATCTGCCTACCTAAGGATTCAAGTGACCCGCCCCTTAAGATTGTGGGGCTGAGAACCACAACACAATAATCACATGGCAGGACACCTGCACAGAAGAGCACCAAGCATAATAACATGCTGTTATGTTTGGGGTGTGGGGGTGGTACTTGTGAGCTGCCCTACCTGCACACACCCTGCTGGCCCTGCAACATTCTAGCATGGCTGCATTCCTGGCCTCAGACGTAACACTTGTTTTATTGCTTCCAAATTTGGTTGGATGCAATAATTGCACTCTTCTTTCCAACCAACTCAGTCTGTCTGAAGTAGGAGTATGTCTTCTCTCTCTGTCCCAAGCAGCTTCCCAGGGAAGCAGGGCTGTGCTCCTGTCCAACTTGTGCAGTTGGCCTGAAGAGTATGATCTGAAGGTTGCTTGAATCAGAATTCCTTGATGTGATTATGATAATGCAGGTGATTGACCATCTTGCAGATCTATGGAATCATAATCTCTGCGATATTAACAGGTTCCCCAAACGATGAGGGCTGTTGGTCTCAAGACTTTATTGGGGTTGGAAAAAGTGATGAGTTTAGGCTGGGGAAAGAGTGGTTTCCTGCTCCTGCTGCAACACTTCCTAGCTGGGTAATTTTGGCAGGTTGTCCCTTGAGAAGAGGAAATGTGTCATTTATTTTTATCTCTATTCAGCACCTAGAACATAGGTGGTTCTTAACTAGTGTTGAGTGAATGAGTGCTTGCATGAGCGAAGACCTTCATCAACACTGCACGTGTGGAGTGAGAGAGAGCTCAGGGAAAACACCTGCCGGCTGTCCTACACATGGTAGGTGCCCATCAAATGTCGTTTTCTTCCACTCCCTTTAAGAGTGTGGCTTGTCATCGGTGGGTAACTTGAGTCAGGACACCACAGAAATGTGGACAAGATGACAGGTGCACAGAGACCTTTCTGACACCCTAAGCTGATAGGTTCTTTCAGGAAGATCCATACATGCCTTTTTATTCTGCTCCCTATGGTTGCCTTTTCTTGTCCTGGGAGTTGCCAAACCCATAAAGGTCAGCTGAGACCAATTACAGAGGAGAGGGCTATGGATGCCAGTGTGCCACGTGAGGGTTGGGAGGCCACCTGGATATGCCAAGTCTGTGTCCAAAGGTGGAAGAGCATTGTGGCTGTCATCAGCAGCTAAGGGTAGGGGATATAGATGGTTATGTTGGGGATTTGGGGTCCTGGCCATGAATAAATGAATCCTGATCTTAACATTTGATATTATTGGGAAAAGTAGCTGATTTCTCCTAGACCCGATGTTTTTATCTATGAAAGGGTCATAAAGAATCTCCTCTATCTACTCTTAGCATTCTTGTGAGAATCAAAGAAGGTAATGATATACTTATTGTCTCTCTATACAGACCATATGGTGATGCTTTCTGCTCAAAGTGTGGTTCCCCAACCAGTGGTGTAGGCTCCTCCAGGAGCTTCTATAAATGCAGAACCTCAGGCTCCCCCAGAGTTACTGAATCAGAGTCTCATTTTCACATAATCCCTAGGTGATTTCAAGTGCACATTAATGTTTGAGAAGCAAAGACTAAACAATTAAAAGGAATTTTTACTTCTCCAAACACTTTATTTTCCCCTAGAGAGCTCCTGCAGAGAAAAGGAATGTGTTTATTTATCTCTGTTTAATACCTAGAATGTAATTGACCCTTAACTAGTGTTGAATGACTAAATGACTAAATGAATGAATGAATGATCTCACTCTCAGTCACTGCTTGGAGCTTTTTACCGAATATTCCTCCTGCCATAATAGCAGGATGTGTACATGGAGAGCACAGCTGCCTCCCAGCCAGCTGATGCCAACCACAGATGCAGGCATTTAGTGTGTGATTAAGGATAGAGTAATCCACTTAATGTGGGTTGTGGGAGATATTTGGCAAGAACCAAGGGACAGGGATTGGATTTTAGTTTCCAGAGATAATGTCTTCCCCAATAATTTAAAGCCCTCCATAACTTGGGTCACACCCAGACAGAAATCAGCCCTCTTAAGACTGAATTGTGTAAACAGGACCCTTTCTCACTTTTCCAGCAGAATCTTGACTGTAATAGATGCTGTTCAGGTGTTTATGTAACGTTGGGGAGAGGTGAGGGCTTGTCCAGCTGGATCTTTGTGGAGCTGAGACCAAATGAACTTGACAGCTATAAAGGAGAAATGGTTTTTGTTTACTAGATTTTACCACCAGCTAAGTTAATTAAAGAATTAATCTATCCCATCATTCAACAAATACTACAGAGCTTGCCTTGGGGTTACCATAGTGAGCACACTAGCAGTCCCTGCTTCCAGCAATAATTGCCAGCTGGTGAGGACGGAATATGAATCAAGCAATTACAGGGAGGCTTGAGGAAGTACAGACTGATACGGGAGAGCGTGGCAGGCAAACCTGGTGAGGGTGGAGGGGGTGGAGAGACAGTTCCTGCGGGAAGTGACCTTTAGGCTGATACCCAAAGGATTAGGAGGAGTGGAGCCATTGGGATAGGAAGGAGGAAATGAAGCTGGTACAAAGAACAGCAGGGTTCAAGGCCTAGAAGCAAGAGAGAGTATGTCTCTCGATGGAAGTAAAGTAGTAAATGTGCTGGTTGGCTGGAGAGACTGTGTGGGCTGTGTGTGGGTCTGCATGTGAGGTGTGGTGTATATTGAGACATGAAGCTGGAGAGTCAAGCAAGGGTGGGACTCCACAGGGAACTGTGAATCCTTCTAAGAAATTTCCACTTTATCCCCAGGTTAGTTGAGGAAATCTTTGAAAGTGGGTCTGCTATAGTTTCCAGTTCTCCCCTAATGTACCTTTGGGCTCCTGTATCACCGTGGCAATAGTAAGAGATTTTTCTCTGGTCTGCATGCCTCACCCTGCCCTCCTGTGACTCCTGATATGAACCTGGTGCTTGCTTCTTGCTTTGCATCCTTTTATTCTCACCACAGAAGGTCCTAAGTGTTGCCTTATGCATACACTCTCTCACAGAACAGTATTTCTCTACGAGGACTTTATTAGTTCAACACTCCCAGTGGCTCTGCTTCCTGTCTAATATGAGGGCCTTCTCTCTGTGGTCTCTTTTTCCGAGTTCCCCCTGCCTGGCAGGTCAAATAAATCCCTGGCAGCTGTGGGCCTGAGCTGAAAACAGCTGCCCTGTGGGGCCTCAGCAGCAGCAGCACCATGTCCACTGCCCTGGCAGCAGTAAGTCAAGTCATTTCTGTGCAATCAGTTTATGCCCATTCGGGTACCAGCCCCATTTACAATTTGCCTTCATTGCCAAGGTTCTTACTATGAGCTGTCAGCATCGGAAGTTTTTGAGAGTCAAGGCAGCCAGAACACACGATTGAGGATCAGAAGAGATGGCCTGACTTGTGGCCCCTTTCTACCCTCCTTCTGTATTGGGATGAGTCCCCTGAATCTTGGTTTCCACAGCTATAAATAGGGACAAACCAGGGCACTTGCCCTGCCTATTCTCCAGTGAGATCAAACAAAATCCTGGGAAGTGCTCATAAAATTCTATGAAAGAGTTGGCTTTCATTGGTCCTGTGGGCATCCCTGGCTTCCTGCCTGGCCTCTCCACCCCTTTCTGGTGCAGCCCAAGGTAGCTAGAACCCAGGAGTTAGTTGTGCATTTCTTGCCTCCCACAACTAATCACTGCCTTCTTGTCTGAGGCTTTCAGATCACGTTTTAATTTATCATGACTCCTGCACTGTATCACTTAATGCCCAACCCAAGTAGAAACTAGTCCTCCAAATGTAAACATTGTTTTAGGTCATAATTGTCGAGACCAAATAATTTTTGGTGACATAACCCATTTTGAAACATTTTCTTTCTGGCAGACCTATGGCATACACCACCAATTTGCTCCCCTGGTATGTAATTACCTCCCCAAGGTATTTTTTTGAAATATTAATGGAACAACATTAATTTCCAGTTCATTTTAGAGCTCCTGTTTTCCTCTAATTTTTCCCCCCTCTGGAATCTTTAAAAATAGATAGATAGATAGATGAGAGATAGATAGATGATAGATAGATCAAACAAAAGAGCGAGTGATTGTCCCTCTTCAAACAACTGCCCTCCAAAGTCCAAAACACTATGGACACAGACAACAGGGGGGTGAGGGTATGATTTGGGGAGGTTGGGGGGGGCGTTATGGTGGGATAAGGACACATATGTAATACCTTAATCAATAGAGAAATTTTTAAAAAATTCCAAAACACTGACATCACAGCACAAAAGGAAGATAAAGGTTCAAAATATAGTGTTGAAAATGAAATTTAGAGGTTTTCAAAAACTCAATGCATCTTATCCTCATAGTCTCCTTTTATGTCCATTATATGTGGTGGGAATTCCTCTCTTGTAGACAAGGGACCATATTAGAATATCTAGACATTTAGTTATTTATTTATTAAATATATTTTTTATTGATTTCAGAGAGGAAGGGAGAGGCAGAGAGAGATAGAAACATCAATGATGAGAGGGACTCATTGATCAGCTACCTACTGCACACCACCTACTGGGGATAGAGCTCACAACTGGGCATGTGCCCTGATAGGGAATCGAACTTGGGACCCTTCAGTCTGCAGGCTGAAGTTCTATTCATTGAGCCAAACCAGCTAGGGCAGAATCTCTAGACATTTATATGTAGGTCAACCTGAAGACAGCATAAAGGATCCTTTGGAAAAGATAGGGCCCTCACTGATCATGCACTCCCTAAAACCTTGTCCAAACAGCTTCCCCTCCCCCATCACATGCAGATGAAGCTTCTTTCTCTTTGCTTCCAAGTGTTACTCATTTCTTTTCTCCCTATTTTCCACTTATTATTCTTTTGTAGTTTTCTTATCTATCTCCCTAAGTAGACCACGAGCTCCCTGAAGTCAGGGGCTGGGTCTCATTCACCTCGGCACACTTATGACTAACTTCTAGATCAGTGGTTCTCAACCTTCCTAGTGCCACGCGACCCTTTAATACAGTTCCTCATGTTGTGGTGACCCCCAACCATAAAATTATTTTCGTTGCTACTTCATAACTGTAATTTTGCCACTGTAAACAATATGTAATTATATATGTGTTTTCCGATGGTCTTAGGCGACCCCTGTGAAAGGGTCATTCAACCCCCAAAGGGGTCGCGACCCACAGGTTGAGAACCACTGCTCTAGATAGAGGCACTGTTTCATGGTCATCCCGGGCCCCCACCTCAGCCACTCATTCGCCCTTGTCCAGGTGAGTGCCACAGAGTCCTAACTGGATTTTCCTGACTTTAGTTTACCAGATGTCTACACCATCTTTTCCATAGGAGCCAGAGAAGTTTTTAAGATCTATAATCACATCAATCCTTCCCTGTTGAAACCCTTCAATGACCACTCAAATCCTCTGGGTGAGCCTAGACTTTCTCGTGGCTCAGGGGCCCGTTCATCACCAGGACCGGGCTTAGTTCTCTAATCTCATCTCCTTTCTCCCCTCACAGTCAAAGCTCCAGCCAGCGACTGAACCATGACAATTCTTTTAGCCATAACCGGTTTGGCTCAGTGGATAGAGCGTCAGCCTGCAGACTGAAGGGTCCCAGGTTTGATTCCGGTCAAGGGCATGTACCTGGGCTGCGGACACATCCCCAGTAGGAGGTGTGCAGGGGGCAGCTGATTGATGTTTCTCTCTCACTGATGTTTCTAACTCTCTATCTCTCTCCCTTCCACTCTGTAAAAAATCAATAAAGTATATTTAAAAAAAGAAAATTCCTTTAATGCACCCAACTGACATTTACTGAGCAGTTGCTATGCCAGCTACTTTCTGGTCACTCAGTCTGCATTATTAATAAGCCACATACCCCACATGATGGTTTTTATTATCCATTCCCATTTACAGATGAGAAAACTGAGACTTGGAAAGAAGAGAAGGCATGTTCTAGAGCAGATAGTTAGCTAAAGGAACTTCAAGTGTTATCACCAGGCCTGTGACTCCTGGGCCTGAGATTCTATCCCCCACATTATGTGGAAGAAGATGCTATAGGTTTAGAATGATATATACGTAAACCAAAAACCATGGTAACCACAAACCAAAAACCTCCAAAAGATACACAGAAAAAATACATAGAAAGGAACCCAGCACTTTCAATGGCAAGAGTCCAAGGAGGCTTCACCAGGCAGTGGAATTGGGACTAAATTTCAGTGGATAAAAGGGATTTGTCCAGGTAGAGAGAGAGAAAAAGGCTCTGCCGTGCAGGTGAAATGCCAGAGTTGGGCTAGCAGAGGGGAAGCCCTAGTACATCAGAGGGGAAGGGAAGGGATCCCTTTGGCTGAAGCAGAGTCTGGGGAGGGGGCGGGGAATTGTGGGAAGGGCCTATTGCCTTCTGGGAGCCCAGTGGCAGTGTAGGGCCCAGACGCTGGGGCTGAGTCTCTGGGATAGTCTGAGAGATGCGGATCCCCTTCCAGCAAACAGGTAGGTGGTCTGAGTCCAGTGCTGTTTGGGAGAAAAAGTAGAAAATTCAGGGAGTGTGGGACAAGGGAGGGAGCTGGTTGGAACGCCTGGTAAGAATGCTATTGCAGCAGTCCTGACCAGAGACCAGACAGGTGGCTGTGCTCTTGCAAAGTAAAGTGCTGATCCCACAGGCATTTAAAGCCACCTTGGGCTATAATTTGCTTTTTGATGATCCTGCTGATCCTGTTGCTATTGATGTCTAGGGACTTCAGAGACACTTTAGAGTCACCCCCTGGGTGGCCAGAAGCCTGTGTGTGGCACTTACAGGGCCCTCCCCAGGGCCAGGCCAGGCCCTGCCCCCTGCCCCATTGGTGGGAGAGCTTCCGGCAACTCCTCTGGCAGCCTCCTGGTTTTTTATCTAGGGTTGCTTGTCATAGTGTGGGCTCATCTTCCCAATCAAACAGGAGTTTTAGCATAGAAATACTTTTTCAGGACATTCAGGTACCAACCATGTGGTCACGTGCAAAGCACTTGTATATACTGAAGTCATACCCTGCTCATCACCACCCTCCCCATGAAACATGCAAGCAAGAGCCACTAAACACTGCTTCTGCAGTGTGAAGCAGTGCGCCAGTGTAATAAAGACCTCATTTGAGAGCGAGGGGAAGAGATAGGTGCATCTGACCAGCATCCTGGCCAAAGCACAGGTGAGTCAGGTTACACAGAAAGCCCTCACTGGGCTGATTCGGGATCCACCTGTTCTTTAGGTCCAGCCCACTGGGCCTCAACCTGTTCAACAGAAGCCAGAGGCCTCCAGAGACTCCAGCCAGAATAGAAAGGAATTAGAGCCTTCCAGGTGAGGATTCCATCAAAGCGGACTTTAGTGAGAGTACAGAGCCAACACATAGTAGGACTTAAGGGCATCTAATCAAAACAAGTCTGAGAAAACTCTGTTTTTTTTTTTTTTTTTTTTTTTTTAAATATTCATTCATCCATTCATTAATTCACTATGTGGGTTTACTTGATTGTTGAATGAGACAGGTTTTCAGGTTCTTGTGGGGAGGAAATATATCTCGTTTATCCATGTATCATCAGGGGGCCTCTAACATCTTTCTTGAAATTTCTTAAGTGGACATTTTTGCCTAATCGTCTGAGCATGTATGTATATATATGAATATACTAGAGGCCCAGTGCACGAAATCACACAAGACCCAGACCCGTCGTGCCAGCAGGACCCCAGACCCGCCTTGCATGAGACGTGGGCCCCACCTCTGCTACATGAACCGTGGGCCCCGCCTCCGCCATGCCAGCCCCACTAGCCCCCCGTGAGCCCCACCTCGCCACATGAGCCACAATTCCCGGCCTACAAGAGGTGCTCCATGCACCTCCTGGTGACCAGTTGGTTGTTCCGCCGTTACAGCGTCACGACCACAGGCCTTTTATGATAGAGATATCTGGATGTTATACATACACTGGAAGAATTCATAGCAAGCCCAACAGAGACCACTTCTGGGGAGCAGGATGAGAAGTGGGGGTGCTATTTCAGGACCAGTGATAAGGGCTGTCTGTTACTGCACTGTACAATTCCCAGGGGACTAGTCATTGAGATGTGAATCTCTACTTCACAAATTTAAACAAAAAGTATAAAAACAGAAAAATTATGACACCATATGTGATTTTGACTTTCTTTTCAGGGTTTTTCTTTATTTTTCCAAAGTGTCCAAAATGGATGGCCATCTATAGTAATAAAAGTATAATATGCTAATTAAACCAGATGTCTTTCTGGACAAAGCCGGGGCTGTGAGGGAAGCCCAGGTCCCGGGTGCCTGCCAGCAGCTGGAGGGAAGCTCAGGTCCCAGATGCCTGCTGGCGTCCGGAGGGAAGCCTGGGTCCTGGGTGCCAGAGGGAAGTCGGTGCTGGCAGCCAGGGGAAGGAAGGCCTACTCTTGCACAAATTTCGTGCATCGGGCCTCTAGTCTATATGAAACTGTGTAATATGCAAATGGACTGGACAGCAGAATGACCAGTCACTATGATGCACAGTGACCACCAGGGGGCAGATGCTCAGTTTGGGAGCTGCCCCCAGCCCACAGGCCCCAATCACTTGATTGGAGGGGGTGGGGCGGGGGGACTGCTGGCCAACCTCTTGCTCCCTCCCCTGTATGGCAGGCTCCAATCGCCTGATGGGGAACTGGGAACCGGGGGTGGGTGGCAGCAGATGAGGCAGGTAGGGGGCAGGGCCAGCTGCTGGTAGCCGGGGAAGATGTCCCTGATCGCAGGCCAGGCCTAGGGTCCCTACCCATGCATGGATTTCATGTGCCATGCCTCTAGTATTTTTTATATTTAAAAATGGTTATAACTAATGAGTTGCGGAAAATTTAAGAAATATTAAAAGTATTAGGAGAAAATAAAACTCACTCGCATTTTACCAACCAGAAAAAAAAAAACTACAATTAACATTTTACTTCATAAAGTTTGTTTTATAGTTTTAAATCTTAACATGGCTTTTGTTCTTTGAATGACTGTGAGTCATACAAAAAAGAAAGTAAAAATCGCTTCTGACATACCACCCAGGGATGACCTGCTGTTAATGTTCTGTGCATTTTCTTCCTGTCTTTTCCTGTATTAATTACAATCATAACTCCCATTTGGTAAGTACTTAGTTTGAGCCAGACAATGTGCTCAGTGCTTGCCAGACATCATCTCATTTAATTTCCACATGAGCCAGAGGTGAGGTTGCCAGCCACAACTTATAGCAAATACAAACCACAGGCTGAGAAGCTTGTATCCATAACAACTTGAACCCAGCATTGACTAACTCCAAAGCTTTCTTAGCGATTCTGTATACTCATTCCAAGTCATGTGTGCATTAGGTGCACACACACCCTCTACATGCACATGTGCACACAGACACAGGTGCACAGACATGCACACATACAAGCTGTGATGACACCGTGTCTTCCGTTTTGCCTTCTGTTTTATTTTTTTACTTAATATTATATGGTGAGCATGTCATGATGTCATGTAAACACTTTTAGAAAGCAGTTTGATACACTTGGATTTCTTTTAAGTTAAATTTTAAGCAAAACAGTCTTTTTTAATGGATTTGAGGCCATTTATTTCTTTGTATACAAAACACATTCAGTTTTACTTCTCTATTCAGACTAGACTATACTTTCAAAGATCTTGGAGTCTTGCTTCAGTTATACTAGCCTCCAGGTTCATGTCTTTCTTTTTTTTAATCCTCACCTGAGGATATTTTTTCCATTGATTTTTTTAAGAGAAAGTGGAGGAGAGTAAAGGAGGGGAGTAAGAGAGAGAGAGAGAGAAGGGAATAAACTCGCAACCCAGGTACATGTCCCTGACTGGGAATCAAACCTGAGACCCTGCAGTCCGCAGGCTGATGCTCTAACTACTGAGGAAAACAGACCAGGGTTCTTTTCTTTTTTTATAAAACATTTTAAATGTTGACATTATTGCAGGTGCCCCCTTTCTCTGCCTTTGCCCACCTCCACCCAGCCCTGCCTCCACCTCCCTTGGCCTTCATAGCAAATCCTTCTTGAAGCGCTAACCTCTATAGATAACTGGACTTTGTGATCAGGTCCCCAGACCTACTACAGAACCAGTCCTTATGGTCTTGTCCCTGGCTTCTTGTCCCTGGCTTTTTCCTAATCTATCTCTGTTTCCTCCTCAAGCTGAGAGCAGGGGCTGTGACCACTGGACTGTGCAGTGTCAGAGGGAGCTACCTGTCCAAATGTCTGCAATTCATGACTGGACCTCCTGGGAGCATGGCTTCATGGTTTCAGAGCCCTTCTCTCACTTGTGTGAGTATCATGTGTTCAGTGAATAACTCCTCATGGCATTTTTCAAATCAAGAAATTGATGGACAGGATAAGAAATCGGGATACTGGGAATGCAGAACCCGCAACAAGAATTCGGGCACAGAGCGCCAAACTTTTAGTTGGATCCAAACTGTTCACATCTACTAGTAAACTAGAACGGATAAAATAAATAGATAAGTAGATAAATTAAGTGGAACAGATCACCTTGGCCTCCTCAGTTCCAACATGAAAATGATGCGTACTGGGGACTCCCAGGGGGACACAGAGGATGTAGGAATCCTTGAACCTACACCACGGAGAACCTGTTAGGAAAGAAGAGGCATCTTTCTCAGCTGACTGGTGTTCTGCAATACTTAGTTTGAGAAATACTGTTTTGTAGGTTTTCTGTATAATGTGATTCTGTAATTTAGTTTCTTTCAACAACCAATTAGTTCCTGGCTACTCAAAGCAAGGTCCTTAGACCCGTGGCATCAGCAATCTTCTAGGGGGCTCCTTAGAAACACAGAATCTGGGCTCTTCCTGCCCCACCCCTCCCCCATCCACAGATTCGGAATTTGCATCATAATTGAGAAACCTAGTCCTTCGCAGACATGTTCAAGTTGAGACAGACACGCTGATGTGCAGGACACAGAAGTTCTTAGAAAAAGAAAAGTGTCCTACAGAGGTCATTGAATGTCACAAAGTGGGTCCCATGCACATGCCCGATGAAATGTAGATGGCACAGGATGTGAGCACAGCCTCTGCAACAGGTTCTGCTCTCCACTCAACGATGATCCCCAACAACTGGGAGCCCCGGGTTCCTCCTGGGTCTTTGTCCTTTCCTTTTAAGGAGAGCAGGCAGCCCCCTCGCATGTCCACATTTGGAACAAGAGCGATGCACAGCCACATCCCATTAGCTAATAGTGAGGCCCCCCGAGAGGGGTTTCAGCTGGGAACACACGGCTAAAGCCCCTTTAATGGCCTCGTCAGCTGTCAGGGCTGTAAACACATTTCTTCCCATTCAGAACCATTTGCCCCTCTCTGTGACCTCTCAGGGCTCTGGGACCCCGGCCACGTGGCCCAGATGGCATAATCTGTCAGGGCAAAGCAGGTGACAGTGGGGCTTGCTGTTAGATAATCAGAGACTATAATTAGCTAGGGTGGAAGCGATAATAGGGCCAACTGCAGGGCTGGGGCCAGGGGAGCCCTTGATGGGTAGAGTGGCAACAAGAGAGAATGACTTGCTCTCTCCCCCTCTTTTTTCCCTCCCCACTCCCATATGATGTTTCTAGCACTTGGAGTGTGTGTGCCTGAGAGGGAAACAGGGCTTCATCCTCAATGAGGAAGGCCAGAGTTGAGCATTACTACAGCAATTTAGTGAGTAGTTTGGCAGCAGATCAATTTTATTTCATAGGAGCAAAAATTTATGGTTCCGTTTGGTAACTAGTTGGCTACCAGGACCTGGGGTGACCAATGGTAGGGAAGGGCTATAGAGGATTAGAACATGATTCTTGGGTGTCAGACATACAGGCATTCAGATCCTGGCTCTGCCACCCACCACTCAGGCAGCTTCAAGCTGGTCAAGCCCCTCTTCCATCAAAGACAGGAGACATCACACCACTCCCCTCCTGGGCCATTGTCAAGGTTAAGTGAATATCACCATCAATACCTCCTGGAAGGAAACACACCTGACATAGAGGAGGAGTGGAACAGAACCAACCAATCTAAACATTCTTCCTAATAGACCAAATTCGGGCTCTGGAAATGCAGTTATGCTGATCACAAAACAGTTGAGAAGTGAGGTTGGCTTTACTTGTAACTTATATCAGGAGACAGGTCTTTGCATTTCCTACATCAAAATGTGAGAGATGGGGTGGGGGTGGGGGGGCGGTCATCAGCTCATGAACCCTGGAGCACTGTTTACTGTTTGTCCTGTGTTGTTGGCAGTCGGTGGGTGTTTTCTAACACAGCACATATTGTGGAGTTCGCTGGAAACACTGTCAACACTTTCTCTCTCTCTCTCTCTCTCTCTCTCTCTCTCTCTCTCTCTCTATATATATATATATATATATATATATATCTTTCCTGAGAGAGGCAAAACAATAAAAATAAAAACCACCTATCATCCCAGTAATAACCAGTTGACAATTTGGTATATATTTTTCTAGATCCATATGGAGTCACCTATTATTTTTTCACCAAATTGGTCATCATATTTGTTTACTTGAATCATTGATTCCCCCCTCCACTTAATATGTTTAATATTATTCTATGTCAACAGGTACATTTCTATAACATCCTTTTATTCCAGATTTTCTATCATAGTTTATTAGCTCAATTTACCAAGAATTCTACCAATCTTTTTCCACTACCATTTTTTTATTGAGATGTTCACATACCATAAAAATCACCCTTTTCAAATTTATATTCAGTGGTTTTTAGTATAGTCACAAGGTTGAGCAGCCAAACTGTTTTTTAATTCAAGGACATTTTCATCACCCCCAGAAGAAATCTCATGTCCCTTTGAGGTCACTCCCGATTCCTTCCTCCCTCTAGCCCCTGGCTAAGTCACTATAATACTGTTAAGATTTCAAAAGTTACTGACCCAATTCCTCACCATTGGATGTAACCTGCTTGCAACCATGTATGATTTGAAGCAATAGTGTACTAGAATGATCAGTCTGTGAAATTTGGTCCCGTTATGTTTTTGAGCTATGTTAGAGTTAATGTACATAGGCTGTTTGAATTTGAAAAGGAGTGTTACATTTTTGGATGATGTGGTTTCGGGAAAATTTAGAAATAAAACAAATCTCTAAATCTGCAGAATGATAAACATTCTTTGGGGATTTCCCGAGTGTGGTCACTGAAAATACTGCCTGACTTTGTAAAATGACGTTACTGTGCCTCATCACAGGAGAGGCCAATTCCTGACTCCCCCTCTTTGAGTGACAATCAAAATTGTGTTTTTTGTCTCTCTGAGCAGCATTTGAACCTGGTATAAAGAGGGGTAAGTGGGAGGGGGTGGGTGGAACCAATTCTGTTCAGTTTCTAGGAGTAATTTTTTTAATTTGACTTAAAAAAATTGACCTTAATCTGATATGAAAGAAATCTGGTAACTATATTTTAATAATCATATATACATTTGCATACATATATATAATATTCAAAAATTCATTCTCATAACAATAATAATAATAACAATTATAATTATAATAATAATTATAACTCCCAAGAATTAGGAAGCCATAAAACTATGACAGCGGTTCTCAATCTGTGGTCGCAACCATCAGAAAACACATATAGCATATCAGATATTTACATTACGATTCATAACAGTAGCAAAATTACAGTTATGAAGTAGCAACGAAAATAATTTTATGGTTGGGGGTCACCACAACATGAGGAACTGTATTAAAGGGTCGCAGCATTAGGAAGGTTGAGAACCACTGGACTATGAGGACCAGCTGCTCTACTCAGTGTTTCTTATGAGTTACTTCATTCAACAGCCTATAGGGTTGTTAAGGAATGGAGGTTGGAAGTATTTAACAACCCAAGTGGTGGTCAAGCAACAGGCTATTCTGGAGTCCGTTTTGGTACTTCCTTCACCCCTCAGTAGGTTCCCCATTCCCAGTGCCAGGCTCACCCCTGCCCCCTGCCCCACCCTGTCTCATTGACAACGCCAAGTTCTTCAAATCTCCCTGGAGGTCCTACACCCAGAAACAACTGGGGTTTATTGAAGAAAACATGGTTTGAAGCTTGTTTCTGCCACTTACCATGGGCATGTTACTTAACCACTCTGTGGCCCAGTTTCCCCATGTGTGTAATGGGTACGAATATGGACTCTATGCCTTTGTGGTGATGGTAAGATAATTGTTTGAAAGGAGACTGATTCGTGCTCAAGTGCTGCTTGACCATCATGGCAGAGACGGTCTGGTCTTGAGGTGATGTATTGGCACTGAGCCTGACCCCTAAGGTCTGGGTGGTCAGCAAGCTCTACCCCATCATTTGATGTTTGAGAAAAGTAAGGTCTGGAGAGCCAAAAGACTTGTCTAGAGTCACACTGCTTTCTGGCTGTGAAACTTTATAGTGATTCTATATAGTGATCTCATTGGTTTCAGTTGCTTTGTCCAAAGCAAAGACTGTGGTGGCTTAGAGGATGGAGCTCTATTTCTGTTCTCAATGCTAATGTGGTTCCCTTATTTATTCCTTGGTTTCATCTACAGGGCAGAGGTCATTGGACTCCCTTTATGTGTCCAGTGGGCACTGGGATCTGACATGTATTTAATCCCCAATGAGAGTCAGGCACTGTACTCTCAGTATATTCTAACAATTGTCTTGTGAGGAAAACCTACTCTTACCCATTTTAAGGATGTGGCAGAAAAATCAATCCCTGCCCAAAGTTATACAGATATGAAAGAGTAGGATTTAGGAAAATTGCACCCTGGTCAAGAGCTCTTCCATGAACTCATTGTGTGGCCTTGGGCAAGTTACTCAGCCCCATCTGTCTCCAGTAATAATAGTACTCACCTAAAAGGGGTGGTGAGGGTATTAATGCTTGTAAAGTGCTTGGAAGAATGCCTGGCATGTAGTAGGAGCTCAATAAATGTCAGCCTGACAGAAAACAAGGTAAGCAAAATATGATAGGGTTTTGTCGGAGTCCAAGGCTTGTATTTACTCTGCTCCTTCCTCAAAAGGAATCAGGCAATTGAATTTCTACTAAGAAACCCAAGTGAGATTCAGGATTGCAAGGCATTGAAAGCGTGGCATCCTCATTAGAAAACACACCCATTCATGCACACACACACACACACACACACACACACACACTCACACACTCACTCACACAGCTACTTTTAATAGCTGGTAAGAGCCAGAGAAAATCCAATTATAGATGAATCAATCGATTAACAAGAAAGGGGGCTGGAGAGAGGAAAGAATGTTGGAGAGACACAGAGCCAAATTACCACTGGCTAATAGAATTAAGGGTCTGTGGAAGGAACTGGGAGAAATAACAAAGAGACAGGGCTGGGGACTGGTCACAGCTCTGTAATGATTTGATTTTTCCTGGGCCCTGGACTCCAAAGAGCAGTTACTGAGCCAGCACCCCAAATGATCACATTGGAAAGAGCCAGAATTGTATTGGGCAAATTATAGTTTGCAGAGAAATGGGCCATGTGTGGCTTCTGGAACAAGAGGATTATGTTTGGGTTAAACAGATGTTCATAGTTCAGGATGAAAGCAGAGGGCCCAGGTATCGCTACCACGGAGTGGGGTAGGGACCTTTTTTTCTTGGTTAAAAAAGATATAGTTAAGAAATCTTGTCCTGCCTCTCAAAGAAATAGCTCATATTAAGTCAAATTTCTGTCTTGAATACAAAAACTTAAAAAAACTTGGCATGCATTTTTAACGTTATTTTCTATTTTGGGGGGATGAGGGGATCAGAGGGAGGTGGGGCTATTAATCCAGCAGCAATCTCTACAGCTGTGTCTATTCTCTGTGGGTTTAGAATAACATCCGTTTCTATGTACTTATGGAAAGGCGTCCTTAACTAGGCCACATAAAGAGCCAGCACATCTATAAATAAATTAAGGAGGCTGTGTGGTGTGGAAGTTGCCCCTCTGGCTGAGGCCTCACCCGCCCTGCCTTGCAGCTGTCCTCTTGCGCCTGGCCTGGCCAGTCCTGCACTATGGTGGATGAGGTTACCAGTTATGGGACAGGGCCAGTGGGGATGACACTTGTGGGATTGACACAGGTACCAAGGTTGGGCTTCTCCGAGGATGGGGGCTGGACCAGGAGCCTCTGGCCCTGGACTCAGCCAGTGCAGGGGACCAGGCTGCAGTCACCTTGTGGGAGCCAGCTGCACCTAGCCCAAGCTCAGGCTGGGCAGGGTTACCCAATGGTGGTGTTGGGGTGGGGAGTGGGGAAAAGGAGAGGAGTGGCAGGGACAGATAGAACAGGAACAACAAAATAACCCTGACTATGTAAGATTGAACAGAGCAAAGGCAAGGGGAGGGGGAACAGGAAGAAGGGAAGCTTTTGCCCGAGTCTAGGAGCCTGATCCTTTCTTGCTATCCCAGGATGCTCCCTTCAGAACAGGCATGAGGGACCAACAGTTCTACTGGATTTTTTTTTTTCTGCACACTAAGAGACTTAAAAAACTAAAAAGACAAAAATCAACCCTTTGCACTAGAGAAATTGGGCTTTCCTGGGAATCTTGTCTTGGAAGGACCTCGGTACTCAAAGTGCCGTTCCCTGCATCAGCAACATCAGCATTTCCTGTTGGAAAGCAGCCTTAGGCTCTGCAGACCCACAAGTCAGAATCTGCAGTTATGCAGGATTCTCAGGGAGCTGCATGCCCATTCCATCTACCACACTGGTCCTTAATCCTGGCTGCACAAGAGAATCACCTGAAGTTATGGGTTGACTTGTGTCATTCAAAAAGTTTTTGAAGCCTTAACCCCCAGAACCTGTGAGTGAGACCTTGTTTGTAAACAGGGCCTTTGCCGATAGATGCTCAGCATCACTTGGATGGGCCAAATCCAATATCACTTATAAAGAGGGGGGATTTGGACTCAGACAAATATGCACAGAGGGAAAATGGCATGGGAAGGTGAAGGCAGAGATGGGGGTGGAGCAAAGGAATGTCACAGATTTCTAGTAATTCACCAAAAGCTAGGAGAGAGCATGGAGCAGATTCTCCCTCACCCCCTCAGAGTCCATTTACTCATCCATAAAGTGAGGTCAACCATAGGGTATAAGATTCAGTGAATATTTACTATGGACAGGACACCATTCTAGGTGCTTTACATATGTCAACGGTTAACAACTTCAGGAAGTAAATGTTATTAAGTGTCTTCATTTTACAGATTAGGTGACTGAGATACTGAGAAATTCATGAACTTACCAGGTCAAAAACCAATTGTTTGCAGAAGCAAGAGTCAAGACCAGGATCTCTGGCTGCAGAGCCCGGGTCCTTGTCCACTGTCATATCCTGCCACCCTAGGCTGTTCACCATCCCAACTCATCTTAGGGAACAGACATAGCGGTCTGTGAAGTGTTGTTCAAATGAGTGCAGGATGAAAAAGATGATGATAATGACAAAGAATAAACTGCTTCTTTGGTAAAGGAGTGGACTTTCTCATAGGGTCTTAGGTTATTGATTGATTATGGATGAAAGAGAGAGAGAGAGGAGAGATAATTACATATAGATGAAATTCCTGCCTAGCACAGAGGAATGGCTGTCCCAATTTCAAAGGTGAGGAAATGGAGGCTCAGAAAGTTGATGTGCCTCATCCAAGTTAGTGGCGATGCTTAGATTTTACTCAAGAATTCTCTGATTCTGAGGCCAGTGCTCATCTGCCATCTCTCTTAGCTCCTGGGCAGACAGGAATCAGCATTTCTTGAGTACAGTTAAAATTCAGTCTTCTTTCTTGTTCTCTCTCTTTTGCTTATCATCAATTTGTGAGGAATTCTGCACATTGTTCATCATGGAGAACTCAACAAAGGCAATTCCACAATCCCTGCATTTAGGGAGCTGAAATTCTAAATTATTATAGAATTATATCTTTTGTAAGAAACAAGACTTTCCCTGGCCAGTGTGGTTTAGTTGGTTGAGCGTAGTCTGAGCTCTGAACGGTTGCAGGTTTGATTCCTGGACAAGACACCTGTCAGGGTTGCTGGCTTGATCTCCAGTCAGGGTTACGCAGGAGGTAACTGATCAGTGTTCTGCTATCATTTCTCTATCTATCTCTATCTCTATCTCTATCTCTATCTCTATCTCTATCTCTATCTCTATCTCTATCTCTAGCTCTAGCTCTAGCTCTAGCTCTATCTCTATCTCTATCTGTCTATCTTTCAAAATCAATACAAACTCTTTTTAAAAAAGAAAAGAAACAAAACTTACCTAAGGAATCTCACTCTGAATATGGAGAAGGATGCCGAGGCCAAAGGACAGGCTTCTTCCCTCCTCTCTCACACTCTCCCATTTATTAGAATCTGGACTTAAGTGTTGTGTCCAGTGCCAAATGGACTTGATTTGTATAACCTGAAAGTCAGTCTAACAAAGCCAGACCAGCTGCCTCTTTCTAGCTTCAAGGTCTCTCAGGAATAGGCACATCAAAGACAATGTTATTTCCAATCTCATTTCTGCTTAAGCAGATTGGCTTTTCACTATTATGTCCTGGGCTAGTTTCTAAGATATCACATGTTACAAATCAGAATTAGTTACGATGATGTGTGCGAGGTTAACTTTGATGGGAAAATGCACATAAAGCAGAGCAGCACAAGAACGATCAAACTAAAAGGCACATGTATTTGTTTTCCCAAGGTAGACATGTACAGATCTAACAAAATTCAATAAACATGTCCAGAGAAAACCTCAGGCTCAAGATAGTTATGCTTCCTTAGAGGTGAAAAGGAAAACAGCCCACTAGGTGTGGCTCAGTAGTTGAGCATCGACCTATGAACTAGGAGCTCACTGTCCAATTCCTGGTCAGGGCACATGCCTAGATTGCGGGCTCAATTCCCAATGTGGGGGATGCAGGAGGCAGTTGGTCAATGATTTTTCTCTCATTATTGATGTTTCTGTCTCTCACTCCCTCTCCCTTTCTCTCTGAAATCAGTAAAAATATATTTTAAAAAAATAAAGTAAAGGAAAATAGAAGTGTTTTGTCCCTAGGATGTGCTAGGCAGTGAGTTAAACCCTTTCACTACATTATCCATTTAATTTTTCCAGCAACCCTGAAATAAATATAGTGTTATACAATAGGGATGGGGATTATCTGAGATGATATCAGTAAGACACCAAGTTCATTCACTAGCACCTATCAATTGTTCAATAGTGGGGGCCATTATTATTGTTGCTTAAATCCATTTGAAAAGTAAGAGTGCGAAGGCTCAGAAAGATTCACAAATTGTCCCTAAAGTTACACAGCGAATGCTGCCTGCCTGGAGTGGCTCAGTTGGTTGAGCATCATCCTGTGCTGGTTTGATTCCTGGTCAGGACAAATACCTGGGTTGTGAGTTTGATGCGCGTGTACGGAAGGCAACCGATTGATGTTTCTCTCTCACATCAATGGTTATCTCCCTCTCTTCCCCTGTCTCTCCCCCTTCCTCTCTGTAAGCATGTCATTCGTGAGGATTAAAAAAAAATTACACAGCTAAGCAGTGGCAGAACAAGGGTCTAACACGGACTGACCAAAGATCACTCATGCACTTTTTGCAGTACCACAGTGTTCCCGAGTGGCATTTTTTTTTTTTTTTTTTTTTTTTTTTTTTGGCGGAAAGACAAAATGTGACATGTGCCTCTTTATTTATTCATTTTTCTAAAATCACCTGGAGTTTTGAGTTCTGGTTCCCCTGAGCCAGCCCTATTCTTGGACTGGTGTGTGTGTGTGTGTGTGTGTGTGTGTGTGTGTGTGTGTGTTGTTTCTTTTTCTCTAATTATCTAGGCTCATTAATAAGAGGCCACCAGTTCTTTCTAGAGTCCCTGGCTCAGCTCAAATTTTAAAGGAAACATGTGAGAAACCAGAGAACACCGTCACCATCACCATCTGCTACAGGCCTTTCTTAAGCCCCATACTAACAAATTCTTCTCTCCATTGTGACTCACACCCAATCACTTGCCCCTCCTCCCAGGCCAATCCAGTTGTCTGACTCATGCTGGCTTCTGAGAGTCTCAAAATAGCCATAAATTTAAGCCCAATCCTTCAAGGTCAAGGAGCACCCTAGTTTAAGCAGAACCATTGTGGTTGCACACGCCTTCTCCTTTGGCCAAGGGGAACTCCAGGCCTCTGTGGGTTTTCCTCTTGCAGCTAATTGCTCTCTCCTTGTTCACCCTGAGAGAACCATCAGTCAGTCAAGGGGGCACTTATGGGTCAGAGATCAGGTCACAGAAGCCCAGGGCTGAGATATCAGGTGATTTCTGGGGCTTTGTAAAAGAATTAGATACTGGGAAAGCCAAGTCCTTTGTCCAGGGAAACATTAGGAATCCCAGCAAAAGCAGAGGCCTCTTAGTGCTGTGTCATCACAGGCCACTGGGCTGTGGCTTCATGGGCGGGTTATAATTAGCAGGCAGCTCATCCTGGAGGAAAGCAGAGAGTGAGCCTCGGAACTGGTCCTCCTGCCTCCGGTTTGGCTTCCCTCCAGCCTGCCCAGTCATCATGTCGCTTGCATGCTCATGATCTTTAATGACTTCCCCTTAACCTCTACTTAACAAGAGGAAGAGTATTTTTATAGTTAAAATGGAAAGGGAAAAAACACACATCTTCCCTCCCCTCTACTGTCCTGCTTCATCTGACCGGCTTGTGGTGTCTAAAGCTGTTATACCGGTGCCTCTTCTCATTTACCAGGCAGAGCAAGGCATTTGTTCCACTGTGTGGGCTTTCTTCCAGCCCAGCCCTCACTGTATGTCACTGTACTCTGGTTTTCTATTTAATCATCTATCTTCTCAACCATGGCATGAACTTCTCAAGGGACAAGACCTGTTATCACAAGCCACATAGCCGGTGTTGAAATGTTATAAATGATGGGTGACATAACTCAGAGTTCCATGTTGTCATGAATCTGTCATTTTTAACATATGACTCACATAGTTATCTGGTCAGTGTCATTGAACCAATGGACTAGGGAAGGAAACTGGGAAGACTTGTGAAGAAAGTTTTTAGAAATTTGGTCAGGGAGTGGCTATATCCTTTCCCTGTTTGTTGCACTGTCCAGAACTCAGCCAACTCAGTCACATCATGACAGCTAACAGGGAAGAAGCCAGAGAAATGTTACTAGACTATTGTCCTAAAGAAATGAGAAACCGATTTGGTAAATGACTAGTCCATCTCTGCTTCAAAGCATCTCTTTGGATCAGCAGAAAATTGATTTAAAGGACATAAGAATAAAGTACTGTTGCAAAAGTCCATGTTAGAGATGATGGTAAATGGTAAGAATAGAAATTAGAGAAACAATATAAGATCCTCCTAGATACAGAGTGTCAGGCCTTAAACTGTGGATGGGTGAGGAAGCATGAGAGGAAAAAGATGACCCTGAGGTGTCTGTCCTGGTTGGGGATGCATTCAGGAAATTCTAGGAATTACAGGAGGAGGAACAAGTTTGAGAGGAGTAGAAATGGGTGGGAATGGTACTAAGCATGTTGAGTTTGTACTACTCATAGGACATATAAGTGGTCATTGGAATGACAGGTTGGGCTTAGAGAAAAGGCCAGAATTGGGAGAGGGCTGAGTAGGGAAGGGTGGCATATACAAAGCCAAATAAATATGGGATTCTTTACTGAGGAAGAGAAGAGAAAAAAGAAATGGCAAGAAGGAAGAAGAAAAAGTAATTCTCCCAAAGATCCAAACCATAGAAGTTTTCTGGAGAATTTCACGTTTTTCTCCTATAGAGTCTCTTGACCTTAATGGATATTTATAAGTCCTTACTATAGCCAGGAGCCATGCTTTGTGCTAGGAGAGCACCTCTCCATGCTTAAGTAACTCAGTTTAGTTGGGGGAATGGTTGGGGCTACCATAGATGGGTCTTCCTCATAGCCAAGGAAAGGTTTCCTATTCAAGGTAAGTTATGAGTCACTAAGAGGGAAATTTCCTCTTGTATGCCTGGAAATCACCGTTGAAAGCTCACAAGTTTTGACTAAACATTTTGCCTTTTTTTTTTTTTTCTTTTTTTTTGGTCATAAACATGATGTAGTGGAAAGAAGATGGGTTTTGGAGAGAAGTAATAGAATGTACCACCTAACAGTGATTGGCCCTGGGCTAATAACTTATACTCTCTGACCTTGGGTCTTTATTTATTACATGAGAATGATGATAGTAACACTGGGTGCACTGAGGGTAATCTACCACTACTGGAAGTTGTTGATATTAAATATGAAGTGTTCCATAATAAGAATGACAGTAAGATGATGATGGCAGCTAACAAACAGGCCTGCTCTGGGCCAGGGTTACCATAAGTGCTTTATGATAATACTTCAATTAATCTCCATAACAACTCTATCAGTAGAACTATTATTATCTATTCCCTTTTGATGAATAAGAAAATGAAGCAGCAGAGGACTCAGGTTCTAGAAACACTAGAACCAGTTATGGATGCAACCTTGAGAATGAACAAAGATAGGGGTTAGGGGATTTGGTAGATAGAAACACACTCACTGCCCACTGGGAAGGGTTCTGGAAACAAAGAAAATGGCCTGGGGTATTGAAATGTGAGAAAACGGGTAGCAGAGGAATGAGAAACAAATAAAACTCTGCAATATTTTGTCAAGGATTGCACAGATACCAAATGGTTCATGCATACACTTGGACATTCAATGTTCTTTTATTCAACACAACTCTTTGTCAGGCTGTGGGACAGGCTCTAGCATACCCCCTTTGCCTGGCTTCCAGAGGCTCCTGGTAGTTTCCAGGAAAGGCAGAGTGATGGACAGGCAGAAATCTGAAAGCACATTTCATTAGTTTCCATCATCTCATAAAGTGCATAGGTGGATATTTTTGCTTGTTTGTTTTTCCCTATCCCACATTCACTTTTTTTCTTTTGATTTTCTTTTTGGGAATTACCTCTCATTCATGTTGTGTAATACTCATAGGGTTGGTCTGTGATCTGAACTAGAGTGGTCAGGCATTCTCTATCTAGAGTTTACTTCTGAACCAACTGACATCACATTGAGAAATGGTTGTAGCTGCTTCATCCAGACACCAGCACCCTGAAGAGAGACTTTCCTTTGGTTCTTGGCGCCTAAGGCCTGGGAACTGTTGGTTTCCCCCTCCCCCAGAGTCATGTATCAATATATATATTGCTTCTACTGGCCAATTGTTTTCTGTTGGTTGCAATTAAAGACATTTAACTAATACATATCCTTTTCTGGTATCTTTCTGCCTTGGGTTTTCAACCTGTAAAGTGGGAATAGTAAAATTTGCCACTTACCCTCAGGAGGTTGTATAGATTAAAGGTGTATGTCTATAAAACGCTTTCAGATGCTTGGATGAAAGTTGCTATAGAACTACAAAGTCTCCACCATTTTAGCTGTACTTTCAAAGAAGGACTTTCTTTATGTACCATAAAACAGCCTTTATCCTGAGAGGACGTGCTCCTCATTTTACTGTCTCTGTAAACAGCTCAGGGATTGCTCCATACTTGCTGTTTCCAGAGCTACCATTTGAGATGAAAGCTCAGCTTTCTTTAGCGAGAGGAGTTGCCCCGAGATACAGGCAGGAAATGTGTTTGTTATTGCTAGTATGCATTACTTGGAGATAGGAAGGTTGGCTGGAATTCTCAGGTCATTACTTGGCTAGTTTCTTAGGGTTAATACATTCTTAACCTCAAATCAAATCAAAATGTAAAAATGCCACCAATTTTGGAGAAGAAAGAGCTGTTTGGAGCAGAAAGATCCTATCAGAGCATTTGACAATTATGCATGTATGTACCAAAATAAAAAAAAATAAACCAGTTAACACCTTCCAGGTTCTAAGACATTTTATAATTTTTGAAATACTTATACTTTTCCTTGGACTAGTTTAGATTCTAGAATATCTGGCAGATGCCAAGTGTACATAAGACTGCTGAGTTATTAATTTAAGTGAACCATTTTTATAATATGCAAGTGTATTGGATACTCATCAGAGAAAATTTGGGAAATGTGGAACGGTAGAATGATAAAGAAAAATACATCAAGATTTCAATCTGCCCACTGCCTTCAAACAATCATATATTCATTTTAATGTATACCATTTCCCCTTTTGTTCTAATTATTTTATAATGATTTCATATTAGTGGATACAGTTTTATATCCTGTAGTTTTTCTTGTCTTTTTACATTACATTATAGCTCTATAACTTATCCAGAGTTGGGGAACGTCTGGCCCATGGGCTGTATAAGGCCTGTGAAATAATTTGATCTGACCCTGCCAAGGCCTTAGGGGTGGGTTCTACTGCCAAGTGATCGTGGCTGGGCGACCTCACTTGTTTGTGGGTTCACAGCTCTCCTACACTTTGTACTTCATCCTCCAAGAGGCCAGCCTGGGCTTGTATGTATGGTGGTGGCAGGATCCCAGGAGGTAGAGCAGAGGCATGAGAGTCTTAGGTGCGGAATTGGCACTTCCTCACAGCCCCTGCAGGTGTTGCCAAGGCCAGCCTGGATCTGAGGACCAGGGCAATAGCCTCCCTTGCTGGCTTCATGGAAAGGGTTCCCTGGTCACATGCAACAGTCAGAGATAGAGGGAGAGCTGGAGAGTTGTACCTGGAGTTTGCAATCAGTCTCTCGTAATAACATGAATGCGCTTCTGTATTATCTCACACAGACATTTTCGGTAGAGTTTTAGACTTTAGAGGATTACATGGAGTGACTCACCGTAGAGAGAGCAATGTTAGAGTGGGACACTCTTGAGGAAATGCTGCCTTAATAAAGTGCGGCAGTTTTTCCTCAAGGTGGGAATTTCAAACACTGTGGAAAGGCGGGACTGGTGTTAGACATAGCTGGGGCTTTTGGTCATTCCTAAAATCATACTAAATTTCACGAAAGAAAAAATGAATGTGTCAGTGAAAATATTCAACTTCTCTTTCTTCCTGATTATTCTCTTTGCAGGGGTAATCCCAAGAAATGGTGGTAAGGAAGTGGTTTGTCTGGGCAAATAGTACAATAGGTTTAGATATATCCACCTTGAATACATATAATCTTAGGAGACCACTTTCTGTATAAAATGAAAGGGTTGGAAGGACTGGAGTTATCAGACTTTGTTCTAGGGGATGCATCCTTCCTTGGATGTAGCTTGCTGGCATTTTCCTCCTCTTCACATTTCCACAATAACATATACCTGATGAGAGGCCCAGAGCCTAAGGGGTGGGCCCTTTCCTAGGACCTGGTGCTCCAGGTGTGGTCTACTGACCAGTGGCATCTGCACCACTGGGAGCTTGGTAGCAATGTAAGGGCTGAGCCCCCCCCCCCCCCAAAAAAAAAAAAAAAAAAAAACCCTCCTGAATCAGTGTCTGCATTTTAAAGAGATGTCCCAATAGTTCATGTGCACAGTAAAGATGTAGAAACACCAATCCGGGGGACCCCCACCTAATCTAAAGGACCTGCCTCCTCCTCCTGACCATTACTCTCTAATTCCACTGCCACCACCAGCTGCTACAGAGAGTTACTGGGTTTATATTGTTCCCACCCCTTTTAAACTCTGGCCCATGTACGGGCACAAACCCATTCTCCCGATTTCATTAAGCACAGTGGAACTTAGCAGCTTTAAAGCAAACAAAACATAAATACAGAGGCAAAGCAAAGACACACAAACAAAGAAAAACTCAGAAACAAAAAGGATTAAACCATATCCAGAAGGCATGGTACAGATCCTGCTCCTGCCACCCTCTGTCCTTCTCTTGGGTTCCAGGCTCACAAGCCTTGATGTGTTTCTGATTCTGCCCCAGGAGACTTGTCCTTCAGTCCCACGGGGCAGGTGCAAACCCGGGGGTCCTTGTGTCCCGGTGACTGCTTTGGTCCTGGCTCTCCCAACCTGCTGCTTCCTGGAGGGAACCTTTTTCCTGTCACTCTCACACTCCTTACCTGCTTGCCCGGGATAGAAAGATAGACCTGAGATATTTTGACTATTCTGTGACTAAGAACCAGAGAGCTGGATCTCCCAGGATGAAAGACTATCCAAGACTCTGTCCACTGTATAATTTATTGTCTCTTTTCTAAAGTATTCATATCAGGTATTCCATCTCCCGCTTCTCTTTAGAGAGACTCAGCCACAACCCAGGGCAGTGACTTCATTGTGGCAGGCCACCTCAGTCTAATCATAGCATGACACAAGGCAGCATATTCCAGAATCATATGCATTTGCAACATGGGGTCATTTCTTAATAGCTTCTGGGCTAAGGGTCATTAGCAGAGGGTAAAGACTACTCAGGGATGGAAGCCAAGCAGAGTTATAAAGCATCGACTAATAATGGCTTTCTGTGGAGTTCTCTCACTAAGACACTATCCAGAAGTAGTTAAAAGCATGCGTCAGGGGACTTCCTTATTCTGCTACTTACTAGCTGTATGACCTTGGACAAGTTCCTGAACCTTTCTGTGTCATGATTCACTCATCTGTAAAAGGAAGACAAGGGTAATTTCTGTTTCTTAGCGCCAGGATTGGCTGCAAAATGTTCAGCGTCTAGTTCTAGTTGAAAATTGGAAACCTTATTAAAAAGTTATTGAGAATTTGAAGATGGCCCTTCAAAGGTCAGGGCCCTGGGAAATATGAAACCGTCCCTCCTACAGCTTTTGAGATAATTGCTGCATCTAGGGCATGGTAAGAATTCAATAAATTCCAGTCATTAATAAAGCTTTGAGTAATTTATATTATTTACCCTAGCTTATGAATGAAAGAACTCAGGATCTGAGAAGTAAAACCACTTACTCAACAGGTCAGACAGCTGAGTGGCTGAGCGGTGACGCTCCTTGGGCCTGCTTTCAAAGCGAATGAGCAGAAATCCCCTACAGACAGAGCTCAGGCGAGGGGGAACTCACGAGCCTCTGACCCACTGCAGGAGCTGAGAGCCAGGGGCCCAGAATCCACCCATTGTCTCATTGAAGAGAGGACAGCAAAGAGAAAGCTGCAGGTCTTATTTCTGTGGCACTGGGGACATTTATAAAGTCAACAGCAGGACTGAGATCCTTTGACTCAAGTTGGGCTGTTTGGGAGATCCCAGCAGAACTGGAACCTATTCTGATCAGAAACTTAAGACTGATCACCACTTGTCAGGCCTGTGGTTTGAATGACTTCATCCTAAGTGGAGAACCAGGTTCCTTCCTCAACCCCACCCACCTGGCAGGGATCTTTCTTTTCTTTGGTCTGCAATGTTTTTTGGCCTCCAAAGAGTGAAGAACAATCTGTAAAACACCTCTCAGCTCAGGGTCACAGAACCAATAGCCCTGAGCAGGCATAGCCACTCTCCCTTATAGATGAGGAAACAAAGGTCAGAGAGTATAGTCCCATGCCTTGAGTCACACAAGCTAGAAAGAGGTGGAGTGAGACTTGAATCCAGGTCTCTCATTCATACCATACCATACCATACCATACCATACCATACCATACCATTCATACCATACCATCCCTAAACTTTTAACCACCCTGGATAGTGAACTTTCACACTGGATAGTGAACCACACTGGGATGCTTAATTTTATGTGTCAACTCGACTCAGCCATGGAATAACCAGATGTTTGACCAAACATTATTTTCAGTGTTTATATGAAGGTGTTTTTGGATGAGCTTAATGTTTAATTTAGTGGCCTAGGTAAAACAGGAACTGGTTAAAAGAAGGTGTCAAGATTAGCCAAAAGACAAATATGCATAGCCCATGGACACAGACAACAGTGTGGTGAAGGCCAGGGGAGGGAGGATGCAGAGGGATAGGTAGAGGACAGCAAAGTGGGTAGAAATGGGGGACATTTATAATAGTGCCAACAATAAAAACAAACACACACACACACACACACAAACAAGTTGCTCACTGTAATGGGGGCAGGCCTTATCCAATGAATTGGAGGCCTGAATGGAACAAAAAGGCTGACCTTCTCCCAAATAAAATAGACTTTTTCTGCCTTCACATGTAAATAGAAACATTGCCTCTTCCTGGGTCTCAAGCCTGGGGGCCTTTGGATGAGAGCTGCACCATCAGCTCTCCTGGGCCTCATGCTGGCCAACTCCCCCTGTAGACTGTGGGATGTGCCAGCCTTCCTGATTGTACAAGCCAATTCCTTATTTCATAAGCATGTGCTATATTCTATTGGTTCTATTTCTTTGTCTCTCAACACAATGATCTTCTAAGAATTGTGCTCAACTCTCTGGGAACACAAGGACACAGCAAAGATGAGAAGATAGAGTCCCTATTTACAAGGTGCTCACAGTGCAGGAAGAAAAGTAAACAGTATGCAGATGTACTACTATTGAGGTATGAGAAGAACTTGATGAGACAGAGGAGCTAGGGTATGGGATTTTAGGCAGAAGGACCTGTGAATTTAAAAGCAAAAGGGCAGAACCTGGTTGGGTCCTAAAATTGACAGTGTCCATCAGGTTCTAGTCAGGATAATAAAAATTATGCTAATTATTTTAACAACAAACATCCACTCTGGAGGACTGGTGAGAATGCAAACACTAAGATGACAGAGATGCTAAATGCAGAAAGCAGCAACCATCCCCAGGGCTGGGGAGCACAGGGAAGAAATTGGGGTGATTAGAAATTAGAAGCTTAAAGATATTCCTGAGAATCTGGGACTCAGACACTGAAGAAGGGCATTGCCTGGGGGCCTCTGGGACCTCTGGATGGATTTGGGGAGTCCAGTTCTGCCCGGGGTATGCTGGAGCTAACTAGCAGGAGCTTAGGGGAACCAACTGTTACATTTCCAGGAATTTTTTGAGCTGGTTGCTAAGCCTTTGGTAGCTTGAGGTCACTCAGGATGGGTTGCTATAAAAGTTGATGAGATCACTCATTGACCAGAATGCTTGGCAAATGGTGCGTGTTCAATCAACATGAGACATGATTACTATGAGCATTCATCCACCCCCAAGTGCCAGAGTCTGTTTCTAACTCCCACTTGGAAGCGATCTCACAAGTATGTGGATGCCTCAAGTGCAGGTCAAGAATGAAAGATAAGAGAAAATCCAATGTCCATGTAAACTACCCACCCCGATCTCAGTTCCTGACTAAGGATCCACCCAGACCAGGTGGTTGACACTGGGAATGTCTAAATGTTCCATAGAGTCTGGGAGTGTTTAACCTTGATCATGTAGCCCACATGTGTCTAGGTGCTTCCATACTGGCCACACTGAGAGAAGAAATACACACACTTGGGACAAAGTGGAGAGGTTGTTGGTTTCCTCTTTAACCTAAACCCTGTTTTATTTATTAAGATAGCTCCTTAGAGAACTATTCCTGAGAAGAATTTTTAAAAATGTACCTGTGCCATATAATAAGGTACTGCAATTTCTCTCTGGAATGCTGAGAGTTGAATCTGATGCCTGATAGTCATGAGATGTCAGAGGAGGAAGGTTCCTTTGGGGGATGTGAGCATGTCACTAGTGTCTTTGTGGCATGTTTCAGGCTTTATTTTTACTTCTTTTGTCTCACAACTGGAAGACAAGTGGACCAAGAAGGATGTTTCACTATAGTTACAACTAAAGAGTAAATCCATTGGCTAGTTTTGTGAGATGTCTAATAGAGCCAAAAATCTAACATTTTCAAGTTAGCATTGAGGCCCTGGGATTCTAGTTCAGTTTGTTCTCTTGAGAGACTTTCAAAGTAGATTAACATCTCATTTTATGGACCCAAGTTCCGTTCTGTGGTGACTGTGTTTATGGAAGGTCCAAACATTCCTAAAATAATTTTCATCATATTAGTGATGCTAACATTTTTTTCATGCATACTATTTGCTAGACAAGGGTTTTCACTCATGAAATAAATATTTATTGAATAGCAATTATGTGTTAGACAACAAAACAGATGAAATTGGGTCACGTCACTAGAACTTTGTTCTTCTTTTTCAAGATTGTGTTGGCTATTCTGGGTCTTTTGCCTTTTCATGTAAACTTTAGAATCAGTGTGTCAAATTCCACAAAATAACGTGCTGAGATTCTAATTTTTGAATGCTTTTGTTATAAAAGTCTCTTTTTTTTTTCATGTAGCAATTATTGATGCTCTTTGGAATGTACTTTGGAAATGGTGTCTTATATTTTTTTGTGAATTTTATATAATTTCATAGTTGTGCATTTTATATAATTTCTAAATTCTTTATACATGGGCCTCTTCAACTAATTTTGTTGATCATATTGTATATGTCTCTATATCTGTCATAGCACTGGACACATAGTAAATATTTAGCAAAACAAATGTCACCCAGCCAATTCATTGGGTTCTGTGTCCCATTTCAGAAAGGGAGAGAGAGAGAGAGAGAGAGAGAGAGAGAGAGAGAGAGAGAGAGAGAGAGATAACTTCAGACCAGCCTGGTGTGAAATCACCCCACCTTCAAGCAGGCAGTGTAATATCATGGAAGGAACAACATGGGATCAAAAATCTCTGTGCCTTACTTTCCTCATTTATAACTTTAGTGTCTCAAATTAAAGAATCCCTGAGTTATTCTACTTGCCACTAAGTTGGAAGTAGGGACAAAAATTAGGAAAGCTGTTAGTAATTAATCAAATCAAACAACCCAATATGGGTTGTTTGGTATAGGGGTTATTGTTCGGCTGCCCTGTAATGCTACTAGAGATAGCAGTCTAATTTCCTACAAGTCTGACTTAGAAATAGCAGACTGACTTCCTAGACCCGTTACTGCTGATAAGGTGTTGACTTCCTGGGCTGGTTACTGACGACTATGGGTCAGAGTTCAGTTTTCACGTGTGGTCTGGCCACGGTCCATTCGTACATCCAGTCTCTCACCATCATTAACTATTGGGGAGAATTCTCCATTCAACTCAACTCAAAAGTTTTCCAAGTCAAGAGAATGTGTCCATCATTGTGGTTTGTGCTTTTGGGAAGGATGACAATTGATAAAACCATGGTTCTTTTCAGAATTCTTTACTTGTAATTCATCAAGTTACAGACCACTAGTTGAATGCAATAGTTAGCCCTTTCTCATTATGGAAAAGGGTCCTCTTAAACTGTATGAGACTTGTGAGTTACCAAAAATATAAAGAGCATTTTGATACCTGTGGTTTTGAACTCGTGGGCACTCGCTATTGCCCTTGTGGGAGCTAGAGGTGCAATCTATCACAGAACCTTTAACTCTCTATCCTGATTATTTCTCAAGATGCTGACTAAAATTGGACTAGTTTTGTTAAATTTCTCAGCAATTTTGGAACAATTATCCAGATCTTTATCTATACTAATAAAAGGGTAATATGCTAATTAGACCAGACATCTTCCAGACGTCCTTCCAGACAAAGCCATGGTGGCGGGGTTTAGGCAGAGGTGGTTAGGGGCGATCAGGCCTGCAAGGGAGAGCAGTTAGGGGGATCAGGCTGGCAGGGGAGAGCAATTATGGGGATCAGGCTGGCAGGGGGGAGAAGTTAGGGGGATCAGGCTGGCAGGGGGGAGAAGTTAGGGGGATCAGGCCAGCAGGCAGGTGGGCAGTTAGGAGCCAGTGGTCCCGATTGTGAGAGGAATGTCCAACTGCCGGTTTAGGCCCAATCCCACAGGAATGCCAGCAGTTGGACATCCCCTGAGGGGTCTCAGATTGGAAAGGGTGCAGGCTGGACTGAGGGATCCTCACCCCCCCCCCTTGTGTGCATGAATTTCATGCACCGGGTTTCAGTTTATTTTATAATAAAAAGGGAAAGAAACCCCTGTCCCAGGCTCCACACTGTTTGGTCTATGGCCTAGTTTTATACAGCCTGTGTTAAGAAGTTGTTCTTGCTTTTGTTGTTGTTATTTTTTTTTTTTATCTCTTTCTCAATTTTAAATGGTCTTTAAACAAAGATGAAGATAAATATGGGAGAGACCATCAGTGGCTGGCAATGCCTTAAATACTTACCCTCTGGTCCTTAAGATAAGATGTTTGTCAAACTCTGTCATGGTTACTTTAGAGCCTTTGCCAGGTTTTAGAAGCAGGGCTCCCCTCAGTTTTAGTGAAGTGGGGGAGCTGCCTGCCCTCTCCATGCCACCTTCCACAGGAGAGGAAATACCAGTCCTGCTTGTCAGCTGGGCAAGGACGAGAACAGCTGACAGTGTCTCAGAGGTTCTGACATGCTGGCTTCCAGGAACTATGGACTTGAGTGTTTTGCTTTGTTTTTTTATCCATCGTGCCTCCTGTCAGGTGACTGCTCCTCAGGCTGGTCCAGCTGCCTTTCCCAGTCCAGGCTGTGCCATGTGGGAGAATGCTTTCAAGGCCCCAAAGTGTCCTCTCCCCAGAACCCCATCCTTCTGGGTGAAGCTTCAAGAATGACTTTTCCTTCCCTTTTCACCAAACACACTGAACTTCCCTGTGAGAAAATGATGTAGGATTGTCATCAGACAAGTAGGGACGATGTGTAATGATGTCCTCAAAAATGTTTACAGCATTACATTAAGTTAAAAAGTTGAATACAACTACATATAATCAGCATGGTCTTAACTATTTTAAAGCATATGAATAGACAGCAAAAATAGGCATCAAAATAAGACATCGGAAAGGAAATACTCTTTTTAAAAAATATTGCCGGGAGCCAGTCCATGCTTGCTGTTTCAAGGGACCTGGCATATATGGCATACTGTTCTTAATATGTTTGCTCACCTTCTTGGCACTATGTGTTTTAACCAAGGTCTCTGAGAAAGGTTGTTTCCCCAGGTAGGGATTTTCCCCTGAAGTTAGGGAGGGAATAAAACCTCTTAACTAAGTGTCAGGTGGGTAATTAATCACTTTAATTACGAACAATCATGCTTAAGCTACATAATCTTTACTCCCTGGAATGGAGATAAGAAACGCCCTAACCTTTGAAATAGAGATTGATAGGATTGGAATCAACTGGTATAAATACAGATGTAAGAAGACAGAACCAAGAGAGACAGAACCAGAGAAGACAGAACCTACACAGAACCTACAGACAGAAGAACTTCGCTGGAGAGAACATGGCAAAAGATCCTGGAATGAACCTGACTACAGAAATTGGCAAGAGAACCTGACTAGAACCTCGTGACTGAACCTGGCTTGAGAACCTAGCGAGGGAACATGGCTACAGAACCTGGCTGGAGAACCTGGAGAACCTAGCAAGAGAACATGGACACAGACCCTGGCTGGAGATCCTAAGCAGAACTTCGCTGGAGATCCTGAACAGAACTTGGCTGGAGATCCTGGCTAGAGATCCTGGCTGGGCTGCTGACCAACTGAACACTGTCTCCGTGTCATTCCTTCTTCGCCGACTCCATCCACACCTTTGGGGACCCCTGGACCTGCTGGAGTTGGACCCCGGCAAAATATGTTTTTATTGATTTCAGAGAGGAAGGGTGAGGAAGAGAGATAGAAACATCAGTGATGAGAGAATCATTGATTGGATTCCCCGTGCATACTCCACATTGGGGATTGAGCCCACAACCCAGGCATGTGCCCTGACGGGGAATTGAACCGTGACCTTCTGGTTTATAGCTCAATGTTCAACCACTGAGCCACTCCAGCCACGCAACAAATACTATTCAATAACTGGTTGCCCCAAGGAATTGAAGTCTGGGTTATGCTATTCCTCTTTAAGTTGTTCTATACTTCCACATTTTCTCACTAAAAGCATGTGTAGTTTTAAAATCAGATGAAAGAAATAGTTTGACCTAACACTACTTTAGGGCATAGTGTCAGAAGAAACACATCCACACTTGCAGTCAAATGTCTTTTCTGGGAGCAGATGAAACATGAATCTCTAAAGATGTCATTTTGGCCAAATTGTCAGCTTCCAGAAACTGGCAGAAATGAAGAAAAATGGACATTAGGGAGCCTTGAATTATTCTAGTAACTGTTTTCATTCTCACTTTACTTTGTAGGCAAAGACCTTTATTTCTTGCTTTAACTGTTTTAATGTTGGAGTGACTCAGAATTATAGTTGTCATAACACTTAATATATTTAATTTTACAAATATAAAAGTACAAGTAGAAATAAAAGCCCTGGATGTATTTGAAACTCGCTGATGCCTTCTTTTTCACATAGGACAAATCCATTGCCTCTCATATTTATTTTTATTGCATCTATAAATCGATTGGGAACAATAAAAACCCAGAAGCCTGAATATCAGGAAGGAAAAGAGACTTGGTCACAACTTGCTGGGGACTCTGAAATGCATATTTATTCCCAGTCACAAAGTGCTGATTATCACTTTTTCTCTTTTGCGATGGGGAACAGGTCTCCTCTAATGGCAGCCAGTGGGTTGGTGATGGGTCAGGCCATCATAACCACTTGATTTTCACAGTTCTTGTTTTTTAATTAAAAAATATATTTTTATTGATTTCAGAGAGGGAGGAAAGGAGGGAGGGAGGGAGAGAGAGAGAGAGAAACATCAATGATGAGAGAGAATCAAGGATCAGCTGCTTCCTGCACGCCTCCTACTGGGGATTGAGCATGCAACCTGGGCATGTGCCCTGACTGGGATTTGAATCATGCCCTCCTGCTTCATAGGTTGATGCTCAAACACTGAGCCACACCTGCTAGACCAGTTCTTGCTTTTGATGTTTTTTGTTCCTCTTTCCTCCCTGGGTTGTCCTGAGAAGTGTGAGAAAGCAGGGCACATCATTCTGAATTTATCATCTATATTTCTGTCCACAACCTGTTTTCCCTTCCTCTGTGTCCCAGGGGCTCCCACCACACTCTTTTCTCTGCCACAGCCCCTTTAACCCTGTCCTGTCCTCACCCAGGCACTTGCCTGGCTCCTCCAGTGGACCAGTGGATAGTAAGCTCTTTGAGGGCAAGGATCATGCCTTCTTCTTCTTTATATCCCGAGCAGCCAACTCAGGTCCTAGAATGTAGATGTTAAATTATTTTACATAAATAAGTGAAACCATATTAAGTAATAATATAGGATACTTACTCTATTTCAAGCACTGTTATAAGCACTTTGCTTATGTTAATTCATGTGATCCTCATAAAAAATAGAGAAAGAAAAGGGTGACATTATCTCAGTCATATGTGGAATCTAATGAACAAAATAAATGGATAAAATAGAACCAGAGACATGGAAGCATGGAACAGACTGATGTATCACAGAGGGGAAGGGGGAAAGGGGGGCCGGGAAGAGATTAACCAAAAAACTTTTAGGCATATATGCATAACCGCATAACCGATAACCCATGGACACAGACAATAGTGCAGGCCTTGTGGGAGAGGCAGTAGCTGGGGGGAGAGGGTCATTGGGGGGGTAAAGTGGGCATCTTAATACTTTCAACAATAAAGATAAATTAAAAAATAAAATAATAAAAAGTAAAAGTAAATAAAAAATAACCTGATAGCACTATTCTTGTCCTCACTTACATGTAAATGAGATGGAGGCAGAGTAGTGATTGCAGACCTGGCTTCAGAGCAGAGGCTGCTAAGAGCTGTGTTTCTCCTCCCACCTTCCTCCCAGACACTCTGGGCTGATGATGATAGAAAGGTTCCCATGAAGGCACCTCAACCCAACTGGGGGAGAGAGGGCAATGTTGGAGCACAGGCATGAGTCTGTATAGCGATCTTACCTCTGCTCACCTCATGGAGGCCACTCCTCCTTTCTCAGCCTGGTAGAGAGAATGGGTGTCTGGCATTCATCCAGACCCATGGCTCTCAGTGCAGGCTGGTCCAACCTCACACCATGGGATCAGGCCCATACCCACAGGCTGCTGGCACTGGGGCCTGCATCAGGCATTTATCTTGAACCCTATTGCTTCTTCTCTACCCTGATCTCTCTCTCCCCTTTCTTCCCATGCCTACTTAGCTACCCTCTGGCCCTCTTGGCTTTGGTTTCAGCTTCAGCTCTTCTAGTTCTTTTGATTTTGCAGCTGCCCTTGGCCTCCCTGGCTGAGCCTGACTGCGCCCAGCCAGCACTCACCCTGGACTCTTCCAGCCCTGGCAGCTTCTGGCAAAAATCCTGTTTGACCAAACTCCAACTGGAGTCCCAATCCCCAGTGCTGACCTGGCCCTGAATGCAGGGGTGAAATTCCCCAGAGGTTTCCACGCAGTTAAACTTATCCATGGTGTGATGGGTTCTACGTCTCTAGTTCCAGAGTGGGAGTGGGGGCCAGGGCGTACTTTCTGATCAGACTTGGGCATATTTTCCTAGTCCCACTGTCAGCACTCTTTATATAGTTTCCCTAAAGCACCCACTTGCCCTTGTCCAGGGCTTCTGCACACCCAATTCCCATTGACCAGGAGACTTCTCATGCCCAGCCACCCTCCAACACCTGCTGATCCTTTGGGCCTCAATTTTGATGTCACTTCCCTTGGGAAGCTTTTATGGCTCATGTCCCCCAACCCTGGCCTGGATCATATGGGTGCCTTTTCTTTGTCCTCCTTTTTCACCCAGTAAATCTCTATCATCATCACAGTCGCTGACAAGGGAGTGCTTCATCTATGCAGGTGCAATCTGAAGAACAAGAATGCACTCACTGCTCTTCCACAACAACCTGGGACAGATACCACTTTTATCTTGATTTTGTAGATGACGATGTCTGTCCCAGAGAAGATAAAGAACTTGTATAAGGCTACGGAGATCCTTAGGTGTGGTCACGTGCTGACCTGGGGGTGTTCTGAGCCACATGCTCTCAGCTGCCTCTGGTGGGTGGCATTTCTCACACTGCTCTGCACCATCTGGTTCCTCCTCTGTTTGTTCACAACTGTGTCCTAATGAAGTGCAACTCCTGGCAAAAACTAAGCTGGATGAATACTTTTAGTGAAATCAGTGCCTGGATTCTAGTTATATTTTGTCTCACCAATTCAAATAATACACTCCTGATTTAAAAATAACATCTTTATTGATTTCAGAGATGAAATGAGAGGGAGAGACAAACATAAATGATGAGAGAGAATGATTGATCAGCTGCCTCCAGCATGACCTCCACTGGGGATGGAGCCTGCAACCTGGGCATGTGCCCCAACTGGGAATTCAACCATGACCTTCTGGTTCATAGGTTGATGCTCAACCACTGGGCCACGCTGGCCTGATGACACATTCATGATTCTTGATTTGGTGAGGTCAAGTCTGACTGAGAAAGAAGAACAGCCAGTCCACTGCTGCGTATTCTTTGGGTTCCTGAGTGATTTCTGGGTTCATCACTCTTATTCAACGTGAACAACTGGAGTTGAACGTGTTGTCTACCCAGGACCCCACATTTTGTACAGTCGGAGATTGGGGCCAGAGTGTTTAAGTGACTCCACCAAGGTCACACATGGAGCCAGTGACAAACAGGATGCAAAGTCGGCTAATTGCCAGTCCTGTGTCCTTTCTCTACACCTGGTCAAACAGAAACTACAGTCACATGAGAGTGTGCAGTTAAAACAAACACCACATTTGCAACTGGTTTGATTAGGACGCCAACCAGTATGCACGGGCTCTGGCCTCGATGCTTCTGGAGACTGTGATCTCCCAGAGGAAACACAGACATCTGACAGGGTGGCAGGTTTGGCCCACAAAGGGCCAGACTCTGCAAAGGCCCTAAGAATATTTTGCTTAAAGCCTGTCCTTTATTGCTGTGTGACCTTGGATGCATGGCTTTGCTTCTCTGGTCTCCAGTCTCCTCCTCCACAGTATGGACTGAATGGTTGTGTTCCCCGGAAATTCTAATGTTGAAGCCCTAACCCCCAATGTGATGGTATTTGGAGGTGGATCTTTGGGAAGTAATTAGGGTTAGATGAGGTCAGGAGGGTGGAGCCCCCATGACAGGATTGGTGTTCTTATAAGGAAAGAAAAAGAAAGTAGAGCGTGCTCTCTTTCTCTGCCACCTGAGGACACAGTGGGAAGGCAGGAAGAAGAACCAAACCTGCCACCTTGATCCTGGACTATCTCCCTTAGAGCCGTGAGAAATAAATGTCTGTTGTTGAAGCCACACATCTAAGGCATTTTGCTACAGTAGCCTGAGCTGATTAAGACACAGGGTTCTATAAACTTGATCTTTAAGGCTTCTTGTGGCTCTGCCATTCTAACATTCTTTCTCAAGGTCCCCCCTGCTTTTGGCTGTGCTCATTCCTGCCACTGTGCTGTCCCACCCATTCCTCCTCACTGGTATGCTCCCTCCACCTCCTTGTCATTAATTAAAATCTTCTGCTAAAATCTTTTGTTAACTTAGAGGTTGGTCACAAGTCTCAGCTCACAGGTATAAAGAAAAAGCAGCGCCTTTGGGTCAAATCCAGACACTTTTTAAAATTTTTATGTAACCTAGCCTCAGTCTGCAAAATGGAGTTAATAACACATAGCATAAGAGTTGTGATGATTAAATGGAGTCAAGCATGTTAAGTATTCATATTGATGGAAGTCAGCAAATTCTTCTATAAAGAACACATGGTAAATAATGCAGGCTTGCAGGGCTCATGGTCTTTCAGCATTGCCTGTGTGGTGAAAATGACCATGGGGGGGGGGGCATGAGTGTGCGGGGCTGGGGGGAGGTTGAGGGTTAATGGGGAGGGATGAGGACACATTTGTAATACCTTAACTAATAATAAAAAAAAAAAGAAAAAAAGAAAATGACCATGGGCAGTATGCAAACAAATGACTGTGACTGTGTTCCAATAAAACTTTATTTATAAAAATAGGTGGCAGACTGGATTTCCACCCCCCCACCCCAGCACAGTGCTTGCTGTCCCATGTAGTAGTATAATTTTCATTGCTTTTTTTTTTTTTTTAAACATTTCAACACAGTTTAGGCTGTCTTAGTGCCTATCTTTCCATGGGCCCCCGATTCTCTCCTTGCCTCACTTTTCCTTTCCTAAGTAATGGGTACCATAAGGGAAGGGATACAGATGTTTAATTGATGTCCTTACATCCAGAGCTCCAAGCACAAGCACTAGTGGATGTGCCATGAGTGCTTGTTGAAATGAAATGAAATGAAATGAAATGAAATGAAAAGAGTCTCCCCTCATTGCAAGCCCAGGGTCCAGTGTCTGAGGGCTCCAAATGCAGTGGTGTGGGCCTTGTGCCAGAGGGGAAGAAAGCCTTTCTCAGGCTCCGGGTGGCCTGTAGACGGGGTGGGCCTCTTCTTTATAAAGAGATGCTGTGCTCTGATTTCAGTGAAAGCCCCAGCTGGCACCCTGGGGAGGTGGCCAGTGGCAGGAGCTGGCCTGTGGGCCCACTGCAGAGGTTCCCTCCTCTTGCCAGCCCAGCACTGTGCTGATAGGGGCCATTGTCCCTTGTCCGTTGTGTGGAGCCAGGGTGCTTGGAGCTAAGGGCAGGGTGGGAGCAGCCAGCCACTCCTTTCACAGAGCTCAGTTCAGTGAAAACAGAAAGAGGAGGAAGCAGGCACTGGCCACACTGATGTGCTGCCTCAGAACCCAAGTGACCTGCCAGACAAGCGACCTTGGAGCTAGGATGGCATTTGCTGGGAGTCGCTCTGTGCCTGGAACGGGAACTGGGCTTTTGGATGTTGGTAATTGGAATGCATGGAGATTCAGTAACCCATCTGGCAGTTATTCTGCTAATCTCAGCATCCTGGCCAGGGACCAGACAGGAACAAAATTGCCTTCTCTTCTCTTAATCCCCAGTCTAGTTCCAACTGGACTCGGTCAGCCCCCAGCTCTGTAGGATCTGTCAGTGTTACTCTGCTTGGCTCAAGGGCTCAGAAAAGCCCCTAAAAATGCCACTAACTGCCACAGGGCCGCAGGCATGGCCGGACACAGGAAGGGGCCAGGGCTGAGTGTAGGGAGATGGAAAACCCGGGCTTTCCCAGTCCTTTGGGCTTGGGTGGATCCTGGCTCCACACGGGAGGGATAAAGGACTTCATCCTCCTTCATTTGAGAGGTGGTCTCTAGGAACCAACTTCTTGGATTCACATTTCAACTCTGTTGCTTACCATCCCTGTGATCTGGGCATGTCATTCAATGTTCTGTGCCTCAGTTTCCTAGTGTGTAAAACAGGAATAGTATTGGGACTCCTCCAAGTGCTGTTATGAGTATCATATGAACAAGTGAGCACACACACACACACACACACACACACACACACAGACACACACACAGACACACACACAGAAGTTAGAAGAGAGCCTCGTATTTTTTTATTCATAACTTCAGAACAGTGCCCAGCACAGAGCAGACAGTCCTGATAATACCAGGAGGTGGTGCATAATGGAGTGCTAAGCAAGTTGTAAGATACAAACCAGACTCTATTTCTTGTCATTTTTTTCCCCCTCTACATCATTTCATTCACATGAAGTTATCTAATAATGATCAGAACAAATTAGACTTCAGGTCTCGGTGGCTTCACCCTGGGTCCCTTGGTTTTGGTCCACAATGAACAAAGGCTGCAGTGTTCAGGCTGCCAAGGAGCAGGTTCAAGGGTCAGGGCTGGTCCGAAGCCCCGAGGACTGATAGGGGAGAGGCCTTAAGGACCCCTGCTGTCAGGAAGGCTTGGGGAGGAGCTAGAGCCTGTGCCCAGACTTGAGGATGGGAAGAGGTGAAAGATGGGTGGAATTGAAGTGGTAGGGAAAGCACTTTGGATTCCTAGTAGATTTTGAGCCCCTAATCACCTGGTGGTTAACATTTGTGACTTTGGAATCTGGTTTCTTGGGTTCAAATCGTGGTTCCACCCCTTATTGGCAGAATGACTACTGGCAAGCTCATTAGCTTCTCTGGGCCTCAGTTTTCTCGTTTGTTGAAATGGAGGTTAGGAATAGTCCTGACCTGATAGTGTTGTTATGAGAACAAATTGGGTTAAAAAATATAATGGGCTTAAAGCAGTACCTGGCACACAGGATGTATCCAGGAAAGGTTATTAGACACTAGTGTGAGTCATCCTTGGTACTCTTAATCCATGTAGAGAAACATCCATTACTATATTACTGCTGACCTCCTCCCTCAGAAGAGAGGAAGGAGTAACTCAATCACTAGAGAGGGTAGAGGGAGAAACTGGCCATGTGTAGAAGCTTCTCTTCTTCTTAGGGGCTGTCTGGTAGACAGGTGTTCAATACAGCTCTTCCAGATTTGCCCCAGCTCAGAGCTGCATGACTGGGAGATAATTCTGACCAGTTCTAGGATTCAGTGTCAGGAGGTCCAAATTCCAGTGGTTATAAGCCAAATTCTCTACTATTAGCTTAATGGTGGTCAAACTTTGGCCCCATCTGCCTGCCTTCTTTGTTGATCTCTCTACTGATTCGGAACTTAGACAAGAAAAAAGATTGCTATCATGAAGTTCTCTTAAATACCGCCTCCCCCACCCTAAGCAGATTACATTTAAACTGAATAGCAAAGCACCAGAACAGGGGTCCTCAAACTTTTTAAACAGGGGGCCAGTTCACTGTGCCTCAGACCGTTGGAGGGCCGGACTATAGTTTAAAAAAAAAAAAACTATGAACAAATTCCTATGCACACTGCACATATCTTATTTTGAAGTAAAAAAACAAAAATGGAACAAATACAATATTTGTATTTGCATGTGGCCTGCGGGCCGTAGTTTGAGGACCCCTGCACCAGAAGAATGAATGACAGGGGCCTGTGAGAACCAAAACAACAAGTCTGCATGCTTTGGGATGGTTAGTGTTCCTATTTGTATCAGCAGTAGACTCAGCACAGTTGAGTCTAATTATCTTGATGGGAAAATTCTCCCAGAACTCTTACCATCAGCAGGACACTACACAGAATAGTATATTTCCTTTGAATCACCTGTTTTCCTTAATTAGCTCTTGAGGTAACTTCGTGTAATTGTAGAATGGTGGCAAGAATTGATTCCCAATTTTGGCACTGATGAGTCTTTGATGTTTGATTCTTGTCAAGGTTTGTAACCTTTCTGACCCCCAGTGTCCTTATCTGTAAGATGGGAACAATGCTATCTACCGTTCTCAAGGTTCTTACAAGTTAGAAAGGAGAAAATGTACATGGACAGCACTTGGTATAGAACCTACTACATAACAGTCCTTCAGGTAAGTCAGTTTTCTTCTCAAGAAAAAGGAGAATAGATTGAACATTGTAGATTGCTCTGTTTGAAAGAGAATCTTGTGGGAGAACAGTATCTTCCCAGATCTTATGTGTGAAACAAGCATACCAAAAGGCTTCTGGTTTTAAAGAGAACTAAATGCTTGAAACCTTTATCTTTCAGCTCAGACCTAGCATGTTGAAATCTGCCTGGAGCAAAAGTTCATGGCTGAGCTGCAGTCCTAGAAAATAGCATTCGATGTTTGACGCTTTGCAGTGACCTTCACATTCCAGCCCTATTTAAAGGAACTTTTTAAGTCGACCATGAAGTGGCATTTGAGTGGATAAAGTTCTTGTTGAAGGAGAAAATAAGGCAGGTAGCAAGAGTCCTGCTGTTTTGTTTTAGTAGCTTCTCATCCGGTGAAAACTAGAAATGGCCTCTGGTGGAGAATGGAGTGGGGATTTTTGGCAGACCTCCGCTCTTGGTCAGTCTCTGAGGCCCCGATAAGTAGAGCTCCCTGCACATAGAGAGGTTGCACAAATACGGGGGGGGGGTCCTGTCCTAAGAGATTTGTGCCTCATGGGGGGGCCTTCATGAAAATCTACTTTTCTCCAACATACCAAGTAGAAGGGGCTGTGGTCTGACCTAGTTTCTCCATTTGCCACTTGAAGTGAATAGTCGGGGGCCTGTGAGTTTTTCGTGGACTGAAAAGCAAATGTCAGCTGAAAATATGGCAGCTTCAAAGGGCCAGAAGAAAACAGCAAAGTGCAAAAAGAACAAATGCTAACTTTGATTTTATAAAATTTCATAATATGTTAGCTGACCTACTGCAACTCAATGCAATATATAAAACATACATGTGTAATATGATGTGTATATACACTATATATTTTATATATTTAAATGTAACACGTATAACATGTGTATATTTAGCTTAAACCACAAGGGGAAAAAGTCAATAATTTATATCAAAACAAATTCAGAATTGGTTTTATAATCCTTAGCATTTTCTCAAAAAACTCCACAAAAACAATATTGCTTCCATAGGATGTGGCTATACAGGGTATCCCCTGAAAATGTACATACACTTTAACAACTGACAGCTCAGTTTTGAAAAATGAAATCTATTTTAATAAACACTGCCTTTATAATTATTCAAAGTGTGTGTATACATGTTAGGGGATACCCTATGTTTTATTTAATAACATTTGCAGGGGGCCTCTGAAAACAAGAGTGCCTGGATCCTCCAAAGCTTTAACACCAGCCTTTGCTGTGGGAGCCCCTAATCATGCCTCCCTCCCCGCAGGGGAAGATTCCTGAAAAGGTCAGGCCAGAATTGCGTGTCGAGTACTAAGTAAATGTGATGACATGTCACAGATTTCACAACCAAGGAGTGTTCTGAAACCATGGTGTCAAGTACATCCATGTTGGTCAGGCACTTCGGACTTATTCGAATGCAGCCCAGTGCTTCCTGCCTGGGGCCAATGGTGCCAACTCTTGGGTTGATAGTAAGCAGAACGGGGTGAGGCAAATGTAGGATCATTTAATCGGCCTCCTTTTGCAGAGGAGCTAATTCCCTGGCATTCAACTGAGACCAGGGGAACATGGGAGGAAATAAACCAAAGAGCATGCTCCCTGGAGCCTAGGTCCAGGTCTGCTCCCCAGAGATGGCATGAAGGCTGCTTCTAACCAAGGATACTTTTCCGTGGTGGCTCCTTGATCCCTCACCTGGCTCTGGCTTGAAACAGATTGGAGTTGGGCACAGGATGCCCCAGTCCCATGTTTTGTTTTTCATAAAAATCAGAGAAATTTTGACATGTTAAGTTGTTCTGGACAAGATTTCAGAAGATTCACTTTTAATCTGAAAGCTCAGGAATCATGACTTTACCTCTGGGGATGGTAGGTCTGTTTGAGGCAGCAGAAGCCAGCTGTCTTCTATGGGTTGATTGGATCCCTCTAAACATGGGTTATGCTCCTCAGTCTGAAACTGGGCCTGGGCATAGGGACCCAGGCTGAAAGTGTACTCCCTACATGGCCCAATTATGAACCGGATTTAACAGTAACTATCAATATTATTATGTTTTCCTATGTACTCATTTATTCATCCATCCTTTCTTTCATATGATAAAGGAAACAGCTTTTATGGAGTGTTTACTGTGTGTTATCTCCTTGGCTAGGAAGATCATTTGATCTCTACCTCATTCCTATAAAGCAGGCCTTATTGGCCCATTTTTAGAATTGAGAAACCTGAAGCTTGGAGAAGTTAAAAGAACTGCCTATGTTGTAAAATTGTATCAGAGTCAAGATTCAAAACCACGTTTATTTCATTCCTAAACCTTTACTCCCTTTTATAGTACAAGACCTTGCTTTTTTGACTAGTCTTGTTGTTTCTTCTCCATTCCCTGGCACAAAATTAAAACAGGTTATGTCCTAAGAATATGTTGTTCCACTTTAGTGCTGGAGACTAGAAGAGAATGGCCCTTTCAGATATAGCTCTTTGTGTTCCAGGAACTCACACTGCTGGGGATGTTGACCTGGGAAAGGCTGACTGTGGTGCCAGGTAGAGTGGACTCCTTGCAAGATCTGCCTGCCTGAATGCTTGGGGGGAGGGGCACCCAGGAAGAAGTGACTGATCTGGATGGAGGGACTTAGGAGATCTTCATGGTAGAAATGGAATTTTGAATTCTACCTAAACAGAGACTAGCTGGGAAGACCTTCAGGGCAGAGGGCTTGGAGGAATAGGTCTGGGAACTTCAGTGGATTACACACAGGGGGACTTGGCATATCTCAAGAGCAGGGGCATTGAATAGACCTCATGGCAGAGGGGCACAGAGAGGTCTGCAGGCAGGTGCATTGTGTGGGTTTCTTTCCTCGAGGGCAAGGATGGAGGGAGGGACCTTCTCAGATCCCATCAGCCTCACCAGACACCTGTGCAAAGTCTTTGGAACCCTGAGTCACAGCAGGGTCAAAGGTGAGAGTGTGGCCAGCATAGTTGAAAATGTGTCTTTTATGGACAACCAGAAGGGCCGCCTTTGTGTGCGCTCCGAGGTCAGGTTTTGCAATGAGACAAGGCATAGTGTGCTGAGCTTCCCACCTCAGCCACCCCTTGTGTGGGATTCCTGGTTTCTCATAATTCCTCAGTACTAGCCCCGTGCAGATCCTGGGCTCCACTCAGTATCAAGGCAGGAAACTCTCTTGCATTTTACAGAGGCTTTTTGACAAAATGAAAAGACAAGCCCAGGAAGAGGAACTCATGGTTGGTGGAAAGAGCTAGGAAGAAAATTAACCACGAGGGTGTGCCAGAGGGTGACAAGGGCTTGGCTGTCAGGGGACACTTGCCTGACAGGTGGTTATGAGACTATTACTGTATCAATGCATGCCTGTCATTTGGTAATGTAGGCACTCCACATTAATCTCAAATAGCATATAGAGCAAAAGGGAGCCTTCCTTTTACTCCTGTTCCCCAGCTTACATTTGCCTTTCCAGAGATAAAAGCTAAAATCAGTTCTTTATTAATTTTTTTAATTGATTTCAGAGAAGAAGGGAGACATAGAAACATGAATGATAAGAGAGAAGCACTGATTGGCTGCCTCATGCATGCCCACCACTAGGGATCAAGTTGGCACCTTGGGCGTGTGCCATAACTGGGAATCGAACTGTGACCTCTTGGTTCATAGGTTGATGCTCAACCACTGAGCATGCTGGCCAGGCTAAAATTAGTTCTTGTGTATTTTTGAAGAGAGTTTCTATGCATGTACAGCTGTGTGTGTGTGTGTGTGTGTGTGTGTGTGTGTGTGTGTGTGTGTGTGTGTGTGAAGCACCAATAATGGCTTCCTAGATACACTGCCTGACATTACCATTTTCATTTTACAATATACAATATATCTTGGAGAACTTTAATATCAGTCATGGAGATGCCTCATGTATTTTAGCTGGTTTCACAATTTTCCCTTGTATAAATATTTCACAATACTTATGTCTAATTCCCAAATCCCAACAGCTCCCAAAAACGTAGTTTCCCCCCAGTTTTGAAACCCAAACTTATTTGGCAGCAAAACTGACTTGAATGTCTATGAAAATATCCACCATAGTTTTCGGTGACCCAACTTAGTGCTCATGGTGTTTGCTTCAGAAGCACAAGTATATTTGATTCCAGGGTGTAGCTTAGGGTCTGCTGGAGGTGGGAGCATATATTATACATGGCTGTACTACTTTACTAAAATAAAAAGGGAAAATCTGCCTTCTAAATCAAAACTGGCCCCAAGGGTTCTGGATAAGAGACTATGGGACTCTCTCCTGTTTTATTTAACCTGCCCAACATTGATGGACATTTTCATTGCTTCCAACGTTGTTCTTAAAAACAATGCTAGTAATACATGCATGATTCCACACATGTGTGGATCATATGTGAGGAAAATTCTTCAAAGAGGAATGCCCTGTGTCTAAATGTTTGTAGATTTGTACTTTTGCCCAGTTTTACCAAACTGCTCGCATGCTCCCGCCAGTATTGTTTAGGAGTACAATTCTCCCTGTCTGTCTGCTTTCCATACCTACAGAGTGAATTCCAGTCACTGGGTGCTTCATTAGCTGGAACTTTCCAGCCACCAGGGCTGTATATTCCTGAGTTGATGAAACTTGCTGACAACGAAAACCTCAAGGTTTTGATGGTAAGAGAGGAACAAATGATATCGAGCCTTGTTTGAATATCAACTGGGTTTGGCCACAGCCCCATTCGCAGAAAACAGGCAGCCCAGGCATACTAGAGAAGGTTTAGCGATAAAACCATGCGACTGATCCTTTAACCAATATGCCAAATACAAGGTAACAATAATGTTGTGGTTTACCAAGGTTTGTCTGAGATGAAATGACTGTGCCATTTATCGTTTTAGCAACTACAAGCTTACCCTTGGGGGGATGGGATGATTAAGTCAGATCCCAAGTCCATAGCTATCTACACAGCAAAGCTTAAGGTGGAAGGAACATATTGACAGGAAAAAAACTGGAGGTTAAATCCTGGCTTTGCTGCTAGTAACTGTGTGCATGAAGGCAAGTTACTTGACTGTTCAGAGATTTGGTTTTCTCACCTGTTTATTGAGAGTAATGACACCCACATTGCATTATTGTGATTATTATCACGAGGACAAGTAAGATGAGCAGATGTAAGATACCTGGTGCATAGCAAGTACTCATTAATGACTGGTTTAAAGCCCTAAACCATGAGGCTTTTAGATGCCTGTTAATATTTTAAATCTCACAAGAAAACAGATAACCCACTGCATTGGATTGGTTGGAAAGACTGATTAGAACATAGTTTGGAATGGATGAGTGAGTCCTAAGGAGAGAAAACACTGGGGGAGCAATGACTTAGTCTGACAATGAGCAGGCCTGTGGTTAGGGTCTTTAGCCTGACTGTGCCTAAACTCAAGGTTTGGGTGCAGTCTTCAAGTGGGACAAAACCAGGCAAGACACTTCTGGTGGTCTCAGCTACTCTGAGGATACTTCAACCTGCCATTATTTCTACCCATTACTTCTCAATAAATGAATGTAAAACAGGGATTATCCTCCCAACTAACCCATTTTTCATAATGCTAGGCATCAGAACTAAATTTATATTAAATAACTGGATGCTTCACTTTCACCCTCAACTGCTGAGTCATCAAGTTTGTGAATCTTAAAAAACAAACAAAAAACCCTCCAAAGATGTCTATATCTTGAGCATATTCACTGATTCTTTGCACCATAACTGAAGGGAAATGATGTCAGTAAATGTCTTCTTTAGCCTACACATGTGTTCAGTGGCACCAAGCTGAGGAGAATCACATCTCACTCCTGCACTGACGAGCAGTGTGACTTTGGACAGATTACATACATTCCCCATTCGTACCTTTACTGCTCTGTAAAAGCTCAAGGGGTGGTTATGAGGATTAATTGAAAAGAAAAAAACAAACAAACAAAACAAACTATGTGAAGAGCTTAGAATAGTGTTTAGCACATGATAAGCACTGAGTAAATGTTAGATGATATTATTCATTCCAAGTCATTATTCATGATGGGGGAGAGAGACAACATCAAGCAGCCACTGGGAGGAATGGATCAGAGCAGCTTGGATGGGTCTGTAAGGATCAACAGACATATCTAGGAGACAGTATGATAAAGGAGGGGAGTATACCAAGATGAGGGAATGATGTGTGTGTGCCTGAGTCCTTTTTAAGAATAGCCAGCATAGCTCCAGTGCAGAGAAAAGAAAGGCAACAGATGTGATGACTGTCTCCATTGGAGAGACAAGAAAACAACCTCAGAAAAAGGCATGGCTTACCCATATTGCCACGTGGGAGAGTGAGGAGCAGTAGCTAGAAGCCTATAATTAACTGCCAAACTCTGGCTCACTGACTTCCTTCCTCCATGCTAAACTTGCTGTAGGGAGAAAAAGAAGCGGGCAGGGGTCTGTTGCTTAGTTTGTGGTTTCAGGGGGGAAGGAAGAACATGGGTGGACTGTCTCATGATATCAAAAAGGCACCAAAAGTAAGTAGCAGGAGCCAATTGTGCTCCCCAACCCACCTACAGAACCTTGCATAACTAATGCACAAAGGTGCCTTCTGAACTCCAATACTCTTACATTAGTTTGTAATTTCTTTTTCTATTCTTTCCCCAGATAACTTCAGATTTTTTTAAAAATGTGAGAACAGCTCCACGTACTAGGAAAAACAGAGAAAGAAAACACACACACACACACACACACACACACACACACACACACACACACATAGGAGTCCTTCATCATTTATCACTACCTTGCTTTGTGACTTGGAGAGAGTCCTAATTACTGCCCTTTCAACCCCATGAGACCAGTAGTACTTCAGAGATCTTACCAGATGGCTGTGAGAACCTGATAGAGCTGTGGTTCTTCTCTCCTCTCTACCAAGCACACAGGCACAATATCTTTGCATGTATTTCTCTGGGGTTACGTGTTCCATCAAGCCTGCCCCTGGGTCCCTTCTCAATTCTCAGTATTCTTTTAGGCTCTTCCTCCCTCACTCATTGATTTCTATCTTGAATGTCAGCCCTTTCTTAGGGACTTCAACATGTCAAGGAACTGTGCAAAGAGCAGAGGTTTAGGATAGAAATCTTGCTGGCATAGCTTGTCTATGCCACTCAGTACCTCTGTGGCCTTGGGTCCATTACCTCTTCTTTCTGAGCATTCATTTTATGTTTGGGATATCACCTTTAGCTCAGATTTTTGTAAGGATTAATGAGTTTAAACATCACAGTGTCTGACGTGTGAGTGAGAATTGTAAGTATTAATGAATGCCTGTGAGTCTCACATCCACTGTCTATAAGTTGAAGATGTTCAATAAGATGATCACCAGTGCTTTACGGGTCACAAGGTTTCCAATTCTTGGCCACACAACCTACCTACCCAACCCCTTGGGCTCTCTGTGAACTTAGTCTCCCTCTAACTCTATCTCTGCCCCTTCCAAATGAGACAGGCTTAGCTCAGGACATTGTGAGGACCAATTGGGCTTAGAGACTTGATGGGTGCTAGTAGCATTTTCTCAGCAGCAAGACAGCAATGACCCATGGCAAGGAAAAACCATGGGTTCTGAAACTGCTGAGTCCCCAAGGGAAAATGTGTCTTCTTGAATCATAAAGCTGGGAATGAGGTGACCTTTCAGGAGAGTAGACTGCAGGAACATTTGAGAGCATTGAACATCCCTTTGGGATTTACTCCCAAATCCGTCCACTGGCCTGCTGGACTATTTTCAGCCCAGGATTCAGGTTTCATTAGCATCACTGAGGACTCCTCTGGGCCTCCTTATCACTGTGAAAATAAATTAGCATCTCTCAGAAAAGCAGGAATAAGAATGGAAAGTGAATCAACTTCAGGGCCAGGGGGAACACTGTGTCCATCCCAGCTCTGCAACTTATCTGCTGTGTGTGGACTTTGGCAGATGACTCAACCTTTGTATTCACCATTTTCCTTAATTCATACATCTGAGAATAATATTAGATATTTCTTCAGGTTGCTTTGAAGGTTACATGATACACTGGCATCAATATGTGTACTCAACAGTCACATAAGATAGAAAGATAGGTTTTGTATAAATTGGTATCAAAAAGTAAATACTTAGCAAATAAAAGAAAGCAGCATGGTGTGATGGTTACATGCCTGGTCTGATTCAAATATGACTTCTACCATTTACTAGCTGTCGCCTTGGGCGTGTCTCTTAAACTCTCTGTGTCTTGCTATTTTCATCTGTGAAATAGACATCATAATACCTGTGGTTTTGAGGATTCTATGAGCTAATTTACATAGAACAGTAGCTGGCATCTGGAAGGTACTATATATGATACTGACTTTCTATAGGTCTCATAGTATAAGAAGTGAAAGTGGGCAGATTCTGAATTTGAATTATCAGCCACAACAATGCCAAGAGTATGGGTCAGCCTTGTAATTTCTCATCTTCCTCTTCATGGTTATAAAATAGCTACTGTTATAGCTCCAAGTGTCAATGCTTCATATAATACAACCCAAAAGCTGGGAGTGAAGAGGTGATAGTCCACAGACTTTCTTCTCAAATGTATCTTTTTATTCCCATAAATCCTAAACTTCCCCTTATTTCTCCTTGACCAGTACTGGGTCAATGGCTAATGTGAATGGGTTTATACAACATAAACAAATCATGATTTACCCTCTGGAATTGGGCAAATTATTTCCGAAATCAAATGAAAATACTGTTAGGAAAAGGGGAATGCTTGTTTGATAGTCAACTAACAGTATTGAATACACCTTTATTTTAGAAATAATTATACAGAATTCAGAGAGATAAGTGACTTAGCCAAGACCACATGGGCTGAAGGTGTCAGATTCTGGGCTTGAATGTAGATTTTCTGAGCCCAGGTTACTTTGTTAATTACCACTTATTATTTTATTGTTGACTAGAAAGGTCTATGAAGATATAGTGTATTATTTTGGGATTAAGCCATTATAGGACCCTATTGAAAAAGGTAGATGTGATGTTATAGAAGAGAAATAGAAATTTGGGACTAGAATCTTCCTGGAATTGTGAGGTAGTTCTTTCAAATTGCAATTTTGTGGTAGGCAGTATCTTTACCTCTCCATCTAAATATCCAACATCCATCCATCCATTCATCCATCCATCCATCCATCCACTTATCCATCCATCCATCCATCCATGCATCATTAACCATCCTTCCTTCCTTTTTTCTTCCTTCCTTCCATTCATCAAACATTCTTCTATCCTTTTATCCATACATCCTTCTATATAAGCTATCTTCCTTCATCTATGTTATCAATTTTACCACCATCCCTCTCTCCCTCTCTCTGTCCTTTCCTTTCCTTTCCTTTCCTTTCCTTTCCTTTCCTTTCCTTTCCTTTCCTTTCCTTTCCTTTCCTTTCCTTTCCTTTCCTTTCCTTTCCTTTCCTTTCCTTTCCTTATTTCCTTCAGTTACTCATTCACTCAGCTCCACTGATTAACTACCTCTTTGTGTAAAGTGTTGAATAATATAACAGTAAAAAAAGGCCTGTTATTTGCCTCCAAGAAGTTCACATTCTGTTTGAAGAGCAGACAACTTTAATATAGCATATGTAGTACTAACTGGGGCTCCCAAACTGTGTGTCCAACACCCAGGTCTTCTGGGCCTTTCTGGTCAGGCAGACAAGTATTCAGGGTGGCTCTGTCCTGAGACCAGCAGGGCTGTGCAGGCTGCTAAGCCATGAGCTTTGGGCCCAGAGGAGCTCTCAGTTCTAATGCAGCTATCCTGACGTCAGCACAAATGTCTTGGGATGAGCAGAAACCCTTGCAGTCCTTCAGATGTTTTAAAACACCAAGTACATTTTGCAAAGTGTTCTCCCTTGAATATTTAAAATCATGTTTTATTTAAGGGAAATGACTTTCATAAATTTCTGACCCAGTTGAGCTTTATATCACTGTAATATTCTTTAAGAGCCAATTCGTATCCAATAAGGCTTTTCACCTAGTTTAATGACTTTTTAAAATTTTCTTTTTTTGCAGTCAAAACTGTATAAGCCAATGCGAATGCCAAAGGGTTCAAGTTCAGTTCAGAGTGCTCAAATCAGAATTCTGAGAGAATTTTAAGTTGCTATAATGAGTTCTGCCCATCCATATTCAGCTCTATAGCTCCAGTGATTAGCTCAGTGTGGGCAGACTCACCGTGGACACCCTTGGAGCTTTGAAGAAGTGGCTTTTTAGTGAATATTTCAAAACAATATAGGCACATCTTGCCTTACATGTAGCTAACTTGTTCTTGTTTCTAATTCTGAGCAACTGGGAAAGAAGAAAGAAAAACCAATGATGCCAGCTAGTCTTTATTTTAACTTGCTTCTATCTGATCTCAGTTAATATCTTTAACAGTCCCAGGGGGTAGATATTATCTCCATTTTACTAATGAGGAAATTCAGGCTCAGAAAGTTAAATAGTTGATCAAATTCACACAGCTAGGAAATGACAGAGAAGGTTGTCTGGCCTTCTGAACCCAAGATTTATGGCCTTCCAAGGTCCATTTCTTTCTGTGTCTTCCTTGCTCTTTTCCATAAACTCTTACTCAGGTAAGGCTGAGCGTTCCTCCCAGGCAGTGTAACAGGTATTGGACATGAGCATGTTACTTCGTTTAATCCCTGCTATAACCCTCATTTACAGGTTTAGGAAATAAAGTTCTTGAAATAACTTGCTCAACGTTACTGACCAGAGCTAGGCAGACTTGGGTATGAACCCTGCCTTCGCCACACTATTGGTTTCTTGAGGCTGCTGTAATAAATGACCCTAACCGTGGTGGCTTAAAATAACAGGAACCTATTCTCTCACAGTTCTGGAGATCTGGAGACTGAAATCCAAGTGTTTGCAAAGCTGTGCTCCCTCTGGAGGCTCCGAGGGGGAGAATCCTGTCCTGGCCTCTGCCTGCCTCTGGTTGCTGGTGGCATTCCTTGGTTTGTGGCCTCTTCTCTCACTAGTCCATTTTCACATTGCCTTCTCTTCCATGTGTCTTCTCTGTATGTCTCTTATCAGGACACTTGTCATTGGATTCAAGGCCCATCAGGATAGTCCCAGGGATCTCCTCATCTTGATCACCTTGAATTGAGCATATCTGCAAAGATACGTTTCCCAATGAGGTTACCTTCACAGATTCTGGAGGTTAGATATGGACATATCTTTTTGTGGCGACCACTTAATAGCTAATGAATCTGGAAACTAAGCCCATCAACTGCCTCCATTTCCTTTTCTGGAGAATGATAATGTCAACAGTTCTTAGCCCACAGAATTGCTGTGACAGGTAACCAGTAGGTCTTAATCCTTTGAGTTGTTTCAGCATCCAGAGTCTCCTCACTGCATGCCACCTCCAGGGTCACAATAGCAAGCTTTTACAGCAACACATACACACAGGCAGCTAAAAGGTATCTTTTGTTATGCAAATGAGCCAAACTAACACTTTACAGGTAAAAATTAATTCTCAAACTTTGACCCAAAATAAGCTCCTGTCTCCTATTCTTCTCTACCCCTATCCTACAAGCTCAGTTACTATTCAGGAGGTATTTTCCCTCAGAGACAGTCTTCTGCAGGTGGCTTGAAAGCCTGGGACCAATCTATAACAAAATGCTTCTGACTTACATCACCACCTGCAAACCCACAATATAGCCTCGCCTGTGTGGGCAAGTATGTGGCTTCAGTCCAAACAACCAGGAATATTTTGTTTTAAAAAATTTTGGCAACAAAACCGATTTTAAGGAAGGGTGAACCTGTGTATTGGTGGGTCAGCATGAGTCACCTCTGTAACTCAAGTAACTGGGTTCATAGCAGCACAAATTATCCCAACCTCTTCTCCCCCTTCCCTTTATTCTTTTTATTTCTTCCTCCCTTTGCTTCCTGTTTTCCTTATCATTCATAAAACCCTTATCAACACTCCATCATATGCCAGGACCTGGATTAGGCCCAGGGGATAAATGATATGAACTTGTTCTAGAGGAGAGAGAGGAGCCTGGACACATGGGGCACCCTCTGATATTCCATATGGAGGGCATATTGAGTTCTGGGGCAATGGAGCCTTTGGAATATGGGTCATGTCTTGGGAGATGAAAGGGGAGAATTAGCACTGGATCTCAGGGAATGCTATGTTGGAGTTTGGTCTGGAAGGACCAAGAGGTACAGGTCAGGTGGAGGTGACAGTGTGTACAAAGATTCAAAGGTCAAAGGCAAAGGGTAAATGCCAATTTTAGAGAATGATGGGTCCTTTGATATGATGAGAGTATAGGAGCATAACAGAGATCAGGACCTGGAGGAAATGCCAAGCATGTCACTCTGACGTTGAAAGTCCTCAAGGGTCTGAAGCCACAGACCCTTGTCTGGGCAGGGACAAATTCAGATTCTAGAAATATCTGTTTGGCCTTAATGGAGAGTATGGAAAGGAAGGCAACTAACCTGAAGTTGAGGAGACTAGTGATGATGCTCTTGACTAGTTGATGTGTTTACTCCATGCCAGGCATTATTCTAAGCATTTTAAATACATATTTACTAGTGTAGCCTTCACAGCAATCTTAGTAGGAATGCATTCCTTCATCTGGCAAAGAGAGAATAAATAACTTGCCCAAGGTCATCCAGCTAATAAATGGCAGAGCTAGAATTTGCACCTAGAGGGCTAGCTCCAGAAAATTAAGATCCAGAGTAGGTCTGATGGGGAGCTGGTGGGAAGGGGTAAGGGAGGCAATGGGGCCCTCAATCCTACCCAGATTTTAGACCTGGCTGTATTATGTGCTCTTCCCTCATACCTGTCCTCCCTGAACTTGGTCACCTAAGTAAGTGCTTGTGCACCAATGCCCCCAACCCTCCTCCCTAAAGCTCCTTAAATTCTGGCAGATTTCTGGTTTTGCATTCTGCTTCCCCCTTTTGCAATCCCCATCTATGAAGGATATGATTGGTAGGTCAGCAATGTCCACTGGTTAGGAATTCAGGATTTCAGGCACCACCCCAGGCCTTCTTAATCAGAATACATATTTTATTGGTTGATTCTGACTTACATAAGTTGATTCCCAGGTGCCATGTTTGAGAGGTGCTAAATCTTTCTGCCAGGACCTATTTTGCATGAGCTGTCTATTCCTTGCCATGCCCCTAACTGATGGGGTGGTGGTGGAGGAAATCTTCATTTTCCAGAATGAAAGCTGAGTCTCAGAGAATGAAGTAATGTATCCACTGTCACATAACTAGTTAATGATGTACCAACCTAGAATCCAGCCAATATTTTTTTCACCATCTACTCTTTCTCAATCACCTTGCCCTGCCCCAATATATGCCTCTTTATAATGGGTGCCCTTTGCCTAAAGCATCTTCCACTCAAATCCCTGACTGGCAAGGAAATAAAAAAGCCACAGCTTCCACAAAGACTTTAAATATTGACCCAAGCAGAAATAAATCTTTCTTACTTCTGAGAACCCACTTACGTCAATTAACATACCTGGTTCCTTCTATAAAAAAACAAACAAACAAAATGTGCTCCCATCTACTTGTAGTATTCTCTTTATATATCACTTTTACATATGATAAAGACCTGAATTTTGACTTCTGTAGGGTAGGTACTGTTATACCCATTTTATAGATAAGGAGAATAAAGAGCAAGAAGATTTTGTGATTTTTTTCTTCAAGATGATTCAGCTAGAAAAGGTGTCACTGACAGTAGAACAGGAATTTTTCATCGCAAACCTTGCTGTGAGCAATGGAAGGAGAGGTACAAAGTTTGGGATGGGGCATTACTGGAACTCCACTGCACTAACTCACTCATTAATGACATGATCTGTAGTCTTGATTCTCCTAGAAATAACAGAATTTTAACAATATAATTTAGTGTAAAGATGATCTGTGGAAGCTCATACAATCCTAGGCTCAAATCTGGATTAGCCACTTACCAGCTACTCAAGGAACACATCTCTGAGGCTATTTTCTTCTGTGTATCATAGGATTTTAATATCAATATCATAGACTACAGATGTTCTCCAATTTACATTTACCTTTTCCTCCTTGGAAATAGAGAATGGTCACTCAGAATACAGACATTTTTCAGCTGTTCTTATAGCCTTTTACAAATTATTGGACAATAACATACATGCTAACATTACATAGGTTTGTACTTGGAATTTAAAAAAAAAGACAACACCTTTTGCCCATATACTTTGTCCTTTCATCTCCTTGCTGGATGTAATGTAGGCGTAATGGCTGGAGCTAAAACAGTCATTTTGGGATAACAAGGAAACCTTGAGAATGGAAGCCACACCCCAAGGAGCCTGCATTGTTAAAAAATTTTTGGAGCAAAGTCAACATACTAGCCCACTTTCTGTCTCAGAACTTATAATGAGAGAGGAATAAACTTTTGTCTTAAGCCACTATTATTTTGGGGGTATCCCTTATGTTTAGTCAAACCTCACCTTAATTGTACAATACTTTTATGTAGAGTCATTTTAAGTACTGAATATATTTTGCTCAATGTTCTTGACACATGGTTGATACCAAATAAGTACTAGTTGTTAGTATTATAATATTACCTAGTTTGGTACATATTGCATATTTAGCACATTGTTGAGAATTACATGAAATACAACTCATGTCCCAGGGTAAACCTTGATTGAAAATTATCTTATGTTGTTTTTCATGGAGAGACTAAAAATATCTAGCAGCCTTAGTCAGTGTGAATCCTGCCCTGAGTGACTGAGGCCAGGCCTGTACTAGAATAGCTTTTAGGATGGGTATGCATTAGAGGTGGTTTTAACTCCTTTTCCTATCCTGATTGGCAGAAGGCTGGAGTTCAGAACCCCAAGTGTCCCACAGGCCTTCACTTTATGATCATATGAGTAATTCTGGCTAAGGTGACCATCCAGCTCAGCCTAGAATAGAAAAACTGAGGCTCCCAGCCTCACTGGGGATGAATGGGTTAGAAGCTGGAGAGAGCATTTACATGAGTCCAGTCCTTTGAAGCCTCAAGTAGAGTCACTTTCTCCTTTACTATCTCTTGTTAGTGCACAGATCCTACCACAGAAACTATGCAAAATTCATTATTGAAAGAGTCCACTCTTATTTGTCCTACTCAGGTTCAGTTTTGGGAGCCTGCTAGAGTGATGGAAGGTAGACTAGATATTTATAGAAACCCCACCTTGTGTCCAGCCCTCTGTAGGTGGTATTCCTACAATCTATTCCTCATGATGTCATTGTAAATTAACTACTCTTGTCCCCATAGTAGAGACTGAAAGACTGGAAGCTAGGAATGGTAAGCAGTTCACCCGAACAGTGAGTAAATAGCAGAACTGGGAATCACACCAAATTGTGATTTTAAATCCTATGCCCTTTAAAATTCAAGTCTCTATGAAGCCTTGAAAATAAGATCCATTTGTAAGAACCGTCTTCTCTCCCTCTTGAGTTAACTGGAATTCTACCTTCCCTATGACTGGAAAGGGACCGGCATTCTAATCCTCTCCTCTCCCTGAAGGCACCAGCTCTACCCTTTCTTCTAGCCCCGACAAGTTCCAGATCCTTAGCAAAACTACCCACCCCCAATCAGATGATCCGATGGGCCTGTGACAAGGTTGGCATTCAGGGGCTGCATCCTGCCCATTATCCTGTTCCAGCTTAGCAAGCACATTGCAGCTGCCCCTGGATGGGATCCACAGTGATGCCCACAGCACCCTCCTGCTGTTGGTGTGGGAAGGTACAATCAGATAGTGAAATGTCTTACTGACAGCATGTGACGTTAGTTCTACCAAGGACACGTGTTGCAAACTGCCTGCTTAACAAGTTTTTCCAGAGGAAAATCTCGGAACTGATTACTTCTGAAAAGGCAGAAAGTCTGCTTCTGAGCCTTAAGACAGAGCATGCAAACTCTCATGATGAACTCATAAAATGTCCACTACAATTTATTAGGGGGCACTGGGGCAGATTGAAAAACGGGTGCGCTTTTCACCCTCACCATATTCACACTCTTTGGTGCCTGTCTCTGCAGCTCCTTCTAGCAAGAAGTTCAGCCTGTTCCTACTCTCTGGATCTGGGCTGACCTGGTGATGGACTTTGGCCAATAAACCTGGCAGAAGTCAGAAAGTGCCAATTCTAAGCCTTTGCTCACTGGCTTTTGGGAGGTTGCCCAGACCCTGAGTAAACAAGCTGGGGCTAGTCTGCTGGAGGATGAGAAACTAGAACAGGGGCAGCATTGCAGCCAAGGCCATGCTGAGCAGAGCTGCCAGCCCACAGCTGAGCTGTCCACTCAGGAGCCATATTAGCAGTTACTATTGCAAGCCTGAGCTTAAGAATTGATAACATATTTACAGTGACCAAATCCATCACGGTGCCTTGGGGTGATGGATTATGAAGCAACAGCTGACACAGATGTGCTGATGAAAACATTTTTATAATAGATGATGTTTGCCAAGCACACTCAGTGCCAGGTACTGCACCAGGGACTTGCATACTTTTTCTCATTTATCTTCACAACCATAGATGCTACCATTTTATTGAATACTAGAGACCCTGGCCTGTGCCCTCTCGCAGTCTGGGACCCATCGGGGGATGACCACCTTCTGGCTGAGGCCTGCTCCCCAAAGGATTGGGCCTAAGATGGCAATCAGACATCCCTCTGGAAGCCTGGCAGCCCTCGGGGGATGTCCACTTGCCAGCGGGGAGCAGGCCTGAGCTGTAGTGGGACATCCTTAGCACTGCTGAGGAGGCAGGAGAGGCTCCCACCACCACTGCTGTACTGGCAGCCATTAGCCTGGCTTGTGGCTGAGCAGAGCTCCCCCATGTGGGAGCGCACTGACCACCAGAGGACAGCTCCTGCATTGAGCATCTGCCCCCTGGTGGTCAGTGTGTATCATAGTGACCAGTCATTCCCAGTCTTTCTGCTGTTAGGGTCAGTTTGCATATTACCTTTTTACTATATAGGATAGAGGCTGGGTGCACGGGTGGGGGCCAGCTGGTTTGCCCTGAATGGTGTCCCGGATCAGGGTGGGGGTCCTGCTTGGGTGCCTGGCCAGCCTGGGTGAGGGGCCGATGGCTGTTTTCAGGCTGCCGGCACCCCCTTCAGGGTGGGGGTCTCCACTGGGGTGCCTGGCCAGCCTGGATGAGGGGCTGAGGGCTGTTTTCAGGCAGGCCAAGCCTGCAACTGAAGCTCCCAGTCTCTCCTTTTTTTCTTATTCTGGGATTTATTTACCTTCTGTAATTGAAACTTTGTTGTGGCTCCAGCTCCGAGGCCGGCTGGCTGAAAGCAGGTATCTGGGGTTTGTTTAGCTTCTATAATTGCAACATTTTTGCTTAGACTGGAGCTCAGAGCTGGGCCGCGACAGGCGGGGAACCTTGGCTTCCTCCATCACTAGAGCGAGCAAGCCTCATGTTCACTTCAGCTGCATAGCTGCTGGCCGCCATCTTTGTTGGCAGTTAATTTGCATATCGCCCTGATTAGCCAATGGGAAGCATAGCAGAGGTATTACCATGTTTGTCTATTATTAGATAGGATTTACTTGGTACCAGATACTGTACTTTATATATGATATCAATTTAATCCTTATGACAATTATATGAGATACATCTTTTCTTAAAGATATGTTTTTATTGATTTCAGAGAGAGGAAGCGAGAAGGATAGAGATAGAAACCTCAATGATGAAAGAGAATCATTGATCAGCTGCTTCCTTCATGCCCCCCTACTGGGGATGGAACCTACAACCCAGGCATTTGCCCTGTCCTGGAATCGAACCATGACCTCCTGGTTCATAGGTCCATGCTTAACCACTAAATCACACCAACCAGGTGAGATATATATTATTATTTCCATTTTACATGTAATGAAACTTATTCTCAGGGAGGTCAGGTGATCACTAAGCCTAAGGTTAACAGCTGAAAAGTGGCAGAGTTAATATTTGACCGCAGGTCTGACCTGAATCTCATACCTGTGTATTCTATCCTTGGACTTCTATTTCTCTGACCAGCTTTTACACAAGACCATTTTTATGCCTTTTTTTAAAGAGAAGATTTTCCAGGAACTTAAATAACTTGTCTAAGAGCACCCAAGTAATAAATGGAAGGGTGGGGCTTTGTTCCTAGGACTCACTGACTCCAAATCTGCATTCACTGAGGTTCATTATGAAGAAATATATCCTAAATAGAGAAGAACATGTTTATATCTGTGTTAGGACCATGTTATTTCTTTGTTTTAGAAACATGTTCTGTTCTGCTTGGATGTGTTTTAAAAGTTATGTTTTGCAAATCCCAAAGTGTAACAGAAAGCAGGTTGTAAAGGAATTGGCGAGAGTTATTGCCCAGAAAAACCAGCTGGGAAGCATTTCAATGTCAATCTTATTATTGCTTTTAAATTAGCAGTGACTCCAAAAGCCTTTGAAGTAGCTGGCAGGGAATGCCTGCATTGGGGAAAACAATCACCAGAGGGGCTTCTCAGCAGGCATGTGCTTTATAAATGTTCCTCCTTCTTATGCTTTGGCACCAGAATGATTGGAAAGGAGGGAGACTGGTCTTAGCAGGAAGTTTCTGGCTGACATGGAGTGCCAGGAAGACCCAATTAGCCTGTCCCTCTCAGTAGCAAAAGCCCAAGCAGAGGGAATAAATTATTTGTGACAGTAGCCAAGGCTGCTGACAACTTCAGAGACCACCCATGAGGACTTTCCATGTCATGCTGACTAGAAGGGCCAGAGAGGCTCTGATCCCAGGGGCCTGATGGATTCAAACCTGAGACTAGAACTAAGTTAAATTAAATGGTGGTTTATACCATCTGAAAAATAAGTGTCAAGATATTCCTGTCTCCCATCCTGAACCTCAATCAGATGACCTTCATTTGCCATCCTTCAAAACTTCAGAGTTCACCAATTTGAAACTTCTCTTATATTCCAGAACTTCTCTCCATCCAAATAGAATTCACCACCCATCCATCCATCCATCCATCCATCCATCCATCCATCCATCCATCCTTCCTTCCATACAACATTTGGTGACTTTCTAGATTGTGCCTGATGTTACTAGGCCTTGGAGATACCACTTGTCTTAAATTAGACAAGGTTCCCCTCATCATCATGATACTTGAGTCTTGGGAAGAGTGTAGATACCACCCAGTGAGCAGAACAAATATGTGTCTGGGGCACTAATAAATCCTGGATACCAATAAACTGTTCTGAAATGATTTGATATTTTTTAAAAAATATATTTTATTGATTTTTTTTACAGAGAGGAAGGGTAAGAATAGAGAGTTAGAAACATTGATGAGAGAGAAACATCTATCCGCTGCCTCCTGCACACCCCCTACTGGGGATGTGCCCACAACCAAGGTACATGCCCTTGACTGGAATAGAACCTAGGACCTTTCAGTCCGCAGGCTGACGCTCTATCCACTGAGCCAAACTGGTGAGGGCAATGATTTGATATTTTTAAACACACACAACTTTTCAACATGGGGAAAAAAAATCCCAATTGGTTTGAACTTCCTTACAAGTGTTTATCCTTTAGGAGTATTTTTATTGAATTGCATATCAGGAGAAAAGGAACCAAAGTCTTTCCAAGGCTTGAGGTTTCAAAAAGTCATTCATCTTATAAGGAGAAAAACTTAAAACAGTTATATTATGTACTCTAATAATAAGAAATGCTTGTGAGTTGTGAAAGAAACCAGAAGAGGTGTTTAATTGACTTGAAAGTGTGTGTGTGTGTTTGTGTGTGTGTATGCATGCTTATGTATGTATGCGTATGTGCATGTGCGTGTGTGTGTGTGTGTTGTTAATGGTCAGGGAAGCCCAGAGGGGAAAAAGGTCGTCATTCCCTCCCATCAGCTGTCATAGGTAGCACCTAGATTATGCCTCTATTCTAGCCCCCATTTTAATTATCTACATGCACACTGTGGCAGATGCTCTAGGGCCCCACCTATACCCTTCGGCACCACTATTCTAGTGCATGCCTGTGTTTTCCACAGGCACCTGCAGCTCTCTGCCTGAGGGGATTTTCTTCACCCACAGGCAGGGAAAACCAGAAGTACAAGAGGGTCCCTGAGAGCAGCCTTCACCTCAACCAGTGATGGAAAGGAGTTAGGCGATAAGTAGCCTAGCATCCTCACCCCTTGGACAGGATATCTTGGGAGCCAATTCTGCAACATGACCCTGAGTTCCCAGAGAGTGCTGAGCCCCAGCAGTTACCAGCATGATAATAGCTTTATTTCAGCCCTTCTCTGTCCAGTCTCACCCCCAGCCCCCACTCCTGTACCACTTATTCAGGGATTGCCTCCAAATAAAGCTCCTTTATGCCATCACGGTCTTAGAGCGCTTCTAGGGCAGTCAAAGATAAGGCAGTGACTCTCCACTCAGTGCAGGGCTAGGGCCTGCACGGAGCCTGGTGTGTAGTTGGGCTGGAGGTGTGTTGAACACATGAATTGATGAATAAGTAAACGAATGATGAGGTGTGAATGACTGACAGCATACTTCCACCCTATGTTTTCGTTTTTACTCAGCCCAAGTGAATTTCTAAATAATAGCAGTTTGGAGGAAAAAATGATAATCTGGGAAGTAACTTACAGGTGATTTGGGGGATGGGAACCATCAAGGCTGGGCTTGGAAGAAAACGTGAAGCCATGTTGGTGGCTCCCCTTCTCTCTTTCCTACCAGACCTGAGATTCCATTGCTGAAGATTTTGATCAGGTTCAAAGATTACCTGGAGAATGCATTATCAAGATAAAGACTAAGGAGATCTGACAAACCCCAGGTAGTTCTTGCAAAAGTGGGGGCATCTATTAATTCATTTATTCAATTCCTTTGTTTGTAAATTCATTCATTCAGTAATTTACTTATTCATTAATTTGGCCATTTGTTTATTTATTCATTCCCTCCTTCCCTTGCTGATTCAAAGAATTTTGTTCAGAGGAAATGGTAATTAAGCACATGGTCTCTAGAGACCTACTTCCTGGGTTGGGTTGTCATCCTGGCTGTGCGACCTTGGGCAAGTTACTTAACCTATCTGTGTTTCAACCTCTTTATGTGCAAAATAGGGATAAGTGGCATCCCTTTGCTGAGAAGCTTAAATGATTAGTGCTGGTTGTAAAGTGCTTAGAACAAGGCCAGCACATAACCAGTGTCTTAGCAGTAATCACCATTATCTTGCATCTGCAATTGTCAGTATGTGCTGCGTAATGTTCACTCCTTCTACACTTTCTGTTTCACTTTCTTTTGTCCTATTTCTAATTTTCTTCTTCACGACAGAAAAACTGTATCAACCTGGAGGAACTTAGTTCCACAACTTCCTAAATTAGTCCTGAATGTTTAACCCCACACATTTCTCTCTTGCTTCTTACTGATGGTAGAAAGCACTTCAAGGCGGGCCACTGTGTCCATTTTACCTTCTCAGCTTCCTTTGGGAGCTGCTTGCTCAGAGCCTTTGAGTTGCACATTAGCCGTTTTAGGGCTTTCAGTTCCCCTGATTTCCAACAGTTCTTGCTTCTCTTCTGTTCCTCCAGTAAAGCTCAGTCCTTTCAGCTGAGTGTGAGGAGATGAGCCAAGAAAAATAGTTGATGCAAAGGTGTGAGTGAGGCAACAGGCTTCCAAGTTGGAGTTTTTATTGGGGGCTCAGCCCTTTAGGCTGTGCTTGTATCCCCTGCTCCTTTTACAAGAACTCTACCTTGGCCCTGGCCCCTAATTAGATGAGTCTCAGTTTTGCAGCCACTCCCTCATCCTTTTCTCACTCTGGTTTGGGATTAGCCAAGGGTCAGGGGCAGGGTGGGAAGAAGAGAGGTCATCTCCCTGCAGCCAACTCTGGTCAAAAGAAGAGGTGGGACCCTGGTTTGCTGGAAATGGAAAACAGAATTTGTGTGGAAGGGCATTATCCACCATAGCAGGAACCATATTTCTACAATTCATATTTTGTCGACCCTTTATAGTCCATCAGCAGGTTGAATGAGTCCCCAGCTATACATTAACATCTCTATGGCTCATAGAAAGTATAGGGTGACCCATGGGATGTGATGTAGGCTGTGAAGACAGAGACAGCTTGACTTTATTGAGAGGCATTTGAGGGTAATGCTTAAGACCATGGATTCTGGTGTCAAAATGTGTGGGTCAGATCTCTACCCTGTTACTTATTGGTTGACAGAGTTGGGCAAATTAATGTGCCTCAGGATTTACATATGTAAAATAAAGATGCTTATAAACAACACATGCCATAGGGCTATTGGGGTGATGAAATGGACCCACCCATGTGTGGCATTAGAGTAGTAACAAAGCCTCTAGCTATTAACCACTTACTGTGTGCCAGATACTATTCTAAGAACTCTCTGTTCATATAACTGGGCATAACTGGGTGCTACAATCAGTCTTGCAGCAGTAACAGTAAAATCCTAAAATAACTAAGATAAGGTAGACATGTATTCCTCCTTTATATTAAAGAAGTCCAGTGGTGAACGGTCCAGGACTGATGTGGCTACTCTGTGCCCATCAGGAACCAAGGCTCCTTCTAGTTCAAGTACTTCATCATTCAAGCACTAGTTGCTAGCCTCCAGGTCACTTCATGTTCCTAGGGGCTCTAACCATCATGCGTCATCCCAGGAAGAGGATAAGGAATTAGGGGAAAAATGGATGTGCCTTCCATGTAGGTCAGCTCCCTTAAGGAGTTTTCCCAGAAGTCCCACACACCACTGGAGCTTATATCTCATTGAACAGAACTTAGTGTACTTGTGCTATCTAGCTGTAAGGAAGGCTGGGAAATGCAGCCTTTTATCTGGATGTATCACCACCTTGAATAAACTGTGTGTGTGTGTGTGTGTGTGTGTGTGTGTGTGTGTGTGTGTGTGTCAGAGTGGGGGGAGAAGGGAAGGGGACTGCTACAAGGCAAAAAGAAGCAATAGATTTTGGGTAGGTGTCCAACATGTTTTGTCAGTTTATCCCCAGCACCTACACTACCTTTTTAGGACTCCAGTATTCCCCCCAGGTATTGCATTTGTTGAAAGTCTAGGATCTCAAAAGATGTGCAGTTCTCTTCATCAAATCTGGTTGTGTCTCCTTTAACCTCGGTGGCATATAAACTAAGACAGCCTGTCTGTTTCTCATCCCCCACATGCCCAAATTCATTGGTGAAGCAGAGGCTGCGTGCCTGCAGAAAGAACCCACCAGCAAGGGGATGATGAGATATACAGTGGCCACCAAGCCATGGAAAATGGCATCTTCTGCAGGGCAGGCTATTGTTTAAAAACTTCAAAGGTTTCCATCTATATGCTTCTGGAAAATTCCATGTACAAGGAACCATAGCCCAAAATCTTGTCTAGCTAGAAGTTTTAAACATGAAGGCTCATGGATTTTATGTACAGACTAGAGGCCTGGTACATGAAAATTCATGCACTGGAGGTGGGGTCCCTTAGCCCGGCCTGCCCCCTTTCACAGTCTGGTAGCCCTCAGGGGTGGGAGGCGACAACCCAGCACACCTCTGCTGCTGCCACTGCCAGCAGCACAAGCCTCAGCTGGCCCTGGTTACCTGAGCCTCGGGTGGCCCTGGGCGGCTGGGCAGCTGCCATCCGAGGCTTGCCTGCGCCTCTGGTTGGCCCTGGGTGGTGGGGGGCCGAGGTGGGTCTGTCCACACCATGCACCTGCCGCCCCCTCAGAAGGGCTGAAAGGACTGGGGGACTCCAGTGGGGCTGAGGAGACTGGGCACCGCCATCTTGTGGCTACGGGCACTGCCATCTTTGAGACAGTGTGATAGTCAATTTGCATATTCCCTCTTTATTAGATAGGATGTCTGTGTTCTCTCCATTCTTTCCTCCCAACTTGATAGCCCTGTGAAACAATAGGCTTCTTTTCAAGAAGCAATGCGCTTATTCCAATTTCATCATTAAGTCTATTTAATGCCTAAGTTTAGCTACTCCAGCTGGTGGTAATGGATTCAAGCTAGCTAATAACTTTTCAAGGTATTCAGCTATGGATTCTTAGTCCAGATGAAAGTCTGCAGGCAAATTACAGTGTATTTCTTCATATAAATGGGTAGATTTTGTTTGACTTCATTTCTTGTAAAACTTTGCTAACAGTTACAGATGACTGTCACATACCAACTTCTGGTCCCCAGTGATCCTCACTTCCTGGCATTTACTTATAAAATCTACTCTCCTTGAGTGTGGGATGGCTTAGTGACTCACTGCTGGTTAACAGAATACCACAGAGGTGGCAGATGCTGATTGGGAGATTAGAATTTGGGTGTTGTTCTCTCTCTCATTCTATCACATTCTTTCTCTGAGGAGAACTAGGTGCCTTGTTGTGAGCTCCCTCAGTAAAGGCCCACATGCAAGAAATAGAGGGAGACTTTTGACCAACATCCAGTGAGAAACTGAAAGTCTTAGTCCAATGGGTTCTGCAGAACTAAATCCTGCCAACATCTGTGCCAGTGAGCTTGTTAATGGACTTCACTTGGCCTTTAGATGAGACTGAAGCCCCAGGTGATACCTTGATTATAACCTAAAACAAACTTTGATCAAGAGGGACCCAGCTAAACTGTGCTTGTAGTCCTAATCTCACCCCAGAAACTGAGATTAAAAAATGTTTGCTGATGTTTTAGAGATAATTATTATTCCAAAATTCTGGAATTTGCCTTTTATCTGAATGTTTCAGTCTCAATGAGTATGTGGTCTGTGTTCCCACTTTGAGCAGGCAAACATTCTGTCCCCATATAGCCTGAGGCACAATATTTCTTTCCTACAATATCCCAGACCTTAATATTTACCTCTATTGACTTATCCAATAAGGAAATGCCACATTTTAGGTGCTATTTCTTACAGTGCATCTTTTTCAAAGCACTAAACTCTGCATCATTTGGATTAGGTTCAGGTGTATCTAACAGAAATATCAATATTGCAGTGGAATAGACTGGAATGAAGTTTATTTCAGTTCCATGTAAAGGAAGCCTAGCAGTAGATGGTCTAGGATTGCTTTAGCATTTCTGCATTCCTCAGTGTCCCAGGTGCCTTTCTTCCTATTCTTAGAGTGTGGCATCCATCATCAAGACCACCTCATGGTCCAAAATGGTTGCTTTAGCTCTTGCCATCATATCCTTATTCTGAGATACAGAAAGATGAAGCAGATAAGTAAATCATTTTAGCTGAGTCAGCTCCCTTAAAGGACTCATCCAAGAAGTGTTTGCTGTATGTATTTGTGTAATGGACAAAGGAATATTTTAAAATGGGAGACCTTTCAAGTCACCTACACCACTGTTTTCCAAACTTTAGCAACTTTCATTCCACCTTCATCATTTTTGCTATATTTGCATGCCTTCCATCTAAGTGAATACTTCCTATTGAATCATGTAGTAAAAAAGTTACCTTCTTAAATTTACATGCTGTCTACTATTTTTACATAATGTTTCTAAATCAACTTACTTTTTAAAACTTAAATAAATATATTTAAACATGAAAATCTTCAGTTAGAAAGCAATGGTTTCCATAAAAGTTGTAGAAAATAAAATAAAATGAAACAAAGTTATACAATTAAACATGGATACCATATCAGCCAACAAAACTCTGAGCCATTGGCCTGCCCTCTTTTTCATTGTAATGATGATTAGCAAGCCATGGATTGTAGCTCTCTGTTAGATGAACCAGAAGGATTGTGAAGAGAGTAACTGCCTCACTTAATGTAATGTCCTGTCTTGTACAACCTAAATTTTTCTATTTCCCTAGCGGGCTTTGTTCTACACTCTGGGACACACTGGTGCATTCTTTTTACCAGTGAAGAAACCCATCTCAAGAGCCCTGTGTGATTCTTTGTTTGTCCCTAGACGCCATGTAATAGTAAAGAATGCATTGCTTGATGCCACCATCAGCACTTTCAGGGGCTCTACCTGCCTATTAGACTGTGAGCCAGACTGATCTTTGATCCACAGGGCCTTCCCAGAATTAGTGCATGTAGTGGGCTGAGCAATGGAATTGCCCAAGGACACTCAGCTAGTGTGCAGGGGTGAAACTGAGTCCTGTGTCTTCTGGGTCTTCAAAATCAGGTTTCTAGAGAGAGGGTTCAATTGAATTCCAGGGGCTGAGATAAATGAGATTTAAAATAAAGTGCTGAATTTTTATTTTCAATACTCAAGGTTATTCTTGATTTTTTTTTTTCATGATAAACTGCTGTGTACGTAATAGGTTAAAAACCAACAGTGATTCAAAGTAGAAATCTCAGGGAAAGTGTGTTTAATAATACTCTTGTTGATGATCATGATAGTAATAATAATACCTGTCATTTAGTGAGCACTTTCTAGGTACCAGGCACAATCCTAGGCATTTGAATTTTCTTCTGAGCTAGATAATTACTATTCCCATTTTCATTAGAGGAAACCAAGGCACACAATGTATATAGCAATAGTGTCAACAATAAAAATAAAGTTAAAAAAAGATACAACAGCCTGTGAGTGATAGGAGAGTCTGCATTTGACTGATGTCACCCAGGTTCACCTGGTTGTAGGTCCAGGAGCTGCTATAGCAACAAGCAGCTTCAAGCAGGTGAGATCTGTCAGTACTTCATCCTGGGCACCCTCTGAGTAATGACTGTTTCCTTCTGCCCTGGAGCTTCTCTGTGACCTTGGATCTGTAGTCTCCTAGTTACTTGTGCATACACAGCTCAGAAGAATTGGAAATTAATGGTCCCTGGGTCACACCTTTGATAGTGGGAAATGAAACCAAATGAATGGCTTTATCCCCACTTAGTCGCTTGGACAGCTGGCTGTGCAGAGATGCATGTTATAGATTTTCCTGCAGGATCAGGCAACTAGTCACACCTCCTGGCGGCCAACTTGATCAAGCATCTTTTATTGGTCCAACCTCCTGTTGTCTCCCTTTTCCCTCACACCTGCTCTCCAGGATAATCATAAAGAAATATCACAGAGGCCCCTCCTTTTAACTATTCACTCCCGGGGCTCCAGTCTACAACAGCACAGACCTGCCTGATTGCGAAGCTCATGGCCAGGAGCTGAGTTCTAGTGCTTCATGTCTGAATCTCATGATAGGCTACTACCTGGTGAGGTGCCCATGGCCTTTGACATTGATAACTTAGGTCTTCCCTACACCTCCCAACTCCCTGCCTCAGGTGTTGATCTTTGAGCTCATTTACTATCTCTGCTCAGTGCTTCATCCTTTGCACTTGTTTTCTCTTTGGAGCATGCTCTCCTCCCTTGTTCTCTATCTCTTCTGTTCCTTTCCTAGCTAACTCCTCTTCAGCTTTCAGAATTCAGCCCCCATGGCCTTTTCTGAGCCCCTGTCCTCACTGTCCTAAGCCTGGACTAGGTCTCTTTTCTGTGCCTTACTCTGATGTGCTTGCTCAGATGTCATTCTCTGTTTTCCCTGAGTCCTTAACCCATTGAAGGCCATGCTCTAGCCTTAATGTGAGCATGGGGCCCACCACAGAGTCTCAGCCAAGCTAAGGTGATGGCGAGTGACCAAGGGCGCAGGAGGTGTTGCCAGAGGGCCATGGACTCCGCTCCTGCTCTAACATGCAGTCATGGACTTCTGAGCATAACACTTAGTTCTGAGCCTCAGTTTCCTAATCTGAAAGAAGGTAAAAAAAACAAACAAACATAGTAGCTATGATGTAGGATTCTTATAAAAAATAAAGAACATAAACAGATATTGAATTTAGTGAGATAAATAAATGTAAGCAACTATTATCACCAATAAAGCAATTTATTACTCCTTCCAAAAATGTACAAAAGTAATTAGGAAAAAAAAGCTAGACTAATTGTCACTTAGGTCCACACACAGATTTACTGAGTACCCTCAAGTTTTAGGGGCTCCTGGGGCACTCCCTAGTTTCCAAAAATTTGTAGACTAAGTCCACTCACTTACTGGGTACCCACCATGTGCTAGGCATTGCATGCACTAGAAATTATAGGACCCAGTGCCTGTCCTCAGTGAGTTCAAGGTCTAGCAAGTAATGACATCAAAGCTTATGATCTTTTATCCCAACCACATTCTCTTCCATCCTGTGGATAAATGCACTCATTTCTTCAACAAAGTATTCATTGTGCATATACCAGGTGGATGTTTAACCAGTGGACAAGAGTATTCTGGGAGGAGACATTAGATTGTGCAAAGGTGTGGCAGTGTGGAGAGCATGGCACAGTCTGAGACCAGGAGTTCACAGGTGATGTGACAGCACAGAGCGTGGGGGAGGGATATGGGTGAGGCTGGAAGGACAGAGTGCCAAGTCTGCCCTGCTAGTCAGGATACTTTTCCATCACAGAAACCCAACCAGAGGGGTGAAATGGAAGCAGGCTTGTGTGGCAAAGCCCGCATATTGGCAAAAGTGACTTGTTTCTAGAGAAACTGGATCCAAGATTAAAGGCATCTTATTACAAAGATAGAATTTCCCTATATGGTAAGGGACACAGTCATTGATAAGTCTGGGATTATTTATCTCCAATATAATGACTTGAAATAAAAGGAATAATTAAAATAAATGTAAAAGAATAAATCCCAGGGAACACGGATTGGCCTTGTTTGGGTCATGTGATCTTCCTGATCACCAATCACAGTGACCAGCTGATGTGGAAATACGATTACCTCAACTTCGGTTACTTGCCATCTCAATGTGTGGTGGATCAGGATATGTTTACAAAAGAGAGATGGGAAAGTATCCTGGGTGAACCCAAACCAAATAGTAGTCCCCAAACCTTGAATGCTGTGTTCAGGAGTTTGGGTTGCATCTGAGGTGGGCAGGGAGATGACATGGTCAGATGTGAACTTAGAAAGAACACCCCAGGTATAGGGTGGAGACATGGCTGAGTGGGTGGGTAAGTAGGAGGCTGGAAGAGTCATTGAAACGCTAATGTCACAAGCAGGGGACAGGGCTGTGCACAGGTTGCTGGGCAGGTGGGAGGATGAAGGAGAGAACAAAGGTGGTGTTACAGTCCAGGTTCCAGTTGGAAACAGAGGAGAAAGGACTGGCCACTGCTGTGTGAATTGTTGCCAAGGTGAATTGTTGATAAGAAGGCATTTCAAGAAGGCATTCTGCCTTAGCAATTGGATAATATCCTAGACTTACTTATGCTTTTACCAAAGCTAAATTGCAGCAAGGTGCAGAAAAACCTGCCTTTCTGATTTGGGATGATTATGCTTCATTTAACAAATATGGAGTGCCCACCATGTGCCACTCCCAAGGCTTTATGTATGTTTAAAGATGAATAAAACAAGTCTCTTCCAAGGAAAAAAAAAACATTCGAGTCCTATGCTAGTAAGGAACACCTTGTATTTCTGCCCTTACCTCCTTCAGTCTTCACTATAGGCCTATATAGTAGCATTGAAGACATCAGGATTTCTCCTTACTGACACCAATTCATATGGAGCACTCTCTTGGTTCTGTCTGTCCTAATATCCTGAAACCCACATGTCTTGGCTCTTTTCTATCCCTTAGGAACTAAGGGACGCCCTGTGAGCTGGTAAATAAATGATGAACAATAGACCTCTGAGAACCACTTGCTGATTGCCATGGTATAAAATACTATCCACTTGCTGATTGCCATGGTATAAAGTACTATCAGTGCGTTGTCATTAAATACAGAATTGTAAATAGTTGTGCATGCAAGTTCTTTTGAGTTTGGGGGTTCAGTGGTCTCATCAGTCAGACCACAGCCTGGGCCCTAGGGAACAGAGTGAAAAGGCATCCTCTTGGAGTTTGGTCTGTGTTCTATTATGGATTGAATTATGTCCCCCACAAAAGACATATTGAACTCCTAACCTTCAAGACCTTAGAATGCTACCCTATCTGGAAATGGGGTCATTGTAGATGTAATCACTTAAGATGAGGTCATACTGAAATAGAGTGGGTTTTTAATTAAATATGACTAGTGTCTTTAAATGAAGACAGCCATGTGGAGACACAGAGAAAGGGAAGAAGATTATGCAAAGATGGAAGCAGAGATTGAAGTGATGTGTTTATAGGCTGAGGAAATCTTGAGGCTACTAGAAGCAAAAGGAGCAAGGATAGATTAGCCCCTAGGGGTTTTAGTGAGAGTGTGGCCCTGCCAACAGCTTGGTTTAGGACTTATAGCTTCCAGACCTATGAGATGATATGCTTGTGTTGTTTTTAACTTACCCAGTTTTTGGTATGAGGTTACCTCAGCCCTAGGAAACTAATGGTCCCTGTGTTTCCTTGTATTCAACACCACCTGGTTTGAAATATGACGGTCCTTGGGCAAAATTTCATTGTGTTTGTGTTTTATGGTTCCAGTGCTCTTTAACTCCACTTCTTACACATTTGAATCAGATTACAGAAATCTAATGCAATGAGCTAAAATATAGGAGAGCCCATTGCCTTATAGAAGTAAAAAAATTGTCATATCATCTAGAATTAGTTGAACACATACTAGGCTTCAGTGCTATCCCAGGTGTTTCTTCACATGTTGCCACACTTAATTTGATCTTAACAACAACCCTACGACTAGGTATAATTATTCTCATTTCACGTATGGGAAACAGAAGCTCAATGATATTAGGTAACTCGCCTGAGGTTCCAGAGCTAGTTAAGGACAGAAGGGTTGTCAACTCAGGGGTGGTAGACTCAGGCTCTGCACAGTATCTTAGCACTCCACCCTGTGGCCAATTTGTAGGAGTCTCAGTGGGCCACAACTGCACACACACCTCAGGGATTGCCTCATCTGGACCCAGAGATGAGATGGGATTGCAGGATAGGGGAGGAAGAAGGAGAATGCTTAGAGAGATCAGGTCAATTGAATAAGTGACCCTAGATCCTCTTGGTTAGCTCATCTATATCTAGCAGTGTCCATCTCCATGTGGCAATAATAATGACAGGCCTACAGTGATATTATAATAAACAACCTTAATTCCTTATATGTGTACACTACTGAACAGCTGTTACGGATTTTCCCTCAAGTGGATCTCATCAGTTCTTAGGCTCTGGAGCCAGACAGAGCTGTGTTCACATTCCAGCCCTGAAATTTACTGTGGTCTCATCTTGAGCAAGTTGTTTAATCATTCATGAGTGTGAATTTATTTCCTTTACTTGTATTTTCTCACAAGAGTGTTAGAAGTTCCAAATGAGGTGATGTGGACTGGTAGATGTTAGAGGAGAAAGTTGACTCTTGTTCTTATGAGAAAGTTTTCCTTAGTACTTCTGGCCTCCTGATCCACTGTCTTCCATTCAGAGTGTGTTGGTGGTGATGCCCATTGTTATTGGTGGGGTGTCCTCTGTGTCCCTATCTGCTACTGGTGGAAGTGGAGTTCTTGCAATGTTGCAAGGAAAGAAATTTCCTGAGACTTGCATGGAAGGAGTGACCTTTATTTCATGGAGTTAAACCCCTGGGTTTCTAATGTTGCATTTCCCTCTACCCACCATTGAAAAAGTTCAATCTTGTCTTCAGCATGGAAAGAATTAAGGCCACTATCCAGAGCCTCCACTCCATATTAAAGCACAGTTCAGTCCATCATCCTGTGTGTGGAGCTGGCATGGTCATGGGAAATACAGCCTCGAAGGCCACATGGCTGTGGAGAAGAGGTGAGCCATAGTTACAGAGTAAGAGAGCACAAGGGAGCAAGAGGCAAGAGCTAAGCAAGAGCACAAGAGAACTCTTTGTCTGGGGTTATGGATTCCCAAATTTCCACACTTGAATTGGGGCACATACCACTAGCCAATGATCTTTGCTCCCAGGTTAGACTTGCCTACATCACTCCAGCTTCACTGTGCATGTGCCCATCTTCCTCTTTGTTGAACCACTTCCCCCAGTGATCTGCAGGGAATCAACAAGTGGTTCCCCGGGGAGTGTGAACTCGTAGCTTCCTGGTGAAGCTGCCCAGATGGCCACTGTCTGGCCTCCCCTTTGCTCTCTTCCTTTATTAATAACAAAAAACTAGCTAATTATGACAGTAACACCATTTCCTGATTGAAAGAAGCAAATCCACAAAAAGTCCCAAGCATGTGCCTTGGTTCTGTTTCCCCTGGATCAATGCTATGCCACTGTTTGCTCATACCCTTCTTATGGGTTGAATTGTGTCCCCCCAAATGATATGTTGAATTCTTACCCTCTGTACCTTATTTGGAAATGGGTCTTTTTCGATGTGACCAAGTTAAGATGAGGTTCTTAGGATGGGCTCTAATCCAATATGACTGGTGCTCTTTTATCTCATAAGAGAGAAAAACCGGTGAAGACTGAGGTACACAGGAGAGAATGCCATGTAACCTTGAAGCAGAGATTGAAATGTCACAGCTGCTCCTGTTGGGTATAGCTCAGTGTTTGAGCATTGACCTATGAATCAGAAGGTCACGGTCCAATTCATGGTCAGGGCACATGCCCAGATTGCGGGCTTCATCCCCATGAGGAAGCAGCTGATCAATGATTTTTTCTCATCATTGACGTTTCTCTATCTCCCTCTCCCTTCCTCTCTGAAATCAATAAAAATATATTTTTAAAAAAGGAAATGCCATAGCTGCAAGCTGATGAATGCTTGGGGCTATTGAAGAATAAGAAGGCAGTTTTATATTAGCATTTGTCTACTCTGAAGTGAATAAGAGTAGACAGGGGGCTGTGAAAAAAGAATAGCTAAGATAGGAGAGAGAAACAATAAATACTGAGTACTTACTATTTGTGTCTTCCTCCACTGGAGGTGGGGGGATTGCAAATGTCTCATTCACTCCTCACACCTGTAAGGTGAGTATTCTTGTTCTGATTTTCCAGATGAGGATACTTCAGTCAGAGATAATAATTGCCCAGCTCAAGGACTCACAGTGAGCAAGTGGCTGAGCAAATTCCTAACAGAAGTCTGTATAATTCCAATACCTGCCTCTGGTCTTTAAATTTATGCAAAAAAAATTGAGGCATTTCAAACACAGATGATCATTATTAGTGACCATTGTGCTTGCTCAGACAGGAGAAGGGAAGGGAGTCCTGATGGAGGCACCCAGTTAAGTTACAGAGAGGGATGCAGCGGAGTGGGTGGAAGGCTCTGTGGGAGCCACTCTGCCTGAGTTCTAGCATCACCCCACCTCCACACTGATGAGTGGGAGACCTTTACTGTGTGGTTCCGTCTCTCTGTGCCTCAGTTCCTGGCTTGACATGTGGCAGTAGCAGGAACAGGGACTGCAGAGCTTCTGTGAAGATTCAGTGAGCTTCCCCTAAAAGCTCTGATAACAGGCTCTGTCCACATGGGGAGCAGGACATGAGTGATTGTTGCTGCTGGTACTTTTTCTTTTCAAAATGTGACTTGGGACAGGGACCCCTCTCCCCACAACAAAGGCATAAGGACATGCTTCTGGTCTACTCCCTGCCATTGTGACTTCCAAAATCTTGGCTGAACTGGAATATTATGTTTCTAATTAGACAACTCTCTGCTGTGGTAGCTAACAGCTCCTTTCCCAAGGCTTTTGCATGACTTCTAAAATGTTTCATAGCCATTAATAAGAGCACAATCTGGGAGGGATGTGCTGACATGTGAATTGCAGTCATGACTTCCAGCACTAGTTTAAGCAATGGCTCTGGATCCATGGTGTCTGAGTCCCGGTCTGCCCATTATCTGGAGGGTATGAGGATGCTACTAAGTCCACAGCAGGTGCACAGGACCCACACCCAGCTGTGCTTCTTCCCAACAGGACTGCCTGTCCCTGGGGAACTCCAAAAACTCTGAAATAAATGTTTCTGGGGTTTCCTGTGTAAAGGGTATAAACGGTTACTTAAACCTGGAGGGCTGAGCTGAAACAGAGAAAGAATGAATCAGGTGTGATAAGTTTTGGGGGCATTTCAGGATGCTTTATCTGTTTATAAATTCTTTTGACTATATTTCTAGGACCACAATCAGAAGCTCTCACCTAACCAATCAACTCTATTGACTTTCTCTCTTGGTATATGCTTACCAGAGAGATGGATCGGACTCAGAAGGTAGAAATAGTCCAACTTGGGGATTTTGCTCATCTAGTACTGTGCACAGGGATGGTGTGGCTATCAGGGCACAAGCATTAGAGTTCTCTTTCTCAAAAGGAAGCACTTGGCCTTGGGGAAAGTTATGCAAAACTTGATGATATGGGGAGATTAAAAAGGGAGCTCTATTGAATGTGCAGTATGTTTAAAAGCTGATTGCAATATGAGGAGATGAAAATATGGGATAAGGATAAAAAAAATAATTAGGAGCTCCCAAGAAAGCAAAATAGTCTACCAGGATGTGATGATCCAAAAACAAATTAATCTGGTAAAAATCTGTACATTGCAAGACACGCATTTCACACAATAGAGAATAGACAAAATGAAGTAGAAATTATTACACATATAACCTTGCAAATAGATTAGAATGCATATACTTTCTAACACACACCCCTGACTTCCGGTCTGACACACTCAAATGAAAGGGTTCTATAATCATTGTTCTACAAACATCGCTCTTTCCTTCCACTTTTAATTTTATACATATTGTGGAAGTTTTTATTTTGACATATATCATTCCTTTTATATCATTCTAGGCCATTCTTTTGAATGGTTTTAAGACATTTCATTATGTAAATGTAGCATAATTTATATCCACAGTCAGCTATTGATGAGCATGTAGATTGTTCCCAGGTTGAAGCATTTTTTAATTTTATTTTTTTTCAAACAATGTTGCAATGAATATCTTTAGCCATACACGGTGGAGTGCATGTGTGCCTCCACCATGCCTGTAAAAAAAATTCTTGGCAGTGGAAAATCTGAGTTATAGGGTATTTTAATAAATATTGACCTTTTGCCAAATTGACTTTCAAAGAGGTTATGCCATTTTATATACCCTTTACTACTGCGTGAATATCTAGCTACCTTGCACAAACCATGTTTTTTAATCCCTCCTTACTATATCAGAAAATCAAGTCCCCTGGAGAGTTAGACACTTGATAGAACCCGGGAATCCATGACAACTTTTGACGGTTTTTGTTGTTGTTATTAATCCTCACCCAATGGTCTTGATATTTTTCCATTGATTTTTTTTAAGAGAGAATGGAAAGGAAGGAAGGAGGATGGATATAGAAAGAGAAACATTGATGTGAGAGAGACACATCAATTGGGTGCCTTCTGCACATGCCCCAACTCAAGTTGGGGATTGAGCCTGCAACCCAGGTATGTGCCCTTGACAAAAAATCAAACCTGAGACCCTTTGGCACATGGGCTAATGCTCTAACCACTGAGAACCACTGGCCAGGGCAACTTTTGACAAGTTTTGTAAGATAAAACACAGTGGTTTTGCCCAGGCTGACTGTGATCTGGCACTCAGGACCCTTGCTAGTTTCTCAGAGGCAGAGCAGGAGCTCTGCCATCTGTTCATGATTACCAGGCTCCATGTGCCCCATCAAGGGCCCTCTGGTGCCTTTCCTCTCTGGAAACACACTCAGCACATTTTTAAGAAACCGCACCAAGAAGCCCTCCCTGAGAAAGTGACTAAACACTGCTTAATATTCTGAAAACATAAACAGCCATGGAGAAGCCAGTCATAAGCTGTTGAGGGAAAGCTGACTTGGCACTGGGGACAAGCCAGCTGCTGGCATTCTCTTGTCAGAGGTTGTAAAATTCCTTGCGATGTGAGTATTGTCTACACACATCTATTAAGTCTATTCTCCATCTTCCATGCTGGAGCATCCTGGCGGGATTCCTGTCCTGGACATTTTGGAGAGATGAAGACCCCTGTTTCCTTTCCTTGCATCTCTCCCAATACCTATTTTATGGGTTGAATTTTGTGTCCTCAAAAGACTTGTTTACATCCTAATCCCCAGGACATTTGTAGGTGACCTTGTTTAAAATAGGGTCATTGCAAATATAATTAATTAAGATGAGCCATACTGGAGTCGGATGGGCCTCTAGTCTAATAGGACTGGTGTTCTTATAAGAAGCAGAGAGGGAGACACACAGGACGAATGTCATGGTATATGGTGACAGTGATGATGAAAATAGAGGCTGAAGTGACCGACTGCAGACCATGGGATGCCAGAGAGTGACAGCCACCATAGAAGCCAGGGAGAGGCAAGGGAGGACTCTCCCTTCTGTATGTTTCAGAGAGAGCAAGAGTCCTGTTGACACCTTGATTTTGGACTTTGAGCTTCCAGGCTGGTAGGACAATCGATCTTTACTCTTTCAAGTCACTCAGTTTTCAGTGCTTTGTTCCAGCAGCCCTAGGGAACTGATACACTATAGTCCTAACCATCTCCCTATCCTCTATTAGACTATGTGCTGACCCCCCTTTTTTTGATTAATTTGGTAACTGAGCATTCATTAGGTGCCAACTGTGTTCTAGGTCCAGTATTGGACACAGGGAATGCAGTGAGCACAGGGCACAGTTCCTACCCTTGAGGAGCTCAGAAGCTGGAAATGGGGGAGACCTGGACCTGCCAACAAATATCTCCTACTCTAACTTAGATTCCTAGAGTTTACTGTCCTTTATTAATCTATACGTTTGTGTGTGTGTGTGTGTGTGTGTGTGTGTGTCTGTATGTATGACTCTGTGTGTGTCTATGTGTATGTGTGTGTATTGTAGGAATATCTGTGTGTGTGTTGGATCTTTAATCACATTGTTGTAAACTACTCAAAGAATTAAATTTTTATCTAGTTTTATCATAAAATGTTTTAATACAGATAAATGTTGAAAGAACAGTGCACTGATCAACCATAAGCCACTTGTTAGTTTCATTGATTGTTAACCTTTTGCCATATTTGGTTTTAAAGAGCATAATTTTACTTCTCCATATCTAGAGTTTGAATGTTGTGTAACATAGAGTAGGCGCTCTGGAACTAACTTCCCTTAATTCAAATACTGGCTTTACCATCTAGCTTTGTGTCCTTAGCCAGGTTACTACCCTTCTCTTTCCTCAGTTTCCTCATCTGTAAAATGGGAAGAATAACAGAACTCTGCTCATGGGGACTTTGTGAGTAATAAATGCATTAATAAGTTAAAATAACTTAATACAATGCCTTTCAAAATGTAAACATTCAGTAAGTAATAGCTCTTGCAATAGTTATTTTCCATAATTCTTGGAAAAGAGCGGGTATCTTATTCTCACAAGGGAGGCTGGGATTATTCTTATGCACGTGCTTCATGTGGGGCCTCGCACTACTTTGATCCATTCTCCAGTTTATTCTCCTCTATGGCATGTACTTTATTCAGAATAACTAAAAACTGGACACAATCCAATGTCCATTAACTGGTAAATGGAGAAACAAATAGCACTATATTTATTCACTCACATAATACTCAGCAAAAAGGAAGCATTAGTGATCCACAAGATAACGTGGATAAATCTCAAAATGTTATGAAAATATTTTAAAGAAGCCCAAAACAAAATTTTAAATATTGTGTAGTTCTGCTCATATGAAATTAATTTTTAAAAACAAGCAAAATCATGGTGACAGAAAGCAAGTCACTAGTTACTAGTGACTGCGGGTAGAGCAAGGGATTGACTGAACAGGGATATGAGGTTGCTTTTGGGAGCAATGGAAATGTTCTAAATCATGATGGTAGTAGTACTGACATGACTATATTAATTTGACAAAATTAATCTAATTTTAAACTTAATTTTGCTGGATTTTATTGTATTTCAGTTACACCTAAAACTGATTAAAATAATTAACATAGTATGTTGTGGCTTATTGTGTATCTCCTCCAGAATCTAGAATATAAGCATCTTTTGTTTTTTTTTGAGTTGCCATGATGTTAGGAGGTTTGAATTTCTTTTTTAAAAATCTTTATTGTTTAAAGTATTAAATAAGTCTCTTTTTTCCTCCATTGACCTCTCCCAAGCTGCTCCCATCCCTCCAGCACCTGTCCTCAACCCCTACTGTCTTCTTTTTTTAATATATATAGTAGAGGCCCAGTGCACAAAAATTTGTGCACTGGTGGGGGTGTGTGTGTCCCTCAGCCTGACCTGTGCCCTCTCACAGTCTAGGACCCCTCGGATAACCACCTGTTGGCTTAGGGCCGCTCCCTGGGTGGCAGATGGCAGGCCCGATCCCGCGGTGCCTGCCCCACCTCCCTGGGTCACACACGGCAGACCCTATACTGGGGTTGGGGCAAGCGGTGGATGGCGCTGCCCCGTCCCACCGCCAGGATGCAAATTTAATGGCCATCTTTGTTGGGTTAATTTGCATACCCTTCTGATTGGCTGATGGGCATAGTGAAGGTATAGTCAATTAGCATCTTTGTCTTTTATTAGTGTGTGTATATCTTGATTTCAGAGAGGAAGGGAGAGGGAGAAAGAGATAGAAACATCAGTAATGAGAGAGAACCATTGACCAGCTGCCTCCTGCATGCCACTTACTGGGGATTGAGCCCACAACTTGGGCATGCATGTGTCCTGACCAGGAATGTAACCATGAACTCCTAGTGCATAGGTTGATGCTTAACCACTGAGCCACACAGACCAGGCTAGAATATAAGCTACTTGAGGGCAATGTCTGGAACCAGTGTACTTGGCACATGCTAGACTATAAATATTTATTGAAGGAATATGGCTATTGCTTTTGACAATAGCTTTGGATTCAAACATTTCTGTGATTGAATCTAATATTCACCATTTACTATCTGTACAAACATAGACAGTATATTTAATATCTTTAAGCCTCTGTGTTCTCATCTATAATGTTGGGATTAAAAATAGAATTTCTTTTAAAGAGTGTTTACTCTTTAAATTGAACTATGTACTATTATATACTTGATATAAACAAGAATTAAGTGTCTAAGTATCTCTTCAATGTTATAAGGAAATGACATTGAGCAAAACATTATTTGAAGACCTTCTCTATCACCTGATTCCTTAAGTGTTCACAATCTATCTTCCTCATGACTGGGGCTATTTATACATATAATCACCTTTTCTAGGAATGTTACCCACCTCTCTCATACACACACACACACACAACACACACACACACACGCACACACACGCATATGCATACAAGTGATGTTTGTACTTACTGTGGACATTTAAGCAACCCTCCCCAGTAAAAGATTTCCCTGACTTCTGAGAAGAGATCTGATGACCTTGGAAGGTGCTTCGACGGTACTCAACACTTTTCCTTCCCAGCACTCATCAAAATGATTTTTGGGTTGTGTAAGCTTCATGAAGGTTGGGTCCACAACTAGGTCCATTGTATCTCTAACATTTAATTCATTAACTTTTCTTGACAGGAAGAAGGAAGTAGAGCGGGAAGAAGGCAGTGGACTGGTATTGTCAGGTAGGAAAATGTTCCTTTTTTGGGAGGGAGATGGTTTATTTCAGTTAATTTTGTTTATTTAATTCTAATTTATTTTATGTGTAAGTATCAGTCATGACCTGAATTCCAGGCTATTCAGCAGTGTCCACGAGGTAGGATGAGAACACAGATCAGCTTATCCAATCAAGGAAAGAGAAAACTAAGAGATTTTCCAACAAAATCTTCAGCTCTGTGAGGGAGTGTCTTATGCAGTAGTCATGCCTGAGGGTGCCTGGCAAGGGCCTGTGGTGTGCTTTCCCATCTGTTATTCTTCTGCTTTGGAATTTGGAGTTGCTCCTCTTTATGCACAGAACACAGCCCGAATTTCGTAGGTCTTTACAGCCTTTTCTGATGTAGCCCAAATACATGTTTCCTGCTTTCATTCATCATATTCTCCTTCCCTCTTTCCAAAGAGGTTCTTGTTCCACTCCTTTGCTATATAAGCTCAAGGCCGAATTCCTGAGGTTCAACACCTTTTGAAATCCATTTTCTGATTTTCGTATAACTGCAAGATTCCTTCTCATTGTTTATGGAGCTCACCTCAAAAGAGAATCTACTCAGATTTCTGATACCTGGTAGGCATCAAACAAAGTTGGTTGAAATCACACATCTTGAGTATCTCTCAGGGTCCCCAGGGAGCCACAAGAATTTTAGCACCTTTATTTAATTTTTATCTTTAGTCAACAATATTTATGCACATGTGCCAGACAATGTGGATGGTCCCTAAGGGACAATGGTGAAGAAAATACAGTCATTTTCTTTAAAGAACTTTCAGTCCAGTTGAGGAGATGGCCTAATAAACAGTGGATTACAGCACCACATGGCCCTACACTAAGGCATCCTGAGCCAACACGTAAGAAGACAGATGAGGGGTCAAGGGAGGCTTCCCAGAAAGGTGAAGACACAGCCCATCTTTCTTGATCCTGTTGGCCCTTCTTGAAGGTAACTCATTTGTTTCAATAGAAAATACCAGCAAAACTTTTTATAGGGTGCAGAGAATAAGCATTAGAACATTCCAAGTCCTGTGTGGGGTGGTGGGAACATGTTCTCCATCACCATAAGATCTCTTTGAGGAAGAAGTTATTACTATGTTCATTTTACTCATGGGAAAAAAAATAGAGGCTAGGAAGAATTGGCTAACTTCACTGAGGGCACAAAAGGGTGAGTGTGGACCCCAACTAGAGACAAAATGAAACGAACAAGCCCCAAATTCCTGCTTATGGAAACACAGTCACTATAAAAATTAGCCTTCCCTAATCATTCCTTTTTTCAACCCAATAATGGAATGGTGGTTATGATGAGAGTAATAACACTACCTTCTAAGCAGGATACCTGCTTTTAATGTTGATGCAGAATCTTACGTGAACCTCCTCATGCAGCCCATGTTACAGATGAGGAGGAGCCTAGATGTGAACTAGGAGCAGAGCTGGGTGCAAATGGAGACCTTTAATTCCCTGGTTTAGTGCTCATTCCTCTAAGCGGCATGGCTTCTAAAGTTCAGCAGTTGATGTTCTAATTACATTTATCACTATTTTCCCCATTTGTTCAACACAGCTGTATTTTAATCACATGGTGAGTGCAGGCATTAACACAAGTCAACATCAATTTGTTGGGTTTGTTCTTCGCTTGGCTTGCTGGGAACATTATCTGAAAGGATGCTGGTTCAACACAATGTTGGGAGACCTTGAAGAGTCGGTGTGGATAATATGTATGGGATTTTTTTTTCTTTTTACAAGAACCTGCATTGGTGTATAACAACTGATTAATAACCTTGAGAATGAAAATGTCAGGTCTATCGCATAAAGATTAGCCAGCAGACCTCAATTTGTTTTGGATAAGGATCAACAGTCACATATAAGTCAGAAGAAAGGTACCTCTGACACTAACAATCCCTTCTAAATATCAAGATTTATTTAAACAAGACATGTGGAAATACAGACAGTCTAATGAATAAGACATTATATAAGTAACATTTGCTCATTTTAACTACTGGGAACTTTAATTAGGTCTCTTCCATCGTAAAGGACACAAACCTGTTTCTCAGGTAATGGTTTGTGGTTGCTGTTCTTAGAAATCCTAGTGCCTGGTGATGATTCAGTGCTCAGGTACAGGCAGCCAGGGAGGAGGAGTCTGGCAGGATACCCACCAACAGGGGAGGGGCAGGCATTGCCTCAGCAAGTTCTGGGGCTACAGTGAAGTCCTAGAATCCAAACTCCTTTTTCCTCTGCTTAAAAACCTTCCACTTGTTTTCTTTTACTTTTGGAGAAGTGTGCAGACATTATTTTTAGTCACTAGTTTATTCACGAGAGGGGCTTTTCTTACCTCTTCACACACACCTGTTGCCACTCCCTTCTTCTGCCTTCTTATGCTTTGGCTGTGAAATTCCCTGGGTTCTCCGGATATTTCTTGCTCTCAGCTGCCTTGAGGATTTTGCGCAACTGATGCTGACTGAAATGATTTCCTTTCTTTGTTGCCTGGAAAGTCCAGTCACCCTTTAGGGATGGCTTGAGTATTACCTGCCTGGGAATCCTTCTTTCCCTGCTTACTCCCATTTCCACCACATCCACTGTCACCCTGGGCTGTGTTAGTGGCCTCTCTTCCAAGCAGCAAGGCACTGGGGGTTTATCACTGTCATCTGTACCTGGAAGGACCACTCTTCCCTTGGAAAACCACTTCCTCCCTCACTTGGGCAAAGGGATGCATATCCATTTCTTCTGTGTCTAGAAATAACAGGAAGACAATCTACCGAAGAAATGGCCTCAATGAAAGAGTAAAAGAAAAACAACAACAGCACTAAATGAGTTTCACATTGTTTCAAACCTGTTTCTACTGATCTACCACTAGTTAAGGGGTGGTCAGTGGGAGCAGGTGGTTCTATGATGAGCCTTGCTTCTCAGAAATCACTGAGGACCCAGGGCACAATCTGTAGGCATGTGGTCTTCCCTCTCCATCTAGTGACAACTGTGAATCTATCATGGCTGTTAGGAAGAAGTCCTCCTTACTTAAGGTGGGTGCAGATGGCTTTGTGCTTGAGAACTGATGTTTATTCCTAGAAAATGTGTTTTGTTTGTTTGTTTGTTTTCTTGTGTCAGGGCTGACCAGCGGCTCCTGAATGACGGATGAACAGATTACTCAGATACTTACTTAGAGAGGGCTAAGGGGCTTGCCTGGCTCAAGGGTCCAAGCAGCCTCGATTGCCTGCCTCGATAGGCTTTTATTGGAATTTTTATCTTTAGATATAATCAGTAGGGTGAGTAATCTTGGGAGGACAGATGTGTTTACATTGTCCTCTAGACAAGGGCATCCAGGGATTAGGCATAAGGATTCCAGTAAACACCTGGAGGTCTGCACATGCAGACTTGTTTGGAAAGGTCAAGGAATAATTAGGGTTGCCGGCTTTAATACTCCCCTGTCTCCTCTAAGTCAGAATTCTGATAAACAGGGCAGGAGGCCTTCCACACACTTCCCTTTTATCAGAATGTCCTTCTTACAAACTTTCCAACCAAGTCTCGTGTGCTAATATATTTCATTTGATGATTAATAAGTATGAAGGGGAATTTTTGCACCTGGTTCAGAAGAGAATTTGAAGAGACTAAACTGCCATGATGAATGTTGAGGGCCAGAGCTGATCTTGGAAAAGCTTGCTGCAAGTTTAGACTGAATGACGTGGACTTTGAAACATGTACTGCTGGGATATGGCTGAGTGTTCCTGAGTCCTTAGGTAGAGAGCAAAGGCATCAAGCACTGTCAGGACGTAGATTCTATGTGCAGACCAAGCCTTGTGGGTAGGGTCGGGGATTGGTGTGGAAGCCTAGAGAAAGGTGGTTTTCTGGACTGTGCATTGTCTGAGGACTGAGAAGAGTTAAACTTTTCTTATGGTTTTCCTTTGTGTTCTGAGGACGCCCATTCGATTACTAAGCCATGATATTTGGCAGGTGCTAGGTGTTAGAGATACAGAGGATGCAGGTGGCAAGAAGCTTTTCCTAATGGGGCTTACCAAGTTGGTGGAGCAAGACAAAATAAATACAAAAGCAGGGAAATATACACAATGTGTCCAAGTCATGATAATAGCTATTTGAGAAATAAAAGTGGAAATGTTGTTAGAGAGCACCTGGAGGGCTGGGGAGTAATTTGGACAGTCAGTAAGGAGAGGGAATTTGAGCTGAGACATGATGAAAAGGCAGCAGCCAAGGGCAGACCTGGAGGCAGTGAATTCCAAACAGAATAAAAAAAGCAAAGGCACAGACCTCAAAGTGGAAACAAGCTGAGCATCTTGTAGGCACTGAAAGGACTTGAGGTTTGGACTTGGGCCCAAGGGTGAGAGAAGTCAGAGAATCACTGTAGAGGTCAGCAGGGGCCAGATCTGAAGACCAGTGGAAGATTCTGGATTTTAAGAGTTATTGGAGAGTTCATGCAACACAAAATATGATATAATTTATATTTTTAAAAGTTGTTCTGATTGTTGAAGGAGAATAGATTTTTGGAGTAAAACAAAGAGTAGAATCTGAAAAATCAGGGGTAGTATCTTATTACATGAATCAAATTACACATAATTATGAGTAGCTGTGATTGGGGCTGTCTTATTGGCAGTGCATAGAATTGTTGAATTGGGGTTTTTTGGAGGTGGACATGGCAGTATTTGATACTCTTATTTTTACATATTTTTTAAAATTTATTAGGTATATTGGGTGACATTGGTTAATAAAATTATATAAGATACACTCTGTAGATTGAGGATTAGCTATTTTCAGTATAATTTTACATTTGGACTTCCATGCATGCCATCCTTCAGCGAAATTAGCTGTGTGCCTGTGACTTTGCTCAGTGGTCATGTACACAGTGCATGTTGGAGCAACAGAGGAAAGCCTGGCCCGCCCCTCATTCCCCTACTGCCCAGGCCCAAGAGTAACACAGGAACAGGGTCCCTGATAGCCATGGACCTAGAATTTGAGCTGCGACCAGCCGCAGAGTGAGAGTTGGGGAGCAAATATTAACCTTAGAAACAGCTGACAAGGGCAATCCCTCCAGGAAGACAAAAGACAAACCCCGTCTTCCCCAAATGTTGCAGAGAAGGCCACTTGTGTAGCAGAGGGCCGGGAGGGTATCTCTGCCCCGCATAGTTGCCCCGAGTTGTTCTGCTTGTTTCTTTGTCAAGCCCTTCACTGAAATGAGACCATGTGAAAGCTGGAGCTGAGTCGTACTCACTTTTATATTCTAGCGTGTGGCCCAGGGCCCAGCACCTGTACCCAGTGAATGTTTGCCAAGTGAATGAATAGTGGAATTGTTTACTGAAAAGGTATCAGCTTGAAGAGTTATGCTTCTTCTGACTTTGTAAGCAAGTGTGGCAGGAACACAATTTGGAATCAGGCACCCTGCCTTTGTTCCACTTTTGTGTCTCAGTGATCACGTTGCTGCTCCATATTTATTCCTATGAACTAGCTGGACCTTCTCCAACAGAGGCCTCTCTGTGCCCCTGGCCTTGCATGATGCAATGTGCAGCGGCCAGAGGGGAAGCGCACACACTGGCACGAAATGGAAATACGCCTATTAGCATTTCTCCAGGAGGACACCGTGAGGAGCTCGGAGGAGGCTCAGCTGGGGCCCCTGATCAGCACATTCTTCGGGCTCATAGAAAAGGGCAAGCACAGAATATTTACAGCCACAGAGAAATGGCCTCATAAAAATGCATGAGAGTGTGTGCAGAGTGATGACTTGGATGAAAAAAGCGGTGTTTACATACTGTTACACTGAAAATATTCACACCTCATCAAATCGGCAGTCTGGTTTGCTGGCAACAATGGGATTTTCCCCTCTGTGAGGTGGTAATAGCTCTCGGCAGAGCATTGAGCATTATGTCTCATTAATCCTTCCCAGATCCCAGTGAGGTGGGTGGTGAGGGTTAGGTTTCCTGTTGGAGCAGAGGAAAATAGATCAAGATTCATCTCTCTCCACTCCCTGCCCTCACATGACAGAGGATATTCCCCATCTCACGTTTGAAGCTTTATTAGTCCAAGGTGAACCTGTGGCTTGGTCCTTCCTCATGTCATCTTGTCTATCACCCTGTACTAATGAGGAGATGAAGCCTAGAGGATGGACAACAGTCCACCAAGGACTTTCTGCTACTCCGTGGGGAATCCAGGCCAATCTGGGCAGCTTCCTACTTAGAGAAGAGGGTGGGGGCGGGGGGGGGGGGGGAGGTCAGAGACAAACCTGTCTATGTGCCTCTAGGTGTCAAGTATTTCATAGGCGATCATTTTTATTTATTTTTTTATTTTATTGCTTAAAGTATTACAAAGAGTATTACATATGTCTCCTTTTCTTTCCCGCCCTTGACAGTCCCCTGGCCTCCCCTAACCCCCAGTGTCTTATGTCCATTGATTATGCTTATATGCATGTATACAAGTCCTTCGGTTGATCTCTTACCCCCTCCCTCCTACCCCCGAACCTTCCCCGGCCTTCCCGCTGCAGTTTGACAATCTGTTTGAGGCAGCTCTGCCTCTGTATCTATTATTGTTCATAAGTTTATAATGGTCTTTATTATCCATGAATGAGTGAGATCATGTGGTATTTTTCCTTCATTGACTGGCTTATTTCACTTAGCATAATGCTCTCCAGTTCCATCCATGATAGGCAATCATTTTTGTAATTGCTGTGACAGTCTTATAAGGTTGGTTTCATTATTATTTCATTATTATTGTTGTTAATTAGTACAATTTTCCAGATGAGAATTATAAAGATCAAGGTTCATACAAATTTTGTATTCAAACCTGAGCATGTCATTTGACACCATCTGTTATCACATGAGATGTCACTATACCCTTCACTTTGTACCCATTGGACAGATTGGCATAGAGCAGAGCTCAGTCGTGTGACTTTCTGGATGTGGCCTTGCAGAGGAAGGATGGATTGGGATGGATGGAATTTAGAAATCAGGTGGACTGCAATTCAAACACAGATCCCTTTCTTGTTGGATGGGCACCCTTGGGTGAGGCAGAAAGCATGCCTAACCTCAGTTTTCTCATCCACAAAAAAAATTATAATAAAAAAATACCACTTGGCCAGCATGACTCAGTGGTTGAATTTTGACCTATGAACCAGGAGGTCACGGTTCCATTCCCAGTCAGAGCACATGCCTGGATTGTAGGCCTGATCCCCAGTAGGGGGCATGCAAGAGGTAGCCAATCACTGTTTCTCTCTCATCATTGATATTTTTGCCTCTCTCTCCATCTCCTTCCCTCTCTGAAATAAATAAAAGTATATTTAAAAATATGCCCACGGTAGGATAAATGTGAAAAGAAAACGATAGCATACAAAGAAAGTGACTATCTCCCAGAAGGACTACTCCAAACTTGTGGATTCTTTCTGCTCCTTCCCTCAACAGCGCGCTTGGGTGTTTTTTCAATAATATTACAAGACTAGCGCAGCTTTATGCATTGTTTTGAATTCATCCCCTTGGATTGACTTACCTTAGTGTCCAAGATGGTTAACATGTTTCCTGTTGCTTTCACTTGTTACCAGCCTCTACTGGCTGGGGTCATGGTTTCAAGCCTCATCTTCAAAGGTCATTGAGTCAGATTATTCAAGCTTCTTGGCAGTAGGAACAATATTACGAGTCCACTGGCCACTGAATACGTACTGAGCATCTAGATGTTGGTGTGATACTGAAAGCTAAGACTTGGGGAGCTCAAGGGAGCCAGCAAGGGTCACTCTGACACCTATGAAACTTTGGGGTATATGTAACTTTTTTGTACTTTAGTCTGCTCATCTAAATGATGGACATAAAGATGAAAAGGTTTGAGAAGATTAAGTGAGATAATACATATAAAGTATTTAATCAATACCTGGCATGTATTAAGGGGTTAGTATTAGTTATTAATAACATTCACTAAAATACTTAGTAACAGGAAAGTTATGTTAATGATTTCCAATGCAAGGCAGTATATAATTTTCATATACATATTAAATGTTTCTTTAAAATTGTATATTAAATAAAATCTTGATCTTAAAATATGTATGCTTTATATAAAATATCAATAAAATTAACACCTACATACCATTACCCATTATTTTTGAAACCCATTGTATATGCACCCTCCACCACCCTCATCATCTGCCTGTCCTACCAGAGGCAACAGCAACCCTGAATATTGTGCTAAAACTTCCTAGCTTCCCTTTATAGTTATACTATTTATGCTTGCATTTCTTAACAATAGAACATTTTAGTTTTGCATGCTTTTGACATCTATATAAATGGAATCACATAGCTATTCATCTTCTGCTATTTGCTTTGTTTAACATTGTACTCTGAGACATAGCCACATTTTTCGAGTAGCTATAATTTACTCTTTTTGGTACTGTAGATATACTAGTGTATGGGTAAAGCAGTATTCACTTACCCACTTTACTCCTAATGAATATTTTAGTTGCTCCCTTTTTCTCCATATTATCAGTGCTTCTCTTAACATTAGTAGATAATCTCACAATGTGAGTGGACAAGATTCTCCATAGGGTAGACATTTGGGAGGAAAACTGATGAGTCCCAGGATCTGCACATGTTCAATCTATAATAATAAAAGCATAATATGCTAATTACATCAGATGTCCTTCTGGATGTCCTTCCGGATGAAGCCAGGGCTTCAAGGGAAGCCCGGGTCTCAGGTGCCAGAGGGAAGCCAGTGTTGGCAGCTGGGGGAAGGAAGGCCTACTCTTGCATGGATTTCGTGCATCGGGCCTCTAGTATCCTATCTAATAAAAGAGAAACATGGTAATTAGCCATACGTCCACTAGCCTTCCCATTGGCTAATCAGGGTGATATGCAAATTAACTGCCAGCCAAGATGGCGGCCGGCAGCCAGGCAGCTGGAAGCGAACATGAGGCTTGCTTGCTTCAGTGACAGAGGACTCCAACGTTCCCTGCCTGCCGCGGCCAACCTCTGAGCTTGCAGTTTGAAACATTGTTACAAATATAGCAGCTAAACAAAACCCTAGAAACCTGCTTTCAGCCAGCCGGGATCTCAGAGCTGGAGTTGAAACAGTGTTTCGATTATAGAACCGAAACAAACCAGATATCTGCTTTCAGCAGTGGAGGCCTAAGAGCTGGAGCCAAGCCTCAGAGCTAAAGCAGGCCCGGAATAAAAAAAAAAAAAGAAAAAAAGGAGCGGTTGGGAGCTTCAGTCACCCGCCAGCCTGCAAACAGCCCTCAGCCCTTCACCCAGACTGGCCAGGCACCTCAGTAAGGACCCCCACCCTGAAGGGTGTGTGACCAGCTGCAAACAGCCATCATCCCTCATCCAGGCTGGCCAGGCACCCAAGCGGAACCCCCACCCTGATCCAGGACACCCTTCAGGGCAAACCAGCCAGCCCCCACCTGTGCACCAGGCCTCTATCCTATATAGTAAAAGGGTAATATGCCTCCCAGCACCGGGATCAGTGTGACAGGGTGCGGCACCCCAACCCCCTGATCGGCCCTGCTCTGTATGTGACAGGGTGCGGTGCCCCAACCCCCCCCGCAACGGGCCCTGCTCTGTGTGTGACGGGGTAGAGCCATAACCTCCCCATCGGCCCTGCCCTGAGTGTGACAGTGGCAGCGCCCCAACCCCCTGATAGGCCCTGCTCTGTGGGTGATAGAGGGCAGCGCCCCAACCCCCCCACCATGGGCCCTGCTCTAAAAGTGTGACGGGGTAGAGCCATAACCTCCCCATCGGCCCTGCCCTGAGTGTGACAGGGTGCGGCGCCCCAACCCCCTGATCCACCCTGCTCTGTGTGTGACAGGGGGCGGTGCCCCAACCCCCCAATCAGCCCTACCCTGAGCGTGACTGAGGGTGGCATTGCAACCTCCCGATCCACCCTGCTCTGTGCATGACAGGGGGTGGCGCCCCAACTCCCCAATCAGCCCTCCTCTGAGCCCGACCAGGGGCTGCACCTAGGGATTGGGCCTGCCCTCTGCCACCCGGGAGCAGGCCTAAGCCAGCAGGTCGTTATCTCCCGAGGGGTCCCAGACTACAAGAGGGCACAGGCTGGGCTGAGGGACCCCCCTCCCCCACTGAGTGCACAAATTTTTGTGCACTGGGCCTCTAGTTATTATATAATGCTATTGTCTTGTTTGTAAAGTAACTATAGCCATTTGTAATCCTGCCAGAAGTATATAAGGGTTATGGTTGCCTCCTATCCTTACCAATACTTGATATTCTCAATCCTTAATTTTTGCCAATCTGTTGGATGAAAAGCACAACCTCATGGTTTTAGTTTTCTTTGATTACTAGTGCATTGAATAACATTTTAAAATGTTTGTTGGGAATTAGAATTTCTGCTTCTGTGAAGTGCTTATTAAAGGTTTTGCATATTTTTTTTCTTTGAGTTGTCCTTAATTCTTTGATTAATATAAATTCTGTTTACTGTCTGAATACTAATTTTGTCATTACATTCTCCCAAACATCTTCTCTGACTTGGTGGTTTGTCATGTAATTTTTTGTATTATGTAATTTGTATTTGGATGAACAGATGTTCTTAATATTGTTCATTTCCTCATGAATTGTACTTTCTAGTTCTTGTTCAGAAAACCTTCCCTATCTAAAACTCATAAAGATGTTCTAGTGTTCTCCCATATTATTTTCTAAAAGTTTTATTGTTTTACATTTCACACTTAAGTATTTAATCCACCTGGAATTGACTCTGAATATGTGTGAAATAGGGGTCAAATTTCATTTTTGTCCATATAAATAAGCAATAGATTTAAGGTCATTTGTTGAATAGTTCTTTTTTTCCCCACTTATATGCAATGCTGGGACTGTAATAAATCAAATTTCTACACATGTGTGGGCCTGTTGCTGGGCTCTCTTATCTTCTCATGTAGTTATTGGTCCATGTGCACACCAACAGCAGCCTGCTTTAATTACCACCACCTAATAATAATGCTTAATATTTTGAAAGCCAAACTCCACTATTTTCCCTTCCTCCCTCAGAAGTGTTTTGGCTCTCATTGGCCCTTTGCTCTTCCATATAAAATGATTAAGTCAACTTGCCAAGTTCCTTAAAAATAACCTGTTCTAACAATATTAGAATTTACATTGACTTTGCAGACTTATAGATCAATTTGAAAAGAAATGACATAAACATTCTATCTTACTATCCCTGAACATGATATCGAACTTTTACATTTTGTCCTTTAATGTTTTCAATAGTTTTATATGATTTTCCATAAAGTTCCTTTCCATCTCTGTTAGATTTATGTCTAAGTACTTGATATTTTATGCCATTATAAATAGTTTATTTAAAAAATATATTTTCTATTTATTCATTGTTTTTTTTAAATTTTTTTTTAAAATATATTTTATTGATTTTTTACAGAGAGGAAGAGAGAGAGATAGAGAGTTAGAAACATCGATGAGAGAGAAACATCGATCAGCTGCCTCCTGCACATCCCCCACTGGGGAAGTGCTCACAACCCAGGTACATGCCCTTGACCGGAATCAAACCCAGGACCTTTCAGTCTGCAGGCCGACGCTCTATCCACTGAGCCAAACCGGTTTCGGCAATTCATTGTTTTTTTTTTTTTGTATTAAATTCTATGAAGAATCCCTGCTGATCATAAGTGAGGAGGAGGAAGCTGCTGAGATAGACTCCTAGAGTGCCTAAGACCCTTGCAGGGTGCTGAGCTCTCCATGGCACTGGTCCAACTATGCTTGGTCTTTTTGTTTCTGTTGTTTTTCCTTTCACTGAGTTATCTTAAAAACTGGTTTGTGTAACTTAACTGTCTGGTATTAAACCAAAGCTTTGAAATTTGGCACATGTCTCTCTGGGCCTGGCCAGGTGCCTTCTCTGATTTTTTGAGAACTTGGTGTGCTGACTTGTTCATATTTAATTCCTTCCAGAAGGAGGCAGCTCTAGAATTTAGATACACAAGGAGCCTACATAAGAGTAATCTGGTAAGAAGAAAAAGGTAGGGAAAGTGTCTTCAATTGAATTTGCATAGCAAATCTAGATAATTCGATCGCTCTTTGCATCACTTTTCTCACATGAAAATGAGAACATCAGTAGTACTTAATTCAATGAGCTCTTGTAATGATGAAATGCATGATTATGGGTAAAAAAAAGTTTGAAAACATTTGCTTTGATACAATTGCTCAACAAATGTGGGCTATGCTATCTGCAGTAGTAATGTTTACTGGTAGATTGTTTATTTGGGATGATGTGTTGAGCTGAACATGATGGCACTACTGGGGAGAGGGCCTAGAATTTTAGAGGCCTCTGAGGTTTCCCACATATTTGGCTGACACTAAGGTATAATTTAAGGTGGAAGAAGTTTTTACTTGTCCTAAATCATTTCTAAGCATTCACAGTCCTCCAAAATTTGTCAATATTTGAGAATCTTGCTTTTACAGTTTCCCATTTAAACACAGAAACATTTTGAGATGGTTGACAAAGCAATAAAATAGGAATTTGAAATAAAATGCCTTAGGATACTATCTTTGCTACTCTGTCATTTCCCTGTGTGGCTTTAGGTTAGTTTGTGTTAGGATTCACCAGTGCCTAGTTCTTCTTTCCTTATGGGTAAGCTCAGTTGAGTGGGGGCTTGTTCTTGCCTGTGGGCTGTGAATGGAAGGGACACATGCCACTTCTGGGCTGCAGCATTTGTCAGTATGAGATCCTCCACTTCTTTTCTTCTCTTCTCCTGCCACAATGTTTATCAAGAAGCCCCCACATTAAAATGAAAGACTCAGGGTAGGTGTTCAGTTTGAACTGTCAATTTAACATATGGGGAAAATTCATTCCTAGAGAGTCTCCTAGATTCAGAACAGAAAGGACTTTATGTGGAAAATAAACCTTTGTTACTTTGAACAAATGAGATTTGAGGGTTGTTTGTTAATTTAGCAAAATTTAGCCTATCATTGTTTTATAAAATCCCTTTACCTTTCTGAGCCTTAGTTTTCTCATCCTTAAAGTAAGAGTAGTAATATCTACATAATTATGTTTTTAAGCACAAAAATGAAACAAGATACTATGTGTAAAACATCCAAGTTTACATCTGCATAAAGTAATTGCTCCTAAGTGATAGTTATTATTATGTTTAAGACTCAGTGAGTAGCCTCAGGAAGTCTAGTCAGAGATAACCATGAAAAGGTTCCTGACTCCAAAGGAGCATGGTGATGTTGAGAAATTCAGATTATCATTTCAAATAGTTTTTAGGCTTTACATTTTTTATTACTATATAATGAACACAATTTAACCTTTTCTTAATGTCATTAGAATGATCAGTATGTAAAATGAGTGTTAATTATTATAATGTATTCTAATCCATCTATATTTTTTAATTCTTTATTGTTTAAAGTATTACATATGTCTCCTTTTTCCCCCAATGACCTCTCTCTAGCCATTCCCAACTCCCAGCACATGCCCTCACCCACCCTACTGTCTGTGTCCATTGTTTATGCTTATATGCATGCATACAAGTCCTTTAATTGATTTCTTACCCCTACCCCCTGCCAACCTCCCCTGCCTTCCCTCTGAGGTTTGATGGTCTGTTGCATCTATGTCTTTGAATCTATTTTTGTTTATCAGTTTATGTTGTTCATTATATTCCACAAAAGAGTGAGATAATATGATATTTATCTTTCTCTGACTAGCTTGTTTTGCTTAGCATAATGCTCTCCAGGTCCATCCATGCTGTTGCAAATGGTAAAAGTTCCTTCTTTTTTACAGCAGCATAATATTCCATTGTGTAGATGTACTACCATTGTTTAATCCACTCATCTGCTGATGGGCACTTAGGCTGTTTCCAAATCTTAGCTATTGTAAATTGTGCTGCTATGAACATAGGGGGGCATATATCCTTTCTGATTGGTGTTTCTTTTTTCTTGGGATATATTTCTTGAAGTGGATTACTGGGTCAAATGGGAGTTCCATTTTTAATTTTTTGAGGAAACTCCATACTGTTTTCCACAGTGGCTGCATCAGTCTGCATTCCCACCAGCAGTGCATGAGAGTTCCTTTTTCTCCACATCCTGGCCAACACTTGTCATTTGTTGATTTGTTGATGACAGCCATTCTGACAGGTGTGAAATAGTACCTCATTGTCCTTTTCATTTGCATCTCTCAGATGATTAGTGATTTTGAGCATGTTTTCATATGTCTCTTGGCCTTCTGTATGTCCTCTTTCTAAAAGTGTCTATTTAGGTCCTTTGCCCATTTTTTTAATTTGGCTTATCTTTCTTTTGTTAAGTTGTATGAGTTCCCAATAAATTTTGGAGGTTAAACTATTATCAGATATAACATTGGCAAATATGTTCTCCCATGCAGTGGCTCTCTTGCTTCATTGATGGCTTCTTCTGCAGAAGCTTTTTATTTTGATATAGTCCCATTAGTTTATTTTCTCCTTAGTTTCTATTGTCTTAGAAGCTGTATTGGTAAAGATATTGCTATGACATATGTCTGATATTTTGCTGCCTATGGAACCTTCTAAGATTTTTATGGTTTCCTGTCTTATGTTTAAGTCCTTTATCCATTTTGAGTTTATTTTTGTGTATGGTGTAAGTTGGTGGTCTAGTTTCATTTTTTTTTTTGCATGTGTCTGTCCAATTTTCCCAACACCATTTATTGAAGAAACTGTCTTTACTCCATTGTATGCTCTTGCCTCCTTTGTCAAATATTAATTGAGCATAATGGCTTGGGTTGATTTCTGGGTTCTCTGTTCTGTTCCAATTCAAATTTTCTCTTCTGACCTTCTTCCTGGTTGCTTAAGAACCAACAGAGAAAAAGCAATATGTTGGTTTCCTATACCACTCAGATACTAATTTCAGATAATCCAGACTTTAGCAGAAAGCAAAAATTAGCTTGGTCGCCCACCTGCCTGTCACTCTTAATTTCCAATGACCTCTTTCTGCTTCCTCTAAGACCATATCTTATTCCTCTAGCTGTGGCTATTCTCTTCATTTATAATCAGAATTAAACTATCAACTGAGCTCCCAAATATTGTTTGTTTTCCTTGAGAATTGGAGAGATAAACTTTATCCTCATGTATGCTGCTTGCCATTGAACTTTACTTGACTTTTCTGAGCTTTTATGTCCTCAGCCTATTTTGCAGTATTGTTGTGAGAGTTGAGATACTTTTCGAAAGAGGACATACAGAAGACCAGGAGGCAGATGAAAACATGCTCATAGGGATGCAATGAATCTTACATGTCTGTTGAACTTATATTTTTAAAAAGAATTCCTAACTTAAATAGAACATTTTGGAAAATCTGGACTTATACTGCACTGACATATTTCCTTACACTTCTCGTGCAGCTTCAGCACATGAAAGCCTTGATTTTAGGACTATAAAATAACGTATTTTTCATATTGGGCTAGTTATACCATGGCCATTTTTAAGGTGATGGAATGTGGTTTGGGAAGGTTAATTAACTTGTGAAGTGTCACACAGTAAAGAATTTCCAAAAAGCTTTGTTCTTGTATCATCTTCCTGGTTTTGGTCATTCAAAAAATTGTACTTTTTGTCATACTAATGGCATTATCATTTTACTAAACAAGAGACCTACATAATTCATGAAAATACTATAAAACAATAGTAAATAGCAACTTTAAGCAGCATTAAATTCTCCTGTTTAAGGAGATGGTAGATGTGTTAGCCAGAAGAGTGTGGTAATGGTTAAAATGTGTTATCTTCATTATGCTTTTAATAATATTTAAGTTAGCCTAAGGCTTTTCTAATGCTGTCTTCATGAACTTATGGGGTTTGTAGGATCTCAAGAGGGTAACCCCTGATATGGTCTAATCAACTCACATAATACCTTCAACAGTAACTGCCACAACTGTGTATTGAATTTTCAGGAATTGAATTTCATTCTGGACCAGGGGGATCCAGCTGTATCTGTATAAAGCTATATTTTAGTAGGAAGGGCAATTAGCAAAATGAATAAGTAAATTATTTAGTAGATTAGAAATGAAAAATATTATGGAATAGATACAGTGAGAAAGGAAGATAGAGAATGCATGCGTTTGTTTGTGTGTGTGTGTGTGTGTGTGTGTGTGTGTGTGTGTGTGTGTATTTGATATTTTAAACAAGGTGAGTAATCTGAACAAGAAAAGTGGAATAACTGGCTTAATAGTCATGCATTTAGTAAGTGACAGATGGGAACCTGTCCTTAGTGTCCTAACTCATGATATTACACTTTCAATTTGATTGACACAGTCCTCTGAACCATTTTTATCAAAGACAAACTTAGAACAAATCATCAGCATGAAAATTGTTCACTGGTGTATTTTTCAGGATTGTTTTGGTTTCGAGAGGCAGGTACTTGCCTCAAATTGGCTTAAGCAAAAATAGGTGAGCTTAGTGGAAGGACAGTAAGGTGTTTTATGTAATGTAGAAGGAGATAACAGTCCAGCCTGTAGGAGTGTGAATATTGCCAAGATGATATTTCCATCACCTTTCTTTACTCTCAGACCAACCTCCTCCCCAGAGCTGGATATCTGATTGATAACAGTCCTGAGGCCCAAGAGAGTGTGGTCTCTGCCCTGCCCTGAACATCGAGGGTTGCTGAACTTTTAGATCCTTGGCCTCCAGGTCTGGACATGATGTTTGGTTGTGATGCCCATTGGGGCACCCCTTGACTCTTTGAATCTCATGTGGGTCGACTAGATACCATGAGTTTCTTTAGAACTTCTGCCTACAGGACTGTACTGGGACACTAGACTGGCACACTTCCAAGAGGCAGCCTGACAAGAAGATTTCTCCCAGGGGCTGGTGCTATGCTTATTGTGCAGGATTCTGTGAATTCGAACCCCTGGAAAGGTTCTGACAAGTTGGTTTTGGGTGATCATCTCTCAAGTTAGGAAGAGGACTCGTTTAGGGGTCAGGACTGCCATGGTTAATTAACAACACTGGGCTTAGGTCAGGTGTATGGTCCCTGCATTGCCTTTCCCAGTTCAGGTTCTGACAGTGGTGCCACTTCTAGTTTATAGCAGCCAATGAGGGGAGAACAGGAAGCAGTGGAATTGGGACTCTGTTGAATGAATTGGGATCAAAATTTTACTCTCAGCCCTGGGCAATGTGACTCAGTTGGTTGAAATATTGCACCAAAGGGTCATGGATTTGATTCCTGTTCAGGGCAAATAGCTGGGTGACTAGTTTGATCCATAGCCAGGGCACATATGATAGGCAACTAATTGATGTTTCTCTGTCTATCCTTCTCCCTTCCTCTCTCTCTAAAACCAATGAAAACATATCCTCAGGTGAGGATGAAAAAAATAACAATAAAATATTTTACTCTCTACTAGCTCAGTGATCTTGAGCATGTTATATGACCTCTATAAGCCTCATTTTCCTTATCTTCAAGGTGGTAAGATGAGTTGAACAAAAAAATTATTAAGTATAATAATGTTTGAAACATACTTAGAACAGAACCTGGCACACAGTAAGTATTCAATTATCATCATTATCATTATTTTAATAAAGACTAAAAGGTAATAAAATATTTTATCCAGTGTTCTACCGAGAGCTGGGTTCCAAATAAAAAGTTCTCTAGACCTCATACTCTTAATTATGCCACACTGTCTTCCCAGGGTAAAAAGGAGGAGGAATCCCAATGGAAAACCAATGTGATGGTGGATCCACTTGATAATTAAGTCTCTTGGTCAGAAACACTCTGGGCTTGCTGAGGCTGACACACACATTTCTAAAACAAAACTCAAGTCCAAAGTATTTGGCAAAATCCAAAACAAGAGAGCTCTTACAATTTTGTAGACTGTTGCTTTTATTGGGGAAAAAGTACATAAAGTTAATTTGCACTTTGAGTTGGAAAATATTGACACTTAAGTAAATTTAACTCACAAAAAGGAAATGATATCAAAGTCCAAAATGCTGGGGGTAGGGGAAGTCATCAGCCCTTACACTGCACACAATAGTACATTAAACTCAAGTAGCTATTCCTGCATGCAGCATGCAAGCTTTGATTTTAATTATCCTCAAATATTGGAATTCCAAGTTAAAATTTTCATGATGATTGTAATTTTTGTCTCCCAAACAAATTTGTGTTGTATAGTTTTCCAGATTACATATGACATAAGGCTGGTGAACAGGTAATGACAAGAGTTTCAAAGCTGCTCTTGTGTGTTTAAATGTTCAGCTGTAAGTTTTTTCTTGAGAGACTTAAAAAAATCTTGCTCCATATTGGAATTTGTCCAATTATTAAATTAACTAAAAGTATTTATTGTTTACTTATTATGTGTCATTCTCAGGAGAAAGTGCTAAGGAAGAAGATAGGGAAAAATAGATGAAGAGAGGAGGGAGAAAGGAATTAATATAAAAGTCATACTTTAATAATATAGGGATTCACAAAAGAATATAAGAATTAATAATGGAATGTGTTTGTACACGAACACATACATAGATGGATATGACCACGTAGAGACCGACTTTGATGAGGAAGAGACAATAAATGGGAATTTGATTTACCACTGATCAAATATGGGAGTTGTGGAGAAAGTCTATCATTTCCAGTGGCAGATATCAATGAGTGGCCTTTTATTTTATTTTTAAAATTCTTTATTGTTAAAAGTGTTACATAAGTCTTCTTTTTCCCCCATTGACCTCTCCTGAGCCATCCCCACCCCCCAGCACATGGCATCCTCCCCCCATCTCAGTCTGTGTCCATTGGTTACAGTATGCTCATATGCATGCATACAAGACCTTTAGTTGACCTCTTACACCCACACCCACACCTTCCCTCATAGGTTGGACAGTCTGTTCAATGCTTTAATGACTCTGGTTCTATTTTTGCTCATCAGTTTATGTTGTTCATTATATTCCACTAATGAGTGTGATCATGTGATATTTATCTTTCTCTGACTGACTTATTTCGCTTAGCATAATGCTTTCCAGTTCCATCCATGCTGCTGCAAATGCTAAGAATCCCTTCTTTTTTATAGCAGCATAGTATTCCATTGTGTAGATGTACCACAGTTTTCTAATCCACTCATCTGCTGATGGGCACTTAGGCTGTTTCCAAATCTTAGTTATTGTAAATTGTGCTGCTATGCACATAGGGGTACATATATCCATTTCTGATTGGTGTTTCTGTTTTCTTGGGATATATTCCTAGAAGTGATATTACTGGGTCAAATGGGAGTTCCATTTTTAGTTTTTTGAGGAAACGCCATACTGTTCTCCACAGTGGCTGCACCAATCTGCATTTCTACCAGCAGTGCATGAGGGTTCCTTTTTCTCCACATCCACGTCAGCACTTGTCATTTGTTGATTTGTTGAGAATAGCCGTTCTGACAAGTGTGAGATGGTATCTTATTGTTATTTTGATTTGCATCTCTCAGATGATTAGTGACTTTGAGCATATTTTCATATGTCTCTTGGCTTTCTGTATGTCCTCTTTCAAAAAGTGTCTGTTTAGGTCCTTTCCCCATTTTCTTTTATTGGATTATTTATCTTCTTTTTGTTAAAGTGTATGAGTTCCCTATAAATTTTGGAGATTAAACCCTTATCAGAGATAACATTGGTAAATATGTTCTCCCATGAAGTGGGCTTTCTTGTTGTTTTGTTGATGATTTTTTTGTATGTTTGTTTTGTTTTGTTTTGCTGTACAGAAGCTTTTTATTTTGATACAGTCCCATTTGTTTATTTCCTCCTTAGTTTCCCTTGTCCTAGGAGCTGTCTTGGTAAGGATATTGCTACAAAAAATGTCTGCTACTTTGCTGCCCAAGGGTTCTTCTAAGATTTTTATGGTTTCCTATATTATGTTTAAGTCCTTTATCCATTTTGTGTTTATTTTTGTGTATGGTGTAAGTTGGTGTTCTAATTTCATTTTTTTTCATGTATCTGTCCAATTTTCCCAGAATCATTTATTGAAGAGTATGTCTTGACTCTATTGTATGCTCTTGCTTCCTTTGTCAAATATTAATTGAGCGTAATGGCTTGGGTCAATTTCTGGGTTCTCTGTTCTGTTCCATTGGTCTATATGTCTGTTCTTCTGCCAATACCAGGTAGTTTTGAGAACAGTGGCCTTATAGTATAGCTTGATATTTGGTTTTGTGATCCCTCCAACTTTGTCCTTCTTTGTCAAGATTGCTATGGCTATTCGGGGTCTAGTGGCCTTTTGTGTAAGCAAATCATCAGGTAGAGCAATGAGGGAGATCCAAGTTTTAATGACTACAATTTTAACAAGATACACGTTGGACATGAAAAGAATGCAGAAGCCCATCAAGTTAAAAGTTCTGCAGAGTTAGCAGGAAAATGAATTTTATTATCTCAAGAGCCCCCCAAATGCAAAATACAAGATTAGCCTGATGGCTTAGATGAATAGATCAGAAAGGGGCATTATACTAAGGACAAGAGCCTTGAGACTAGCCCTTCTTTAAGTTAGGAAGTGCCCCATTGTACAAGACTGAGAATGCCTCAGTTTAAAATTATGTGTTTGGGAGAATACAGTTTTTAAATTAATATTTGAAACTAATATCTTTTGAGTTAAGACGTCTATACATACTTGTTATTTTCAATACATGCCATGTTTAAGAAAGTGTAATGTTGTGACTAGATTTTCAACTAAATAATTAAGAACATGACTTTTAAGTAAGAAACACTTTAGGAAAGAGGTTTTTGATAAACCTAGTAGTGTCTGTCCTCTGTAGGCCACTGTTGACCAGGGGAGAGGTTGCCATGGACCTGGTTTCTCTAGTACCCAATGAAATGATAGGTTTCTGAAATAGCAAAAACCAGGTAGTAGCACTTAATCACTGAAGCAAGGTGGACAGAATCCCCATATGTACAGCAAAGTCAGAGTGGCAATCAGAATGCCTTCACCCACAGGATGGTGTGCAATAGATTCAATGGCTAATAGATTGTGTTGTTTCAAGGGGCCAGATGGATGGATAATTAGTATCCTTCCTTTCTTCCCCTTCCCTCTCTCTCTCCCCCACCCGCCCTCCCCCTCTTTCTTTTTTCCTTTCTTCCTTCTTTTCTTTTTTCCTTCTCAGCCTCCCTCCTTTCCTTTCTGCTGGCCTGCAATTTAAAAATTTTCTCTCTCATTCCATTTCAAAATGTGAGGTAATTGAAAGAGTGAGAGTTTATTAATTGAAGAAAATTATAATTTCCCAGGAAAATTAGGATGGGTTATGGGTGAAGGTGACAATGAATTTCAATTATTACACTGGAGCTTCAGTAGTGGGAACTATAGCATGCTCCCTCTTGTATTAAGTTTTTGTAGAGTTGTCAGCTGCCACTTGGAAGGAACTCTGTGACAGACTGCTCCAGCAGGGAGTGGCATGCTTTAGTACAGTAGTACAGTAGGCAATTGCCACGTGTGGCTACTGAGCACTTGGAACCTGGTGGTCCTAATTGAGATATGCCATATGTAAATTTTGAAGACTTAGTACGAATAGAATAATGTAAGTTATCTTATTAGTATTTTATACTAATTATATTTTGAAATTATAATACTTTGGTTATATTATCTTAAACTATGTACTATTTAAATTGAGTCTGCCTATTTCTTTTTACCCTTTTTAATGCAGTTACTAGACAAATCACATATGTGACTTGCGATAATTCTTTCTGGACCATAACAAATAGAAAGGAAGGCTAGAATGGGCATGTCAAAACTCTGCCTGATAATGGGTGACCCTATCATTTCTTATTTAAACCAAGATATTTGGAGAGTGGAAGTGGGCACTGCAGATAGTGATGCTAGGGCAAAGGGCATGCACTGGGCTGTCTGAGGGAATGGAAGATAAGAAGTTGCCCTGTCAATAAATAAGGTGAGTGAGGCAGATGAGGATATCAACAGAAGGGTTGATTGTAGAAGATTCTTTTTTTCTTGCATGAAGCAAATGATTGAAGTTCTGTTCTGAGTGGTTTATGCTCTTTTTGTTCTTGGGGCAAATCTTCAGTTTCCAGATTCAAGGAAAAGAACTTAAGACTAAAATTCCAGGCTCCAAGAATTTTGATGGCAGAAATTATCATGAAGCACTTGGACATATTCAACCTAAGTACATCGGGGATATGAGGATTGTGTTTCTTTCAAGACACACACAAGCTTAAAACTTCATGGGGAAAAGGGGACTTGGCTTTTCCAAATCCTATGCATTTTTATATACATACAGTCATACAGGCTTTAGGATGTTCTTCAGGTAGAGAACCAACCAAGCTTCCTCTGCCCAGAGAGCTAGGCCTTCTCTCTTGATGTCCAACCAGGTACTTCTTTTAAGCACAGGATCTTAAAGATCCTAAGAAAGTAGGTACTTCTCTTAATCTGAAATATGGGAATAGATCTCAAAAGAAGGTGAAAGAATCTGAAACATAAGGGGAAGTACAGTCATTTGTAACAACTCCCCTCAGCAGAACCATGGCAGCTGGAGGCCTAGGTCAGGCAAACCTGGAAGCAGAGAGAAGGCTCATTCTCAGAGCCGCCCTCTGCCTTTCTGAAGGGCACTGAGAAGACTCACTGAGAAGGCCCTAGCTCAAACATCTCTTTATCCTTAGTCCCATTCCTTGGGCCTTGAATTGTCCTTTAAGTATTTGTTTTCATTTAAAACTCTCAGCGACACAGTAAGTAGTGTGTCCACATGACATGAGATACTCAGCAATTCTCATCAGACCTTTCCTCTTTGATTTTGAACTTGGTGATACCTTTGATTGAAATATCCTGCCCCCCCCCCTTTTTTCCAGCTGGCTACTCTTATTGCCCTTGGAAATGTAGCCCAGATATTCTTCTGTATAAACTTTAAGGACCCTCTTAGAGAGGATGCATTCTTCCCCTGTGAGGTCTCATAGAGCCTTTATCAGAAGACTTAATTGCAATGAGCTTTGGTCATTGAGTTTTTGGTCCTCCTCCTCACCCCATGCAAGCTCCTTTGGAAAAGGAAGGACCCGTATCCCCTTCCCTCAGCACCTCCAGCATCTGCCATGTCAGAGTTGCTCCCTAACCTTTCATATTCATGCAGCCTTTTTTTTTTTTTTTATCACTGGGAAATCACTTGGGCATGCAAGAAATGACTTTCCAGCCTCACCCAGCTCAGATGGCTGGCACTAGGAGCAGAACCAGTATTGACTCCAATGACAGATTAACTTTTCACTAAACTTGCCTGCTTTGTTGAATCCAACGCAGACACATCAGGCCCCAGACAAGCACGTTCTGAATTTTGGATCTGATCTTCGTTTAACAAAAGGGTTTTGAATCCAGGGAAGCCTGCCAGGAAGAGGCATGTGAAAAACAGCAAGACTTCCAGCAAAAAAAGCTCTGGAAGTTTTTAAGGCAGAGGCTCAAGGTCTGTGGGTGGGATACACGAAATCCTTGGATCCCCCCAGGTTTTTGGTAAAATCTTAAACATGTGAGTATTTTCAGGGAGAAGGAGGCAAGCCTTTATCATATTCTCAAAGGGTGAATATACCTGAGGCCTCAATCCACCCCTGGGCAGACGGACCATTTTGCACCTCCTTGGGGATCTAACTCTCACCTGGTGGGCCAGTTTCCCTCTCCCAGAGCCAGTGGACCCCAAGCCTGGGAGGGAGGCGGGGTGTGTGCAGCCCACTGGCATCCTGTGTATTAACACTTTTGCATTGTGGGACAGCTAATCCGTTCTTAAGCTGCTCCACTGAACTCTTTTGCCAGATCTGATAGAAGGATTTAACCTTTCCTTTTTCTCTCTTGGCACGTGCTCAATGGAATCCAAATAAAGAATTATGGAGGCTTGAAAGGGACTTTCCATTACCAAACAATTCAGTTTAAATTTCCGACCTTTCCTCTACCTTTTTTTTTTTTTTTTTTTCCATTCCCTCTTTTCTCCCTCTTCAGCATTTGGGATTCAAGGCTGGCATAACAGCCTCTGGGGACATGCACAGAGCCAGAAGCCAGGAACGTGAGTGGAATTTTCCAAATTAAGGCAGCTTATTGGCCTTAGTTGCTGAGCTGTCTGGAGAGGCCTGGCTTGGGGTTGTGCCTGGGAGCCGGCATGCTTGAACATCTGGAAGAGAGCTTGACATTCACGGTTGGAGTGGCACATGCTGAGGCTCATGGAACTCTGCATGCTCACAATCTACCCTGCACATTCCTTGGTCTGTGTCTTTGCTGCTCATAGAACATACCTCAGCAAGTCTTTACAGCCACAGATACTGTGTCAGACATTATCCTGAGATCTCAGGGTGATAACAGTAACTAGAATTTTGGAGAGTCTACATGTACAAAGTAATGTGCTGGTCTAACATTTCCCCCCATTTGACAGATGGAAATACTGAGGCACAGAGAGTTCAGTACATTCTCCAAGTTCTCATATACAGGATGTGAAAGAACCAAAACATAAACCCAGGTAGTGTGGCTCAAGAGCCAGAGAAGAGTAATCAGAATGAAAAGGAAGATTAGCATAGGACCGGGACATACAAGACAACTGAAAAAAAACACAAAAACAAAAACAAAAAACAAACAAACAAACAAAAACCACAAACAAATTAAGATCATAACAAAAAGGAGTAAGAATAAGAAAACCAACACATGTTTTAAATAATAGTGTTTGTATTTTAAAAATAGTGTTTTATTTTAAAATGTAGTTTAAAAATAGTGTTTGTTTATTCGTGCCCTGATAATAAAAGAGTAATCCGTGTTTATAATAATGACTCTGGCATTACTTTCCTACAAGGCTCCAGGTATGGAAGGTATCATAACACAGTTCTTTGACACGTACTAGGGAAGATGATTCACATGCTATACAAAAAGACCTAGAGTTTAGATAGAAATATTTAACATTTTTAATAATAACAATAGCTAACACTTATTGAGTGCTCACCAAATGGCACTGTCCTATGCTCTTATGCTGGTTTTTATTTTTCTTCCAATAGCCCTATGATATTATTATTATTATTATTATTATTATTATTATTATTATTATTCTCCTTATACAGGTAAGTTTAGGTAATTGAGAGGTAAACTAGCCTGCTTGGAATTCATGCACAACTACCTAGTGGCAGAGCCAGATTTCATAACCATAAAGTCTGGCTGCAAAGCCCATCCTCTTAGTCACTCACCTCCACGGCTGCCTTTACCTGCCATGGGGTCAAGGGTTCCCCCTGTTTTGCTTATCCTTCTCCATTCCTGTTTAGTTGGTCAGTGTGGCCATAAATGTTGATCTCTACCCAAGATCTAGAAACAATAGAATGCTTCTGATAGGAGGCTGCAACAAAAATGAGATTCACTCTAGCCGGTTTGGCTCAGTGACTAGAGAGTCAGCCTGCGGACTGAAGGGTCCCAGGTTCAATTCTGGTCAAGGGCACATGCCCAGGTTGTGGGCTCGGTCCATAGTGGGGGGCCTGCAAAAGGCAGCCAATCAATGATTCTCATCATTGATGTTTCTCTCTCTCTCGCCCTCTCCCAACAGAAGGGAAAGTGATTGAGAAGTATTCTCATCTAGTGGAAATCAATTCTATTCCGATGGTGACTAAAAAACAGGAGGTGCTCTATCAACATTTGCCAAGTGAAATGAATGAATGGCCAGTGGACTGCAGGTACTGAGAGAAGAATGTGGTGAAGGTCTTGAAGGAAGTGGTATGGGATTTTTGTTGTTGTTGGGTCCCAATCCCAATAGCCTTCCAAGAAAGTATATTTGGAGAGCACACTTAACAGTAGATTGATACAATTACAAACCAAAATCTCAACTAGAGTGACTGGTCAAGTGAATAGTGTTGGATGGTAAATGGGTAGGTGACTCCCTGTTACACTGTCTGGGGAGATCCAGTACTTAGCATTGGGATTGGTACATATCTCTGTACACCCCCAATAATGATTATAGTCCTAGGCAAAATCCTTCTGAACAACAGCATCATTTGTCTTTTGGAGCTAATTCTTACTGAATCTTGCCCCCCTTGAAGTTGCATCTTCCATCATGATTACAGAAACAAGTAAGTGCTATTGTGGCCAGAGGACATTCCAGGAGCAACCCAACAGAGCTGAGCCATGTGTTTGAGAACTAACTCATTTTGCTTCTAAGTGTGTAACCTTGGTCAAGTCACGAAACTGCTTTAGATTTCTCTGTGCTATTTTTTATTTTATTTTCTGACTTCTTTGAGGTATTCATCAACTTATTTATTAAAAGAATGGATGGTTCCATAAAAATAATTATCTTCTTCTTTTAGGAGATGCAACTTAATATATATATATATGATGCAAGGCTGAATATAGAAAGGCTGTGTAACTAGAGTCTTTATTCAATGCTATAGCCAAAGAGATATTTGTTCATGGCAAGACAGACTCCCTGTTGGTTGGTCATTTGGTGCTTCTGCTGATGTGTTCATCATCATGTCATCAGCTATTCTAAAGATGTCTGGGGTCTGAGGAAGAAGCCCACCTCCCCCCCCTCCCATATCAACAGCCTTAGAAAAGGAACATTCTTCATTCTGAAAATATTCTATTTTCATTCATTGAGTAATTGATAGATGAATACAGCCTATTTCTTTAATATCCCACTAAGCAGGTTATAAAATACATGTTTATGAAGTTGTCTCAGGCTGAATTCCAGCCAACTATCAGAGAGGCTTTTAAATGCATGTGCATATTATATCATGGCTGTGAACTGAATGTTTTTTACTGTTATTCAATCTGCCAAAAAAGTCACTTAATTTAATAATAGGATGTAAACATAAAAAGAAATAACATGGCTTATTATATAAAGGCTCTTCTCGCCCACCCACATCACAGAGTCCCTTTTTATTTGAGGGCCCTTCATGTTTTAGGTATAGCCTCTATCAGAAAGTAAAACCTCATTTAATTATCACAACAGCTTCACAAGCCATTTTCTATTGTTGTTATTAGCATCTAGACATAAGGAAGCAGGTGATGTTTAGAACCAAGATAACCCACACAAATAAAAATGTCAGAGCAAGTGTTTGAACCCTTGTATTTGGCTGTGAAACCTGGAACTTTAACCACCTTTATTCAAACCACATTTGCTCTTCTGCTTTCAATAACAAGACCTGTTATTTGTTGTATGCTAGGCTCTCTTCCAATACATACATTTCTCTTTTCATCCTGACATCAACCCCAACAGGGAGCTGTTATAATCCCTGTTTGACAGAAGAGAAAGCGCTTCTAAAGTTTTGGTTTTGTGACTCTGGGCAAGTTACTCACCTCTCTGAGTATTATTCTGCCCGTCTGTAAAAGGGTAAAGAAAATAACTATTTTAGAGGAGAGTTGTGAGGCTTTAAAATGAGCAATTTAGGTATACCATTCAGCTGAGTGACTAATTAATAATTCAGTAAATGCTAGTTAGTATTGTTTTTAAGACTGGTAAATTTGTCTGTCTTTATCTTTAAAGATGCAAAATCGTATTGATTAGATTCCCCATATAAGTGAAATCATATAGTATTTGTCTTTCTCTTACTGGCTTATTTCACTTAGTACAATACTCTCCAGGTATATCAGTGCTGTAGCAAAAGGTGAGCTTTTCTTCCTTTTTATGGCTGAGTAGTACTCCATTGTGTAAATGTGTTATCAGAGGACTGAATGGGTGGAACTTCTCCGATGCTAGTAGGAGTGGGTTATCCCTTTCCCCACTGGGAATTGGGGGGTTTGGTTCTTTTGGTATCTTGAAAAAAATAATTTTCTAAAACTTGCATGCAAGAATGAATGATTTTTACTTGCATGAAATAATATCCCTCAGTTTCCAAAGTCCCATTTTCCTTAATCCAGTCTTGGAAAATGTGCAGCTGGGGCTTCAGCAGAGCTAGAAGCAAAGCCAGTGTCTAGAGTTTCCATTCCATGGTGGAACTGGGTCCCCTGTAGCATCAGGCTAGTCACAGTCCATTGTCTATTGTATGTGGGCCCCCCCATGGTGTGAGCCATGTAGACTAATGCAGGGATGTGTGCCCCCTGCAACAGGAGACCCAGGAGCGCAAGAGGGCCAAGAAAGGGAACATCCTGTGTTCAGAAACTTAAAATATCTCATATTTCACACCCTGCAGTGGCCATGCCTATTCTGGCCAATGCCCTGTTCCCAGATGTGACTGACAAGCAAGCACTTTCCCATATCACCCAGATCTTACTGGGCATGTGTCTATTGTCCAGTCACTTCCCCCATCTATCTGTGGGGAACATACCTGGAGAATATGAACTGCATCTTCCTGGCACAAATGGCATGCCTATGTTATCTTGCCTCCCCTTTACTCCTTTCCTGTTAATTAATAACCAGGTTATTACAACAGTATCAAATGTACCACAAGGAAAGGGGGGTGGGGCGGTGGAAGGGAATGGAGGGGGGGAAAAATGGTAACGAAAAGAGACTTGGCTTTGAATAGCTAACACACAATCCAATATTACAGAATTATATACTTTATACCTATATAATTTTATTAACCAATGTCACCCCAATAATCCCAACAAAAATTAAATAAAGCCCTAACCAGTGTGGCTCAGTGGATAGAGTGTCGGCCTACGGACTGAAGGGTCCCAGGTTCTATTCCAGTCAAGGGCAGGTACCTTGGTTGTAGGCACATACCCAGTAGGGGGTGTGCAGGAGGCAGCTGATTGATGTTTCTCTCTCATGAATGTTTCTAACTCTTTATCCTTCTCCCTTCCTCTCAGTAAAAAATCAATAAAATATAAGAAAAAAATAAATAAAAACATGTACAATTTATCAGTGTGAGAGTGGAATAAGTTATTTTTAGGAACCTGTGTGTTTTATTTTTTATCTCTTGTTGGTTCTCCTGCTGAGTATAAGAAAATTCTGCACCAGCCACTCAGCTCCTGATGAATTTTTGTTCAGGCCCACTTCTCTCAGCCTGGTGCCATTAGGTTAATCAGAGGCCAACCAAAACCCAGGCGGCTTTTATGGTCATCGCGTGCCATGAGTGTTCCTCTGGGGAATCTTGGGGCTCTCTGTCCTCACTCTCAGCTTCCATCTCTTACCATTCTCCTTTCCCCTTTTGCCTTCCCCACTGGGCCTCAGGGACTAGAATACAGGTTTTCATTTCTGTCCTGCTTCCCTTCCCAATAGGACTCAGGGAGTGTAGGTTAACTGGAGAACACGGTCTCAGCCTGAGGTCTAATGGGTGATGCTCTGTTACCAGCCCTTTACGAGGCCCTAAGGATGTAGAGATTAATGAGAAGTAGCCTCTGTCTTTAAAATCTTCAGGGATGGAAGTAAGAGACCTTTTCCATGTGTGCTGGAGGCCGGTCCATCCTTGTTGCTTGACACAGTTGCTGCAGGGAAGAAACATCTGCACAGCATATGTTTCAAGGGACCTGGCATACTGTTCTTAATATGTTTGCTCCCCTTCTTAGCACTATGTGTTCTAACCAGGGACACCTTCCCAAGAAAGGTTGTTTCCCCAGGTGGGGATATTTCCCTGGAGTTAGGGATTAACAGGACTAAGGAAGGGAATAAATCAGTAAAACCCCTTGACTAAGTGCCAGGCAGATAGTTAATCACCTTAACTACGAACAATTGTGCTTAAGCTACATAATCTTTACTTAGGATAATCTCCTTCAGTTACTACCTTGTAGCTTAACAGAACAGTAGAGTAGTGACCTTGGAATGGATATAACTAGCCCTAACCTTTGGAATAGAATGGATAGAATTAAAATCAACAGAACTAGATGGAGATGGGATTTTTGGCAAAGGTCAGATAAGAAACAATGGACATGAAACAAGGAACTGTAGAAGGTCAAGGGAGGACCCAAAACATACCATGATGTGACTATAGAGGCATGCTTATAGGATCAAATGGTATAAATACAGATGTAACAGGAGCATAAAGAGAGAACCTGGCTATGCTGATCATCTGAACGCTGCCTCCGTGTCCTTCATTCTTTGCCGATTCTGTCCACACCTTTGGGAACCCCTGGACCGATGGGGCTGGACCCCAGTACATGTGCGACATTCTCCAGGAGGTTTCCTGAGGTTCACAAGGAGGTGGAGAGCAGGGACTGCTAACAATAAGGATTTCTAGAAAAGCCATTCATTTAGTCACCAGGCCAGCCTGGGCTTCAATCCCAGTGCTGCTCCTTGCTAGCTGTGTGACCTTGATCAAGGAATCACTGCATCTCTGGGCCTCAGTTTCCTTACCCATCAGTGAGGAATAGTAATAATTTCTTCCTCAAATATTGTTGTGATGCCTAAAGAATGAAATCACACAATAAGAGTGCATTATGAACTGAAAAACTGTCTGCAAATGGGAATTAAGACACAGGACTGAGAAACTGCATAAAAACAAACAATTGAGAAAAATCTTAACCTCAGAAAAATCCATGGCATTTATATTTTATCCCAAAGCAATTATCACCTCATCATCTCTTCTTTTATTTTCCAATTCAAATCTTTAAAAAAATTATGATCATACCATGTGCATATGATGTGCAAGCATAAAAAAAAATACTTGTTTTAAGCCCATGAACTATCTCATATTATATTTTAGATTAGGAGGCAATAGAATGTTGTTGTTTGATGGGAAACATTCCTCACATCTGGAGACGTAATTTACACTTTCCATTTATAGCTTCAGCTGCAGTTCTTCAAATCTTAGTCTGTGTTAGCAGAGTCATTAGGATTCCGAGAAAACAGAAAACATTTCAAGCACTTCCCATTAAACCAATTGCAACAGCCCATGAGAGAATGTTTACCCTTGGAAGGAGGACCCTTGTGGATAATTACTTAAAATAAGGAAAAATAGTGATGCAATTTGTGGGAATATCCAATGTGGCAAACCCTTACGTGACTTTGGAGACAACATTAAATGAGTTGTGCTCATTTTGTCATTGTATCTACCAATTGAATTTGAGTAACCCCCTCACTGTGTTGTATGGACCAATGACAGATGGCCCAAACATATGTTTGTTTTGCTCTAGCCCTGTTCAAATTCTGTAGTTGGTTCTGGATTCACAGAGCTTCTCATTCTATATATTTACTAGAGGCCTGTTGCATGAAAAGATTCATGCAATAGGCCTTCCCTTTCCCTGGCTGCTGGCACTGATTTTCCTCCGGCACCTGGGACCCAGGCCTTTGCTCTGGCCGGAGCTGCCTTCAAACCTTTGCTGCTCCGGCTGGAGCCGCCTTCAGTCTTTGCTCCGCTGCTTTGTGCCTACGTATGCAAATTAACCGCCATCTTTGTTGGCGGTTAATTTGCATATCTCACTGATTAAGCAATGGGAGGTGTAGCGAAGGTATGGTCAATTACCATGTTTGTCTATTATTAGATAGGATTTTTTTATTTTATCAACAGCATATAATTTCTCTTCTATCTTTGATACAAATTGCCCAAAATTTTTCTCCAAAGTTTTTATTTCTCCCATGGTGAGCTCCTTTTATGAAAAAATAGAATAATTGAAATTCAAGTAGAGAAAATGAAGATTCATAATGCTTACCAGTGAAGAAAACATAGACATGCTCATAGAAACATTTCTCTAAACTGAAGATCAACTGGGTTAAAGGAGAGAAGACTACTTTGTTTTGTTCTAATCTATGTTTAACTCATATGCTGTTAGATGAATTAATGTAGTTTAATATGAGTTTGATGTGGGGCCACACAGAAGACAAATATGTCACCCAGGGAGAACAGGGCATGACTAAAATTTTGGACCAGATCGGGGCAGGAATGGGGATCCCTTGGGCCTTGGCCATAAAAGACAGTTCAGTTAGTCAGAGTAATTTAGAGTAATTCTGTTTAATGGCAGAGGTTGGGAGGATTTGGGGCTCTTCCATATGTAGGCAGAGAATAAGAATGAACTTATTAACCTCCTTAGTTCTAGAAATTTCTTTGACACACTCTCTTCCACAAAGGAGTCCTAAACTATCAAGTTTTTAATTTTTGAGGAAAATATGGCAAGGGGCAGCAGAAGGTCAGAGGGGATGAGGCCGATTCACTGATCATAGCTCCCATGCATTGGATTCTGTTATGTGCCAAGTGTGTTTAGAAATCACTTTAAGAGCATATTTCATTTATTCCTTAAAATTATCTTATGGACTTGCTCTGGGAAGAAAATAGTCTTGTGTTTCAATTTTAATGATTAAAAACACAGACTAGGGCAGTGAGTGTGTAAATCACAGAGGTAGTAAGCAACAGTGTTTAACAGTTGGCTGTCCTGGCTTCAGAGTCCTGGGTCTGAACTGATATTCTGTATGTCATCCTAGTGTGTTAAGCCTGCTTAGCCTCCCTGGGAAAAGGCCTGGATTTTGCTTTCCTCTCTTCTATGTAGATTTCTTCTTTATGTAGATACATTGTTTATGTCATATGAACATTTTAATTTTCCAGTCTAGTATATTCCATTTGGGTCTCTTCCCACTGGCTACCAAAGGATATAAAATTAGTTTTTTTCTTTCCACATCTCCCATTTACATTTTGCTTATGCAGCTGCTCTTCTTCAGGATCTCAGTGTTATTAAATAATATTTTGTTTTCCCCTAACAATGGAAGTGTTTGCATTTTTAGGAAACAAGATTGCTATATTTGCCTTATATTAAGCTCTCATTTTGCAACATCTCAGGACCAAATCCATCTTTCTGTACTCTTCCTTTTAATGCCAAAGCTAGGAACCTGCATACTGCATTTCTGTTTTGCCAACTGTTAGGATCTACCAATAAATGGTGCTAGAGAAAGCCTTAAAGGTCTAACAGGAGTGAGGGATTGGCTTTTTCTATTTGCTTGTCATTCCTTTTGTGTGGCCCCAGCAATGCACCTGAACTGCCCTCGCAAGAACAGACAGTGTCCCCTAGCCCTGACCATGGCAGCTGCTGCCTGCAGTTGCTGTCTATTTAACCTCCATGATATCTGTTTGCCTCTTACCTCTAGCACCTACCTAATTAACGAGTTCCTTGTACTGAATTTACTCTGTTAAAATACTTAGGGCGGCTTCCATTTTCCTGATTGGACACTTGAATGATATCTGTCTGAGATTCATTTCTCCCATTGTCCTTTTCAGAGTCTATAGTAAAGTACAAATTCTTCAATCTGGAATGATCTTAGAGATTGTCAAGTCCAAATTCTGGCATAGTAGACCGGTAATCTGTGACTTGGATAAACCTGAGGTTATATGAGATTTGGTGGGAGAGACATTTATATTTAGCCAATGGTGTTTACTTTTGATGTAAGTACATCTCAGCCTGGGACACAGATTCCTTGTGAACTTAGGAGAATGAGTTCATCTCCCCATTGTGGTTCTTGTTGCTGGATCACTTGTACATGTAATAATAACTTTGAGATTTAGTTTACTAACCTATGAGATGAGTTGAGGAATATGTATCCCCATCCCTGAAACAATTCAGAGGGATCTCCAAGGGGTAGATCCATTTTTAAACTTTATTTATTTATTCATCCATTCATTTCACTCATCCACTGTTTGTTTCATCTGCTGATCTATCATTCCATGCATTCATACATCTATTCTTTCCTTCACTTTATTTAATTTATTTATTCATTTTTCAGAAATTCTCATCTGTCCTGAAAACAGTGCTATACTGGGAGATAACAAAATGAGAAAAAAAGGACTTCCACTTCTATAGAAAAGTGGTGAAGTTTTAGTTGCCTTAAGTATGGAAGATAAAAAGAGGAAATCTGATAAAACTTAATAGAAGGAAGGTCTTTCGGGGAGAGAGAAAAGCTAATGGAAAGATGTAAAGTTGCTGATCAAGAAAAATATATGAAATGGTCAGAAAAGTAAGTGGTTCTTTTTAAAATAAATTTTTCACCAATCTTCAATCTAATATTTTTCCCAAGAGGAAAATCCCATTTTTTGACATCCTATTGTAAACTTTAAAATTTTCATATCTTCTGCTGTTCTTCATCACAGTATCTATAAATTTCATTGTTTTAATTTAAATTCTTTATTGTTTAAAGTATTACCTGAGTCTCCTTCCCCCTCCCCCATTGACCTCTCTCCTGCTGCTCCCACCCCCCAGCACATGCCCTAACCCTTCCTACTGTCTGTGTCCATTGGTTATGCTCATATGCATGAACACAAGTCCTTTGGTTGATCTCTTACCCCCTCAACCCCCACCTTCCCTCATAGGTTAGACAGTCTGTTCAATATTTCTATGTCTCTGGTTCCATTTTTGTTCATCAGTTTATGTTGTTCATTACATCCCACAAATGAGTGAGATCATGTCATATTTATCTTTCTCTGACTGGCTGATTTTGCTTAGCATAATGCTCTACAGTTCCATCCGTGTTGTTGCAAATGGTAAGAATTCCTTCTTTTTTACAGCAGCGTAGTATTCCATTGTGTAGATGTACCACCATTTTTTAAATTTCGTCATCTGCTGATGGGCACTTAGGCTGTTTCCAAATCTTTGTTATTATAAATTGTGCTGCTATGACCATAGGGGTGCATATATCCTTTCTGATTGGTGTTTCTGTTTTCTTGGGATATATTCCTAGAAGTGAGATTACTGGGTCAAATGGGAGTTCCATTTTTAATTTTTTGAGGAAACTCCATACTATTTTCCACAGTGGCTGCACCAATCTGCATTCTCACCAGCAGTGTATGAGGGTTCCTTTTTCTCCACATCCTTGCCAGCACTTGTCATTTGTTGATTTGTTGATGATAGCCATTCTGACAGGTGTGAGATGGTACCTCATTGTTGTTTTGATTTGCATCTCTCAGATAATTAGTGACTTTTAGCATGTTTTCATATGTCTTTTGGCCTTCTGTATGTCCTCTTTTGAAAGGTGTCTATTTAGATCCGTTGCCCATTTTTTAATTGAATTGTTTATCTTTCTTTTGTTAAGTTCTATGAGTTCTCTAAATTTTGGAGATTAAACCCTTATCAGAGATAACATTGGTAAATATGTTCTCCCATGCACTGGGCTTTCTTATTGTTTTGTTGATGGTTTCTTTTGCTGTGCAGAAGCTTTTTATTTTGATGAAGTCCCATTTGTTTATTTCCTCCTTAGTTTCCCTTGTTCTAGAAGCTGTCTTGGTAATGATTTTGCTACAACAAATATTTGCTATTTTTCTGCCTGTGGAGTCTTCTAAGATTTTTATGGTTTCCTGCCTTACATTTAAGTCTTTGAGTTTATTTTTGTGTATGGTGTAAGTTGGTGGTCTAATTTCATTGTTTGCATGTATCTGTCCAATTTTCCCAACACCATTTATTGAAGAGTCTATCTTGACTCCATTTTATGCTCTCGCCTCCTTTGTTAAATATAAATTGAGCATAATGACTTGGTTCAATTTCTGGGTTCTCTGTTCAATTCCATTGTATATATTTCTGTTCTTGTGCCAGTACCGGGCAGTTTTGAGGATAGTGGCTTTGTAATATAGCTTGATATGTGGTATTGTGATCCCTCCAACTTTGTTCTTCTTTCTCAAGATTGCTGCAGCTATTCAGGGTCTTTTTTATTGAAGATGAATTTTTGGAGAATTTGTTCTAGATTTTTGAAATATGCCATTGGTATTTTAATGGGGATTGCATTGAATCTAAAATTGCTTGGGTAGTATGGACATTTTAATGATGTTGACTATACCAAACCATGAACACAGTGTATTCTTCCTTTTGTTTATGTCTTCCTCTTTCTCTTTATTCAGCGTCCTGTAATTTTCTGAGTATAGGTCCTTTACCTCCTTGGTTAAGTTTTTTCCTAGGTATCTTTATTTTTTTGGTGCAATGGTAAATGGGATTATTTTTTAGTTACTCTTTCTGTGAGTTCATTATTGGTGTGTAAAAAAGCCATAGATTTCTGGTTGTTAATTTTATATCCTGCTACATTGTCAAATTCATTTATTAAGTCTAGTAATTTTTTGATAGAGACTTTGGGGTTTTCTATGTACAATATCATGTCATCTGCAAATAATGACAGTTTTACTTCTTTTCCAATTTGGATGCCTTTTATTTCTTCTTCTTGTCTGATCACTATGGCTAGCATTTCCAGTACTATGTTGAACAGGAGTGGTGAAAGTGGGAATCCCTGTTTTGTTTCTGTTCTTAGGGAAAATTGTAGGAAACTAAGTAGTCTTTTTCAAAACTGAGGAGTCCTAGGAAATGAGAACGCTAAGGTAAAGTAGATATATTATGATGGCCCTTTTGAAAGAAAGAGGAATATATCATATTTTTGTGTCTCTTTCTGTGCAAATGTATTATTTTTTAATGCTTATTGAAAACTCCATGATGAAAATGGAAATTATTAATATTCAACAATAACTATTATCTAGCAAAGATATTAGACAATATGACTTATGTTCATCACTAAATGTAAATCTAAGTAAAATTGCCACTATTCTAATCAAAAACCCCCAACCTTCACTTGTTCCCACTAACCATCTAAATAATGGGTGGATTAATCAGTTGATGAGTATCCAGCATCCATTCATTAATTTTATAAACACTCTTCTCCTGTCTACAACTCTAATAGATTTTAGAGTTGTAACAGTAAATGAAGTCTTTTTCTCTCTGAGCATACAGCCTAGCTACAGAAACAAATGATTAAATACAGAATTTCAGGAAAGTGTGATAATGATTACTTTACAGTAGGAATGGTGTGCTTTTGGAGCACATAATAAAAACCACTTAAAATAGCCTAGAGGTCGAGGGAAGATTAAGGAACAGGGTGATATCAACTTATACTTAAAATTTTCATAAGAGTTTGTCAAAGAGAGATGATGGAAGATAATATTTCAGGCAAAAGTAGCAGCATGTGTGAGATTTGGAATTTGGTGAGAGTTTAATGTTCTGAGGACCTGAATGACCAGGCTGTGGATGCTGGGAGAAGGCTATATAGAGTCATGTAAGGGACAAAATGTATAGGGCCTTTTATGCCAAATGATGCTTAGACTCATTTAATGTATTACTCTATTACACTAATGATTTTTTTGCAAATCCTTGGATTATGCAAGTGGTGGACACATTACAAATTTGTAATCTGGTTACCTTATAGACAGTTAGTCACAGGTATAACCATGAAAGCACATGGACATCTAAGAGGCTATTTTGGGAGTGATCTAGACTGAGGCCATTTCATTGGGGAAGAAGGAAGTGAAACCATTTCAGAGGTGTGTTCCTCTGGGGAGATAGTGGGCTGCAGAAAAAGATGTACATAGATAGGGACATAGATTTCTCTACATAGATTGCTGAATGATCAATAAAATAAGACAGGAGATAGTTATTAATTTCAAAGTGCATTCATATGTGGTCATGTACGACATGATAGGACAAGGTAATGAATAAAGACAGTGAAGGTAGACAATTACTTTAAGACTTTGGAAATGAAGAGATAGGGATGGGTAGAAAGAGTGTTAGCCAGAAGGGAGGAAGGAGAAATGGACACCTTTTGTTTCAATTGGGCAAATTTGAAGATGTTTATCTCATGATAGAGAGAGATAAATAGGAGATTGGGAAATACATTAGAGAATGGAGGGATAATTGATGAGCTAAACCCCTAAGAAAGTTGAAGGTAATGCAATTAAACTTTAGATGGAGAAGTATGCAGGTAAAGAGGGCTGGTTTCCAGGTTTTTGACGGTTTGTTTTTGTTGCTTTTATTGTCTTCATGAGACAGATGATGAAGTAGACTACCTAGAAAAGGAAATGAGTTGGAGGGCTAATTATCTGAAAATGGTGGATTGAAAATAAGTTAAGCTGAACCTTATAAAATTTACATGTGTATGCATACGAGAAAAGATAAAGATTCTAAAGTAAGTCTCAATGAATAAATATTTCTGAGACCATAAACATTTCCTTCCTAAGAATTTAAGCTTTTCTTCTTACTTTGTCCTCTTGTCTTCCTTCTCATTAGACACTTAATAATATTTAAACTCTCGTCACATTAAAAATAGTTAAATACATTTTTAGAGTTATAAATAGTCTTTATCCTCCTTTAGTGAACACAAAATTGACTGATGTATTATGTTAGAAAATTGGGAAAATAATTCTATGCTTTTTTAATACTATTGGCTACTGCCTATAGAAAACTAATTCTGTCTCATTTATAGAACTGGAGGCATTAATGTGGCTATTTTTACTCAATTGCTATGACTTTTTTTGTTTTGCATAAAAATAAATAAGTCAGGATATATATATATATATATATATATATATGCCAATATTAATCATTTTTATTTATATATCCATTTAACCATTCATCCATTGTTTAATAAGCATCTCTCTCTGTAAGAGGGACTATCCCAAGCACTAAGAAGACAACATACGTAAGTCATAGGCCCTGTTTCGAGAACTTTCAGTCTGTCTAGGGAAACAGACTAAAGGGGAAACATTACAACCAATTATAATGCAATGTGCTATATACTGTATATATCACAACCCAATATATAGAGTTCTTTGGGCAAAGGCTGTAACGTCTTACTGGGAGAGCTTCAGAATGCATCACTGGTTCTGGGGTGATGAGTAAATTGGCATCTTCTGGCTCCAACTCAGTTTCATTCCCTTAGAACACACTAAGCACATGAGAAGCTGTGCTTACCACATAAGAAGTCCTCTGCAGCAACCCAGCACCTCAGCAGGCAGCAGCAACCACCCAGGTTGGAAGATGGAAGATGACAAATGGGAATCTCAAGGTGTTCAAAAGTAATCTGAATGGATAATAAACCATAACCATTTACAGAGAACTAACCCTATGACACATATCATGATTACTTGCTTTAAGTGGGTGACTTTTCCTCTTAAAACAACTGCCTCATGAGGGAGAAGCTTTTATCATCATCACTGTTCAGATAAAAAAATGATATATGCATGTGTCTTACATACATTTCTCAAGGTCAAAGGGTAATGATAAATTGTGTCAGAGTTGAACCTATTAGTCTGATCTTAGCACCAGTTGTCTTCTCAGGGAGGCCATGAATGCCATCCTGTTTGCTTTTTGTATAAGTTATGAATCACTACTTGGTTTAAAAAACAAAACTAAAAACATGCATCACTACAGTTTGGTCAAAATGTGGATTTGGTTAAAATTTAAACCCTAGCCTTTATTTTTCCAAGTAAAGTATTGGTAATTTTCATGTTCTTTGGAATATGTTAAAATATTAATACATGCTTAACAATTTTGTCTTTTTTTATTTTTCTGCTCTATTTTTTAAGTTCTAAAGGATGTAGAATCGCCAACAATTGATTTCCTATTTATTAAATGAATGAACCTTAATGTTCAATAGCGAGAGACTAGTTGGAATGCCCTAAATAAGCTTTAATAGAATTATTTTAAAACTTGTATTATGCTTCTTAAATTTTTATTATTTAAAAAGTAATAGAAACTCATAAAAGAAAAATAAAAAAGATCATTAATAATCTCTGCCACTTCAACATCTGTTGAAACCATTGTATGCACCTAAGATCTTCCAAGATAACTCTCTATATTATTTCACAATAAAGATAAGATTTAGTATTAATACTAATTTGTTATCTTCCACAATTCCTTGACATTTAGGTTATTCACAGTGTTCACTACCACAAACTACGCAGAACAGAAATAACTGGCAAAAGATGATTTAGAGATGTTACAAGTGAAAAAGTAGAACTCACCTGGAACATTCTGAGAAAGGCACATTTTTAAAGACTGGTATTACCAATTACACACTGAAAGAAAACAATTACTGGAGATATTTAAATTACCTTACTTTTTATCAAATGACTGTAGCAGGGGAATGGCATGGGCCATCTGTAGAAACCCAACTATTCTTTCCAGGGCAGAAGGAGACCATGGCCCTGGTCTACTTTAACTTACCAACTATCCAGGTGCAAACGAAGATGCTTTTTCAGTAGGGTGTTTGTATCCCAGGATCCATTCTTGACACCTTGGATTGCTCACCTGACCTCTGAGCAAATCCTTTCTGCTCTATATCCAACTCATCCAGGCCCTGACCACTCCTCAGCACATGCAAACTTATCACTGTAGTACAAGCCACTGTCATTTTTCCTGCCTACCCCCTTACAGCCTATTCCTCACACATTGACCAAAAGGACCTTATTGAACTCTAAGTCAAATATCCCACTTTTCAGCTTACATAGCCTTTCAGCTCGTTCAGAGCAAACACCAAAGTACTCACACCCATGCAGTCTCTTACCTCATCTCTTGATACTGTCTTCCTCACTTCCTCTAGTCCTGCTACACTGGATTCCTGGTTCTTCCTCAAACATGTGAGAGATTCTTCTGCCTCATCCTCTGTGTTTGTGTTAATGAATTTCTGGAATGCTCATCCACATGGCCTGGTCCCTCAAGGCTTTCAAGTCTTTGCCCAAATGTCACCTCCACACTTAAGACTTCTGATGAATCTGGTTAGTTACAACCTTTCCCATCTCTCTATCCCCTTTTTCCTGTTTCGTTGTTCTCTTTAGCATCTATGGACATCTTTTACATTGTATGTTCAATTGATTTATTGATTGGCCAGTCTCCCCCAAGCAGAATGTAAACTCTACGAGGACAAGATTTTCTGTTTTTTTATTCCATTGCTATAGCCCCAGTCACACAAAGTAGTTGTCAACTTTGTTGAGTGAGTACCCTTTCTTCCTTCATGCCAGTTATGGAAGTCCCCTTCTTTTGTTACAACCCACCTTGTTATATGTGCAGGGCCAATGGGGGTTAAGATGGGAAGACAGGTACAAGTTTCCAGGGCCCAGTCAGGAGAAAGATAAACCCATATGAAAATGTTTTAGCCATACTGCTTTCCCTAGAATGATCAATATTTTTAGAGCCAAGGCCCAAACCTTTTCTCAGCATCTTTGACCCAGGTCTTATTATGATTTTGTTTTCCTTCCCAAAAGAGGAAAATGACTGGGACATGTTCTGAGAGGAATAGTATGCTGATGTTAAAAATGCTTATAAGGAATAAGCAATTCAGAAAAACAGGGGTATACAATAAATAAATGTACAGTAGTCAAGAAATCTTGTTCTGGATGAGAACAAAAAGTTTGAATTCTTTTATTTTATATATATATATATATATATATATATATATATATATATATATATAATTTCAGAGAGGAAGGGAAAAGGAGAGATAGAAACATCAATGATGAGAGAGAATCATTGATTGCCTGCCTCCTGCACACCCCCTACTGGGGATCAAGCCCAAAACCTGAGCATGTGCCCTTGACTGGAATCAAACCCAAGATCCTTGAGTCCACAGGCCAAATCTCTATCCACTGAGCAAAACTGGCTAAGGCAAAGTTTGAATTCTTTTAGATATTTGAATGTAAGCATATTTCTTAACTTATTCAGGCATGCTAACACTAGTTTTTAATTATAATAACACTTACCTGATAGAAAGAACTGGGTGATAAAATGAGAGCATGCTTGGAAAATGCATAGCATATGATACTCAATGTTTAATAATTGCAACTATTGTCATTATCACTATAATTGCACTAAATGAAGAAAGGAGGACATAGAATTGTATGCATGGCATACAATGACTACATAAGTACACATTAGCTCAAGGATTTTCAACCTCTGTCTTGGAACTGGAGGACTCTCATGCTCACTGCTTCACACCTGCCTCAACTAGTCAGGCTCATGTTCCAGCCTCTGTCACTTGCACATATCAATTAGATACCATTTTTGGTATCATTCAGCTTCCTTTCAGTTACGTGACAGATACTCAGACTGATTTAATCTAAAGAGAATTTATTAGATCATAAAAACTAGAAAATCTGGGCAGAGCTAGTTTGAAGGAAATTTAATCTGAAGCATCCAAATAGAATGTTACTTTCAGGATTCTCTCTCTCTCTCTCTCTCTCTCTCTCTCTCTCTCTCTCTCTTCTCCTTCTCTCTCTTTCTCCCTCTTGCTCTCTAAAGTCTGTTCCAGCTTGGATTTATTTATTTATTTTCAGGCAGACTTTGTCCTGCATGAAAGCAAGCCTTCATGGCCCAATGCAGACACTTCACGCATTAGAGTAAAGACACCCTTCTCCATTGTTCTAGCAAAAGTTTAGGAGCAGTCTTCTGTTGTCTGGGCTTGGTTCACATGTCCATGCTAACAAAGCACTGTAACTCAGACATAGATCATTGGGGCTCACTATGCTCACTTAGAGGACTAAGGAATAAGGTGAGGCCTTTGGGACCATAATAGTATTTATTATTGTTACTAGAGGCCCGGTGCATGAATTCGTGCATCCATGGGGTCCCTCGGTCTGCAGGATCAGGCCGAAACGGGGTCCTGGATTGGTTGAGGGTGCAGGCCAGGCCGAGGGGCCCCACTGGTGCATAATCGGGACTGGGGAGGGACTGCAGGAGGGCTCCAGGGTGTGTCTGGCCTGTCTTGCTCAGCCCCCCTTGGCCAGACCCCAGCAGAAAGTTAACCTAATGGTTGGCACATCTGCCCCCTGGTGGTCAGTGCATGTTATAGCGACTAGTCGACTGGTAGACTGCCTGCCTCCTGGTGGTCAGCGGTTGAGAGGCCTTAGCATATCATTAGCATATTACGCTTTGGTTGAAAGGACCACTGGACGACCGGACACTTAGCATATTAGGCTTTTTATTATATAGGATATAAAAGGAGGGATTGGTTTTTCTAAATAATTGTTCAGTAGACATAGAGAAAAAAATTGATATTCAGAGTGACTAACATGAGGCATTCATGATGGACGATTTGTTTTTATTTTTTTTATTTGTTTTTATTTTTGCTTTTTCAAGAACAAATCAAATGATCTTTATTCATGATCCATTATGAATAAAGATCCATTCTTATAATTGAAATGAAAAATGGGAAAAATGGCCTTTGAATGTTGAGTGGGTTGGTGAGATCATCCAATGGTGTGTGAAAGGGTAAATGCGATCCAAGACTCTTCATGGCCTAGCCTCAGGCCCAGAAGCACACAGACAGGACTTTTCAGCCACCCATTCCTCACCTGAAGTAAAGGCTGCCATGGTGCAACATGTCACTTCATCCCTGATGCTCCAGTTTACAGGAAAACCACTCAGTCATTTTCAAACTTCCAGAGATTCATGATCCTGTGGAAAGAATTCTAGACCAGCAGCCAAAAGACCTGCGTGTCCGTTCCAGGTTTGTCTCTCACAGATATGTCAGGTGTCAGACACTTCGGGGCTGCAGGTCCCCATCTATAATCAGAAAGTGTATTTTCAGCTTTAGCAATCTGATTATTATTTCCGTTTACTGATGGAGTAACTAATTACTTCATTATAGGATTTCTCAAGACCAGCTACCTCCTGTTTGGTTCAATTAGTAAAACCCTAACATGATTGTCATTGATTTTGATGGTTGGGCTGCCAGGAGAGGAGCCCAATGGGGGATCTTAAGCAGATTTTATATTTATTATTCCAGGGTCATATATATATATATAGAAGCACAGCTTCTTCACCATGTTTCTAAATTCCTGCTTAGAAAATGCTTGCTCCCCATCATTCTCTTCCTTCTGCAGATGCCCCAGGTCTCTCACTTTTCCCCCTGGGTTCAGAGAAAGAGAAGAGAAATGGGCATTGGTGAGACTGGCTGGAACAGAACCTTTGCTTTTCTCCCTGAAAAACCACAGAATATCAGACAGAAGATGAATGTTAGAGATTATCCAATGCAGCCCTCTGGCTTTAGAAGAAACATTTACTGAATATCTTAGGGCATAGTGTACAGAAAGAACATATGCTGCAGAGTCAGAGTTGGTTTGAATCTTTGCTTTTTTACTTATAAATGTGTAATCTTGGGGAGAATTTCTTAACTTTTCTGAGTCATATTTTTATCATATATATGGATGCGACAGTTAGACTAATGACCCTGCCCTTCATATATATTCACTAGAGAACCGGTGCATGAAATTCGTGCCCTGGGGGGTGGGGGGATTCCCACAGCGCAGCCTGCACCCTCTCCAAGCTGGGACATCCCTTTCACAATCCAGGACTACTGGCTCCCAATCGCTCACCTACCTGCCTGCCTGATTGCTCTTAACCACTTCTGCCTGCCAGCCTGATCACCCCCTAACCACTCCCCTGCCAGCCTGATCAAAGCCTAGCTGCTCCCCTACTAGCCTTATTGCCCCCAACTGTCCTCCCCTGCAGGCCTGGTCCCCCCCAACTGCCCTCCCCTGCAGGCCATCTTGTGGTGGCCATCTTGTGCCCACATGGGGGTGGCCATCTTGTGCAAGGGTGTGACGGTCAATTGCATATTACCTCTTTATTATAGAGGATATCACAATACCCAGAACCTATGAACATATTACTTTACATGGCTAAAGAGACTTTGAAGATGGGACCCAATGTATTTGCAAGAATATTTATAAGTGATAAAGTGTGGTGAGAGAATCAAGTCAGACAAAAAGATATCACAAAGAAAAGAGCAGTTGGAGTGATGCTGTGAAGTGACATAGGGGATGTGTGGAGTATTGTGGGCAGCCTCTGAAAGCTGGAGAGGAGGGGATGGACACTCCCTGCAGTCTGTAGAAGGAACACTGCCCTGTGGACACATTTTAGACTCCCGACCTCCAGACCTGCGAGATAATCAATTTGTGTTGTTTTAAGCCACCACTCTTGGATAATGTGTGATAGCAGCATGGGAAAAAATACAGTGCAGGTTGTTAAGTATGTGTATAAATGGCCTGGGACAACAGGTCACTGGGTGGGCACACTGAATGCTATTGTTTTTACTACCATTATGGTTATTGTATCTTTTATCCTTCCTCATCCATTTGCTCTTTTCTTCCTCTCCCTCACCCTTCTCTCATATTCTCTCCATCCTATTCTTTTTATCTCATTGAAACTAATAGGGAAGAAAAAAAAAAAAAACTAGCATTCAGTAAGAACATCCTATGCATCAGGCACCATCCTTGGTGATTTCACATGCATAACTCAATTTAATCTTCCAACAACCCTTGGAGCCAGGTTTGAGTATTTCCCCTTTATAGATGAAGAAATCAAAGTCTACTGAAGTCAAATGGGTTGCTTCCAGATACACCAAGAGCACTGACAGTCCTGAGACTGTGGATTACTAGTGCCTCCCTCATCAATTACAACTTCACATCTATTCCAAACAAAGAGCTGTTGACCTGCATCCTATGTGTGGATGACCAGAGTTAGACTGGGCATGGAACTCCATCACCATGGCAACAGCATCACCTGCCTGGATCGTGGCATGGCATCCTGTCGGGCAGGGTGCAGATGTTGAGGAGAGATGCTGTGTCCAGGATGGTGCTGCCATCTGTCTGAAGACATTTCTTTGCTCAGGACAGCAAATAGCGCATCACCCCATATTTCAAATTGCTCAATTTCGGGCAAAAAAAGAATGACCATTTATCAAATGCCTGTTGGATGGCGGGTATTGTGCAGGCTTTTTATCTATGATTCATATTACAATTCTCTGAGGAGGGTATTGTTTTTCCTATTTATAGGGAGGAAATGGGCTCAGAGAAGAGAATGGTCTTGCCCACTCACACATGTAGCAGCAGGCTGGAATGAAGCCAGCTGTGCCCTGAGACCAAGGCATCCCTTCTCTTAAGAGGTCACACTGCTCCTCATGCCAAGCAAAGATGATCCTAGTGGGTCCCCAAAGGCATTGAATCTAATCCAGCATTGTGCTCATTTAATCGTTTCCGTTTCCCCCTTACTCCTTTCTCTGCCTCTTTCTTCTTGAGTCACATGATCATTTGACAGTCTTCACATAAACATTGGCACCAGCGGCTGTGATGTGCATATCTTGGTGGGTTGAAGAATCTGCAGTGCTGAGGAAGGAGGATTAAGCAGATTATTGCAGAGTCCCAGCCTGGGAGTCAGAACCCTGGGCTGTTGGCCCAGCAGCAGTAACCCTGTGGACTTCTCTGTTTGAAACCCCAGTGATGGCCAGGTGGATGGAAGGCAGTATGCTGGGGAGGGCAAGAGGCTGGGCTCAGAATTGGACAGATGTGGACTTTAGGCATGACTCTGCCATTCCAGAGCTGTGTGGCTTGGGCAAATTGACTCACATTTCTGAGCCTCAGTTTCCTCTCTGTAAAAACTGTATGGCAATACAAGGTTGATCATGCCATACAATTTCAAGGAGCATAAAGAGGTCATGAGGTCACCTTACTCCACCTGACATTTAGACCCAAAGGAACTGAGGCTCAGAAACAATTACTGTCCCAAGACCACTTGGCTACCAGGAGGGGGGCACCTGGGTCATTGTCTAAAATTATTTCCTCTAAAACATGTTTTTTTGTGTGTGGGATCAAATGTGAGAAACAGTCATTGGCTGTTTGGGACCAGAGAAGGGACCAATTTCAGCATGTGCAGCATTGAGAGGAGTTGCTGTGCCTTCCCCTGCCTTCTAGAGGTCTTTCTGCAGCCGAGACCAGGGTGATGTCAACCCCAGGACTCCATCTGCAATCTCATTCTAGTCTCTACTTTAAAGCACATGAAATAGCATGAAAACACGTAATATAAAGCATAAATTAAGTACACTGGATTAATTGATAAGCTCACAAAGTAAGATTCTCAAATGAAAACATGAAGCAAATTCCCCTAGACTATGTTTAATTAGCTTACTTAGGGCTAAGATGGGCAAAAGTACCTTACATTTAACAAAGCAATTAGAATCTGCTACATCTGAAATCCCACTCACACCTCCTTATTTTCAGCAAAAGAATGAGAAGTTTCTCTTTTACTGGGAAACTTTTTTCCTGTGCTCTTGCTTCAATTCCCTTCTTGTTTCTTCAAGGTTCTACCTTCATAGTGATCCCAGCTCTCTCCAGTTCCTAGCTAGGGATTGTTTTAACAAACAACTGGTCTATAGATGTTTCTGCCTACCATGGGGTAAGTCTGCTGGAGACACTGGTGATTCAACTGCAAATTCATCCTTGTTTTCAAGGAGGTTTTAATTAATAGGGAAGAGACAGACAACTCTAAACAAGTTGCTGATATATAATTTAACATCAAGTAGTGCAAGGTGCTAGGAAGAAAATTAAAGTAAGGTCAGGGGGAAAGGCAGGTGTCTGGTAGTAGTGAAAGCAATGATGGTGTATTGTTGGCAATGATAGGGGTTGCGGTGAGTATGATCGGAGTTGGGTGGTAGTAGAATTTGGGGTGCTCTTGCTGGCGGTGTGGTAATTGAGGTGCTATGATCATGGTGGTCGGGGAGGGGCATAGTGACTGTAGGAGTGGGAGTGGGGATGGCAGTGATGGCAGTTGATGTAGTAGAAGGCTATTTCAGATTATCTTGTCAGAGAAGGCTTCTATGAGAAAATGATATTTGAGTTGACCTGAATCATAAGGAGCTGGATCAGCAAAAATCTCAGAGGAAAACATGCAAAGCAGGGGAAATGGAAATGCAAGAGGGCCTGAGGTGTCATTGCTTACTCCCCGTTTTGGACACTGAGTTGTGACTTACACTATCTCTATGGCTCCTTGTGGGGGGGAGGGGGGGGGCTGAGCCAAAGTTACCCTCTGTGGAAATCTGCCTAATGAGTACTTTCTAATTAGTCATTTACCTGCAAATCCTTCTTTCCTGGCCTCCTTCTGTGAACCCTAACTTAAAACTGTGTGCATAAATATCTCTTTCAAGGAGTGTTTCTGTCCAGAAAGGAAATTGAGGTTAGGATTATTAAAGTCCCAAAGGCAACTCAAACTCAACATTTTCAAAACTGAGCCCATTACCATTTTTTCCTAATATTAGCTTCCATTCCAATGTTGTTCTTCTCAGAGAAAGCCTACACATATTCATCCTGGCCCAATAGCAGAAATCTGGGTTATTAACAACTCTTTTCCAGTCAGTCTTAAAATTTTGTTATTCTTATTTTCTTTACATAATGTACTTGGAGATTGTCAAGGGCTTGACCAAGAATGATTTATGTGTCATTGGTGACAATGGGAACCACTGAAGTACATCCAAGCTGTTTACCCAAAATAGAGCTTAAAATAACACCATATTCATTCATTTGGGCTTTGTTCTTGGCAGTCCTTTACAAACTTTGCAAATGTGTGTCATGTCAATTCTATGCAGATTTTTAGCAAAAATGGGAAGGGGATGGGACTTTCCATCATGTCCTTGAAGATTATTGCAAAGGGTGAGGGATTGCTTATTTATTGCCCCTCCTCCAGGCTCTGGAAACAAATGTAATCTGTGGGGAAATTCAATAGAAGTCTAACAAAGAGCAAAGGCAAGAAGTGAAATTTGGAGGAAAAATTAATTAAGCTAAACTAAAATTAGTGGATGTGGGTTTGAGATTCTGTGGGAGCCTGGGCTATGGAGACCTGAAACAGAAAGGAAGCACACTGGCAGGGAGCTGATTCAAGGTCTAAGATTAATTATCATTCACCATCTAATTATGTAGTCTGAATCCCTACCATGCCCAATGAGTTACTTTCCTCTAACACAGGGGATGAGAAAATGATGTGATTCTGGAAGCTGGGGGTCTTGCTTCTAATTTTCACTTCAGACAGATAATAAGAAAGCTCCCGCCGAAACCGGTTTGGCTCGGTGGATAGAGCGTCGGCCTGCGGACTGAAAGGTCCCAGGTTCGATTCCGGTCAAGGGCATGTACGTTGGTTGCGGGCACATCCCTAGTGGGGGATGTGCAGGAGGCAGCTGATCGATGTTTCTCTCTCATCGATGTTTCTAACTCTCTATCTCTCTTCCTTCCTCTCTGTAAAAAATCAATAAAATATATTTAAAAAAAAAAAAAAAAAAAAGAAAGCTCCCCTTTATCTTCTTCTGATTATTTTTTATTTTTCTATCTAATTTAAAAGAGCTGCTCTCTTCCAGATTACCTTCTCCTTCCTTGTGAAATCATCATTTGCATTCTTGTCGCCTGAATATAAAAATGCCAGGTGCATTCATACTGGGTATATAATTTATACCAGTTGGCATACAGAATACAAATCTCCTTACTCAGTTTATTTATTTATACCATCTACTATGTGTAGGACCTTTGTTAAGATACTTCAATTTTGCTAATGTATGCAATCAAGGTTTAATGTGGTCTGGCTTAAAGTCATCTACTTCTTACAGTAGTCCTGGAAGCAGAAAATTAATATTAGCTGCAGTTTATAGATATTTAAATGGGATAAGAAAGTTTAAATACATTTTCTAAACCACATGACTAGAAAATCAATGGAACCCAAGATTGAAAGCCAGGCTTATGCATCTCATCCAACCAACCTGTCCTCTTCCATGTTGATGAAGCTTGAATCTGTTACAAAGTCTAGTCACACATATAGGTTGATCTTGCACAAACAGTTCAATACCATTTTCATCAAGAACTACAAAAAAAATTAGAAGTATAAGAGGTTGTCATTTGAACTCAAATCACAGGACTATTCAAGCTGCTGAATCAAACTCAGGTACTTTTTACTCTAGTTCAGTTGTTTTATATTTTAGAACTACAATTTTATTTTATTCCTCTTTATATGTTTTATTTCTTTGCAGAAATGTGTTGTTTCAGTAGTGTTTGTGATTATTGTAGCTGTCTTTAAATCCTTGTACAGCAATTCCAACATCTGTGTCATCTTGGTATTGTGTCTGTTGATTGTCTTTTCTCCTTCAAGTTGAGATTCTTCTATTTCTTGGTATAATGAATGTTTTGGACTGTACCATAGACATTTTGAGTGTTAAAATACTACAGTTCCTGTTTATATCTTCTATTTTATCAGTGTCTTAGTCAGCTTGGCCTGCTATAAAAATATACCATAAACCATGTTGCTTATAAACAATAGAAATATATTCCTGAAAATTGTGGGGGTTGGAAATGGAGATGAAGGTGGCAGCATGGCTGGGGTCTGGCCAGAATCATCTTCTGGGTTGCAGACTGCCAACTTCAGCATGTTAGAGAGCAGGGAGGAGAAGCAGGCCCTCTCTTTACTTTAATATATATATATATATATATATATATATATATATATATATATATATATATATATATATATTGATTTCAGGGAGGAAGGGAGAGGAAAGATAGAAACATCAATGATGAGAGAGAATCATTAATTGGTTGCCCCCTGCATACCTTACACTGGGGATTGAGCCTGCAACCCTGGGATGACTGGGAATTGAACCATGACCTCCTGGTTCAGAGGTCAACACTCAACCATGAGCACACCTGTCGGGCTCTCTGTTAACGTTTATCAGGACACTAATTTCATTCATGAGGACTCCACTCTCATGACTTTATCTAATCCTAATTACCTCTCTTAAAGGCCTCACCTCCTAATACCATCACATGGGGGGGGGGTAGTGTTTCAACATAGGCATTTCAGGCAGACAAAAACATTCAGTCCATAGCAAGTAGGCCGCCAACCTGTTTAATGTTCAGAATTCTTATACTGGCTCCCTTTTGTGGTTTACATATAAAACTTAGTGCTTAAAGATTATGAAGCACTATTCTAGTCTGCTCAATGTTGTATGTTACCCAGACAAGAGGATTCTGCCCCAAAGTGTCATGGTTCTGACAGGGCAGAGGAAAGAGTACCATCTAGTTACTCAGGGGTGGGATAAAATGAGCACTTTGCCCAGAGGCTTCACCCAAGGGTGGTTCTTTGTCCTTACTCAAGCCCTGAAGTCTCTCATGACTTATCTTTTCACCAGCACCTTCCAAAGTTCTTCTACTAGATGACTTACATATTTTGTCCATTAAAAAAAATTATTTAGAAGGCGAAGTAAAACAAAATATGTTTTTCAGACAGTCAGAACGAGTAGAAATTCATTTTTTTTACTCTAAAGCCCATGCTTTCTCTAGTATTTCACACTGTTCTGAGGCTGTGATATTTGAAACAGTATGTATTCTACCTATTTTTAAATTGGATTCTGAACATTAAAATTCCTTCCTTCCACTCTTCTTGTTCCCTTAAATTTCCCATTTTCCTCTACATAATACCATGCCAAAGTTATATCTAGAATATGTTCTCTCTCTCATGGGGTCCTTTCATTCCTCCTCATATTCGGTCCCTAAAGACAGGGACATTACTGTTAGCAGTCATATTCAAATCACTGATTGGCCTGGTTCACCAGAGGGTGGGATCACAGTGTGTTGTTCAGAGGGCACATGGACAAGACATTGTCTTCTGTACTGTGAGAGCATGAGTACAGAGAGTGCTGTCCAGGAGGAAGGAGGACTCTCATCTTTGTTTTCCTCTTCAATGCATTTGGCCTCATTGATAATTGACAGAGACTATTGTGGGAGCAGGTCTAGCCATCTCTCTGTCACTCTCCTTCCCCCTTTTTATTTTGGTTTCCATGTAATTGAAGTGAAGAGAACTGGGTTTGTTACCATTGTTCTTTCGTTCTTCTTTGCAAGCATCCAATGTTTTAACCTTTGCAACTAGGCACTGAGGAAAGTGGAATAGAGCAGAAAAATCAATGGAGTATTAAGTTTCTCTGTGATCCAGTCTAGGATCCCTGTTAACTACTTTGGCAGTTAGAAGTTTAATTCTAGCTTCACTTCAGCATCAGCCCTGGTCCTGCCCTTACCGGACTGTGTGTGTGTGTGTGTGTGTGTGTGTGTGTGTGTGTGTGTGTGTGTATGCACACACTTATGTCTCCCTCACAGCCCTTGGAAGAATGGGTTTGGTCAGTAAGAAGAAAAGGGTAGACAACCAAAAGTGGGTACAAGAATATTTGTAGCAATAGTGTTCTCTAGATCCCTGAGGTTCTAACAGAGTAGAAGTCTCCTAATTAACAACACTAGGGGAAAGTGTCACATGAAGATGGAAGGGGTTTGTTGTTGTTGATTTGTTATTTATCTAAGGAGTAATAAGTGTGTGTTCTCAAAATCACAGCATTTCAGCCTGGGTAGTCTCAGAGGTCACATGTAAAAGGACGACCAGTGGCATGATCTGTCTGGCCATTTTCCCCTTCTCCTCACCTGCTCCCCTTCCTTTCTCCTAAATATATGTGGGGCCCTCTTAAAATGATCTGAAGATGCAAACATTCTTAGAGAAAGACAGACTTTACTTTGCCAAGGAACTGAGTACCTATGTTCTACCAGCCACTCACCTATTAGAATTGTAGAAGAGACTGGGACCCAAGGAAGGTAGACTCTACCCTCTGCCCACTATGAAAATCTTCCAGAATTTCTTTTTTCTTTTGTAGTTTCCCAGAGGTGGCCAAATGACAGCTACTTCATGGATATTGGGAAAATGGATGCTTGTGACTCTCTCCTGGAATTGAAGTCCAAACTACTGCAGTGGTGTGGGTGCTAGATGAAGCAGTTTAATTAGAAATTTAAATTAGATTACTGGTCATAGACATCAGGCCTTATCATTAAACAAGCCTGCCTCACTATTCTCCTTTTTCAGTGCATCTTCGGAAAACACAGTTCATTTACTCAGCCAAGGAAGCTTAGATGAAAAAAAATTAAAAAGAAAAAAATAACAGCTCTTAAAGTTTGGTTTCCCATTGCCACTCTCCCCAAATCCTCTGCCAGTTTTATTCTCCAGCTTTCCTTCAGCAGAGTTTGATTTAACAAGAAAACAGTGGGTTCATTTACTCAGCCAGTGAGTGCTTCTCATGTTTGAGCATTGAAATGAAAATTGTGTCTGGGCAGGCTTCTCCGCAGCCCCATCTGAGAGCAGCAGGCCTGTCACTGTGATTACAGACTTGGGGGAAGGAAGCCAGACTTCAGAAGACAGCAGGGGTGGTGAAGATTTTCTCTGGGTGGGACCTAGGCTAACAGAGAGCAGAAACAAAGGAGATGGAAATACAGGACTCTGATGAGTCTGGGGTGATACCATTAGATTTTACAGGCTGTAAGTATTAAGTAAATAACCTCCTAGACTTTAGATATAAATAAGACACAGAGCCAAGCCTCTACACTGGGGGAATTTAAATCCACAATGTCATGCAGCATGCCTGTAACACCATTAAAGAAAAGTGGGTAGCGGGACAGACATGTTCCTCCTAGTCTAGAGTGAATTGCTTCAAAAATGTTAATGTCTATTTTTGAGTTTCCACCTCGAGTATCAAGCATACAAACGTGGAAATGGCATGTTCTTTCAGGATTTAGAACTTGATAATAGAGGTAGCCACAGAAATGAATCGTTGTCATGTACATGGTTATTAGCAATATCCTACTCAGGATGTCAATACACGCTGCAGGATAAGAGCCTGTGCATTGGACTTGCTCTCAATCTAGGTTTAATGTGAGGTTCTGTCTCTCATTAACTCTGTGACTTTGGGCCAGTCACTTCATCCCTCAGAGACTCAGTTTCCCCACCTGTGAAAAGAGAATGACGATATCTCATCTTGTGAAGATGAAATGAAGATATGCAAATAAGGCAATCTGTGTGTCTGACATGTGCAGTAAATGCCCAAAACCCAGTCATTCTGCACTGATAACTTTGGGATTTTGGGAAAAGGGACAGAGGTTCTCATTCAAGGGCTCTGAAAGGTTTCTGTTGCGAGGTGGCTCTGGAGGAAGGGTTCTTTCACTGGACTGAGGTTGTAGGAAAAGGCATTGCTGGTGGGCGCAGGCATGGAAAGTAGAGGGGAAAGTTCCTGGTGGGCTAATGTACAGTGGGAGATTATTTTGTAAAAATAGCATGGGCCAAAAGACAGAAGATTTTGAGTTCCCATCTGAAGAATATGCACTTGATTAAACAGACAATGGAAGTCACTGAAGGCTTTTGACTAGGAAAATAACTGAGAGCTTTTTTCCTTTTTAGAAAGATTACTCAGAAGGCTCTGAGTGGGGTGGTTGGATTTCAGGGAGGGGGCTCCAGAAATACCTCAGGGTCAGCCCTGTGGTGGGGTGGTGGTAAGAGGGAGATTAAAGATCAGAAATTATAATGGCTTAGTTTGCATACATGTGGCATGATTCTGATTTTGCTTTTAAGGGGAAAAATTAATTCTTGGAAGCAAGGATCAAATGTAAAAGCTAAGGGAGAGAGGAGGAGGGGGGTGGTGGTGGAAGGGGAGCCGGGGGACAGAATGTTCTTTCTATTCTTTCTTGTCTACTTGACACTTGGAGAGTTGCTCTAGTAACTCATTTTGCAGAGGCAATCAGCACACCTGTTAGTGAGCTTTGGCATTTAATTGGCATTAATTGGCACAGAGGCTGACAATGGATTTCACTGGTGTGTGAGTGGAACACATTTGCATTGCTCAGAATATTGAGAAGGAGCTAATCTTGTTTATCTGCAGTCATCCCATGGAGGGAGGGCACATGTGCTGGGACAAGTAGTCTCTAGGGAAACCAGGCCCTTCACTCAGCCCCTGGTGAGCCCCAATATACAGGAAGGTGGATGGAAGACCAAGCTGTACCCTCTCAGAGCTGACAAGGGGAAAAGGAATTAGGCTGAGATCTGGAGGCTTTGGTACTTGTTTTGTCTACTCCACCAACTTACTATAAGTTTTGGGACTTCGGGCTATTTGACTTTTGTGTGTCTCAACTAATTTTTTCTGGAAAATGCTTCTGAAAGTAAATAATCTAAGCTGTGTACATTAGGGGTGACCTCCTGGGCTCTGGCTTGGTCAATCTGGGTATTTTCTCAGACTCTTATTGACCACTTTGATGCTCCAGGCCTCAGGATTAGCTCTAGGTTCCAGGGTACATAGTTCAGTAAGAAACTGCTCAGTTTTTAAGAATCTCACAGCACACAACGGCTAACACTTAAATAACTACATAGATTTAAATGTAGAATGTATGCCCGGCTGTGGTGGCTCGGTGGATTGAGCCCATGGTGGTCGTCCCATGGACCAAGAGGTCCTAGGTTCGATTCCCAGTCAGGGCACATGCCTGGGTTGTGGGCTTGATCCCCAGTCGGGGCGTGCAGGATGCAACCAACCAATGAGTCTCTCTCATCATTGATGTTTCTATCTCTCTCCCCCTCTCCCTTCCTCTCTGAAATCAATAAAAATATTTTTTAAAATGTAGAATATACTATGATAGAAGTGGGTGCACAATCCAACAGAAGTATGGATGGGAAGGGGCATTTCAACTGAGCCTAGGGGCACCAGAAACATTTTATAGTTGGAAAGAAGAGGAATTTCCAGGTAGAGACAACAGCAATAGACAAAAACACAGAGTTATTTAGTTGTATGTTCTGTGGGAAAACAGCGAGTAGTTTAATATGTTGAAAGACTTTGGGGAACAATTGTGAGTGATAGTTTTGAAAATGGATTCCAGGTTATTGGAACTCAGAGTCCTCAGGTTAACATCACAAGGACATTTTATATCTTTTATCAAGATTAATTTTCAATGGGAATCAATGGATAATAGTGTCCAGCACTTGCTCTGGCAAGGCCCTATGAAGGATGGAGGTAGAAGGAGGCTACCTTAGCTACACACCAGAGCCTTAACTCAGGAACAAAGAGGCCACACACACACACACAAAATAAACAACCCAAAGCCAGCCATTTATTTGTTTTTACTTTCATCCAATCATTGACAAACTCCAGTAAATCCCTATGATGTGCTAGGATTCTGTATAAAATAATGTAAGTGAAGTAACCGCCTTGCCTGTGGAGCTCACAGACAATGAAATAGGTGATAATACTGTCCAGTGTTACAGGCTACAACAAGGGGTCTGGGATCCAGAGATATAGTGGGAGGTTAGTGGAGGAGCTCTTCCCAGAGGAATTCACAGCAGAGTGACCCCTGAGAGGAAGACTAAGTCAAGCCAAGTTGGACAGGGAGTTGTGTGTGTCCTACAGGGCACAGAGAAAACTGTTTGGGGAAGAAGGGGGATTCTGTACTGAACAATTGAGGAGATCCTGTGACTTGAACAAAATATGTGTAGGTGGGAGAGGGTAGACAGGGCTAAAAGTGAGCAGGCAGGTTTCAACTCCCATCCTCAGCACCAGGTGGCTGATGAGGGGCTGTCCATGGTACTGAGGAACACAGAGCCACCAGCCCCTCAGTACTGAGAGACTGCAAACCTGCAGAGACAGATTTTCATGGAAATATGAAACTTTTTAGAAGAGCTTTTGCTTTTATTCTAAAAATTTAGTCAAGAAGGCCCACAGTTCAGTTTAGGAGAGGGGATGAGGGTATATATATATATAATGTTTTTTCTTTTTTTTTTTTTACCAAATGTTTCCCCTACCTCACCCCCCATTCCAGAAGGATGGTTGTGTTTAGTGGCCAGGAAATGCTCAGAGGAAATGCACAGGGGCTGTGAATGACTGGCTGATGGGGGTTGAAGCCCCTCCCCTCAGTGAAGGCAAGGCTCCATCTTCCTTTGGGTGGAAGGTGAGACAGAGAACAGCTGTGGCAGGGGATTGTCTGACCTGGGAGCTAGTTGGAGGTCTGAAGCCCAGGCAGTGGGAAGGGGCCAGACCCCACAGGCATTATTCACTCAGCCTCCCAGAGACTCTGTTCAAAGTTATTCCAAGGCAGGTCTTAGAGCTTTGGATTAACAATTCACCAACTTTATTGCCTTCCTACTGAAATGCTTATCAACAGGAACCCCCAAGATCAGTGGCAGAGTAGTATTGCTGCTAAAGGATTAAGCCATACAGGGATTCTGGTTCTTCCTCTCTTTCTCTATCAAACATTTAAAGAAGTTCAATTACTGGGAGAGACCATACCAGAGGTGTTCAAGGCCACTCAAGTCAGAGTGCCTGGTTGTAAGAGGGCTTGGCGATTTGCTGGGCCAATTAACTCTGCTGTCTGTATTAGTTTCCTATGACTGCTATCAAAGTTACTACAAACTTAGTTGCTTAAATCAACTGAAATATATTTCTTCATAGTTCTGAAAGCCAGAAATATGAACTCAATATCCCAACTCAAGGTGTTGACTGGGTCATGTTCTCTCCAGATAGGAGAGTTCATTCTTTGCCTCTTCCAGCTTCTGGTGGCAGCCAGCATTCCTTGGCTTGTGCTCACATCACTTTAATCTCCAAAGCCAGTGTCTTTAACACTCTCTGCTTTGACATCACATTGGCTTCTCCTATATGTGTAGTGAAATATCTCTCTGTCTTTCTCTGATAAGGACACATGTGTTTACATTTAGGGTCTACCTAGATAATCCAGGAGAATTTCTCCTTCTCAAGACATTTAATTTAAAAACATCTGTGAATGCCTGTTTTTGTCAGATAAAATAACCTTCACAGGTTTCAGGGACTTGAAGATTTGAATGTGGATATCTTTTAGATGGTTATTTTTTCTGGCCTACTACAATGTTCTCAAATGTCACCTGGATCGCCCTAGCTGGTTTGGCTCAGGGGATAGAGCATCAGCTTGTAGACTGAAGGGTCCCGGGTTCAATTCTGGTCAGGGGCATATGCCTGGGTTACAGGCTCGGTCCCCAGTAGGGAGCATGCAGGAGGCAGCCAATCAATGATTCTCTCTCAACATCTCTCTCTCTCTCTCTCTCTCTCTCTCTCTCTCTCTCTCTCTCTCCCTCTCCCTTTCTCTCCCTCTCCCTTCCTCTCTGAAATCCATAAAATATATGTTTTTAAAAAAATGTCACCTGGATATAATGAAGGGACCTACCTTATTGGCTACATATGGAAATTAAAGGTAGTACTCCCTCTGCCCAATCTCCTTCTTCTCTTCCTCTCTCTCTCTCTCTCTCTCTCTCTCTCTCTCTCTCTCTCTCTCACACACACACACACTAATATCTGCCACAAGGTGAATGGTCAGTAAATGTTAATGATGATTGTTATTTTATAAAACAGCCATCTCTTTCCTCTTCTCTACCAAATTACTATGGGCCTCTCTCTTTTTCCTCTCATCCTTTCCATTTCTACTGTACTGTTTTCTAATTTTTTTTTCTTTTCTCAACATTGTAAGCAGCATTCTGATAGCATGGTTCTTTTTCTGTTACCATTTTTATTTTTCCCCAAGATGATCTCTCTACCAGGAATTGACCTTACCTTCTTCTATTAGAAGGGGTGAAAGTGGGACATGGAAGAGGGGAAAGGGTTATGAGCAAAGGAGGAGAGAGAAAGGGAAGACCACAAATCCACACACATGGACATTTTCTTGCCTATAATAACCCTTCCTCTTGTATCCTCATTTTATAGCCCTCAGAATCACTATCTGCCCACATGGGAAGGTTGGAAGTCATCCTAGACTCCTCCCTTCCCTTTGTCTCCCTGTTTTTCCAATACCATGCCTCACTTCTTATCAACCCAGGCCTGTAAGAGACCACCTTGGTTGGGCCTGGTCTTCAGTCTACTGCCAAACTTATATTTAAGGCTCTAATGGTCACCACTGCTTGTACTGGTAATAAAAATAGCCTCTTAATAGGTGTCTGCCTCCTAATTTGCCCCACCTTTTACATTGCCAGAAACTCATTTTGTTTGTTTGCTCATTTGTTTTTCTCTTCAGAGAAGGTAGCACATGTTGAGATAAGAGCACCACCTTTTAACTGAGAATAGTGAGGATTCTTCTATTTACTAATTCAAAATATTTAATCTTTCTGAGCCTTGGGGACAGTCTCAAATAACAGTTATGGAAAACTGAACAGAATAGTGAATGCAAAGCATTTTTGTGGTTCTTAGCATATGACACGTATCAAACTCATAGTTCCCTTCTCCTGCTGAATAAAACAAACAAAAACTCTTCGTATCATGCCCCTATACACATCTTGTATGAAGCACCTGGTTTTACTGATTCTTCCCTGTATATGCTTCACCCTCAATGAGCATTCCTCTCTATTGGGTCATTCCAGTCAGCAGGTAGTCATGTACTATTTTTTTTTTGTCTTAAAAATAATTACTTGACTCTACTTCTCCTGTCAGTCTTCAACACAATTCTGTGTTCTCCATTGCCGCAAATCCTGAAAGAGTTGTCTAAAAACCAGTCTAAGCAGGTTTTCTTTCCATTGCCCTATGGAAATCACTCACTTCAAGGTCACCACTGACCTCCACTGCTAAATACAGCGGTCAGTTTTCAATCTTCATCTTACTTGATTTATTAGCTGCATTTGACACAGGTGATTCACTTCTCTTTGAAATACTTTTTTTAAGGATTCAGTGGGCTCTAAATTCTCATTTTCCTTCGACTTCACTGCTGGTTCCTTCTTAGCTTACTTTGTTTATTCCTTGTCTTTGTAACCTCCTCACCTGGGGCTGCTCTCGGCTACATGCTTGTCCTCTTTCCTTACATAATTATGTCCTTGCTGATTACAGCCAATATCAGGCTTTAAAGAAAATCTATACACTGAAAGGTCTTGACCTTTCCCAACCTCCAGATCTTATATTCAACAGTTTACTTCACATCTCTATTTGGAAGTCTTATAGACATTCAATCTCAACCTGCCAATCATCTCCCCACCCTAACCACCACCACAACCTTCTCCACTCTGCAACCTTCCCATCACAGATGATGACACATACTCCCTTCCATTTGCTAGCTACAAAGATCTTTCCTACACAATCCTCTAGGATATCCTATTTGATTTGGGGGAAGATTTTTGTGCTCTCATAGTACATTGTATTGACTGTCAGTATGATATTAGTTTGCCTATTTCTCAGTGCCTCCTTTTCTTTCCTGCTTATTTGTACTATCAACTCCTTGAAGTTAGGGACACCATGTGTTCTATATATCTGTCAAAATTCTAGATATTATAAATGTATATTAAATAAATGAATTAAATGTTTAGGATAGAAGAACCACTGTCCATAATGCAAAAACTAGTTTACAGTCCCTTAAGGGTAATCAATATATACAGAAAAATATAAGGAAGTTAAAACTGAGTGGACAACATACAAAGATTTGCCACTTTTTAGTCATGATGCAGTGTTAGGGAGGAAAGTAGTGATCTTTATTAGCATCTGGTAAAACATAACAGAGAGGATAGGAAGATAGACAGATCAATTCTAAGTCCTCAATAAAATAATCTTAAGGCAAGGTATGAATGGGGATTTCTGTTTGAGTACTGGGAAAATCTAAGCTCTCAATCAGGAAGATGTGGGATTCAATCTCAGCTTTATAATTCAACAGCTGAGGATTTGGAGCAAATTATTTAATGTCTCTGAGTTGAAGCTTCTCATCTGTGAAATGAGCATAATAAATGCTCACCTTAAAGATTGATTTTGAACAGTAAGTGGGAGAAAGCTGAGTTCATCATCAACATTAGGTACAGGGTAGCTATCATTGTTAGCCTCAAGGAATTGTCCCAGAAAACAAAGAGATGACAGCCAAGTGAGAATTTTAAATTGTTCTGGGTTTCTATCTTTCTGAAAATTCTTATTTGAATATGTTTGTGCATGCATACATGCACATGTGTGCATGTGTACCTGTGTCCATGGCTATGGGTTTGGGAGCATGGAGAGGAATAAAGCATTTCACCAAAGGGTCTCACCATCTAGCTGTGGAACCATGTTGGCTTATTCAACACATCCTCCCAAGATCTTGCCCAACATCATCTGCTGTCAAGTCTATTGCCTTCTGCTTTGCTCCTTACCAGCCACTGTTGCTGGAGAAGCCACATGGAAAAAGCCATTATAAGACTATATTCTCTCAACTAAACTGTGAGCTCTGTCCTTCGCTCAGCATTCTTGTGCTTTATCATGATTCACATTGCTTTGGCATGACCCCACGTGGAAAAGCAGCAATAGCTGACCAAGGCCAACAGTTCTTATCTGTGTATCCACAAAGACAACATTGTAGAAAGCTATCTAATTAATACACAGATTGTTATAAATATTAAACATTTATGTGAAAATAGAAAGCCCGTGATGAATGTGGGAGATTTGAATTAATGAGGAGCCAATAAAGATGAAGGTAAGGCCAGTTCCTGCAGCCTCACCTCTTAGTTTCTTTACCTTTTCACATCTGTTGTTCTACAATCCCCTTGCGCACTATTTCACATTCTTTTGGCCCTACCCTTTAGGCATCCACTGCTGTAGTGACCAGCTTCATGCAGGTTGCTTTGGTTCCACCAGGTGCAACCGGACAGCATCTCCCCTAAGCCTACACAGAACACCTCTCACTTCCTGCCCTGGAGTTTTTCTGATGCTGAAGATTGCAATGCACAGTGCACAGAATACCTAGAAGTGTGAGGAGAAATAATGACTGTGGATCTGTCCTGGACCTGATTAATAAATGTTCTGCCACCTGTTCCCTAGGCAGACAGTTCTGAGAAGTATTTCATAAAGTGCTTTGAAAAAAATCTCTCGGGATTGATGACTAGTTGGCTCTCTGTCCTTTGTTTCATTTTTTCAACCCTTGATCCTGTTCTCTGGGATCACATTCCTAAATAAACTGCCTGTATGCAAGCTTTTGCCTGTCTCTGCTTTCAGGAAATTCTGGCTCAACCCACTCCATTAAAGCACATTGCAGTGACTGGTACATATTATAATAAATAGTAGGTGTAATTGTGTACTTCACAATATCACAGTTTGCAGTTGGAACAGGTAAAAGCCCTTCTGAGACTGACTTCCTGGATACTTTTTTCTTCCTTTTGAGTCTCTATCCAATTTATATTCTCTTATGTTTCAAACAAGGTAACCCTGAAACCCTTGGTTATAGCTGATTGACTGAAGTATGGACTTCTGACCCAGAAGGAATCAATCTTTTGTCAGGGTTGAGTCAATCATGTTTTCTCCCTAGATTTTGGTATCAGTATATGGTGACTCTAATCTATATTGTTTGAATTCTTAACTGGGAGGCACTATATCATGGGTGGGAAGATATAAGAGAGCAGTAAAGCCAGGCTGCAGATGAAGAAGACTCAAAGATATAAGATGATTGGACTCAATAAAAGTAGAAATTGAGAAGGTAGAGCTTTTTTATTATTTTTTCCTTAGAGTTTTTCTATTCACATTTCTAGTCCTTATTAAAGAGGATTTTACTCCATGCCCTTTGGTTCTATGAGATATATCCTTGTACTTATAATAAATTCCCTATTGAGTTTGAGGTCATTGCAGTGACTTTCTTTCCCTTGCAATTGGATGTTTTCTAAAACACTCAATAGTCCTTTAACTCCTTGGGTGGCAAGATCGTTGGCACATAGTAGATGTACATGTTTTATGAATAAGTGAATACAACAATATGTTTTCCTTATTCTTTTTCTTTCCCCATATCTTCCCAGCCAACCTGAACACTGATGCATAGACTAATTCTATACATAGCTGCTCTTCTGAAGTTTTCCTTTTAACTTTTTACTTCTTCATTCTTATCCTTACAACATTCTGATGCACGCCATCTAATGTCCAGTATATTGACTTTTGTTCTGCTCTATGCCAGCCACTGTTGGAAGAAAGCCACACAAGCGTATGGAAAAGTTCATGAAAATCTGATTCCATTTAACCTCAGTAAGGGTCTGCCCACAACTTAATATCTCTTGATTTATCTAAAAATATCTGACATGTTTCCAAAGCAACAGTTTCAAACCTTTCTAATTGTCATTCAAACTATTTACCTATTCACTCACAGTGACCATCTTCACCCCCTGCCTCATTGGAAAATTGCTAAAATATAGTAGGAGTTATATTTGATGTGCTTCATAAATATCCTGTGTCTTCACATGGCTTCCATTCTACTGCTCTTCCTCCACTATTTGCCAAAAATAATACTTTACTTCTGCACTAGGTCACCCTCCCCTCTTCCTGTTCAAGATGTCATACTATCCCTCTACTTACCTTTGCTCCAAGCATCTTGAAAATGTCCTATAAATTACCTCAATATCTTTATGTTCCAATGGATCCCCTTGGGATAATGATTCCATTCATGCAGCTCCACTAAATTGGTTAACTGGTAACTTGACAGTACACTTTCAATTACAAAATTCATTTGGTCCTCCTCCTCCAGCACATCTGATTTTTCTGAACTCCATTTTTCTTTAGGCTTTTGCGACTTCTTTTCCTGGGTCGTCCTACCAACTTGATAGGTGTTTCCCTTTATATGAAAATCTTCCATAAGTTTCAATCAACTGTGCTCTTCCTTGAGGATCTGTTCCTCTGAGGCATTTCTACAAAGTGGATGACTTTCCTAATGCCAACAAAGGAATCAGCTTCTCCTGTATATTCTGGCCTGAATTTCCAATTATTTGCTGGACAGCTCCCTTGGTCAGCTCCTAAACTATTAAACACCACTTATCCACTTGAACCAAAAAGACTGAATCTGTAAGACTTTGGGACTCATTCAGGAGGAGAATGCTGGAGGAGAGGGAAAGAAAAACATCAACAATGATTCTGAGATTTTTAGCCAATGACTTACTAATGGTAATTAACAGAATTACAAACAAAGAAAACAAAAACCAAGGGGCATTCATTGGATCATCCCTCTCTTCACTTCTGTGCCCAAGACAATTGGGTAGGCAGAAGATGGTTGTTTATTGAATTCCTACTGTGTGTCAGAAGCTGATATAAGAGTTTTAAATAGCCTATTCCACTTAGTTTGCAAAACAACTTTATTTTATGTATTTTCTATTACCGATCCTATTTTACAGGCCAAGAAACCAGGGCTACAAAACATTAAGGATAAAGCACTAAGTCCATTAAACTTCAAAAACTTTGTCTTTCTCATCACAACTCACAATATGAGAAAATAAGAAAGTGAAAAAAAGCTTTAAAGTTTATATCCTAATTAATATCTGACTTTGAATTGACACTTAATATTGGAGTCAAGTTTTTTAAGGATTTAAGCTGGTGGTTGGTTATAAGTCCTAGTTCCTCTCTTTGGAAAATTCTTCTCAGAAATTACAAAGAGAGAGTTTTTATTTTATTTGGGGTTTGTCTCTTTAATTAGAACTCTAGAACACTCTACTACTTTCCATTCTGTACTCTTCATTGTTTTTTTTTAAACACACACACATATGCAAACACACACGTGTGTCCCTATATCAGTATTTCTTAACATGTTATTGGCATTTTGGGCTGAATAATTCTTTGCTTTGATGAGGTTGTCCTGTGCATCATAGCAAGTTTAGCCGAATCCCTAGTCTTTACTGGTACACACTAGATACCAGTAGCATCTTCCCCTAGTATGACATTTTTAAATGTCCTATTAGGGATAAAATTACCCTGATTGAGAATTATGGATCTGTGTTTCTATGCACATAGATCCACATCCATATATAGCCAGCAAGAATGTATGTGTGGTGCATGAGTGTTCATATCTCAATCCCAGTGCTAGGAACAGTGCCTGAAAAATACTTGACACAAAATACAAAGCTATTTGTTACATAAATAAATAAATGAGAAGGAAGATGATCTACTTTATGCCAGATCCTTCATTAATAACTTTTCTTCAAAATGACTCTGTGAGGTGGATAATAATACACTATTTCCAAGATGAGAAAACAGAGGCTCAGAGAGCATGACTTCCCTGATTCATACAACTGGACAGTTTGAGAATTGGCATTTCTACCTGGTTCCATCTATATACTAAGGTTCACCCTCCTTCCAGGGCATCAGCTATGATATACAATTATAAGAATCAAGAGAACCAGAGTTTAAGACTGAACAAACAGATTGCTGATTACATTTCAGCCTTTTGCAGGGAAAATGGTTTGTAAATTACGTGCTGGCCAAAATAGAATTTTTGTGTTCTATTTCCCTACCTCTCCCAGTCTCCCACTATGGGTGACCTTGTTTCTCTCCTTCCAGAGAACATTACAAAGTTATAAATTTACATTGTGATCTGACAGGAATGCGTTTTTCATCTCCTTAGCCACTCAGTGATGTGGACATGACCCAAATTGTTTATAACTGATTAGTTGCCCAGATATGAAATATGGGTGACCTTGATCAGCCAGGTCTAGCTGACACCTTTGTCTACAGCTGGGAGTCACAATCTGAAAGCTAGCAATCTTCAACAAAAGTGTCTTTTCCAAAAACTTTAGGGAAAATAGGCTTCTAACTTTGTTGTTTAGAAGGAGACTGGAAAGAAAGTGAACAAATGCATCAAGAAATATTTTTCTCTTGATTAAACTTTAGACATGAGAGACATTGCCATCAGTTTTTAGGCAGTAAATTCTCTTTGGTTGGGATGGCTTCCATGTAATTAGAGTTTTGAAGTTTCCATTCTTTTCTCTTGAAAGTGAAAAGCTATATAGTAATAACTTCAATGGTAACAATAATAATGATAAGCAGGGTAGGTTAAATGCTACCTGCTTTTAAGTTGCATATAGACTAGTGGCCCGGTGCACAGATTTGTGCACATTGAAAAGAAATTAACTAGAAGGTGGCCAGAGGGGCGAGACTGGGCAAGATGGGCGGGACATGCCCTGGAGCCAACTTCCCGCAGTCCCTCCCCAGGCTGCACCTGGGGTGGTGCCTGGGCTCAAAGGGCATCTGTGGAGTGAGCAGGGTCCCTCTGGCAGATGGGTCCCTCGGCCTGGCCTGCAGGGATCAGACCAAAACTGGCTCTCTGACATCCCTTGAGGGGTCCTGGATTGCGAGAGGATGTATCTCAAGTGATGCACCCTGGAATCAGGCTCCCTCCTCTCTGGTTCCAGGGTGTGTCACCCAAGAACTGCTGCTGCCAAGTCACCACAGCTCAGCAGCTCCTCCCTCCTGATGGTCAGTGCATGTCATACCTACTGGCTGGTCAGAAAGTTGGATGGTTCCTTAGCATGTATATATATATACAGTGTTGACATTCCTATTGAGGCAGCCAACATGGGTGCTTTCTCTCCAATGAATACTCAGGGATGCAGGCCCCTATTCGCCACTGGGTTTCCAGAGTTGATGCAGAAGGGAAAAAGAGGACATAGTGAAAGTTTGCTATTTAGGGGTGGCAGACCTTTTTTACTGCTAAGGGCCATTTGGATATTTAAAATACCATTAGCAGGCCATACAAATTTATCAACTTAAGAATTGGCCTGCTATATTTGGTTAAACATTTAATTAACTCACCCCTAATGCCTTGGCAGAACCAGATAATTTTTTGGGCCTTATGTGCCATGGGCCTGATGTTCCCCACCCCTGAATGCTTTGGCCTGAGATTGACACATATCACCTCTTCTCATATTTAGTTTGTTAAAAAACGATTAACAGGGCCCCACATAGACTAAATGCAAGGGGATTTGGAATTATATTCCATAACTTGGCAACTACTTCCCAACAACTTTATACCATAGTAAGAGAACAGGAATTTTTCATAGTCTGAATTTGTTGTGTGTATTGTATGCTTTTCAAGGTTTTTTTAACATGATACTTTTTCACTGGGATTAAAAAACACACACAAAAAAACATAGTATCCATTATTCTTTCTTCCTGTTATATAGAGTTGTAATGTAATTTAAAGAGATTAATAATTAAGAGATTAGAAATTATATATTAATATGAATTACATCCCTTCTATTCAGTGGGATGTAATACTTATGGATTTCATAATAGGTCAAGGAGGAGAGAGACAGCCACAGTCCCACCTGGGGCACAAACTCTTCAGACCTAAGAGGCATTGAATAAATGTCTGTGTAACCTAATGGACTGAACTTGAATGCCAACTTAGAAGAGGACCTGCTTGGGGTCCCTGTATGACCATTTAAAAATATTAATACCAAAGGCCCATTTTCTTAGAAAATGTAACAAAAATATTAGATAACAATCAGTATATTTACTATGTACCATTCATTATTCTAACAATTTTTCATTATATATATACCAATATATAATTATTAATCTCTTAATTGGTAACCTCTTTAAATTATATTACAACCCTATATAATAAGAAGAAAGAATAATGGCTGCTATCTTTTTTATGTTGCTAAGCAACAGGCCCAAATTCATAAGACTAATCAATCCTCAGACCAAAGTGTTTTCTGTGGTGGTGTGCCTATTGCTAGTCAAATTCACCAATTGCTGACACGTCTTTAATTGTATTAATTTCCTATAGCTGCCTTTGCACATTGCTGCAAATTTTGAGGCTTAAACAATAGAAGTGGGTTGTCTTATGGTTCTGGAGGCTAGAATTCTGGAATCAAAGTGTCAACAGGGTTGAATCCTTCTAGAGGCTCTGAGGGAGAGTCTGGCCTATGACTTTCTCCATGCTTCTGCCAGTTGCCAGCAATCCCTGGTGTTCTCTGACTTGTAGCTGCATCACCCCAAACTCTCCATCTTCCCATGACATCCTTCCTGTGTGTCTGTGTCCAAATTGTTTTCTTCTTACCAGTCATTTGATTAGAACCCACCCTAATCCAGTATGACTTCATTTTCCTCTTAACATGATCACATCATCAAAGACCCTATTTCTAAATAAAGTCAAGTTCAGAGATGCCAGATATTAGCCCGTGAAAATATATCTTTGTAAAACCTGATTCAACCCTCAACATCAACCAAATTAATTTACTGAGATTAATAATAATAAAATGGAAAATATTATATGTTTGGTATATACCATGCATTGAGTTAAATATTATATAGGAATTGCCTTATTTAATCAAACACTCCTATGAAGCAAGACTTATTATTGTTATTACTCCTGCTACTATCATCATCATCATCATCATCATCATCATCATCACCACCACACAATTTTTATCTGAAGAGACTGATATACAGAGAGGTAGGATACCTGGCTCTGGGTGAGAATATGAATTGGCAGAGCTGCAGTTGGAATAAAGTCAGTGTGGTTCAGAGCCTATGGATATTCCAATATCCTGGATATTCATCCAATATCCTGTAGAGCTGACATCTGTAATTGCTCCCAAAACCATTGGAAATGTACAACCTCCCTCCAGTTTCAATCCAGCATGTGGCGCCTTCTCTTGCTGCTTCTTCCCTCTTAAGCTTTTCATTTGAACCTTCCTATCAATGTGGATATGCTTCCCCCAGTTTTCATCTCCAAGTTCTAGGAAGGATCTGTTCTCCTCCAGCTCCCTTAACTGTAGCTGCAGATGATTAGCTGAGCTTTTTCCTGAGCTGAGCTCTTGCTCAAGGCAAACTTTCAGATGCCAGCTACCTTCCTCAGCACCTCTGATAAGATGCATAATCGCAGAGTGGAAAGAGGCCTCTCTATCCTTCCAATTTGGCCTGAATGTTTGCAAAGGGCTTTGCAGAGAACCTGTGTTATTATTCCTCCCACATAGACAGAGATCCAAAATTACTGTTTTGGTGGGGTGAAAACTTAATGTTCGTTCTCTATTTCAGATTTTATAAATTATAAGTATTGCCTGTTATAACAAGTAGAAATTAAAAAAACAAAAACACCTGAAGATGTATAAAGGTATAGCTAATGATCCCTCTACAGCGACACCTATGTTTCTAGACCTCTGAAGGAGCCAATGTTAATAAGCTATATTTTCACCCTTGTTCTGATACATATTATATAAAACTAGAAGCCTGGTGCACGAATTTGTGCATGGGGGATGGGGGAGAGACCGTGGGAGATTGGCTGGCCAGGGGAGGGACTGTGGGAGGTTGGCCACTGGCCCTGAGGAGGGTGCCAGCCCTTGGGCCCCCTGGGAAAGGGACCGAGTCCACTGCCACCCACCCCCAGTTCCCCATCCCAGCCTGGGGCCTGAAGGCCCTGGTGGGGCCAGGAGAGGAGACAACGGTTGCCAGGACAGGTGTGGAAGGAATGGATGCCAACACCACCTTCAGTGCCACACCACTGCATGGTTCCCCACCTCCTCCCTCCTCCTTCCCTCACCTTCGCCACTGTGACAGGTGGGTGGTAGCCCCAGGGAAGGGAGAGGATGGGAGCGAGACAAATCCTTGTGTCAAGGGCTGACTTTTAATAGATTGCAGTGAGGGAGCTGCTCTGCTACGTAAGAAACCCTGACCCACAGGCAGGTTGTCTATAGATGCTTTAGCACCAAGGGCTGTTCGGAGTTTTTTGGTCAGGCGGAAGGGAAGGGAGGTTGGCTGTGGGAGTGCACTAACCACCAGGGGGCAGCTCCTGGTTTGAGCATCTCTCCCCTGGTGGTCAGTGCGAGTCAGAGCTACTGGTGGACTGGTCATTCCAGTAGTTCAGTCATAATGGTCACTTAGGCTTTTATATATAGAGATAATGTAAGGTTTTATTAGACTTATTTTAAACCAAATAGAATCATACAATACATACTATTTTAAAACTTACTTTCTAAAATAATATGTCATGAATATATAACATAACTTGTGTCTATTTTTATCCAGGCCTTAGTTTTTGGACCTCTTCTCTAGCCCATTATTCTCTTGGTCATATCATTTAATTCTGATCCACTAAAAATCTCTAGTTTGCCAGGCTGGTGTTTCTCAGTGGTTGAACATCAACCTATGAACCAGAAGATCAAGGCTGGATTCCTGGTCAGGACACTACCCAGATTGCTGGCTTGATCCCCAGTAGGGGGCATGCAGGAGGCAAGTGATCAATGGGTCTCATCATTGATGTTTCTATTTCTCTCTCCTTCTCCCTTACTCTCTCTGAAATCAATAAAAACATATTTTAAAAAAATCTCTAGGTTGCTGACTCCTGAATTTACACCTCCAGACTGGACCTCTACCTGAATTTCAGACGTGAATATTGTGCTGCCTACTCATCACCACTCTTTGCCTATATCATAGATACTTAAAACTTAGTATGTCCAACAGGGAACTACTATTGTTCTCCTTAACAATGACTCTACCTGTGCTCTGCCCTATCTTCATTTATGAAAGTGACATCATTCCATTGGCTCAGCTCCCAAAAATCTTGCAGCTACGCACATGTCCTCAATGGAATACACACAGCCTTCACCATCTGGATGTACACAAACTAGAAACTGGAGATAAGTCAAGATTTTAGCATTTTGTCTCAACCACGTCCTCTGAACAGCTGGCTTCCTTTTAGTAAACTAAGACAACATCTCAGGTTGAACCAATTGCTGAGCTTCATGCCTCCCCAACATCAAAGAGGAGATTGTGTGCAGACCAAAAATGACAAATCAGTATTACAAAATCCAATTATGCAAAAAATACTACATCTAGTTTGGGGTAGATACATTTATTTTTTGGTAACATACATTAAGTGGCATTAATTGGACAGTCACTATAAGGTAACTATCATGAAACCACAGAACTGTGACTTTGCCACAGTTGCGTTAAGTTGGGCCTTCCTGGCTGAGCACCGAATCCTTCAGCAAGTCCTCTTAGCTCTCTTCCAGAGTATAATCAGAGTCCAACCACTTTTACCTCCTTTTCTATCTCTGTTCTGGCTTGAACCAGAATTTATAACATATATTATACATAAAACTAAAAATGTATAACATATATGTATATATAAAAAAGAAATATATCTATATATAAAAGCCTAAGCGACTGTTATGACCGAACAACTGGAACAATGGGTTGACCAGTTGCTATGATGCACACTGACCACCAGGAGGCAGGCATTCAATGCAGGTGGTCAGTGTGATCCCACAACCAATCTCCCACGGCCCTTCCCCCCAGCCAGCCAACCTCCCACGGCCCTTCCTCCTGGGCCCCAATAGGGGGGTCGGCCAGCCAACCTCCTGGGGTCCCTGCCCCCAGTTGGCCAGCCCTCCCGATAGGCCTCAATTGCCGGCCATGCCGAGGGACCCCACCCATACACGAATTTGTGCACTGGGCCTCTAGTTTATATATAATGCATAATTATATTTACATTGTATTATATGCATTTTGCTTTCAACACATATAAATATATAGTATATATAATTATATATTTTATTCCATAAGAATATAAATAAAATTATATATAATATAATTTTTGTTCTAATTTTTAAAAATTGATATTTTGCAAAAATGGCATTATACCATATATGTTGTTTCATTGTGTTTTTTTCTCTCTCTTTCTCTCATTTTTATTTCTGATTCCTGTTATTTTTATTGTCACACATTTGCTCCTTCTCCTATCCCTCAAACTATGCTAACAACCAGAAGTACATCTTTTTATGATGTAGTTTCTGGCTGAGCTGTGAGAGAGGAACTCTGTGTTCTTCATCTATGGAGTCTGGGGAGCCAGCTCAGATCCTGGCACATTGCAATGAATTAACCTGTGGACAATTATGAGATTAAGATGGACTAGGCCTTTGCTCTGATTGAAGATATTGATCTTATCTGAGTCCCCAGGAAAGATTATCTGCATTGACCCAAGAGGTCATGGGACAAGTCATCACCCTTCTCCTTCCCCAATATTATGGTAATCTAATTAAGTGGATTATTTAATTTAGTATTCCTAGCAGTGGATAAGAAGGTTCTGCTATTTTCCCCATTTATAGATGAAGACCCTAAAGAACAGAAAAAAGTAATGTGACACCCCAACTGGCAGAGTTATGCTTCCAATCCAGACAATGTGACTCTAGTACCTGAGTCCTTAAAAGAGAGATGTCAAAACAATCCCTTCATGACATTTGAGAACATGTCTTGGAAAGCACAGGGACTTTGTTTTGGCATTAACAAGATGAGGCAGAAGGACTGATGCTGATCCTATAGTGAGTCAGGAGTTCCTGATTCTCCTCCTGACTCTGACATCTCACTTAGGCTTCCCAGACTATAGTGTCTTCATCTGTAGAATGATAGATGGAGCCAGCTGCTCATGACAGAGATGTCACGGGCTTTGCAGTCAGACGGCCTAATGTTGATTTCACCACTTACTAGCTGTGTGTGCTAGGACAGGTGACTTAATCATTTTAAATATCTTTTTTATCCCATCTGTAGTGGGTATATAAATTCTTCTAATAATAAAAAGCTGTCAGGGACAGATGAATGTGTTCTATATAGAGAAAAGCTCAGGCGGGGTCAGCACTCCATGACATGATCTGGTCCTCCTGCAGGTGAGTCTGGAGATGGGATGTGGTTCCCAGAGCCCCTGCCTCTCCTTAACACCTGATTTCCATTGGTGTTCTAATCCAAGCAGACCTCATGATCTGAGGCTGTGGGGTTTGACATCGGAGTGAACACAGAGCTTGGTTCCCTGGCAGCCAGGATCAATGCCAGGATTCTCCCCCACACCTCCTCGTTTTAACATCTCACCTCTCCTGTCACAACCTTTGATCACCCTGCATGTAGAATTTCTGTGATCTTTCAATAGCCTCTCTCTGAAAGCCTTTTCTCTTCTGGGGTTCTTTATTAAGAGAGTGCCACACATAAGAGGGGTGGGGGAACCTCAACTGGAAGAAAAATGTTTTGTTAGTAACCAAGAATTAAGTACTACTAATATACAGTTCTCTGATAACTTTAAAGTAGGGTTTGATAAATTAGGGATGAAATGATATGCCTTGCCTCCCCAAATTTAAATTTTAGAACTCCTGGGCTCTTAAAGAACACCCCCATAGGGGAAGAAAGATGTAAATAGGCACAAAGTTCCCTGAACTTATTCATCCAACTAAGCAAATGGGGTGGACCATCAGCCTCAGAGCTCAGGAGAGTTTATTGCTGGGGTCCAGCCCCAGCGGGTCCAGGGGTTCCCCAAAGGTGTGGACGGAGTCGGCGAAGAAGGAATGACACAGAGAGAGCGTTCAGTTGATCAGCAGCCTAGCCAGGATCTCTAGCCAAGTTCTGGTCAGGATCTCCAGCGAAGTTCTGGTTAGGATTTCCAGCCAGGTTCTGTGTCCATGTTCTCTTGCTAGGTTCTCCAGCCAGGTTCTGTAGCCATGTTCCCTCGCTAGGTTCTCCAGCCAGGTTCAGTCACCAGGTTCTAGTCAGGTTCTCTTGCCATGTTCTATCCAGGTTCTGTAGCCAGGTTCTGTCTCTAGGTTCTGTCTCCAGTTTCTGTCCAGGATCTTTTGCCATGTTCTCTCCAGCGAAGTTCTTCTGTCTCTAGGTTCTGTGTAGGTTCTATGTCTAGGTTCTGTGCCCTGTTGTCTTGTTACATCTGTATTTATACCAGTTGATTCCAATCCTATCAATCTCTATTCCAAAGGTTAGGGCATTTCTTATCTCCATTCCAGGGAGTAAAGATTATGTAGCTTAAGCATGATTGTTCGTAGTTAAAGTGATTAATTGCCCGCCTGGCACTTAGTTAAGGGGTTTTATTCCCTCCCTAACTTCAGGGGAAAATCCCTACCTGGGGAAACAACCTTTCTCAGAGAGGTGACCTTGGTTAAAACACATAGTGCCAAGAAGGTGAGCAAACATATTAAGAACAGTATGCCATATATGCCAGGTCCCTTGAAACAGCAAGGATGTACCGGCTCCCGGCAGTTTATTGCACCAGGAGACAGGATAAGAAAGAGATGGGGCCACCTGGGTTTCTGTCCCATAAGGAAGGCATAGACAGCCTTACCCAGTAAGCGGATCCCAATTACTCCATGGACTTTGGTGAGTCAGCTCAGCAATGCCTCATTCTGAGAGAGGAATTCAAGAAGGAGGAGAGGTTGATAGTCCTGGCATCAAAATCTTTAACATTTGAAGGAAAAGTTCTAGAAGTCCCCTCCCCTTCAACGTATTAATCACAAAGAACTCTTTAATGTGTTTCCTTTTCAAACAGGTAGATAACTCACTTTAAAAATTCTTAGATTATCAAGGTAGAGAGAACCACTGAGGACATCTAATCAACCAACCATCTGTTGGATGAATAATCAGTTAAGCTCCAGAAAAAAGTGACTTGCCTAAAGTAGAAAAATTCCAGGGTTCCAGACTGCTTAACCAGCACTTTCCCCTATCCCGTGGTCGGCAAACCGCGGCTCACAAGCCACATGCGGCTCTTTGGCCCCTTGAGTGTGGCTCTTCCATAAAATACCACATGCGGGTGCGCACCTACAGTGCGATTGAAACTTCGTGGCCCATGCGCAGAAGTCGGTATTTTGTGGAAGAGCCGGTATTTTGTGGAAGAGCCGGTATTTTGTGGAAGAGCCACACTCAAGGGGCCAAAGAGCCACATGTGGCTCGCGAGCTGCGGTTTGGGGAGCCGCAGTTTGCCGACCACTGCATGATAGCACACCTCTAATCCTTAAATGCTATTATATTGTTGTCTTTATTCCTTTTTTTCTCTTATGCATCTTCCTTCTTGTCTTTTGTTTTCTTTCCTTACAATCTTCATGTATACCCCACCTATATCCAGAAAGGATTTATGCATACATAGAAGACTATTAAAAGGGTAATTCATTTCTATGTATATATCCAATAAAAATAAATGCGCATATGTACCCAAATAATTATACACATATGATTTATAATATTATCAAAATAGAAAAAAAATCATATGCCCAGCAACAGAAACATGGATAAAATAAATTGTGATACAATGAAATACTATACAGCAATACAAAAGACAAACTCTGATAAACACAATAATACAACTAGGTTTTAAAGACATTGTATTAAATAAGAGAAGCCAGACACAGAGGATTCTATACTCTGTGATTTAATTTATATTCAGTTCAAAAGTAGCCAAGATGAATCTATGTAAAGAAGTCAGAATGATGAATTTGAAGTTAGGAACTATTGATTGGGAAGGGGTGTAAGGTAAGCTTACAGGAACATGAAAATGGAAATAGTCTGTCTTATTTGGGTGGTGTCTACAAAGGTATGTGCATATGCGAAGAGGCTGGTTCACTTTATAATATATAAATTATACCTGTTTTAAAAAATCTTTAAAAGAGCAACAGAAATGCTAGAACTATGCTAGTGGAGAGAATGATTAACACATCCAAAACCTGGACTAGTAGAATTACTGTCCTTGAATTCAAATTTAATTTTGAGATAACAGCCAATGGAAAAAAAAAATCCTAATTATTTTTTGCTCCCATTTATTTTTAGATAAAAGTTAAATTATCAGGAGATAGTGATTTTAGAAGCATTATTCTAATTTTAAAATTAACTTATCATGTAGTCTTTTAACAAAAGACATTGAAAAAATATAATGGACAAAATCTCTGACAATAACTTTGTAAAAATGTTGAGATATTTTAACATGCCCAGTTTTTCTACCAGTCTCTAAGAAACCTGACCATTATGGTGATATATAGCAAAAGTATTATATTGGAAAGAAAGAAGCTAAGAGATCCATAGGAGCATTAGTCACCTAACTTCTCAGAGAGGGTCATACATGGAATTTATCTGGGGATCTTGCCAAGATTCTCTGTTTCTAGCAAACCCCGGGGGTGCTGCTGTTTCTGTTGGAACAAGGATTACACTTTGAGTAACAAGGGCTCAGACCACTCAGGATATTTTAACTCATTATTTGTGTTATTTGTATTGAGATAATCTGTGAGAAGTCAGATTTTTGGGTTCCCTCTCCCCAGGAGCTGGGACCAAGGGTGATGCTTTTATTTTCTCCCGTAAATCTCAAGAAGATTATGGCATGCACTAAAATGTTGGGGCCATGGACTGAGAAGAATAGATTTATGAGATGCCCCTTACAGCAAACACTGTTCTTGCAATTGGTTTTACACGTCAGGAAAGAGGAAGAGAAAGAACATATTTTCCATGTTTTATCTATACCAGTCACTCATTGGATATGCAATTAACCTTCATTCATTTAATTCTAATGACTAGCCCATGAAGTAAGAATTTTTGTCAATATTTTAGAATTCAAAATAACAGTTGATTATTACTGAGCACCTACTATGTCCTAGACATTGTACTAGATGCTTTAAAAGCACCATGTCAAAGAGCAGCCCAATGAAGTAGGTTCAGTAGCTTCATCTCAGTTTTATAGTTGAAGCAGGGGAGACTTGGAGAACTTAAAGCACTCAAGTCTAACTCTCTAGAGTTCACACCTGAAACAGTGCAGGTAGGACCCTTCTCGGTTTACATCACACAGGAAGAAGAAAGACCAGGAAGCAACCCAGATATTTTTAATTTTTATGCTTCAACTATAACAATTTGACTAATTGGTATATATTATTTTCCTCTAAGTTTGCTTTTATTATTCCACCCTTCAATCTTTTGCTTTGATGAGTATCAGTACAGACATAAGGTCTCAGACTATAATTGGTAACATCTGTAGAGTATTTTATAGTTTACAGATTGTGTACAAAATACTTTGGCTGATCTGATTTACCAAACCACATATATCCTCATATTATGAATGAGGAAACCGAGGCCAGGAAAATTTATCATGAATTCAGACTAAGACTCCTCCAAATCTGTGAGCTTCCACTAGCCAGTCTGCCAAGGGAAGAGAGAGCAGAAATATAATGTGGGAGAGTGAACAGCAATCACTTGGAAACTTGCAGCTTTGGATTCTAGTCCTGGCTCTGCCACTAGCTGGATGCAACCTGAGGCCATCTGGATGCTTTATTTGGACCATAGATTTTCAATCTTAAGGTATGAGTTTAACATAAACCAATTATTTCCAAGTAGTCTTGGCTCATGTTTTTAAAGGAGATGCTATAACAGACCACTAACTCCCAAAGTAAATCTGACAGTGGACAGTTAACAATTAGAGCCCTGGGAACCCACCCCTTTCCATTTTAGGGCAGGGCATGAATTGTCCATGTTGTTCACCCAGCTCCTAAATTACTGTCTGACAATAGTAGGTGCTTATTAAGTGCTTGTTGAATGAATAGTCTCCTTTACAAATTCTTGAGAGCTCCATGGGGTGCATTATAGGGACTGTTGGATCAACAGGTCTAAAAGATATGGGCATAAAGAAAGAAGTGAGTCATTGGGCCTGGAGAGGACAAAATAATATAAGCATATTCCTTTAAGAATTCTGTCTTACTAAAGCTTGATGTTGTCCAGGGGTGCTAAACATTATGCAAAACTTGAATACAGAAATCAATCAGGAACTCAGCTATTTTAATGTATTCCACTCTTTGATTTTATTTCTTGCTGTCACACACAGATTTAAATCCCAAATGTTAAGAAAACTAATTCTGAAATTTTAAAAATGAGGAAACCAAGCATTACTTAGCTTAAACTCACCACAAAAAGTGTCTGTTCTAAATCTTTCATTTGTAAACAGATTTTTTTCCTCCTGTTACTCTCTAAACTAAACCAAAGGCCTTAAGCCGAAGTTCTCTGGCATAAGTAAGTGAAACAAAACATAGATTCCTCCAACTGCTTTTTGGTGATAATTGTAAATATAATCTTAATTACAATGTGTGTTTATAGACAGTGACCCAAAGGCAAAGAAAAGTGGATAGATTTATTATTTGTTTTGGCAGTTTTTGTCGGTAGGACATTGGTATATATTTTTTCCATATCTGTCATCTTTGTGTCATCAAATGGTCTGGAGAGAATTCACCACGAGTACCCATCTGTGTTCAGGAACAATGGGTGGGAACTGCTTTCATCCTGGCCTCCCTTTGGCATCTCCACTGGCTGTGTCCTAATCATCTATTTCCAAACTATTCTCATAGCCCATTAACTGATCTTCTTGTCCTGAGATTTTTACTTCTGCAGCCATCTTCCATATTAACACAAAAAAGATACTTCTAAAAGGCAAGTCTTCTCATGCTACTCTGGGGAAGAAAGCTCTTCAGGGAAAGGCAGATAGAACATGGGGGTGGCTACACTACCCACACAATGCACTGAACTCTCATTTCCAGTCCCAGTTCATTGCCCTCACCTCACTGTCTTCCTGAGAAGATTGTATTTTACCTCCCCACGCCTCTGGCCTGTCTGAATCAGCTATACATGGGATTCTCCTTTGGAATGTCCTTATCTCCCTTTCATGACTGAGAAAATGTACTCATTTTCTAGACCCAGCATCAATGTCTCATTTCCAGGATTAGATAAGTTATATTTCCTCCATTAATAATGTACTCTATGAACAAAGGCTAGAATGAGCTTATCAGAACTTTAATGTGTTATGTGATTAGTCATAAGATTGCTTATAAAATTTATAGTTTATTTGTATAGGCAAGGCATTTACTCATTCTACAGGTAGATTCTCAGCGTGCTTTTATGCCTGGCTGGATCCCTTACCATATTTCTAAGAACAGCCCCATCTCCACCTGTGTCAGACAATGGATGTAAATACCCACTGGTGAAGGGACCCATTCAACTGGTTGCCTGTCTTCTCTAAATGTAGCTTATTGTAGAGATATGCTAACGGTAGATTGCATCTGTTCATATGGAGGGCTGATTGTGTACCTCTGTTCTCAGTTCCCCTATAGTGACATCACAATGGAAGCTTCAAGAAGACATGGTGGGAATATTTATACCATGGAAATGGGCAAACACTACATGTCACACTTTTCCCTCTGGAATGCTAGTTGTTCACCAGAATGCTACTGCTCACTGCCATTTCCTCACTGTTCTCTCAAATTGGTTAAAGCCTCTTATTATGTACTATCATAACCATGATTCTCTCCTATATAGCACTCACCTTAGTTGTAATTTGATGTTAATTTTCAGTGGGAATATTAATGAAGGTAGTGTATTTGAAGGGCTTATCACAGGTCTTGGAACAAAGTGTTTCATCTATCTAAGTTATTAAGGTTATTTATTATTATGTACTTGCAGTAAGTACTCAAGATCATTGATAGATTCTGAGACTTTAAGCAAAAAAAAAACATAGCAAAAACAATTTCATCATAGGCTGATATAAATAAGAGTTAATTTCCTATGGCATCTCAAGCATCTCATTAATATAACAAATCGGTGTTGAACGAAATGTTATTTGAGGATGCTGTATTTGATAAATGTTATTTCCCTCTCCATGTTATTGTAAGTTAAATGGAGGCAGGACAGCTATCTGGTTTGGTTCAGTGGATAGAGCATTGGCCTGTGGACTGAAGGGCCTCCGGTTCAATTCTGGTCAAGGGCACATGCCCAAGTTGTGGCTCAATCCCTAGTGTGGGGTGTGCAGGAGGCAGCCTATCGATGATTCTCATCATAGATGTTTCTCTCTCTCTCTTCCTCTCCCTTCCTCTCTGAAATCAATAAAAATATATATTAAAAAGTGGATGCAGGACAATATTTGTTTCCTAGCCTCAGAATCTATCACAGTACCTTGCTCATAGTAGACAAGCAACTGCAGTGTGATAAAGGAATAAATAAAGTCGCCATTTTCAACTGCTGATAACAGCTCTATGATCCACCGCACACCCAATCCCTTACATGTTTGCTGCCCAGAGTGAAAAAGTGCAGATTTTGCTTATTATCTTGTGGAGAGGGTGTGAAGGAGGATCCTGTGTTCACTACCAATGATTCTCTCACACCAGTGGTCATAGCATCTGTGTCTACTCCTGCATTTCAGTGAATTATTAATATGAGGGCCAGTTTCCTGAGAGACTAGGTAACCTTTAAAAATATTTAGTGAGTAGGAAAACAAATGTATCTTGGGGATTTATGTCTACAAAATAGACTTAATTAGGCCTTTACCATTTAGTATTATTCTCTCCCTTCTTTGTAATCATTGGCTTTGATTTGGTTACTCTAGCTGTCCTCAAGATGTTCTTGCTTTAAGAAAATGCTTCTTTTTTCCAATTGTCAGTTCTGAGCATGTTATGAAGTATTTCAGTTGATTCATTAGTGGGAATGTAGCTCAAGTGTGGCATCATTAACTCACTCATTGATGGGAGTACATTCACATAAAACCAGGGTCTCCCAGCACTGACTTCCATCCTTGATAGTCATCCAATGCTTCTGTTCACAAGCAGGACCCTGTGTCTTTAATAAGAGCCTCGGCTGCATAGCGAAGGCACCATGCATGGACTTAAAGGTCACGCCAGGGAATTGAAATTGTTTTGTTTTTCAGTACTTTGTCCTGCAAACAGGTGATTTGAAGTGACTTAGACCTTACAGCACCAGAATCCAGATGCATATTTTCATGCTGCTGCTGGCTACCCATGACATAGTACTCAGCATCAATGCATTGTTAATATGGGAGAACCCCTGGGATTCTGGAAAGGGCATTTGGCTAGAAGTCAGGAGCCCTGGGCCCTCATTCTTTCCCTGCTATTAAAAATATTGATAATAGAATCCCATATGGAGTGGTCAGTTGTTTGAGCATCATCTTGCGCTGGTTAGAATGCCAGTTAGGACACATACCTGGGTTGTGGGTTTGATCCCCAGTCATTGCGTGTGGAAGGTAACTGATCAAAGTTTCTCTTTCTCCCTCCCTCTCTAAGCAAATCCTCAGGTGGGGATTAAAAATAAATGATGATAATAAACATAATTCACACTCTTTGAGTTCTAATTCTGTCCCAGCAATTATTTTAAGTGATTTATAAGCATGGGGTTGAAACATTAACTCACATGGTCACACAGATAAGCAGATATAAAGTAATTTATTTTATTTGTTCTATGTTTGCTCTAGTCTTCCCGTGAAGTCCCATATCCTGGTGTCTAGGAAAAAAACAACAACAACAAACATTTAGTCCAATATAAACTTTGTCAAAAAATACTTTTAACTTTTATTGTCCAATATGGTAGCTACTACTCACATATTCCTCTTTGAACACTATGAAATCTGGCTAGTCCAAATTAACATGGGCTATAAGTGTAAAACACACATCAAGTTTCAATTACTTTGTATGAAAAAATAAATCAATTTCATAATATTTTATTAATTGCATGGTGAAGTATTTTAATATTTGGGCTAAAGTGCATTGTTCAAATTAATTTCACTGCTTATTTTTACTTTTATGTGGCTAATACAAAACTTAAAACTATTTGTGTGTCTGTTATGTATGTATTCCTCCAGGCAGAGGAAGAGCATGTGTTAAGACTCAGAGTCCTGAAAGACATAGAGCTTTTGAGGAACTGGAGGATGACACCATATCTTGGAGCACTGTATCCTGGAATAAGACAGGGAGTATATACAAGGCATAGTGTGGGATGAAGCTAGACAGCAAGTAGGGGGTCAGATCATGCAGGAATTAGTCTCTGGTAAGGGGCTTGAATTTATTCTAAGAACAATGAAAAACGGTTGGAAGTTAGGCATCAGAGATGTGATATATGTTTTATATCACCTTTCTAAACACCAGTTCATCCATATTTAAAATAGGTATAATACTACTAATGTCTTCAAAAGATCATTCAAACAAGGTAAAATAGCTAATCACTCTGGAAGCTGTAAAATGCTATGGAAATATAATCTTATCAATATGGCTGCTGCTCAAAAATCATGATTTCCTGACTTCAGTGGTCTTCCATCAATGTATATTAAAGTCTCACCTGTTGGCCCTACCTGGCCCATGCATATATTTATCTCATGTTCTGCCTCATTATGTAATCTCCAGTCCTCTCTTCATTGTACCTCCTGCTCCCTCATATGGCCTTTGCTTGGATGGACAGGGTTCATTTGGAATGCCTACATTGTTTTCCTCCACCTATGTTGATCCAGTTACATTTGTATTTGTATTAGTTAGGACTCTTTTGGGCACAAAAAACAGAAACTCCTCAAATGGGCTTGAACAGTAAAAGGTATTTATGAATAATGTAAGCGAAAAGTCCAGGGCAATGTCTAGTTCCTTCAGGCATGAATGGATCCAAGAAATCATGAAGCTGTCTCCGGAATTTGTGTCTTAGGTCTCTATCTCTAAGTTTCACTCATGAGTTGTCATGGCGATTATCCATAGCTCCAGACTTTATCCAACTAGTTTAGCAACTCCAGTAAAAGATAATTTCTTTTCCACAAATGTTCCAATAAAAGTCTCATGTTTTACTCTATTGGCCCAAATTTATTATACACTCTGAAAAAAAAACTATGTAATATTTATTGACCAAACCCTAGGCCAAAGCCCATCCCATGGCTTCAGGGGTACTAGTTGAACTTTGTCCCAAACCAAATCAAATAGATAAAGTAGGATTGGAGGGAGGTTCCCAGAATTGGGAAATGGACACTGGACAAGCAAACAAAAAGGAAAACAAACCCCCACCACCTAGATATGCACCATAATGACAAGGCTCATGTGCCACATCTTCTGTGAGGCCTGCCTCTATGACTTCAGGCAATAATTGTCTTTTTCCTTCCTAACTTTTCTTCATACTTGATCTCTGGAGCATACATTTTTGGGTCTTGATATTTCATTCTGTACTTTATTACAACCATAAAATTTTTATTGCTTGATTAGACTTTGGTGATAATCTTGTCATAGAGATATGAAGGCCAAGAAGAAATAATAAATTTTGAATTATTTTGAAAGTATTTCTTAAGGACTTTTAGGTTATTTCTGGGGAAAAATGGTACAAACATTCTTTTGAAACTCCTTAACATTCTTCCTAGAATTTTTCTATCATTTTTTGCATCCTTAAAAAATTTACATTTATCAATTATGACAATTTCATGGTCAAACTAAGTAATGCATGGTATAATGTTAAATTTATTACCCCCCCAAAAAATAAATGTGTCTTTTGATCTGTAGAGGATGAATGTATGTCTTCTTTTTCTGAATATATCTATATAAATATACATTTTTAATTAATTTGTTTCTTTTTTATCTTTACTTTAAACTTTTCAAGTATTCTCTCTCTCTTTCTCCCTCTCTCCCTCTCTCTTTGGGTCTCCTACTTCTTTGGATCTAAATATGCTCCAATATGCCTTGCTGTCATTGCTGCTACGTGCTTGCATATGTGTTACAGTTGTCTCTGAGTACTGAGAAATGTGTACCTAATAACAAGTGGGTATCTGTGTTTGTTACGGGTTGCATGAGCTTCTGTGTGCCTATATATGAGACTGTTTTTCCCCCAGATTTATTGAAATATAATTGACATCTAATGTTGTGTCAGTTTAAGGTGCACAGTGTGATGATTTGATACACTTATATATTGGGAAATGTTTATCATAACAAGGTTAGTTAACACAACTGTCACCTCACATAATTACCATTTTTTGTTGTTATGATGGGAACATATAAGTTATACTCTCATAACAACATTTGAGCATGCAAAGCAGTTTTATTAACTATAATCACAATGCTGTACATTAGATCTATGGAACGTATTCATCTTATAACTGAAAGTTTGTACTCTTTGGCCAAAATTTCCCCATCCCCCTCACCCCCACCCCTCAGGCTCTGGCAACTTCCATGGTACTCTCTGTTTTTATGGGTTCTATATTTTTATATTTTACATATAAGTGAGATCATACAGTACTTGGCTTTTTCTGTCTGACTTATTTTACTTAACATAATGTACTCAAAGCCTATTCATGTTGTTGTAAATGGCAAAATTTCCTTTTTTATGCCTGCATTTTGTCTATTCATCTGTTGATAGACACTCAGGTTGTGTCCATGTCTTGGCTACTGTGAATAATACTGCAATGAACATGAGAATGCAGATATGTCTTTGAAATATTGATTTTATGTCCTTTGAATATATAAATGGAATTTCTGGATCATGTTAACCTTTTCCAACCTTCTGAATTCACTGATAAGAAAAGAATAACAGGAGTTTTCAGGTTGTACATAACTGGGTCTTGAAATAATTTTAGGTAGAGAAGTAATATGATTAATTTATTTTGCAAAAATAGAATCCTGTTGGTAAAGTTGTAGATGAATTGGAGAGCAGTTAAATGGAAGTTTAATTAGGAAGCAATAAAGATCTCAAGTAGCTCAGTGAGAATTTAAATGAGGAAGTGAATTAGTGACACAATTAAGAAAAAACCTGATAAGCCTTAGTAGCCAATTATGGACAAGAGCAAGTGTTTGGGAGAAGCTGGAAATAAATATGTTATTTCTAGCTTAGGCAACTAGCAACCACTAATTACATAGAAGAGAAAGGGATACACTTTGAAGAAAGATGAAGGATTCTGGTTTGGAACTGCTGAGTTCAGAACAATTGAGTGATATCAATCGTTCAGTGTGACATCTAGCTGGATGAATCTGCTCTATGTTTGACATAAGGGTTTGGAGCTAGGAAGAGGGCCTTTGATGGAGATATGTCTCTTGGAATCACTATTATATACATAGTTGAAATCATAAAGCTTGGTGAGAACTTAGTTCAATAAGATAAGAATGTCTAGGATGGAATTTATTAAAAATATTGAGATGTTTGAATCTTAAGTTTTATGCTCACTATTGCTTCTAAATAACCTGTAGTCCTACTATGAAGAGAAAACAAAGCAGTTTTGATATCAATATTTTTATATATGAAGATAACCTATGATCACAGGTAAGAAATTGGCATGAGGGAATTAAAGTATAGTCCTGGTCCTCCTCAAACTATGTATTTGGACCCTCTGGAACCCTTCATATTGTATCTCTGCCTTATAAAGTTGTATAATTGAAATCCCTTTAGCCTGGAATGTAATGAACTGTCTTCATGCTGCTAGAGAAAGTGAAGGCAGTTGATGACCACAAAATACTGGAATTGATCCATTGATTTGCATCTAGGGAGACTACTATGGTATCCTACACATAGTAGGTGCTCGGTTGATCACATTTTGGCAAACGAACAGATACTATAATATGAATAACTTAGAGTTTACAGATAAGTTTTTAAAATATACTTTATTGATTTTTTACAGAGAAGAAGGGAGAGGGATAGAGAGTTAGAAACATTGATGAGAGAGAAACATCGATCAGCTGCCACCTGCACAACTCCTACTGGGTATGTGCCCACAACCAAGGTACATGCCCTTGGCCGGAATTGAATCTGGGACCTTTCAGTCCACAGACCAACACTGTATCCACTGAGCTAAACCAGTTAGGGCGAGTTTACAGATAATTTAATAACATTTACTTTTTATGCCGGGAAAGACAAACAGGTACTCAGTTTGGCTAAACCATGAAGAGAGTATTGGGTATGAAATAACTGAGAAGTGCAGATATCTGGCGTCATCTAGATAGCTCAAGCTAGGCTATCAGTGCTTATTTGATCATATCTGGCCTCTCCATTAGCTGGCTTTTCTAATGGTGGCAAAATGGCTCTTAGCCCTGCATCTTTTCACCATCAGGACCTGAGGAGAAAAGAACTGCCTCCTTGCAGAAGTCACATAATGGAGCTCTAACCTGGCTAAGAACCCACATCTGAACCAATCACTGTGCCTGGAGGGTGGCCAGATGCTGTGCTGATTAGTTCAAGACACTGGGGCCTCACTTCTGGAAGTAGGTTTAACCAAACTTTAAATCTACTGTGTGGGCATGAATTTCCAAAAGTAAAAAGATAGAAAGGACACAGGTGAGGTGACCAAGATATAAACACTCTAATTCACCGATGTGACTCCTCTTTTGTAAGAATGCTACTTGTAGCTAGAAATTAGTTTTATTATTTATTATTTTTCCCTAGTTGAAGACTGAAGCAAACATTTATAGTTATAGAAAGAGACACGGCAAAATGCACAGACATTTAAGACATCAGGAAAACAATACAGCAATGTCATTTGAGATTGCTGGTGATTTGAAATGCTAGAGGCAGCTTATTTTGACTTCTTATTGGCTACCCAAAGTTTTGTGACCACATCTGGCCTATACCCAAGATCATATTCCACTGTGCCAGATTTATTTTAGCTTCTAGGAAAGAATCATTGGCCTGAAAACTTCAATTTCCAACCAACCCCAATAACAATGATATTTGGCATGAATTTTCATGTTGGCTGCATTTCAAACTATTAGCCCTTTATCAACAAAGTTTGTCTATGAGGCAGAATAATAGTTTCTGCCCTCTAAATTGTTATGAAGGTTCCCATCTCTGGGAACCTTCCAGGTGCAGCAGCTGACAACTCAAACTCCTTAGAGAGAATGACAGCATTTGCAGCTTTGAGAGTCACCTCATAAATCTGCTGTCCACTTTTTAAATACTGATCCTCATATAGACTTGATTTATTAGAAATGTTCCAAGCTACTGAGAAATTAAGCATGTAACACAGTGAAAAAATTCTATCTCAAATATAGTGAAAAAAAATACCTTATTTAAAATTAGGAGAGGTGAGTGCTAGTTCATGGGTTGGCCCTGGGCAGCTGTGTGACCTTGGGCAATGTCCTTGTACAGCCTTATTTTCTTCACTTTAAAAATGGCTGAAGTTGGAGCAACTCCAATCCTAGTTATCTATTCTGTTTCTGCTTCTGTTACCAACAAGCTAAGAAGAAAGGGATAAAAAGGGATGATGTAAAGAAATCAGCCCTGAATTGACTCATAACTCACCACCAAAATGAAACACAAAAGAGTCCCAACATAAAGGAGAAAAAAAGTTTTGTTATATCTTATTTTGATTGAGTTACTTAATTTCTCCAAGTAACTCCTAATTACATTTATTTAGACACTAGAGGCCCGGTGCACAAAAATTTGTGCACTCAGGGGGAGGGGGTCCCTCAGCCCAGCCTGTGCCCTCTCGCAGTCTGGGACCACTCGGGAGATAACGACCTGCTGGCTTAGGCCTGCTCCCGGGTGGCAGAGGGCAGGCCCAATCCCTAGGTGCAGCCCCTGGTTGGGCTCAGAGCAGGGCCGATTGGGGGGTTGGGGCACCGTCCCCTGCCACATTCAAGGCAGGGTCAATGGGGAGGTTGTGGCGCCACCCCCTGTCACTCACAGAGCAGGGCCCATCAGGGGGGTTGGGGCTCTGTACCATGTCACCCACAGAGCAGGGCCGATCAGGGGGTTGGGGCGCCGCCACTCTCACACTCAGGGCAGGGCCAATGGGGAGGTTATGGCTCTACCCCATCACACACAGAGCAGGGCCCGTTGGGGGGTGGGCATTTGGGGCGCTGCACCCTGTCACACACAGAGCAGGGCCGTTCAGGGGGTTGGGGCGCTGCACCCTGTCACACACAGAGCCGCAGGGCAACAGGGGGTTGGGGAGCTCCCCCCTATCAAGCACAGAGCAGGGATGATCAGGGGGTTGGGGCGCCTTCCCCTGTCATGAACAGAGCAGGGTGGATAGGGAGGTTGTGGCCCCACCCCCTGTCACACACAGAGCCGCAGGGCAATCAGGGGTTTGGGTGCTGCCCCGTGTCATGCTGATCCCGGTGCTGGGAGGCATATTACCCTTTTACTATATAGGGTAGAGGCCTGGTGCATGGGTGGGTGCTGGCTGGTTTGCCCTTAAGGGTGTCCTGGATCAGGATGGGGCTCCCCACTGGGGTGCCTGGCCAGCCTGGGTGAGGGGATGATGGCTGTTTGCAGCTGGTCACACATCCTTCAGGGTGGGGGTCCCCACTGGGGTGCCTGGCCAGCCTGGGTGAGGGGATGATGGCTGTTTGCAGCTGGTCACACACCCTTCAGAATGGGGGTCCCCACTGGGGTTTCTGGCCAGTCTGGGTGAGGGGCTGAGGGCTGTTTTCAGGCTGGGGGTGACTGAAGCTCCCAACCGCTCCTTTTTTTCTTTTTTTTTCTTTTTAATTTTGGGCCAGCTTTAGCTTTGAGGCTTGGCTCCAGCTCTTAGGCCTCCACTGCTGAAAGTAGGTTTCTGGCCTTTGCTTACAATGTTGTGATCCTGCTGGCTGAAGCCTTGCAGACTAAAGGAGGTTTCTGGGGTTTTGTTTAGCTTCTATATTTGTTACATAGTTGCTTAGAGTTGCAGCTCAGAGGCCTGCAGCGGCAGGCGGGGAATGTTGGAGTCCTCCGTCACTGAAGCAAGCAAGCCTCATGTTAGTTTCAAGCTGCCTGGCTGCTGGCCGCCATCTTGGCTGGCAGTTAATTTGCATATTGCCCTGATTAGCCAATGGGAAGGGTAGCGGTCGTACGCTAATTACCATGTTTCTCTTTTAGATAGGATGACTTATGTGAAATTTCATTCTATTTCTGAGGATCTCAGGATTCTTATTATGTATCCACACAGCTGTGGGGTAGCATCCACTAACTCAGTTTCATGGCTGGGCCACCTATCAGATCACATCAGACTTTCACAGAGTAGGAACCATAGAAGACACAGAGATGTGCCACCTAGGACTCGTTGCCTACTTTGCTCCCAGGGCCCACTGCAAAATGAAAATGCAGGGACTGGTTTTTAATTATTAAGAATTTCGGGGGAGCAATAGCAGAGCAGTGAAGTGAGCATCATCAGCCCTTCTAAGCATGGGACACAGAGCCTCTGCAAAGGCCATGCACTTATAAAGCAGGCCCTGCCCCTGCTGTTGGCTCAGTTGGTCAGAGCATCATCCTGTACACAAAAAGGGTTGCAGGTTTGATCCCCAGTCAGGGTGTGTAGGGGAGCCAACTAATTGATGTTTCTCTCTCACATCAATGTTTCTATCTTTCTCTCTCTCTCTTCCTCTCTCTCTAAAAAGTGAGTATTAAAAGAAAAGTAAAGCAGGCCCTGTTGCTACCAAAGTGTCCCTTCAACTGGGAGAAGTGCCAAGGATGGCCTCAGCTACAGAAAACCATGTTGTTCAAGATCACACAGTTTCCCGGGGTAAATCATATCCAACTGATATGGTCCGAGTGATAGAAAAGGTGGGTGATTGTAGCCCATGTGAGAGAACTTTGGTGGGCCATTTCAGCTTCAGACCTTCTTGTGGGTCTGCTGAGGCTCTTTGGTCTGCATCACAGTTTACTTACTCCACCCAGTCTGCTTTCCCAGCATGCTCCACAGGTGTTGTTCCCAAGGTGCTCCCTGTACCCTAAACCAACTCAGAGTCTGTTTCTGGAGACCCCACTTTATTTGAAGAAGAAGTAATTTGAGAACAGTGCATTTTTAATTAAAACATTTATTGAAGATCTCTTACCCTGGATGGACCTGGAGAGTATTGTGTTGAGTGAAATAAGTCAGTCAGAGAAAGACAAGTATCAGATGATCTCACTTATATGTAGAATATAATAAACAAAATAAACTGACAAACAAAGTAGATCCAGAGGCATGGAAGCATGGAACAAACTAAGAATCTTCAGAAGGAATGGGGAGAGGGTGTGGAGGGAAAAGATCAACCAAAGAATACACACACACACACTAGAGACCTGATGCATGGATTCATGCATTGGTGGGCGGTGTGACCTGCGGAGATCAGCCCTCTGTGGGAGTGCCACTCATCCTGGTCGGCCGAACAGCTGTGGACCCGCCCTTTGAGCAGCTGCTCCCACTGTGGGAGCAGCTGCTCATCCCAGTCAGCTGAGCGGCGCTCCTTCTGTGGGAGCACACTGACCACCAGGGGGAAGCTCCTGCATTGAGCGTCTGCCCCCTGGTGGTCAGTGCACATCATAGTGACTAATGGACGGGTCGTTCTGGTGGTTCCATCGTTTGGTTGCTAGGCTTTTATATATATAGATATGAGTAACCCATGGACACAGACAATACTGGGGTGCAGACCTGGAGGGGGGAAGGAAGGGAAGAAGAGGGGGGGCAATGGGGGAAAAGCGAGACATCTATAATACTTTCAACAATAAAGATAAATTAAAAGAAAAACATAAAAATTAAAGAAAAAACACTGTAGAAAGAAAAAATAAGAATAAAAATCACCCAAATGTTCACACCCAGTAAGGATCAACATTGTTGTGATCTAAAACTTACCTCAGGTTTACCCTGGCTATAGGTGGGAGGGACTAATATCTTGATAGAGAGAGAGAAGATAGAGATAAATTGAAGTGAATCTGTGAACAAACATTGAATCCACACAAGGATTTAAAACCATGCCAGGCACATAAGTGGCTACTTCCCCCAAACCTTCCCTCTCTGCTCTTTTCCTGAACTTGAATCTTAATGTCAATGCCATCATAATCCCATCTTCCCTTTTCAAATATCACTGGATGCCCACATATAAATGAGGCACTTGAGAGAAGTTCACAGCAGAGAAAGAGGACTACTTGGCGCTAAACTCTCAGGTGGACGCAGCTTAGTGGTAGTTCCTTTACTCTGGAATATAATAGCTCACATATGTTAATTGTAATAATCAATCCTTTAAGGTCAAAACTCTCAAGGAGGATAACCTTTCAAAACGGCAGCCAATGTAAGTCAACACAGTCATCATCAATGCCAATGGCCTGAATAATACCTGTTTGCAAGGTGAGACACCTTAATCACCAATGAACATAATAGGAACAGAAATATAACTCAGAATTCTCTTCCTTGAAGTTTTCTTCACTGAACTGAGTCATAAGAAAAGCCTTGTCAGATATTATATTTGCCAGAGATTGGTGCTAGCCCAGCATTGCAGGTTTCTTCAACAGCCTTAAAACTATATTTAGTGCCAGGTGGGTACTTGAAACATTAGTAGATCACTTTGTAAAGTACCTGATTGTCTGGACACTATGCTGTACAACTGAAACAAATACAAAATTGCATTGAATGTAAACTGTGATTGAAAAATAAAATGTAAAAATCCACACACACATTAAAAACAACAACTACTATATTGCCCTAGTTGGTTTGGCTCAGTGGATAGAGTGTTGTCCTGTGGATTGAAGGGTCCTGGGTTCAATTCCAGTCAAGAGCACATGCCCGGGTTGTGGGCTCAATCCCCAGTAGGGAGCATGCAAGAGGCAGCCGATCCATTATTCTCTCTCGTCATGGATGTTTCTATCTCTTTCTCTCTCTCCCTTCCTCCCTGAAATCAATACATATTAAAAAAACTATAAAAATATTGGGAGTCTTGATCACTATTAAAGTGAATTCTCCTCCAAATTTTGAGATGAGTATTGTGGATCATGATAAATTACAGAGAGCTTTGGAGGTTCTTGCTGGCAATTTACGATCATCATGTAAAACCCAATACATAACCAAACAGTACCAGACATCAAGTCTCAATTTAAAAAAAAATAAATAAATAAACTTGTCAAAGGAAATGTGTATTTATCTGAAATAAAATACCACTTTGGAATGTAAAACTTTACTTTCTGCCCTGATGATGTCCTAGGAGGAAGCTTTCCTAGTTTCATGTTTAAATATGAAAGAGCTGATCCTTGAGCCCCAAACTAGGAATGTCCTTAGTAAAAAGATAGAGGTGTTATGGGAATTATCAGCAAACAAACTTGACAGCCCCGAGTGAGCCTTAGAGTACAAGACCAGCAGAATTTCAGGTCAGCGTGCGTCAAAGGGGGCACTCTGTTGTGCTGATTGAGGCTCTGCATTGTGAACCAGGTGGAAGTGGGTGTGAATCCTGGCCCTGCCACATTCTATCGGTAAGAGTGGGTCTGTCACTTAACCTCTCTACACCCCAAATTCCTTATGGCTAAGTTCTGAGGAAGGCAGCCATGCCACATGTTCTGTATGAAGTGTCTGAGATAAAGTAAGTATAGCACTTCTGCAGAGCTGGTCCACAACACCTGACAGCTATTACCCTCATGGTCTCATCTTTCAGTGTTCTGGCCCACATGGGTAAAAGGGAGAAAGGATGGAAACACCAAGCCTAAGGAACATGATATCTGAAGCTTTGAAAACATTTTAAGATCCAAAGAACAATGTGAACTACAAAGTGGTCCAGAGGAAAGATGCAAACTTGTATGCTTATAAGGCAGGAGAAGGCTTTGAATACAAATACAATTTTAGATAGAAAAATTATCTATAAAAGGTACAACACCATTCAGTTATCACCAAGAGTGTCATTTTGGCATTAAATTATACAGAGAGCATGTCAAGAGTAGCAGCAATGGCTTGGGTATTGTCAAGAGCTTATTATGCATCAAGTTATGTGCTAAATACTTACTATGGCTCTTATTCTATGTGTAGAAGAAGCCCATGAATACAATATAATTCACTCATTCATCCTTGGCTTTTGTATTAGGAAAGTCTCCAAACATTGAATTTTTAAAAATATTTACATTGTGATATTTTGATATTTATATACATCATGAAATGATTACCATAATCAAGCTAATTAACATACCCCTCACTTCACATAGTTACTGTTGTGTAACATGTGGAGAAAACACTTAAGGTTTACTCTTTTAGCAAATTTCAGCTACATCCTACAGTATTTTTAATTACTAGAGGCCTGGTGCACAAAATTCGTGCAGGGGTATGTTTGTCCCTCAGCCCAGCCTGCACCCTCTCCAATCTGGGACCCCTCAAGGGATATCCTACTGCCCGTTTAGGCCCGATCCCACTGAGCAGTAGTACATCCCTCTCACAATCTAGGACTGCTGGCTCCCAACCGCTTGCCTGCCTGCCTGATTACCCCTAACCGCTTCTGCCTGCCAGACTGATCACTCCCTAACCACTCCCCTGCCAGCCTGATTGACATCTAACTGTTCCCCTGCCAGCCCAATTGCCCCTAACTGCCCACCCCTGCCTGCCTGGTTGCCCCTAACTGTCCTCCACTGCCAGCCTCGTTGCCCCCAAATGCCCTCCCCTACAGGCCTGGTCATCCCTAACTGCCCTCCCCTGCTGGCCCGGTCATCCCTAACTTTTCTCCCTTGCCAGCCTGGTCACCCCTAACTGCCCTCCCCTACTGGCCCTATTGCCCCTAACTGTCCTCCCCTGCCAGCCTGGTTGCCCCTAACTGTCCTCCGCTGCCGGCTTGTTTGCCCCCAACTGCCCTCCCCTGCAGGCCTGGTTGTCCCTAACTGCCCTCCCCTGCAGGCCTGGTTGGCCCTAACTGCCCTCCCCTGCAGGCCTGGTCCCCCCCAACTGCCCTCCTCTGAAGGCCTGGGTACTCCCCAACTGTCCTCCCCTGCAGGCCTGGTTGCCCCCAACTGCCCTCCCTTGCAGGCCTAATCCCTCCCAACTGCCCTCCCCTGCTGGCCATCTTGTGGTGGCCATCTTTGACCACATGGGCGGCCATTTTGTGTGTTGGAGTGATGGTCAATTTACATATTACCTCTTTATTATATAGAATAGTCATCATGCTGGACATTTGACCTCCAGAACTTATTCATCCCACATTAACAAAACTTTCTACCCTTTGGCCAACATCTTCTCAGTTCACTATTATTAACCCTGTTTTACAGAGGTAGAAACCAAGACATGGAGGTTCAGCAATATGCTCAGTCATACAACTGAAAATTGATAGATCCAAGATGCTAATTCAAGTCCCAACTGCTCAGATCATAAACACCATTTCCTACCACAGCCTATGGAATACCATGGGCCTTGCAGTTACCCAGGAAGTGCTTTGAATCCTGGTTATCCATTAGTTTTGTGTTCTTAGAAAGTTATTCAATCTCTCTGAACTGCTGTGTTTTTATTAAATAGGAAAAATTATACTTCCTTCCTTGCAGCGTTGTTGTAAATATTTAGTGGTTTTGTTATTGGGTTTCTTGTATTTTTTTAAAAAAAATCATCACATTTTTGAAGCAGAAAGACTTTTCTGTTCCATTGTTTTCTATTTTCTTCCTCACCTCTGAGAATTTCCTCACATCTACAGGGTGTGGCAAAAGTGGGTTTGCAGTTGTGAGTATGAAAACACAGAGTTCATTCTTGTATTATTTTTATTAATTACTGTATTATTTTCCATACAAACAACTGTAAAACTACTTTTGCCCCACCCTGCATATATCCTTCTTGCATTATTATTTGTGTGTTTTTTTTCTCTTTTAACTTGACTAATTTCAACAATTTAAGTACCTACTCTAGTTTCATCTCAAGCAATATCTTCAACATCTCAGAGCAGATAAGAAGTTTTAGTTTTATTCTAACCCATTTAAAAATAACCAAATAACTACCACAACTTAACCCTAGAGCAGGGGTTCTCAAACTACGGCCCGCGGGCCACGTGCGGCCCGCCGAAAACATTTGTTTTTTTACTTCAAAATAAGATATGTGCAGTGTGCATAGGAATTTGTTCATAGTTTTTTTTTAAAAAAACTATAGTCTGGCCCTCCAAAGGTCTGAGGGACAGTGGTCTGGCCCCCTGTTTAAAAAGTTTGAGGACCCCTGCCCTAGAATGCCAGGGAGTGCGATCGCGCTGCTCCTGTCTTTCCCCAAAAGTGACGGGAGCGCTATCATGCTCCTCCTGCAGTGTCACTATTAGATGCTAGTAGTTCACTCTTTATTGACAGATGGCACCTAAGTGCAGATTACTTATGATGCCGAATGTTTGTAGTTCTAAAATTGACCACTGGCATTTATCTGCCTAATTTTTTACGGGTACTACGATTTTATGAAGTTTACTCAGATTTTGTAGCCCTAAGCTTTGAAATGGCGTCCAGTTCTAAGTCTGCCTTTATTAGTGATGATGATATTGCTAAATATGTCAATTCTTGCTGTGAAGATGATGATTTTGTGGAAGATATTGGAGAAGGGTGTCCCTCTATTTTAACATTATTTGTTTTGTTCAAATTTTTCTTCCACTAGTATTTTATAATACAATCAGCAAACAATATATGTCAAAGATGAAAACAAATGTAGTAAAGGTTTCCTTAAGTTTTTGAGTATGTAACTTCATTTACTTGCGATTCATAATTTTTTTTTCCTAAACTGCTGTAAAATCAGCAAAAATGCCTTGGCAATTTTAGCATAGTTCCTAGGATATTGGTTGGCACTCAAAGGGTTAAAATATCAACTCTGTCCTAAGACTGGCTTGTATGCCATCTGTACTTTGAAAAATATCATTTAATCAACCTTTAGTTGAGAGTTCTGTGGCCCCGAGGTGCACTATCTTCCTAGTAATTCATCCCTGAATGTGGAACCCACCCTCCCCAGGGCTCACCAACTCTATAAGAAGGTGACCCTGCTCCTCACAGTCAGAGTGCAGGTCCATAAGCTGAGTCTGCACAAACAGTGTGGGTGGGATTGTCACATCTGTCTATCCTAGAGGACCATGTGAGTCCCTTGTGTTATGAAATGTTTCTGAAACTTCTTCATGCAGGTCCCACCTTTTTGCTTCTATTAAAAATCACATCACAGTTTCCTCAAACAAGGCTTTGAGTTGACAGTTTGCAACTTGGCCAATTTGAAATTACTTATGCTTTGGCACTGTCTAGAAGGAGAGTTCTACATAATGCTCCTGTCCTAACAGAGGGAGATTTTCAATGCTCTTATTGAAATGTCACTGAATTGGAATCCTTTTCTGCCCATTGTGTGCAGCGAGGGAGACACTGTTTTCTTCCTCATGTAGAAATAGGAAACACATACTGCTAAGACTGCATTGCTTCTAGTATACCTCTTAGGACTATACTTATCCCTCTGACATGCCCAAATGGGACAGCATTCTTCCATAGCTGCATACATGTTCCCAGTACTGTTTTCCTCTCCCATTCTGGACCTGGTCTTCTACAGGTTTCACAGACCATACTGTATGTGGTGAAAGAGGCCAGGGTCTGGACAGGAAATGCAGCTCTGGCTTTTATAAATTGTATGAGGTTGGGCAGGACTCAGCTCATTGAATTTTACTTTTTTCCTTTGGAAAAGAAAGAGAATAATAATGTCTGTTCAATAAAAGTCACGCAGATGTGTTGAGGATAAAAAAAAAATGTGTACAGGAAAGTCATTATCAAAGGCACAATGCAGATATGAGCCAGGGTGTTATTTAATTATAAAATTGGCATGCATTTTAACACTTTTGAAGTGTGAAAAATGTTGGTTAAAAAAAAAGAATATGCACATTTACAGTCTTGATTATTTTTCTTCTTCTATAAGCTATGGTATTGGCTATAGAACGAGTTGCTGGTGAGTTGTTTTGTTACTTTGTACAGAATAATAGCACATTACTTAATTCATTAAAGTATAATTTTCACTGTACTTGAAAAAATAGAGAGAAATTACTCTTTTGAAATTAAATTTTATTTCTGACAAGTTATTCATGTTCATGGTAAAAATAATTATTATCAAAAAGGCTGCAAATAAAATACAGCAGGAGTTTTGCCCATCTCTCCCTACCCACAAATAATCTCCCTAGAGATGCCCACATTCTGCTCTTAAAGCCATTATTTTTGTATTTATACCCCAAACTCTACATAATAAATCCCTTTCATCATTTATTAGTTGTAAATGTTCTCTATTGACTGTATCCTATTGGCCGAGCATTTGTCTCTCTTATATTCAGGTCTCTATTCTCTCCCTCCATTCTCTTTAATAATCGTGGTGATTAGAGATGGTGGGTGATTCTGTGACAACCCTTCCACTGACAGGGAGAATCTGTCTCCCTTCCACTGGACATGGGTTAGCCTGTGACTACTGTGAGCTTTGGAATGTCACAAAAGTGACACTAGCCCAGATCTGGACTTTTTGGAGGTTGGCTAGTTCTTTTTCGTTCTTCTTGGATTCCTTCTTGACTTTCTGTGTAGGTAAGAAGACTCTGAAGAATTTCAGAAATCTTGTCCCACAGCAACCTCATAGCCAAATAAAAATAGAGAAGAAACGTCATCAGAAAGATATATGGATGTGAGTACTGTCTAATGCAGAGAACTCCAGTAAGATTCAAAGAAAAGCCATGGTGTATTTTTAAATAATTTAATTGGCATATATATCACCAGCTTTGAGTAAAAAGAGACAGAGTTCAGCATAAGAAGAGCCCTCGGAGCCTCTTACCTCTCTGCAGGAATCAAGCTGGGATATGATTTATTTAAAATGAAAAAGGAATGATGATTTTTGATGGAACCAAAAGTCCAGAGGACAGTCAAGAGCCATGGAGAATTTCCCAGAAAACAGGATGGGAATGAAACATAAAAACTGGCAATATGCATCTGGCTAGATTTCAAAATTTCCCTATGCTAGTGACTACATCATGAACCTTAGCCTCCATCAATTTAAACAGAAGTTTACATGGTGGCTATCCTGTCTCTGTTGCAGCATTGTGTATTGGTTGTGCAGGGGCCACATAACTGTGTATTTAGTTTCTAGGTCTTTAGATTGAGAGGAATTGAAGTTATGGAACCACACCCAAAGAGCTTCACCATTCGTGGTTATGATTTATATGCAACACCTTGGACTTTGAGCTAATGCTATAATGGGATGCTACTTAGGAAGGAAGTCATGGATTGATTCCTGGTCAGGGGTCAGGGCACATGCCCAGGTTGCATGCTGGATCCTCAGTGGGGTGCATGCAGGAGTCAGCCTATTGATTCTCTTTCATCATTGATGTTTCTATCTCTCTCTCCCTTCCTCTCTCTGAAATCAATAAAAAAAAAAATATTTAAACCAGGGCTGACTGCTTTGACCAGTCGAACGTGGTGGATACGAGACTTTGCCAGTCCATGCCTAGCATTTGAGAGGACCACCAGCGTTTACCTTAGTCTCTTGGGTCCCTGAATATATGTTATTAGAGAGACCACATGGAGAGTACCTGAGACCAAATGGCAAGAGAGAAGAATCCAGCTAAACTCAGCCTTGAGCCAACCTGAGGGAGATCCAGGCATGTGAGTGAACCCATCTCCTACCATTTATTCTGCTGGTGTTTGAAAATAAATAATGGTATGTTTGTTTGTTTTTGGCCCATTCTCACTATTCAGGCTTCCAAGTAATGCACATTTTCAGTGTCTTATTTTCAATTACCACACTTGGTAACTCTGCCTTCAGGGCCTCTCTGGTTTTCATTTATCTGAAGAATAAACTCTAGACTCCTGCATGAGCAGAGGAAAGCAGCCTCTTCTTTATGAGGTGGGAAGGGGAATCCAGGAGTTAAGCCACGTTTGAACTCCAGATCTCATCTAAATTTTTCATAGTTCATAATAACACCAATTTTGAACATTTCTGAGATTCCTTGGGTTTAACTGACTTGCTTCTCATAATTATTTTACTTCCATGTGTTTAGGTTTAGATGTATAGTGTTATTTTGAAAGGGAAACAATATAATAAATGTATGCTATTTATACAGAGTTTCATCTTAAGAATTCCATAAATTGCAGCCATGCTCTTATTGCTGTCTTCATCTACATGGTAAAGAGATTAACTATGGTACAGAGCACAGGTTCTGGAGCTAGACTGCTTAGATGTAAATTTTTATTCTGCTATTTTATAGTTATGAGACTTTGAACAAGTTACTTCTCTTCTTTTTTGCATCAATACCATCATCTGTAACAATGGGGCCCATTTAACCATCTCAGTGGGTTGTTGTGAGGACTATATCTGATAACCCATATAACTTGCCAACCCCCTAGAAAATATGACATAAACATTAGCCACCTTTATTTATTTATTTTTTTTAAAATATATATTTTATTGATTTTTTACAGAGAGGAAGGGAGAGAGAGAGATAGAGAGTTAGAAACATCGATGAGAGAGAAACATCGATCAGCTGCCTCCTGCATACCCCCCCACTGGGGATGTGCCCGCAACCAAGGTACATGCCCTTGACCGGAATCGAACCCGGGACCTTTCAGTCCGCAGGCCGATGCTCTATCCACTGAGCCAAACCGGTTTCGGCCATTAGCCACCTTTATTAATAATATATCTAAGTTCCTCTCCAACCAAATCATTCTCAAATGAATTATCTCTATAATTACATTTATTTGATCAAAATAAAGCATTGAGTATGACAGCAGACTTGCTGTTTATTCATCTCCTTGACAGCTCATTCATCATCTCTGTGGGTTGTTTGGGTGGCTGGCTTTTGAGACCTCAGCTTCTAGGTCTTTTGTCCTCTCTCTCTGAGGGGCTACTGTGTACAGAAGACCCACAGAACAGTTTCATTTCCAGTATCTTTTACATTAAGCTGAGCTATAGAGTTTTCTCCCAGAGATCTGACAGGACATTTTCACATTGTTATGCTGCCATGGGTTTTATAAATTATGTGTTAATTTGCAATGGAATGAAACCTGATCATTGTCTTCTTTAGGTAGAACTTTATTAGCCAACAAAACACATTCCAAACCACAGAGTGTTGCCCTTTAAAAGGAGTGGGATCTTGAAAAGGGAAACACAAATTTATCATCAGTTCCAGAGTCAAATTTGCTTCTGGTCAACGAGTACATAGTATGAGTGTACTTCCCAGGGATCTCACAATCTAGTAGTGAAATGAGCACAAAAGCAAATAATACTCCATGATACCTCCTGGGTAATTTGTCCATTTTCCTTTATTGACTCAATCCTCACTTCTTATGTGGCTGAATCTGCTGCTGCTCTGAGATTTAGCTTGCTGGCACCATCTCCTGCCTGGCTTGGACAATCTCTGCCTCTGATCCTTCCTGTGGAAATTGACTAGCAGGCATGCATGCGCTCATGCTTAGCCATCTTCATCCTGGAGCATGGCCCATGGAAATTATTCAGCTCTGCTCCATGCTTCTAGAGATATCAGGGAAGGAGTGATATCTGCCTCAAGAAGTTCTGTGTCCAGTCAAGCTATGACACCATGCCCACCATCTCAACCTTGACCAGTAGAATGAATACATTCAGTGGTGCTGCCACTCTCAGTGACCCTAGAAAGGAAGAGGGGACATATGAGTCCTTAGCTTTCAAATTTTCAATCTTCAAAACAGGATTTTCTCATATCTCAGGTGCTCAACACATCTTAAACTCCTTTTCTTCTTTACCTGTTATATGGTTAGTTGCCAGTGGAAGAAGTGGTTATTTTTATTTGAGGTGCCAAACGTTAATGCTGGGTAATATTATATATTGAGCTCTTAGGGTGAAGTTGGACACAATTCTCTAGAAATAAGACCTAAGGAACCATGTAAGGCCTCTAACTCTTCAGGATTTCTGAGTTCATGCATTTTAAGAACTCCATATACATTATAACAATGGTGGTAAAGCCCACAGAAATGTTAACTTGTAAAGAAATTTAGTATCTGTGAGACCAAATTAAGAAAAGATCATGTTGTGACTGGTGTGGCTTAATTGTACCTGGATTAATTAGGTAATTAACATAAGATTGTGATTTTTATATTAACTCCCTGTATATTAATAATAGAACTGTTTATAAGCTGAGAATACCAGATATTGAGAAGTGCTAAGTAATGTAAGAAATATAATCTTTCCATGCTAAAATATTTACTCTCTTTTTTTTTCAGAGAATTGGCATAATATACTATTTGCTAAACCATTTTTCTCCTTGCAAATTGCATTTTCTTTTTAATATTTGGTTGTTATTTTTTTATTTTTCACATTCTTTTAAAAACAAACAAATATAATCGAATATATTTTCACACACCTTTCATAAAATAATGTACATGAATGCTGCCTGGGGTTTCTATAAGAAATTCTGGTAATTCTTTGCATCTCTAATAAACTGTAATACTCAATGAAAAATAATTTATTTCATGGGAAACATTTGTTAAGAACAAAATGTAGCTTTGGATACCTAGAGTCCCAAAAGTCCAGTAACTTAAAGTTACTCTCCGTTAGGTAATAGTTCACCCAGTTTCATTTCTATTCTCTCCTCTTGGGTAAGTTGTGCATGGTTAGAAACCTAGTGAAGAAGAAGGCCTTTCCTAATCCACTTGTATTGAAGTGCTTCCTTAATACAGAATGGCACAGTTGTGTGTTTTTTTGTTGTTGTTGTGGTTTTGTTTTGAGGGATTTTTGCTTTTAGGGTTGGAGCAGTAGTTGAGGAGGATTCAAAGAGAACCAATAAACAACATTCTGTCCATTGTTCAAGTTCTAAACTTTTTTAAAAAGAAAAAGGTATAAGTAATCAAAATATTACTTCTATTAGTGATGAAGGTGATATTGGAGATAGTGGCTGATACCTGTGAACAGCTGGAGTTTATTATGCCGGACAAAAAAATTTGTGGGTAGTGTCTGTCCCTCTACTGGGCAGATTCTTGCTGGACAGATTCCACAATCCACATCTCAGGCACCATGAACCTATAAAGTGCTCCACGTAGATCATTGTCATTATGTAACCTCATTTCATGCACCAAGTAAAACATTTTCTGAAGATTTAATTAATACCCAGCATGTCAATGAGCTAGAAATGAAGACTCAAGACTTTTTATGCCTTGGGCCTTTAAATCTTTCTCTATTCACACAACATAATAACAGGGAATGTTCTCTTGCTGAGCTACAGTGGTCCAATTCTGATCAATGCAGCTCTAGCTGTGTCAAATAGTACATAGTGAAATATTGGATTTCACAGAAAGACAGAGGCTCAATTTATTTTCCTGCCGGTGTGCCCATCTAATCAGAAGAATAGGCCCACCGCAGATTTTTCTTTAGACATGATACCTAAGGAAGATGAAAGTGCAATTACACTCAGCTGCTGTGTGGCAGTTTGAAAGGAGTTAAAGCAGGTGTGTGAGACGGAGATCTTGAGACAATGGATGCCTCACAAACAATGAGTTGTGGAACGTGGAGCTGGAGAGAGCGATGGGTGTTTCAAAAATGATGACAAGCAACAATAGGCTTGGCAGTCATTTTGAGTGTCTGTCAGGCATCAGTCAAACAATAATTCTCTGTTTGTTTGTTGGGAGCCAGTGAACTTGCCGAGAAAACGCTTTCAACTCGACTGAGCATAATTGCTTCCTGAAAATAGATTCTGATGAATGACTCGAGACTACTCCCTTCTAGCTGTTACCTTTTATCTTTTATTTATTTTATTTTTTAGAATTTACAAAGCATGTTCCCACACACTGTCTTGAGCCCTGTGCCAGCTGCTGGTGATGCCACATTGAGCAAAATCAGATGTGATTTGTGCCTTTGGAAGGCGATAGTACAGTGGGGCAGACACAAGCAGAAATGCTGTTGAGATTCTTTTCACTACATCCATAGTTTTTAAATTAAGTCCATTAGAGGTGCTTCGGAGGCAGTTGTGGGGATAAGGGGGCTTAAAGGAAAGTTCTAGTCCCACCTCTGTTTCAGTTAACAGCATTCATTGCTTTTGATATATCATCGCTTGTAATAAGCCTTTGCTTGAAAAAACAAATTCATTGCATACGAAATGCCAAAGATTCCTGAACTTTAATTTATGAGAATGGGTAGTAATGTGCTATATGCTGAAATAATTGTATTTTCCATGGGTTAAAAATGCAATTATTTTAGCATATAGCACATTACCCATTCTCATAAATGGCACACCACCCAACAGATGGGGTTGCTGTTTCCAGGCATAATACTTAGTGTTTATCATCTTGAATGCCACTGTATTAAGCTGGGAAAAGTGAAGGTCTGTGCTCTCAGACCCCCAGTTGTCGCTTCAGCCAGGTGTCAGTGTGGGGCAGCCAACTGGCTCACTGATGCCCAACAATTCTGGGTCCCTGCAGCCTTAACTAAGCTTTCCATGCCCAGAGCACTATTTCTCCTGAGAGGAGCATCTGAGCTTTACAAGAAAAGTCATTTCTCCTTACAAAGCTCTGTACAATCTGATCACCGTTGTAAAAGTTTACGGTTATTGTCTCGGTCTTTAGCTTGTCTGACCTTTGGCTTTCCCCAACTTTTTTCTTCAAGGTCAGTTGCAAGGGTTAAATAGAGTGAGAGGCTAATTACATCCAGTGGGCCCTGGAATTCAGGATTGGCATGGTCACTCTGAAAAGAAGATGCAGTAAGTGAAATAGCAACCCCCTATGCCTTTGGCACTCCCATCCAAATTAGTTTCTGCCATGGGTCCCACAACCTCCCAAGGGATTTCATGCAAGAAAATTGAAGACAATCAATCATTTAAAAAGACATTTGAAACACTAAACAGACATTTGGGCAAACTTGGGCAACCGATGAGATCTACTTGGTCCTTTTATCTTTGTCTGAAAAATGGGCAAATGAGCCATGTGATCCTGAGATAGCTATACCAATAGCAAGATTCTGAGCCTCTTTGGAAAAACTTTAACAATCTAGTCCTCATATCTTCAACTGAACCCACTGAGTTTATCGTACTTAGACCCTTTGGCTATTAGTCTCTTTATGTATGACATGAGTTATAACCCAGGTTTCACAGAATTGAGAAAAGCAATTAAAAGGATGTATCTGGGTTTTTCCTCCTTCTTATCAAGAGCCTTGTTTTGGTTCTTCTTGCCTTTGACCTCTCTTCACTCTGTTACCCCTTTTCTCCTCATCATTCACTACACCCCTGCTCTCTCTACTTTTAATAGTCTCACCATTCTGTTTAAGTCTCTAATAACATGGCATTTAGAGCCTTTATCATAGGATTTAATTTCTGACTAATTCTTGGGTCATTCATTCCCATAGTCAATCATTCATCATTTATTTATGAAACACCTTCTGGATGCATGGCCCAGGGGCAAGCCTGGGGATATAGAAGGAAGTAATGCTTCCTTCCAAGAGCTTATAGTCTTCTAGGGTGGCCAGCTTCTGGAGTATATCTTCCATAATGAATAAAAAAGAATGTTTGACAGGACATTTAGCAAAGGGAATCTATTGCTGTTTATAGGTTGAGGTCTGAATGATGCATTCCATGTTAATTTAACAGTGGAAGAGATGAGGCCTGAGTTTGGCCCCATTTCAGAGTGTGCTGAGTTCCAGTTAGAGCCACCAGATGGCTACATAGCCAGGCCATCTGAGTCCCTTTCAGGACTCCTTTCAATTAGTGGTGTTTTAAAACTTTGCATTATTTCAAAACCATTGCTGCATTTGCTGTGAAATTATCATGGAGGGTGGAGTCATTCATTTCACTGAAAGGCCCCAGGAAAATAATCCAGTTGGAAATTCATTTTGAAGTTTGAGAGTTTTTCTTTCTGTGCTAATGAAATCTGGTAACCTAGTATCTTTCCCTTTTTGCTTTGACTGCCAGACAGCTCAGAGACAAATTAGTTATGTGTTTCAAATATATCAAATGTTTCAAACACTTGCTCTTCCCCATTGGTTTATTTTAAATTTGTATTTTGGTAACATTGGAACATGAATGCACTTTTTTGTAGTAAGTCTAGACCTCAAATATAGGCTCCAGTTAGAAAACTGTCAGGAATAATGAGGCAGATCTTTCTGGGCTATTTGCACTCTATTTTATTATTGACATTTTCCTTTGTTTTTATCTTTACTTTTCTCTCTCTAACAGCTGACTGTCTTTGATTCTTCTTGCTTCCCTCTCCCTGCTAACTTTGTGTTTCTTATGTCTTTGTCCTCCTATTTCCACCCATATCTGACTCTTTCTTCTAGTAATTCTCAATATATCCCTTTGGCTTTTGTTCATATCACTCACTATTTTGGTCCCTCTGTATTTCATTTTTCTGCCCATAGGTCCAATTGGCTGTGGCTAGCTGAGGTCAGGCCATGTGGGGAAAGATACAGTGGCTGTTCCTTACCATGAATGGAGAAGGTATCTTTAGAAGGAGCAGAGAGTGGAGCAGGTACAAGAATATCTCTAGTTTAGTGGCTTTCCTGATACAGACTAGGATACCCACAGAGAACCTTGATAAACTTGCCCAACACCACGATGCTCTTCCATGGGCTGTGCTCTCTGCTTTAACCTTGGAGTCCTCTTTCTTCTCATACCTCCTGTTGTTGTTTTTGTTTTGTTTTGTTTTCAGTTTTCACTACTACTGATCTGGTGCCTTCCTTCTTATTTGGCTCCCCGACTAGGTCTTGATAACCCTAACAGAGTTAGCTTCTCATTTCTGTACCTGTAGTTCCTGAAACTGTGCCTATCCTATATGAAGACATTTTCCCAAGTCAGGAAAGAGAGCCTTTTTCTGGAGAAGGTGTTAGGTGGCACTCACATCTGTATAACAACACTACAAAAAGGAAGTGAAAAGTCCTAGCCAACACAGTGAGACCACAACCAAGTGCTCCTTTCCATGGAATGGACTTCCTTGAAATTTCTTCTTTTGCTATTTTTCTTATTTCTTGTCTAGACCCACACTTATGTCAACTTATCCCACACTTATCACCTTCTTATAATTCATCAACCCACTCCTATATATATTATCATATCATTTATATAACCCCTATTGACTTCTGTTAAAATTCAACCTTTGTTCTTTACTTGAAAATCTCTTGACACAACTTTGAGAATATTTACTTCAGAAAAGTTGGGGATTTAGAAACCATGGGTATGATAACCAGCTCCACATTTCTGTAAGTAACTGACTGCAAACAAGTCACCTAATGTCCTCATCACTAAAATGGGAAACACAACCCCCTATCTGCCCACTTCAAGAACTGCTGAGACTATCCAGTGAGATAAGCACAGAAGAGTTTTTTTTAAAACACTTTGCAAATATTAGTGATGATTATTATTCAACTTCTTTTTCTTGTTCCGTTCTATCTCCAGGCTTTGTGGCTTATTTATGATCTCTGACTTCCAGAAAGAATTTGAGGCAATTGTGTTAGCAATATACCTTTCTAAAACTGTGTGAATTCAATTTAATAAATATTGATCTTCTGTTATATTAACTTTATTGAGCACTTGCTATGCCCCGGGAGCTTCACAAATCATACAACTAAAACCACACAGAAAAAAACACTCACGAGGAAAATATTTTATTTACCTTTGCCCGAAGATGACTGTACAGAGACTTATGGTTGTTAAATCACTTGATCCAGGTTGCACATAGAAGTTGTGGAGTCCAGATTAATCCAGATCTCAATGACCTCAAAGTCTATGCACATAATGCTTATTATATACCACCGGTCACATCCTGTGGCCTCAAGTGGACTACTTTCAGTATCTGACTAATCTTTTACCATCTTTTTCAAGCACTATCTTGGAACCTTTCCTGAAATTCTGGTCCTATTAGTGAATGGGGTTTGTGTTCATAGATTCATAGCACTCACTGAACCTGTCCCTGGGCTGGGTCTATGTTCCTGAGTTGATGACTCATTTTCTCCCTGTAATTGTCACCTCACTTGTCAGTCTATCTAATTGAATTTTAAGCACCTTGGAAAAGATGAGGAGTGATATTTACATATGGTATTCTCTTCCTAGTTCACTTTGGGCCAAGTTAATGTAAAAGGTTTTTAGAATGGAATATGAGGGTTAGAAATTTATTATGTCATGTATCACAATGTTCAGTTTTAAAATTCAGAATTTTTAATGCTTTTCCCTTGGTGGCAGAAACCATTGACTCAGAAAATGAAAATTGAATCTCCTGGGTTTTGAGGGGATTGAGGATGTACCGTAACCCAGACTTATCTATCTTTTTATTATATTTTGAACTCATAGAGTTTGGAGGTGAGAAGATAGAGCTGCAGGAAAGAGAAGTTACTCATGTTGAAGAGCTATGGATTTTGACTGTTCAAACTCTTATCTTTCATAGGATTCATTACAGTGCATCTAAGAATGGCAACACGTAGAAGAAAAATGAGAACAGACCAGAATGGGGAGAATGAATACTGGGTCCTGCTCTGTGCACCTGCTCTCTGATGCTGGGTGGACCACTTCATGACCATTCATTTAGCTTCTCTAGAAGATTGACAGCAGTGTTTAGTGTTAAGGTGATCATTAGGGGCTACCAGGCTTGAATATTCTGTTCTAAAAAGTGGAGAATAAGCATAGAAGATTTAATGGTCTTTGCATTCAAGGACACACAAACTCACATTTTGTGAAACCACAAACATACTCATTTTATGCTGAAAGGTATGAAAATAATAACTCATGTTATATAAATCCAGAGCTATAGAGAACATTGGAGGTATTATTGTCAGGTCAGTTCTTATAATAAAAGCAAATCATTAAAGTAGCCCTTGAAGGACCTCATAGATAAGAGAGAGAATTGTGGTCCAAACAGAAGGACTAGGATATGATAATGTGGAGAAGTGGGGTTGAGCATAGTTAGGAAAGGAATCAACATGAGATCACATGTGTAGTATGAAAGCCAATAATGAGAATGGTGATTCAAATTATGGAAAGGAATTTTCACTTTGGTGCTTATATTTAGCAAATATTTATGGAGTTCTTACTATGTCCTGGGTTTTGTGCTACGATATGGTATTGAGCAGGGAAGCTATAGTCTTTGTTTGTATGGACCTTCCACTCTAGAAGGGGACATTAATTAAAAACAATTAAAAGTTAGATTTGGTAAGTACTGTAAAGGGAAAGCCCCAAGGACTAACCTATTCAAGCTGTTCTCTGTAATATCTGCCACATTATCTACCCCATCCTTTACCTCCATATTATTTAAGACTCAAAGATGGTCATTGTGCCTGGCCTGTGTGGCTCAGTGGTTGATCATTGACTTATGAACCAGGAGGTCAAGGTTTGATTCCCTCGTCAGGACACATGCTAAAGGTGTGTGCTTAATCTTCAGTAGGGGGCATGCAAGAGGAAGCTGATCAATGATTCTCTCTCATCATTGATGTTTTAAGTCTCTCCCCCTCTCCTTTCCTCTCTGAAATCAATAAAAACTAAAGAGCGCTTTTCTGCATAACTCTTAAATATATAGCTTTTTAATTACATATTTTTATTATATTTTGAACTTGTAGAGACCAGAGATAATGCTTATACTCTCAATTCCTAACCCAGAGCTTGGAATGTAGTAGGTAGAGTGAAGAAATTAAGTATCATATTTCTTCCTCTTTGAAGAGCATATTATCATGCACAGTTTTTCTCTAAATGAACTCTGCTATGATAGTTGCAATTCTTTTGTGAACTATCAAAGCAGGATATTTTCATATAGGGGCCGGACTTCTGTGTTCCAATATCATATGCATATTTTTCCTTAGCAATTCTGTGCAGAAAATATTACTTGATCAGCAGGCAAACACTAGCTCAGATTGAAATAAGAGCAATAGTTGTGTGTCCATTAAAATGTTGGGCTACACCATGCAGTAACATCATTAATTGTAAAGTGTGGAGAAGCAAGAGGTATCTGAGAATCTTTGATTATTTTGGAAGGATGTTGCATTGTCATCCCTCCTTTTACTGACTCAAATTTTAGCTTTAAAATGAAAAGTGGATAGGATTTCAGAAGAAGGATTAAGTAAATAAGTCATAGTAAAATTTAAAAAAAGTATAAATAGAATATAATGTGGAATAGAATGTAAATTGGATTTATGCAAACACTTTTATGTAGCATTACTTTCAACCCTATCCAACTGCTACTTCAGATTCCTTTGGTGGCTTCTGCATGCTGTTCTATTGAATGTTGCCACTCAAGGGCATTTGATGTTTTCTCTCTCTTGATATTCATTTGCATTTAAATGATTTGAAATAATCATAAAAGCCAAGTGCTATGAAGTCTGAAATTAGTTACTGTCTATAAATTGCGATGCCATTAAAAGATGATTGTGGAGAGCTTTTCTATCTCAAATGTAGGCAGATTAAAATCTAACAAAGTACACCTTGTTACAAACCTGTAAAGAATGATGGGATACAGAGTTAAATTGATTTGTTCTCCTACCACTGTCTATAAACTCAATGCACTTGAGTTTATTCTTGGAGTAACAAACTGTTTGCTCTGGTCTATATCTGTCCTCTTTTAGTCTATGGGACTTTTATGGAACTTGTTAGATTTCATCCTATCCTTTATGGAAAAATGAAAGTAGGGGGATTGGGTTTTATTTCCTTCTTAAACTGAAGGATCTGGGCAACATGTTTCAGAAGAGAAGCTTGGAAAATAGCAGGTATGTGTTTGAAGGCCTCAGTTCAGAATTATCTCCAAATAATACCTCCTCTCTAACCATTTTGAAAGACCTGTGTAGTGGTATCGCAGTGGCTAGAAGTGCAGGTGCAGAAGTCAGACATTTTGGTTCCAAATGACAGTTTTGTCATTAACTATATGATGCTAGATTTTTCTGATTTCAAACTGTAAAATTATCACAACAACATACTAGTATACATTACGGGATCAGGGGCAGAGTAAAAAGATAACAAGCATGGAGTGCAGGGTCTAGGGGGCATGGCATGTACTCCACAAGTGTTACCTGTCATCTTTTACAGGGCATAACAAAAATGTTCCACCTTTGACTTTCCTTCCTGGTCTCAATGCTTGAGATAACGTTTACACATAGCCTCAAAATTATTTGTTTTTTCCCCAAAATAATAAATCTGGCCTCTTGATATTTGAGCAATAGAGGCAATGACATGTGATAGTGGCTGGACCCAAGCTGGAAGAAACGGCAGTTTCTGCTTTCTTGCTCCAGGAATGCTCACACTTGGAACATACAGCTAATACTGTGGGGAAGTGAAAATCCTCCCACGGAGAGGCCCATGTGCAGGGAAACTAACAGTTAGCTGTATTGGTTTCCTCGGACTGTTCTTAAAAATTACCACAAACTGAGTCACTTAAACAACAGAACTTTATCTGACAGTTCTGGAGGGCAGAAGTATGAGATCAAGGTGTTGGTATCACCTTGAGAACAATAGGGAATCAGTGTTGACTCCTTGTGAAGATATAGAGAAAGCCCCTGTCCGGACCTCTCTCCTTGGCTTGCACATGGCTTCCTTCCTGTGTTTACTCCTGGATGCCGTAGGCAGGCTTTATAATCCAGGTCTGTCCCCCAGGAACTAAACCCCAGCTCTGTATAGAGTTAAACTATACAACCTGTTTCTCATATCCCTTCCCTTCAAAAGGTAGAGTTTGGATATCTGGCTATATACCAAAAGTTCCCCTGATGTCACTTAAAGATACAATTTGTCTGTGACAAGAAGGTAGCAATGAGAGAACTCTTGAAGAAGACAGACTGTAGTATCATAGAAGTGGGATTAAGGTTACTTTTGCAAAATGAGCCATTGCTACTTCTGATCTTTGCTATCTTCATGTGTACTAAAGCCAGTTGATATAACTAGCCTGAGCAATATAACTCCCACGGAGATGACCTCTGGTGAGGACATGAACCTGAAGGCTCTTCAACTTCATTCCTGGAAATTTTCCATCACCTTTCTTGTTTATTTCTTACCAATTATCTTTATATTTAAATATCACCCTTATGGTGGAGTAATATATATCCTATCTAATAATAGACAAACATAGCAATTGACCATACCTTTGATGCACCTCCCATTGGCTAATCAGTGCGATATGCAAATTAACTGCCAACAAAGATGGCGGCTAACTTGCATACTACAGGCAAGGCGGGACAGCACCATCCTGCCTGCCCTGCCACCATCCGGGCCTGCTATATGCCACCCGGAGTGGCGGGTGTCCCGTGTGCGGCCCGACCCCAGGCAGCCGGGTGTTACAGCAGCGATCGGCTGGCCCTCCTGGCCGCCATCTGGGCATCCTGTGTGCGACCCGGCCTGGGGTGGCCAGGTGGGGCAGCAGTGATCTGCCAGCCCGCCCAGGCGCCCTGTGTGAGACCTGGCCTGGGGCGGCTGGGCAGGGCAGCGAAGGCTTGAAGGCGGCTCTGGCCAGAGGGAAGGCCTGGGTCCCAGGTGCCAGAGGAAAACCAGTGCCACAGCTAGGGGAAGGGAAAGCCTATTGCATGAATCTTTTCATACAACAGGCCTCTAATATATATACTGGAGGCCTGCCACATGAAATTCGTGCATGGGTATGGTCCCTAGGCCTGCCATCAGAGCAATCTTCCCTGGCTGCCTGCAGCCAGCCCTGCCCCTTCTGCGGGGTCATCCTCTGGGGTGACCAGTGGGGCGGGGGTCTTGGCCTGGTGCTTCCCGTATCCCCTGCCACCCACCCCTGGTTCCCCATTTGCCATCAGGAGATAGGAGCCTGATGGCCAGGGAGAAGGACCAAGAGGCAGTTAGTGTGCCTCATAGTGGCTGACTGAGTAGTTGTTCTGGTTGTTCTGCAGTTAGGGTCAATTTGTATTACCCTTTTATTATATACGACATATGTATACATATATAATAAAAGGCTAATATGCAAATTGTCCCCTTGATGGGGAGTTCAACTGGTTGTTCGACCAGGGGGTGGGGCCCACCAGCCAACCACCCATGGCCCCTCCCCCTGGCAGGCCCCACCCCTAATTGACCCCCCCCCCCATCAGGGCAGGCTGGCCGGACCCCATCCATGCATGAATTTGTGCACTGGGCCCCTAGTATATATATAATTGCCCCCAAACAGGAATGAACATACATTCTTATGCCTGAGGCAACCAGAAGTGGAACATTGATGGCAGATATGACCAGAGTCTTTAGAGAGCACAGGAGAGTGGAAGCTGAAAAGACCCAGATCACATGTCAAGTTCAAAAGACTGGACCAGAGTTAAACTAGAAGAAACAAGGCTAGGAGCTGATTACACCTCCACTATCTTTTTGGTTTTCATTGTCTTACAATCAATTTTTCTTCCAGAAATAGATGCTGAGAGAAGTCGGGAAAATCCAATTTGCTTGGAGGGCCTGGGCCCAGGGCTCCAGGCAGAAGAAATCCTGGCACCTCCAGGTGCAGACACTTTGATCAGTGACCTCCTGGGGTGTCTGAGCACTGGTTCAGCAGCAGGGGATGTCAGAGAGAGTCTATAAGATCGAGAAGTGCAGACAGGTTTAACGCACTTCACAGAGTGGCTCAAACTATAGTTACTCACCAGAAGATAGAACTTTGAAACCAAGGAAAATTTTTTTTGCAAAAATTGATGCATTCTTAAACTCAAAGAGTGGGGTCATTGTGGGAGCAACATAATGAAGTGACTCACAAGCATAGGGCTCTGTCACAGGAAGGAAGGAAGAAGGTGGTGATTTTCCAGTGATGTTGATCACTTAGGACAAACAACCAGATCATCTGGACCTCAAACCTCCCTCTTTGCAATGAGCAAGTTAACTGCAGAACCCAAACTCTACAAATTAATCTCTGCTTAAAAGACATACTCTCAGTTCAAACCGCCTTTGCTGTGTAGAGGATTTGCATAACTTTTTTTGCCTTAGTGAGTGTTTTATTTTACTTACATGATCTCCCAATCTAAGATTTAGCAGTTGTTCCTGTGCCTGAAGAGCAAAGAAATTCTTCATTTTTTTTATTAAAAAGGATTTTCTGACGCATGCTATCACACTGATGAATGAAAACATTATGCTGAGTGAAATAAGCCAGTTACAAAAGGCAGATGCTGTATGATTCCAACTCTATGAGGCCTCTAGAACACTCAATTCATAGAGACATGTTGGCCACTGCTTGACACCCAGGACAGTCAATTTACAATGAGGGGAGAGAGAAATGTGTCTACTAGCTCCTGTGTTCCATGGGTAAAAAGTTAGCCCAATATACATCAACTCCCTTGGACTTTCAAGCTGAATATGTGGGGTTACCTAGCAGTCCCTGGCAGGCAACAGGAAACCCCTAGATGGGAGCAAAGAGGACAGAGCAGAGAGATGAGGGCCTTGGGTTGCACCTGCATGGGATCATTTGTATTTTCACAGAATAAGTGGTCACCAGTTAGAGAAACGGGTAAGACTGGGAGGATCTGATGTGGCTCGACAAATAAAGATGATGGGTTCTATGAATAAAAAAGAAAATTGGCAAGTTCCACTTCAATGCCTTAAAAAAACCCTTACCTGTAAGATGGTTACAGTATATAAATTGCATTCTGCAATTCAGCTGTCCCTATTTTTTTCCAGTTTTCCGAACTTTTATTTATGAATTATTTTTTACAATATACAAAATGAATCTATTACCAGATTGTAGATACAAAATAATTAGCCATTTACATGCAATAAACATTAATATTTCAAGTGAAACTATTTGAAATATAATAATGTTACATGCAATAATCATTAATATTTCAAGACAAATGATTTTAAATATAATAATATTACCAAAACTGTACTAACACAGTATATTACAAAAGTTGTAGGAAATATTAAAAATCTGTAAATAACATGATTAATTTTATTATATTTTAAAGTATTTTTCCCCTCTGGCTCTATTTTTGTTCATCAGTTTATGTTGTTCATTATATTCCACAAATGAGTGAGATCATGTGATATTTACCTTTCTCTGACTGTCTTCTCTCGCTTAGCATAATGCTAACCAGATCCATTCATGCTGCTGCAAATGGTAAGAGTTCCTTCTTTTTTACAGCAGCATAGTATTCCCTTGTGTAGATGTACCACCATTTTTTTAATTTAGTCATCTGCTGATGGGCACTCAGGCTGTTTCTAAATATTAGCTATTGTAAATTGTGCTGCTATAAACACAGGGGTGCATATGTCCTTTCTGATTGGTGTTTTTTATTTCTTGGGATATATTCCTAGAAGTGGTATTACTGGGTCAAATGGGAGTTCCATTTTTAATTTTTTGAGGAAACTCCATACTGTTTTCCACAGTGGCTGCACCAGTCTGCATTCCCAACAGCAGTTCAAGAGAATTCCTTTTTCTCTACTTTCTGGCCAGCACTTCTGGTTTGTTGATTTCTTGATGAAAGCCATTCTGACAGGTGTGAGATGATACCTCATTGTCATTTTGATTTGCAACTCTTTGAGGATTAGTGACTTTGAGCATGTTTTCATATGTCTCTTGGCTTTCTTTAGGTCCTCTTTCAAAAAGTGTCTATTTAGGTCCTTCATCCTTTTTTTAGATTGTATTGTTTATCTTCCTGTTGTTAGGTTGTATGAGTTTCCTGTAAATTTTGGAGATTAAACCCTTATCAGAGATAACATTGGTAAATATGTTCTCCCATGCAGTGGGCTTTCTTATTGTTTTGTTGATGGTTTCTTTTGCTGTGCAGAAGCTATTCTTTCTTTTTTTTTTATGTAGTCCCATTATTTTCTCCTTAGTTTCCATTGCCCTAGGAGCTGTATCAGTAAAGATATTGCTACGACATGTCTAATATTTTGCTGCCTATGAATTCTTCTAAGATTTTTATGGTTTCTGGTCTTATATTTAAGTCCTTTAACCATTTGAGTTTATTTTTGTGTATGGTGTAACTTTGTCATCTAGTTTCATTTTTTTTTTTTTGCATGTGTCTGTCCTATTTTCCCAGCACCATTTATTGAAGAGACTGTCTTGACTCCATTGTATGCTCTTGCCTCTTTTGTCAAATATTAATTGAGCATAATGGCTTGAGTCTATTTCTGGATTCTCTGTTCTGTTTCATTGGTCTATATATCTGTTCTTGTGCCAATACCAGGCAGTTTTGAGAACAGTGGCCTTATAGTATAGCTTGATATCTGGTATTGCGATCCCTCCAACTTTGTTCTTCTTTCTCAAGATTGCTGTGGCTATTTGGGGTCTTTTATGGTTCTATATGAATTTTTGGAGAGTTTGTTCTAGGTCTGTGAAATATTCTGTTGGTATGTTAATGGGGATTGTATTGAATCTTTAGATTGCTTTTGGTAGTATGGACATTTTAATGATGTTGATTCTACAAATCCATGAACAAGTTATATTATTTTATTTGTTTACTAGAGGCCCAGTGCACAAAATCTGTGCACTGGTACGGTCCCTAGCAGCTGCCAGCTTCCAGCTGGGTACTTCCTCCCTTCTCCCGGCCCCCTGGTCGAACTTCTGGACTAACTCCAGGTGGAGGGGACAATTTGCATACTGTGCTTTTATTTTATAGGATGTCTTCTTCTATCTCTTTTTTCAATGTCCTGCAGTTTTCCGAGTACAGGTCTTTTACCTCCTTAGTTAAGTTTATTCCTAGGTATCTTAATTTTTTTGGTGCAATGATAAATGGGATTTTTTTTTTTTTTTTTTTAGTTTCTCTTTCTGTGAGCTCATTATTGGTGTATAAAAAGCCATAGATTTCTGTATGTGTTAATTTTGTATCCTGCTACATTGCTGAATTCATTTATTAAGTCTAGTAGTTTTTTGATGGAGTCTTGGGGTTTTCTATGTACAATATCATGTCACCTGCGAATAATGACAGTTTTACTTTTTCTTTTCTAATTTAGATGCCTTTTATTTCTTCTTCTTGTCTGATTGCTATGGCTAACACCTCAAGGACTATGTCAAACAGGAGTGGTGAGAATGGGAATCCCTGTCTTGTTCCTGTTCTTAGGGGAAATGGTTTTAGTTTTTGCCCATTGAGTATGACGTTGGCTGTAGGTTTGTCATATAGGGCCTTTATCATGTTGAGATATGCTCCCTCTAGTCCCACTTTGCTGAGAGTTTTTATCCAAAATGGGTGATGGATTTTGTCAAATGCTTTTTCTGTGTCTATTGATATGATCATGTGATTTTTATCTTTAAATTTGTTTATGTGATGAATCACATTTATTGATTCATGAGTATTGTAACAGCCTTGCATCCCAGGAATAAGTCTCACTTGGTCAGGGTGTATGATCTTTTTAATATGTTGATGGACATTATTTGCTTATATTTGTTGAGGATTTTAGCATTTATGTTCATCAGGGATATTGGCCTGTAATTCTCTTTCTTTGTAGTGTCTATCTGATTTTGGAATTAGGATAATGCTGGCCTCATAAAGAGAGTTTGGAAGTTTCCTTCCCTCTTGGATTTTCTGAAATAGTTTGAGGAATATGAGTGTTACTTCTTTGAACATTTAGTAAAACTCCCCCGTGAAGCCGTTCGGACCTGGGCTTTTGTTTGGTGGGAGTTTTTTGATTACTGCTTCTATTTCATCAGTTGTTATTGGCCTATTCAGGTTTTTTTTATTCTTCTTGATTCAGTTTTTGGACATTGTATTTTTCTAGGAATTTATCTATTTCATCCACATTGTCCAGCTTGTTGGCATATAGTTGTTCATAGTATTTTCTTACAATCCTTTGTGTTTCTATGGTGTCAGTGGTTACTTCTCCACTTTTTTTTTTTAACTTTATTAATTTGTATCCTCTCTCTTTGTTTCTTGATGAGTCTGGCTAATGGTTTATCGATTTTTTTTTCATCCTTTCAAAGAACCAGCTCTTGGTTTCATTGATTATTTTTTTTGTCTCGATGTTATATATTTTTGCTCTAATCTTTATTATTTCCTTCCTTCTACTTTGGGCTTTTCTTGTTTTTCTCTCTCTAGTTCTTTAAGTTGTAGGGTTAAGTAGATTATTGTTGATTTTTCTTGTTTTTTGAGATATGCCTTTAGTGCTAGGAACTTCCTTCTCATGATTGCTATTTCTATGTCCCAGAAATTTTGGGTTGTTGTGTGTTCATTTTTATTTGTTTCCAGGAATTTTTTGATTTATTTCTTGATCTCATTGGTAACACGTTCATTGTTTAATAACATGCTATTTAGCCTCCATGTGTTTTCATGTTTTGGGGTGTTTTTACTGTAGTTGATATCTAATTTCATTCCACTGTGATATGAGAAGATTCTTGATGTGATTTCAGTCTTCTTGATCTTGTAGAGACTTTTTTTGTGTCTTTACATGTGGCCTATCTTTGTGAATGATCCATGTGCAGTTGAGAAGAATGTATATTCTGCTGCGTTGGGGTAAAATGTTCTATCAATGTCAATTAAATCCATCTGATCCAGTGTGTCCTTTAGAGTCTCTGTTTCCTTGTTAAGTTTTTGTTTAGAAGATCTATCCAGTGAATCAGAGGGGTGTTAAAGTCCCCTATTATGACTGTATTGCTGTTTATCTCTCTGTTAAAGTCCTCTAGAAGTTGTTTTTTTAATATATTTATATTTAGGTGGTCCTATATTGGGTGCATATATGTTTACCAAGATTATATCCTCTTGTTGGATTGATTCCTTCAGTATTATGTAGTGACCTTTGTTGTCCTTGTGATGGCCTTCATTTTAAAGTCTGTTTTGTTTGATATGAGTATTGCCACTCCAGCTTTTTTTTCTTTTCCATTTGCTTGGACATTTTTTTTTCCCATCCCTTCACTCTCAATCTATGTATGTCTTTTCAAGAGACCCTGAAAAGACATACATAGGATGAGAGTGAAGGGATGGGTCTCTTGTAGATAGCATATATTTGGGTCATGTTTTTGTATCCACTCAGCTACCCTCTGCCTTTTATTGGAACATTTAGTCCATTTACATTTAGGGTTATTATTAATAGATATTTATTTATTGCCATTTTAATTCTATATGGCTAGGTTTCTCTCTCTATTTCTTCTTCTCATTACAGCAATCCCTTTAGCATTTCCTTTAATGCTGGCTTGGTGGAGATGTACTCCTTTAACCTTTTTGTTGTCTGGGAAGCTCTTTATTTGACTCTCTATTTTGAGCGATAGCCTTGATGGATATAGTAATCTTGGTCTCAGATCCTTGCTTTCCATTACCTTGAGTACTTCATTTCATTCCCTTCTGGCCTGTAGAGTTTCTGATGAGAAATCAGGTGTCAGCCTTATGAGAACTTCTTTGTAGGTAACAGTTTTCTTTTCTCTTCCTGCCTTTAAGATCCTCTCTTTGTCTTTAATTTTTGGCATTTTAATTATGATGTGTCTGGGTGTGGGCCTGTTTGGGTTCTTCTTGTTAGGGGTTTTCTGTACCACCTGAATTTGTGTGACTTTTTCCTTTACTAGGTTAGGGAAGTTTTCTGCCATTATTTCTTCAAACACCTTCTGTAGGCCTTTCTCCCTTTCTGCCTCTTTTGGCACACCTGCTCTTCTAATATTGTGATATTTCACATTGTCCCACAGCTCCCTTAAGCTGTCCTCCTGTTTTTTAATCATTTTTTTCTTTTTGGTTTTCTGATTGTATGATATTTTCAACTCTGTCTTCTAATTCACTGATTTGATCCTCAGCTTCCCCTAATCTACTGTGTATTCCTTCTAATGTATTCTTTATTTGTGTTATGTCATTCTTTATCTCAGACTGTTCTTTTTTCATAGTTACTATATCTTTTTTCATGCTGTTGAGCATTTTTAGCATCATTACTCTGAACTCTGTTTCAGATAAATTTCTTATCTCTGTTTCATTTATCTCTTCTTTTGGAGAATTTTCTAGTTCTTTCATTCAGGCATTGTAACTTTGTCTTATTTTGGCTTTCTGTTTGGGTTTGTGACTATGTATTAGTTAGATTCTCTACACCTCTCAATCTCTAGTGCAGGACAGGGTTGAAGGCTGTTTCTGAATAATTAGATCAGGCATAGATTCAAAACCTATAGACCTGCCTCTGCATGCAGACTGATGGGATTCTGAGATAATTGCCCCCTAGACAATCATCCTCAGGTGTGGTGAGAGAGAGGTTCTCACAACTGGGTGAGGCAGTTGCCTCTGCCTGGAAGCTAATTGTTATTTTTAATCTCATAAGTAGCCTCAGGGCAAGGTGTTTTCCAATAGGGTATGTCAACTGTCTTCTCCCTAGGCAAGGCAGATATATGTCTATGTGGGAAAGATGTCCTCCACTGCATGAGGGAATGACTTAGCCCAGGAAACTTGGGGTGTCTGCCTTCTGAGCTCTATCCCCCAATTCCCCAGTCTTGACTTCTGCTCTCACAGCTCCAGTCCACTTCATCCTCCCTCTGCCAAAGCACAAGGTGGGTGGCTTCACAGGGAATTTTGTGCATTGGCCCTTTAAGAGGGTGCCTGGATTTTCTGCTGTTACTCCCTGGTAGACAGCACTCTGCTGCTTTTCACAGCCAGATGTTATGTAGGTACCCTCCTCAGTTTTGGTGCTCTCTGCTGGGGGTCCAACTTTGGGATTAGATCCCAGAGTTCTCAGTGGCAACCTCCACAGCTGAGATATCTCTCTGGGATTTCAATTGCTGTCTGTGGGTGCCCAGCCAGCCCTTTCATACCTCCGCCCCTCCTACCAGTCTGTATGCAGTCTTCACTTTCCATCCTTGGGTATCAGAGTTCTCTCCTATGAGTTTTTCGTTGATTATTCAGGAAGTTTTTCTATATTTTAGTTGTAATACCAGTTTGTTTCTAGGATCATGTCCATGCAACATCCACTTACTCTTCCATTTTTAATCCTTGAAATTCTTCATTTTGATAGTTTGGGGTTTCACAGTTCATCATCAGAACCAAACTCAAGAGATTTACATTTTGACAGATGGCATGATTTTACTCAGTAAATGGGTTATACTCCTATAAGTTTTTTCTTAAAAATCAGATGTGCCATCTTGTGTGTGATGGAGTAAGTTAGGGATAAAAGAAAAGGGAACCAGTGTTTGTGTGCACTTTCTTCAAGAACTTAACAGAATGAAATGTGTAATTATAATAATAGGCTACCAAATGTACATTTGCATTCACCAAAGAGTTAGTGCCTATCAACATGCAGAGGGATAACATAGCTGGTTTAAAAATGACCTTGTGGCATTGCATCCAGAAGGAATAAAACAAGAGCAGAAATATCAATTGTTTACAGAGTAGCTAGCCTTTCATCTATTAAATATTTACTTGTGATATTTGTTGACCTGTGATCAGAGGCAGAAGATTAAATCATCTGACCAGAGTTATAGTTAGGAATGTGATTATATATAGGTTATATGTGACTGTGAAATTTGAATTCACCAACTCACAATAAAATAAAATAAAAGCTATAAACCTCTTCCAGAAAACTTCGTTTCTCTCTAACAGTGGGGAGGATATTTATTCACTACAAAGATAAGACAGACTTGAATCAGTACTATAAGAGAGGTATTAAAAAAATCCATGAGAAAATGGAATTGATCTATCAGATATAGAGGAGTTGACCACAGCCTGAAAAATTGGAATTAATTTTACACTTAGAACCCAGACTGTGAAAACTCCTCTCAAAGATGTAAAACTCCCACAGGGCAGGACTTAAGTCAACTTTACTTTGGTTTCTAACCCATGGCACTGTGTCTGGTTCATGGTAGTTGTTTATATCAGCAATGGTTATTTTGGCTGCAACTAACAGAAAACTGAACTTAATTGACTTGAACAATAGAAATATATATATATTAGTTTATGTCTATGTTTAGTGTGGCTCCAGAGTTGGTCATTGAGTACCTCAGCAATTTTATCAAGTACCAAGGTTCTTTTCATCTTTCAATTTTACCATCTTCATTAATTGACTTTGTCTTTAGAACTCTGAATGGTCACTTTAAGTGGATAAAGAACTAATAAATTCCTACTATTTATGTCTAAGAGTTGTAGGATTTTCATGGCAGGCCATCTAGTGAACCTGTCCCTTATAACTCATTGACTAAAACTTGGTAATAGACCTCTATCAATATAATAACTATAAATGGGAAAAGAACTGACATATTTGGGTGAAATAAATCAGGATTGATCTCTGAGTCATAAGGCAAAAGGGTGAAACAAAATCAGGTATTCTTTTTGAGTGGGCAAACAACAGTGCTTGATCCATTGTTCACAATTTATTAATATTAAATTCAAAATAGCAATTACATTTCAAATTACCTAGTTACCAATCCTATATAATAAAAGGCTAATATGCAAATCGACTGCACAGCAGAATGACTGGTTGCTGTGATGTTCACTGACCACCGGGGGCAGATGCTCAATGCAGGAGCTGCCCCCAGTGGTCAGTTCGCTACAACAGGGGGAGTGCCACTCAGCCAGAAGCTGGGCTCATGGCTGGCGAGTGCAGCGGTGGTGGCAGGAGCCTCTCCTGCTTCCACAGCAGTGCTAAGCCATCAGTTGGACATCCCCGAGGGTTCCTGGACTTTGAGAGGGTGCAGGCCAGGCTTAGGGACCACCCCTGAGTGCACAAATTTCATGCACTGGGCCTCTAGTTAATAATAAAGGTCTAAGATTTTTGACTTTGGTGAAGAAAACTACAAAATTGTACCCAAGCATACAAAAGAAAACATAATTGATTTAATTATAATAGTACTAGATAATAAGAGTTCAGTATCTACTATGTTAATTCTTCCTAAATTTAAGTTTAATTCTATTCCAATCAGAATTCCTATTTGACAAATTGTTTATATGGAAAAATAAATGCATAATTATATCCAATAAACTCTGAAAAAATATTATGTCATGGAGGGTTGTGTAGGGTGACTTGAGAGATTTCTTTACCCAAAGGTCTGCTATGGAGAAGTATAAAATAGAATAAAGAGGTAATGGCATGGATAAGGATAGAGGCAGGTAAATTGACAGAAAAGAGCAGAATGTATATAAACAGGTTTTTGTATGTTTAAAATTGGGCATGTTATGACATCAGTCATTTGAAATTCCTGAGAAAAGAGGGGATTTGAAAATGGTGATGAGGCAAAAAACAAAATCAATTCTATCACACCCTCTTTTAAAATAAATTCCAGATGGATTTAAAGTATGAATCTAAAATGAAATAAGCATTAAAAACTACTTCATGAAGACATGGAGATGATATAGATAGAGACAGATATGGATATAAACATAGGTATATATGCAGATCTTTCCAGCCCTGGAGTGGAGAAGATTTTTCACACCCAAAAAGATACAAGTCCAAGGAGTGGTGAAAGCAGACACCACAAACTGATGGTGTTTGGCTCAGGTACTGGCCACAGATGCATTCAGCTTGAACAGGAGAGATAAAAAAAGGAAGGAAGAAAGATGGGAAGGAAGGAAGGAAGGAAGGAAGGAAGGAAGGAAGGAAGGAAGGAAGGAAGGAAGGAAGGGGGAGGGGGAGGGGGGAGAGAGAGAGAGAGAGAGAGAGAGAGAGAGAGAGAGAGAGAGAGAGAAGGAAAGAACGAAGGAAGAGAAAAGAAAGGAAATAACTGCATGGAAGCCCTAAATGTTAACCATTTTTCACTTATCTCAGTAACAAAATATTATGTGGCCTTATATAGTCCTTTACACATTTCTGTTACCTGCTTGGCTTCTGGAGGCTTTTGATTTTGTGTGACCCTCCCCCAAATCATGAAGAAACAGATTTAAATATTTTAGCCCAAAGAGTGTGTATATATGCATAAGACATAAAATGATAAAGTTAAAGACAAATAACAGTAAAAATTTTAATATGGCCGTAACCGGTTCGGCTCAGTGGATAGAGCGTTGGCCTGCAGACTGAACGGTTCCAGGTTCGATTCCGGTCAAGGGCATTTACCTTGATTGCGGGCACATCCCCAATAGGGGGTGTGCAGGAGGCAGCTGATCGATGTTTCTCTCTCATCGTTGTTTCTAACTCTCTATCCCTCTCCCTTCCTCTCTGTAAAAATAAATAAATAAATAAATAAATAAAATATTAAAAAATTTAATATGATGACAAACCTAAAATTAATATCCTTAATATATAAATAGTATTTACTAACCAATTCAAAAAATTCAAACATCTCAGTAAAATAATGGGCAGAAAATGATATTTTATATACATATATATATACACACACACACACACACGACAAATAACATAAGCAAAAAGTTTGTTATCAGAAGGATTTAAGAGATGAATAAAGTGAAATAATTATTTGATTATGATTTTGGCAGCAGCTGACATACTGACAATGTCCAATACTGACAAGAGTAAGGAAAAAACAGGCACCTCTGGATAGTATTGATGGGTTTGTATATGTGTATAAAATTTTTCTGTATCATCTTTTTAAAATATATTTTTATTGATTTCAGAGAGGAAGGGGGAGGGAGAGAGAGATAGAAACATCAATGATTACAGACAATCATTGATTGACTGCCTCCTACATACCCCACACTGGGGATTGAGCACATAACTTGGGCATATGCCCTGACCAAGAATCAAACTGTGACCTCCTGGTTCATTACAATCACTGTGCCATACCAGCCAGGCTTTTCTGTATCATCTTAACAATGTATGTTAAAATATAAACTATGCATGCTCTCTGGCTCAATAATTCCATTTTAAATTTTTAATTTAATCAACAAATATATATTGAGATTGTATTATGTGCTAGATCCTATAGTAAGACCATGGGATAAAAAGATGAACAAGAACTTTAAGTCTCTCTCACTTTCTCATGAAGGCTTTATTTTCATGACAATTTATCCTAAGTAGATGATTAGCCAAATATATAAATATATAGATACAAAGGTATTTTTTTTCACATACTTAATAGCTAAATATAGGAACTCAAATGTCATCAATATGGATTAATATTAATTATTGCATATTCCAGAAAAGTAGATCATGCAGCCATTTAAAAGGTGAGAGTGGATCTATATGAACTGACCTAGAAAATGTTCATGATATATTGCTAATGGACAATGCTGATTATAGAACTACAGTATAATCTATGTATCACTTATAATGAATTATATCCAAATATTATTTTAGTGACCTCTGGATGGTGGCATTATGGACAGTCTCATTCCCCTCTTTCTACTTTTGTGCACTTGGTATAATAAAAATAATTACATGTGTTAAATATCAAAGGGAAAACTTAATTCCACTAAAATTACTCTCATATAATAAATCATCCACTTCTTCCCATAGCATAATATCTTCCTTTTAGGAATATGCCAGGTACATGGCTAGTAGGCAGAGAGAAGGCTGCGTGGCAGGGCAGGTCCTGGGCTTGCAGGGTAGGAAAGGAATGCCTAACTTCACCAGAAGTCCTGCAAAATCACTCTGGGACTGCTGACACCATTTTAAATTAAACTAGAACCAAGGGATTCTTTAGGTCTCATTTTAAAGATGCAGAAACTTATGCTTATATAGTTAAAATATTGCTTGGGACACTCAACTCATTGAACTGGTTTATGAAAGAAGAATCAGTACTAGAGTGGTCAGCCAGTCCACTATACTTCACTCAACCCCTTTATTCTTTATTGCCCTTTCCTTCTTCTCCTCGTCCTTTTCCCTTTCTTCTCCTCTTTCTTTCATTTGAAATACCTTCATAGGTGGCCTTTCCCTGCCAAACACATCTGTATTCTTAAGACTATCCTTATGAAGGCATACTTAACATGATCTTTGTTCTTAACTATCTCGCAATCTATTAGAAGATGAACAAAATGAAAAAGACAGTTATAACAACATGTGGTAACCATTGAAATCTGTGGACACTCATTTGCAGGGCACTGTTTTCAGTCCACTGGCTGGGGTGGGTGAGTAGTGGCGATTGGTGCTCAGAGAGAAGGTTATGGAGGTCTTAGAAGAGGAAAAAACATCAAGTCCTGAACTTTGCCTCAAGCAGAGGTGATCCAAACAGCAAGACAAGGGGAATGTTGACTTCAGGAAGTATAGTTTATCAGATGGATGGTGTTGAGAGATGAGGCTACAGAGCCACGTGAGAAGAATCGTAGTCAGATGGGTGTTATGGAGTGACTACTCTAATTGCCCAGATTAATGGCCGGATAGGACTGATGACAGGGAGAGGAGTTAGGAGGCTGTGTCAGTAAGCTGGGGGTGGGTTGGGGTCTGGTAAAGGCTGGTGAAGGTGTGACAACACAGACTGCTATGACAAGACACCCTGACACTTGGATGCTTCCCTCCCTCTCCTCCTCCCTCTTTCCCTCATCTTTAATGATTTCTGGATGTTCTGAAGTGGAACTTGGCAGATGGCATTTTAAGAATAAATGACTCCACAGCCTCAGGTTCCAACCTGATTTATATATTTTTTTTCTACAAGGAAGGGATGAGAATGCAGCACCTTCTTAGGTAATTAATGATTCAACATGGTGTCTTTGCAAAATGAAATTGAAGCAGCTGGAAGCCTCATTTGCAGCCATAAGAATTCAAAGGATGTGGGAAGGCTGATTTGTGATTGTTGCTTTTCCTCAATAAAAATTAAACTGATTACAAAGAGCTGACAATGAGACAATGTCTTGCAGAAGTAATGATTCTGACATTTTCCTGAGTGTTTACCACAAATATTCAAATTTATCATTCTTGATGTTTTTAGAAAAATGGGAACAAAATATTATTTTGGTCCTGCAATATTTTCTTGAATGCAAATTAATATGCATACATAATTGTCAGAAAATTAAGACTTCTGAGCTTCCTATCATATTCATTTTTTAAAAATTAAGTGTTCTGATGGGAGATCATGGAATTAAGCCCAATGAGCTTTTATTTTATATATAAAAAGCATTTAAAGAGTGACAATATATCTTTTCTGTGTGGAAGATGTACCCATCATTAAAATCCTGGGGTTCTTTGGTGAATTCAACTTTTAATGAAGAATTATTGACAAAACAATACTAGATAACATTTATATAGCCCTTAAAAGCTTATGGATATCACTTACTTGAATATTTTAATAACTATATTGATAGTATGGTTGTTCTATTTCACAGATGAAATTAGAATTCCCCTCACTTTCTTTTTTTTTATTGTTTTATTGCTTAAAGTATTACAAAGAGTATTACATATGTGTCCTTTTTTCCCCCCCGCCCTTGACAATCCCCTGGCCTCCCCTACCCCCCAGTGTCTTATGTCCATTGGTTATGCTTATATGCATGCATACAAGTCCTTCGGTTGATCTCTTACCCCCCTCCCTCCTGCCCCCCAACCCTCCCTGGCCTTCCCGCTGCAGTTTGACAATCAGTTTGAGGCAGCTCTGTATCTATTATTGTTCATAAGTTTATAATGGTCTTTATCTTAGATATGTTCCTAACTGTTCTTAGCTTATTTCCTCGTCTGTGGGTGAAGCTGACTATTCTTGTGTCATGGGTTAGGGCAGTGGTTGGCAAACACATTAGTCAACAGAGCCAAATATCAACAGTATGATTAAAATTTCTTTTGAGAGACAAATTTTTTAAACTTAAACTATATAGGTAGGTACATTGTTATGAACTTAATTAGGGTACTCCTAAGCTGGTCTTTGCTAAAAATGTCCTCAATCTGATTGAGGTATGTTTGCTGAGGTCGACCCCTTCCAACTCTCCCATCCACACTCGTCTTGTATACTTGTTTCAGATAGATGAGTGTGGATGGGAGAGTTGGAAGGGGTTGACTTTAGCGAATGTACCTGAAAACAATGTACCTCCCCCGTGCTGCGTATACCACAGCCCACATCGCCCAACCAACCCACACCCCCCACTTCTTCTAATGCCACTTCTTCAAAATAGACTCGCCCAGGCTCAAAACGGACTTCTGCACATGGACCATGAAGTTTCAATCGCACTGTATCGCCCACATGTGGTATTTTTGGAAGAGCCACACTCAAGGGGCCAAAGAGCCATATGTGGCTCACGAGCCGCGGTTTGCTGACCACTGACTGGGTTAGGGTGAGGATCATGGGATACAAATAAAACTCAGCACAGCCATATGCTAGTAATGCTTGTTGATGTTATTACCACAACCACACTATTTACACTAGGCCTGCTTTTAATCCTGACTTTCTTATTTCTAGTGTAGTAATCTTGGAATCATCCTAAATCTCATCATTTCAATGTTATATGTGTCCTTCCTTTATAATGTACTCTACCTGATATTTTCTCCCTTTCATTCCCTCTATTTTTCAGTGTCCATGATATCCATATCCATATAATATTAGTATGAAAACATAAGATTCCCCTGCCATAGCTTATTGGAGGCTTGTTTAATTGTGTTACACTGGAAGTATTATGGCTCTTCCCAATGGGGAAGTGTATTTTATCTTATATTCAAGAAAAAAAAAGTGGCTATTTTTATATGGGGCACATGCCTATCAAAATGGCTAAAATTAAAAGAAAGCCTGACAGTACAAAGTGCTATTAAAGATGAAGAATAAATGACCTCTCATTTATTGCTGATGAGAACGCAAAATGGTACAACTCCCTTAGAAAACAGTTTGGCAGTGTTTTTATCAAGTTAAGAATGCATTTTTTTTAAAATATATTTTTATTGATGTCAGAGAGGAAGGGAGAGGGAAAGAGAGATAGAAACATCAATGATGAGAGAGAATCAGTGATTGGCTGCCTCCTGCATACCCCCCATTGGGGATCAAGCCCACAACCTGGGCATATGCCCTGACCAGGAATCGAACCGGCAACCTCCCGGTTCCTGGGTCGACGCTCAACCGCTGAGCTACAGCCGGCTGGGCAAGAATGCATTTTTTGTATGCCTTACCATTTCCACTCTGAGTATAATCACAGAGCAGTAAAAAGTTTCACACATAAACCTTGTTAAAAAATGTTCAGCCTCATTTATAAAAAGTAAAATAGCAGCTTTGTTTTTAATAGCTCAAATCTGGAAACAACCTAAATGTCCTTCATGTGGTGCATGGCTAAGCAAACTCTCATAAATCCATGAATTGGAATCTCTGAACAAACTAACAAATAAACAAGTAAAAAGAAAGCACCTTATTGATTTATGCAACCACTTGGATGGCTCTTAAATAGTCAATTTACTTTTAGAAAAAGCCAATCCTAATATGTTGTGTACTATATGATCCTGTTTATTTAACATTCTCAATGTGCCAAAATTATAGAAATGAAGAACATATGAGTGTTGTCAGGAGGGAAAAGGGGGGCATAACTTTATAGGCGGAGCATTAGGGATTTCTATGTGGTGTTGGAACAATCCCATATCTTAATTGTGCTGGTGGTTATACAAGTTGTGAAATGTCAGAACCACACACACACACACACACACACACACACACACACACACACACAAATGAGTGCATGTGAAAACTAGCAAATTTTGAATATGGTCTGTAGTTCAGTTATTAATATGGTGTTGATTGTTACCATGATTATGGAAGATGTTATCATTGGAGGAAACTTCATGAAGAGGACATAGGACTTTCTGCACTATTTTGCAACTTCCCTGTTTCAGAATTAAAAAAAAAAAAAAAGGTTTGTAAAATGTGAGAGAGGTACTTATAATGTTTCAATGCCATAACAAAGAGTGAAAAGACAAGTTATGCAGAGGGAATTCAGACACAGAACTCAGCCTGGCACAGAAGAAGGCTGTGGTATTGTCTTCATTTTCATTAACAGGTAGAACAAGGACCACGGTATTGAAAGGAAGCAACACTTTTTTTTGGAAATGAAGTGATAGATAATAAGTTTTTAAAGTCTGTTTTTTGAACAAACACTTAAGTGTAGCCTAAGAGATTTCTAAAGCAAGAAGTAGTTGTTTACACACAACTTGTGTAATAGAAACCGGACTGGAAAAAGCTGGAAAGGTGGTGAGCCTACACTCCACTGCAAAAGATTGGGAGCTGATTTACAAGACTTATCTAGAAACTATTTTTGAGTTCTTGAAACATTAGAGAGGACAAAAGCAGCACACTCATACTCTGGTACAAAGCAAGTTGGTTCAAGAGGCTAAATAAATCCTAGCCTCTACTTTGGTGATAGAAGTCATAGACAGATCATTTCTAAAACCATTTTACAAAGGAGAAATCAGAGGCTACCATGACTTACTATATCCTCTAGAATTTGTAGTGTGTAGCTTTGTACTATAACCCACATGAAAACAAGGTGAGTGAACCTCAGTGGATATTTTTGCAATAATGAATTAGTGAATTCGTTCATTTATTAAACCTGTTTTAGTTGCTTCTTTATTATGTGCCATGAACTACATCAGTGGCTAGGGATACGACAATGAACAAGATAGCAAAAACTCATGAAGCCATTATAGTGGGGAAAATATTGTGTGTGTTACCTCCCATTGAGTAGGCTCAGACTCTCGATGACCTTATGAATGAGTGAGGTCTACAATGTCCTATCTTCCACACCCTGCTCAGCTCCTACACCCTCATGCCTATGTCTTCTTTTACAGAGTCAATCCATTTTATGTTTGGATTTACATTATATTTCCTGCTGTCTTCTATTTTTCCCAGCATTATTCTCTTTGTCACTTCTGCCTCCAACAATGTCTCAGGCTACATTTGTTCTAGGACCCACTTGTTCATCTTTCTGTTTATCCAGGGTATCTAGAGAGCTCCCCTCCAACACCATATTTTTCAGCCTTCCTCACTGTCCAACTTACACATCCATCCTCTCTAATAATAGACAAACATGATAATTAACCATACCTCCGCTACACTTCCCATTGGCTAATTAGCAGGATATGCAAATTAACTGCTTACCAAGATGGCGGCCAGCAGCCAGGCAGCTGAAGCAAACATGAGGTTTGCTTGCTCCAGTGATGGAGGAAGCCAAGGTTCCCCGCCTGCCGTGGCCAGGCTCTGAGCTGCACTCTAAGCAACAATGTTGCAATTATAGAAGCTAAACAAACCCCAGATACCTGCTTTCAGCCACAGGCCTTGGAACTGGAGTCGCAACAAAGTTTCAATTACAGAAGGTAAATAAATCCCAGAATAAAAAAAAGAAAAAAAGGAGAGACTGGGAGCTTCAGTTGCAGGCTTCGCCTGCCTGAAAACAGCCCTCAACCTCTCATCCAGACTGGCAAGGCACCCCAGTGGGGACCCCCACCATGAAGGGGGTGCAGGAAGCCTGAAAACAGCCATCAGCCCCTCATCCAGGCTGGCCAGGCACCCCAGTGGGGGCCCCCACCCTGAAGGGGGTGCAGGCAGCCTAAAAACAGCCATCAGCCCCTCATTCAGGCTGGCCAGGCACCCCAATGGGGACCCCCACCCTGAAGGGGGTGCGGGCAGCCTGAAAACAGCCATCAGCCCCTCATCCAGGCTGGCCAGGCACCCCAGTGGGGACCCCCACCCTGAAGGGGGTATGGGCAGCCTGAAAACAGCCCTCAGTCCCTCATCCAGGCTGGCCAGGCACCCAAGCGGGATCCCCACCCTGATCCGGGACACCATTCAGGGCAAACCAGCCGGCCCCTACCCATGCACCAGGCCTCTATCCTATATAGTAAAAGGGTAATATGCAAACTGACCCTAACAGCAGAAAGACTGGGAATGACTGGTCACTATAACACACACTGCCCACTAGGGAGTAGATGCTCAATGCAGGAGCTACCCTCTGGTGGTCAGTGAGCCCCACATGGAGGAGCTCTGCTCAGCCACAAGTCAGGCTGATGGCTGCCAGTACGCGGCGGTGGTGGTGGGAGCCTCTCCTGCCTCCTCAGCAGCGCTAAGGATGTTCGACTGCAGCTTAGGTCTGCTCCCCACTGGTAAGTGGACATCCCCCGATGGCTGCTGGGCTGCCAGAGGGATGTTTGATTGCCAGCTTAGGCCCAATCCCCTGGGGAGCAGGCCTCAGCCAACAGATGGTCATCCCCCGAGGGGTCCCAGACTGTGAGAGGGCACAGGCCAGGCTGAGGTACCTCCCTCCCCCCCCCCCCGCAAGTGCACAAATTTTTGTGCACCGGGCCTCTAGTATATAATAACTGGGAATATGAGGGTGAGTATCATCTTGGCCTTGGTCTCTAATGACACATCTTTGCACTTGATAACCTTTCCTAATTCTTCCACTGCTGCCCTTCTGAGTCTCAGCCTTCTCTTGATTTCTTGGTTGCTGTCTCCATTAAGAATTTCTCTGTCTTTATTGTCTATGTTTATATCGTGTATTCCTTCTGGGGTTATGATTCTTGTCTTCTTGCTGTTCAAATGCACTCCTGCTTTACCACTTTTTTCATTTAAAAGCCATTTCAAATCGTTGCTACTTTTTGCCAGTAAGATGGTGTCATCTGCATATCTTAAGTTATTGATATCTCTTCCACCAAGTTTCACTCCTTCTTTCTCTGAGTTTAGCCCAGTTGTTTGTGTGTTGTTGTTTTTTAATGTGATGTTTTAGTAAAGATTAAGCCAATAGGGAGATAAAATGCATCATTGTCTGTTAACTTTGCCTGAAGAAAATCATTCTGTCTCTCAATATTCTGTATTCACAGTGGCTTCCTGTCCACATTGCAGGTTAAACATCAGACAATCAAGTGTTGGGGTGCAAGCACTTCCTTCAGAGCAACCCAGAGCTTTCATGATCCTCAGAGTCAAAGGCTTTATGAGTCTACAAAACAGACTAACCAGAAATTCTTCAGAGCACTGCAGTAGCCAACAAATGTTCACAATTAGTTATCCAATTAGTTCACAATTAGTCTCCTCCTTTACTGAATCCAGCTTGAACATCTAGAGTTTCCTGCTCTGTATAAGGTAGAAGCTTTTATTGGATCACTTTGCTTGTATGGGAAGTTAGAGCAATGGTCCTATAGTCATTGCATTCCTTGGCATCTCCTTTCTTGAAAATGGATGTATATTGAACGTTCCCAGTCTGTAGACCATTGTTTTGCTTTCCATAGTTGATGACACATATATTTTTTAAATTATTTTCTTTTTTATTCAATACTATTTTGTATTAGTTCTAGGTGTACATTATAGTGGCCAGACAATCATATACTTTACACAGCGATCTCCCCTGATATTTCAGGTACCCACCTGGCTCCATACAGAATTATTACAACTTATTCATCATACTCCCCATGCTGTACTCCACATCCCTATGACTATTTTATAACTACCAATTAGTATTTCTTAATTTCTTCCCCATTTTTTACCTATGCCCCACTCTCCTTCCCCTCTGGTAATCATTAGTTTGTTCTCTATATCTATGAGTCTGTTACTATTTTGCTTATTTTGTTTTTAATATTCCACATATAAGTGAAATAACATGTGATTTGTTTTTCTATGGCTTATTTCACTTAGCGTAATATTCTCTGCATTCATCCATGTTGTTAAAAAAATGTTAAGATTTCATCCTTTTTTAATTGACTAATAATATTCCATTGTCTATATGTACCACAGCTTTTTTATTTGCTCATCTATTACTGGAAGTTAATTTTGATCCTCAGTCTCTGTGGCTCGAAATAATTCTATCAGTATCCCACCTACCTCCCCCTGATGGTTTATTTATTTCTAATACTTTCAGGACAGCTTTTACTTCACTTTTTAGATTTATAGGTTCTTCCTCACAGCAGTCTTCTTCACAGGTATCTGTCATTCTTTTGTCTCTTCTGTGTAGATTTTTAGTTTACTGTTTACACCTTCACTTTATCAATACCAGGTTACTGTTTACACCTCCCCTTTATTTTCTTCCATTTACTTTGGTTCATGCTACTTATAGTCCATCCTCCGATTATATGTGTTGTGCAGCATTTTACTTTATTTTTGCCTTTGTGCACATCAGCCTCTAGACATCCATAGGGTTTGGTCTAATTGTGTTATTAGCAGCAGTGCTATTTGCATTTGTTTTCTGCTCTCCCCAAGTAACTGTTTGGATCCTTTCTGACCTGGGAGTTTCATCTTCTTTAAACACTTTCTCATATTTCATTTTGGACTGCCTAAGTGTTCACAGGCACTTATCTGCATACATCCAAACACACCCTCTACCTTTGTGACTCCTCAGTGCCATCTGAGGTAGTGCATCTTCATTCACGTAAACTCAGTCTCTTGCTGTGTTGATATTCTTCCTCATGTTCTGTAATAAGTGATAGTTTTAGGTAAAGCAACTGACATTTAAAATAATCATTATCTTCAGCAAAGTGGCACTAATTTTAACGCTTTCAATTGCTGCTCCTTTTCAAGGCACAGAGCAGCCCGGTTTCCTTTCCATTGTAGAGACTGTTGATGTGATGACATCCAAACCATCAGCTACCTCCCACAAAGATATTGACAGCTGGGGTGCTTTCAGTATTCTCTGCAGTTATTGTCCCCTCTCCATGCTCTTCTCCTGCAGATTAGATTGAAATGGTAGCATTTCACTGCAGTTGAGATGGTGGGTTCTGCAGATTGACAGATATAATTATCATATTCACTTCCAGGCATGTGGTATCTAAGTAATAGTCTCCATATTTATCCAGCATTAATCAGGAAAGAGTTCAATCAGTTAGAGAGGGATTTTTCAAACAAAACCTTGCCAGCAAACTCATCCAGTAACAATGTTCTCACTTCTGATATGAAGTTAGAGTCTTTCCCCAGCTCTAACTGCGATCAACAGTCATCGCCCAAGGACACCAGTCCTGCATGAACATTGGCTCAGTAAAGAGGGACTGCAAACAGGCCCAGCTCCATTCATTCCAAGGAGATAAAGCAATGCAAGAATTTCCATTTTAAAGAGAGTAAACAGAGAATGATGAATGCAAGAAAATAAAATACAGTTTGTCACAGTTAGGGAGTTTAGTCAGTAAAAGCAGTAAAAAGGTATACCAGTACAGTATTTTGTAGTTGTTTTGTCTGTTTGCTTATTTATGACAAAGGAATGAAGATCATGGTTGTTTAGTACTCTGCTAAACTTTAAAGATACCGTAACCTGCCTTCTTTCTTCCCTCTCATGATGGGAAAACATCAAGCTTTTCCCGCTAGCCTAGTCAGTCAATTGGCTAGTTAGGGGGAGCTCAAAATTTGCACAGAGGGAGAAGCCACAACATGAAGGAGATGTATTGGCAGTACATTTGTCACCATTGTTTAGACTTACATTGTCCTTGAGTTGGAGAGGTGAAGGGGACCTTCAATCATATGTGGTACAACTCCCATTCTCCAACATCTCTGAGAAGGGCAGTCAATCCCTCCTTGGATGTTTTCCATGAAGGTTAGCCATACACACATCAGGAAGAGTCAAAGACTGAAAAGCTAAGTGACAAGGCTGGGCCAAGGGGGGAGCTCACCTGGGTGCTGCTCTCAATAACGGTAATGGTTATGGTGGCAATAAGAACAGTAATAATGATTCAGAATGATGGGAAGGAATCTAATGTTGGATCATGGCATATTACAGACCAGGCAACTTCCAAGGGTTTTATATACATTATCTTACTGAAACCTTTGCACAATTCTAAGAGTCAAGGGACCTTTCTTTCGTTTAAAAATGTGGCTTAAAATATTAATAAACTCCTTCTGGGTCAGGCAGTCATCAAGTAATAGAGCTGCAATGATCTGATTGCAGCTTTTTTCTTAGCCACAATGCCTTGCTGACTTGCATGTGCTCCTTCATATGTTTGGATCAGAAGTTCAAAGAGAACATGCAGGAGAGAGGGAGTGAGAAAAAGGGGAGTTGCATCCTGGCGATTCTTTAGGAAAAAGTCCATAATAAACAGTGAAAGATAGTGTGTGTTCAGGCAGGAATGAAAGCTCAGCTCAGATGTTCAAAGTGAATAAACACAACCAGTTCATTTTGATTATCCCATTGTGGTGTCTTCCCGGGAGGGTCATCATATGGCCCACTGCCTCCCTTCTCTGTTTATTTTATTGTGCTTGTAAGCTCACAAAGCAGAAACCAGTGTCTTCTCTGTGGCAATCCCATAAAAGTTAAATAACACTTCTATTAACAGACACATTCTTGTTTTGGTTGGAGACTTACACACTGTTATCCTACCTCTACAGTGATCATTGATCAGCTTTAAAAAATTCCATTTTCCCAACAGGTATATTAAGTCTCTTTCAATTACTTGGGTTTTTTTCCCTAAATGAGGAAAGTGGGCAATCTGCATTACACCACAGTTTAAGCCATACCTGGGAAGGAAAAGTGAATGTGGACGCTTCTTAAAACAATAGTTCATCATGTGCCACCCACTAAACTAAGTATTCACTGGCATCAATGCATTGGATGCCCACAGCAATCTGTTGAAATAGGTGTCATGATCACCCATGGTTTATGGAGGAGGACACTGCAGTGCAAGAGGTTATACACTTGAACAAGGTCATGGTTCCAGTCATGGTGGATCCAGCATACCCGTGATCTTTCCTGTCAGATACAACCTATAGGGAGAATGACATTTGTGTATAAAGGTGGACACAGAGCCCTTTCTCAAGAGGAAAACACTAAGCTGAGACCTTAAGGGTGATGAGGGGCTGAAAAAAGAGCTTCTTGAGAAGAAAGAACAAGTATAAAGGCTCCAAATGAAAAGAATTAACACTTTCAAGGAAGAGCAAAAATGTTATGATGACCTGAGCAGGATGTCTGAACAAGTGGTGGAGCTGAGATTTCAGTCCCTGCAGTGTGGTTTCAAACCCCCACATAAACCACTCTCTCAATACTATATGGACTCTCTAATCCTGTTGAGTGCTACTGACACTCCTGAGTAAGGCAGAAGCACAGAATTTCCCACTGATTTTGCATTCTGGAGACTTTAACAAGAGTAATACCATGGCATGGTGGTTGGCAGAAACCAGATGGGAAAGCTGGGAAGAGTAAATAGGAGACTGAGAACAGATAGCAAGTGTCAACAAATACTTCAGAAGGTTTTTTTTTTTTTCCTTTGCTGAAAATTCTAGGGGAGAATATGAAGTTAAGGGAGAGCTTGTAAAAGGAGAAAAAAATGAACAAACATGTGAATGCTGATAAGATTGATACAGGAAAGAGAGGAAGAGCTATAATAACACAAGAAAGAAATTGATTATGTCTAGAAACATTAGTGTATGATTTGATTCTTAGCCATTGGCTAAAAGGGATTTATGAACATCTAGGCATACAGTATGTTCCAACCTGTTTGTCTTGTTTCTATACTGTGTCTGTCCCTCACTTGAATGAAGCCAAACACAATCAATATATAATATGTTGCATGGCCAGCATGGCTCAGTGGATAGACAGTCAGCCTGCAGACTGAAGGGTCCCAGGTTTGATTCCAGTCAAGAGCACATGCCTGGACCTTACCTGCAATCCCCACCCCATCCCCACCCCTCCCAAGGAACGGAAGAACTGGTTCAGTGGAGCAGCCGTGGTCACAGTGGAGGCCCACCGGCCTGCGCAAGGAGCAGAGCTGACCTGGTCTTTCCATGCAGCGTGGCCTCAGCCAGGATCCCATCCAGGATACCGTATTAAATTTTAGTCATCGACATAGAAGATGGCGACTGGCAGGAAGGTAGGGAGGGAGAGAGTGTGAGAGCACAAAGGAGCGATAGAGGAGTGTGTGGACGTGTGTGGTGTGTGTGTGTGTGTGTGTGTGTGTGTGTGTATGAGCTAGGGAGAGTTAGATTCTTCAGGTCTTCCAAGGGGCTGCCAAACTGGGCAGTCTGAGACAGCGGAGCCCTGCTCTTAGCACAGACACTCCTGGGCGGCCAGCACGGGCACAGAGACCACGCCATCTTGAGAAACAGAGCTGCTGGAGACTAGGATCCTAGCCTCAGCACCACCCAGTCTGGTCTCAGACGCAAACTAGGACCCTGCAGCCACTGGGGACAAAGACCTGCGACCACAGCTACAGACCCACAGACACCAAGAATCCAGACATCCCCGTGTCAGATTTCTGTGAGTAACAGAGCCCATTCCCCTCCCCGCAGGCTCCTGGGCAGTGCCATAGTAACTGATAGACCCGCCCCTCGCACAGCATGCACCTCTGCAGGAATTTGAGCCTGAGAGCTTGCAGACACTGGGAATCTGTTCCCCTCAGCACCTCTGCAGGAACTTGAGCCTAGGAGTGCTCAGACACTGGGAATTTGTTCCCGTCAAGGCAATCGGGCGACCAAACCCGAAGCCCATGCAGGGCTGTAGTGCCACCTGACTTTGATTCTGGGCAAGCACTCACTGAAGTCCCCCAAGCTGACTGGGATCCCTATCCCCCAGGCAGGAGGCAGCACTAAGCACCAGTGACTTGACTCTGTTCCTTATCACACACGCCTGGGATCCCTGATTCCCAGTGCATTCATACTAAGAGCCAGTGACTCCAATTCTTGGTGCATGCGCACACAGGGACCCTGAATCTCAGCACGAGGCTGAGATACTGGATTCTTGGGGAACTCTGATGCCTGGCACACGCTAGGGGGCTCTGATTTTCAACACATGCCAGGGGGGTCTCAGTTTCAGCATGGTGCAGGCGGGGTCCCTGATTCTAGGTGCATACATGAAGCCACACTGAGCACTGGTAACGCTGCCTCTGGGCGAGTCTGGTTCCCACCAACGCACGACAGTCACACATCTTAGTGTCAGAGCTCTTCAGTGACACTAGGGTGGTGCGAAGCTCCCACTGCACACGGCCCAGGCCCACACAACTCGACATTTGAACCTTCTGGTGATAGTCAAAATGGGGAGATGACACAATCCCCAGAGGAAAGAAAATGAGGAGTCACCAAGAAAGAAAATTAGTGACACTGAACCATGCAACATGATGGAAAAAGAATTCAGAGTAATGGTTGTACAATTCATTCACTGGATGGATGAGAAAATCAACAACCTATGCAAGAATCAGAAAGAAATGAAAAGTGATATAGCTACAATCAAAAACACCATGGAAGGTTTCAACAGTAGACTAGAAGAAGCAGAGGACCGAATTAGTGAGTTAGAAGATAAGGTAGAGAAACAAGCTCAATCTGAACAGCAACTGGAGAAAATAATTAAAAAGCAGGAGGAGAGCCTAAGGGAGCTTTGGGACAACATGAAACGAAGTAACATACACATAATAGGGCTGCCAGAAGGACAAGAAGAGCAGCAAGGGTTAGAAAATCTATTTGAAGATATAATGACAGAAAACTTCCCAGATATGGGGAAGAAAAAAGTTACACAAGTACAGAGAGTCCCAAGCAAGATGCATCCCAAAAAGACCCACACTAAGACACGTCATAATTACAATGGCAAATTTTCATGACAAAGAGAGAATCTTAAAGGCTGCAAGAGAGAGAAAGAGAGTGACGTACAAAGGATCCCCCATCAGATTATCAAATGATTTCTCAACTGAAACACATCAAGCTAGAAGGGAATGGAAGGAGGTATACAAAGTGTTGCAAAGCAAAGGTCTGAGTCCAAGAATACTCTATCCAGCAAGACTATCAATCAAAATTGAAGGGGAAATCAGGAAATTCACAGACAAAAAAAGGCTAAAGGAGTTTACCACTACCAAGCCAGCAATGCAAGAAATCTAAAGGGAATGCTGTAAAAAGAAGAAATAAAAAGGTAAGAAAGAACACAGGCACAAAAATAGAAATGACTACAAACAAGTACCTTTCAATAATAACTTTAAACGTAAATGGACTAAATGCTCCAATCAAAAGACATCGAGTGGCTGAATGTATAAAAAGACATGACCCATATATATGCTGTCTACAAGAGACCCACCTCAAAACAAGGGACTCACACAGACTGAAATTGAAGGGATGGAAAAATATCTTTCAGGCAAATGGAAATGAAAAAAAAAGCTGGGGTAGCAATACTTATATCTGGCAAAATAGACCTCAAAGTGAAGGCCATAACAAGAGATAAGGAAGGCCAGACTAGAATGGGCACTGGAGAAGTTTCTGATGGAAATGGTTTAACTACAATTTGGGTAGTGTGAAATGAGTATAAAAATAGTCAAAACTCATCAAATAGTACAATCATTCAGGCAAATTAATTTTTAATAAGCACAGATAAGAAGCCGAGTTTGCTTGTTAAATGTGGAGTAAGTAACCTCTTCTTCAACAGCTGACGAGGTATAAGAAATTGATATGACAAACACAGAGTTCTTAAATAAAGCTCTTTGCACTACTATAAAAAAATAAGAATATTTTAAGGACCTCAATATTTTTGTTTCTGTAAACTTGCTCTCCTCCAGTTTTTCCATAGCTAACATTTATTGAGCTCTGACTGGGCATCAGCCATTATTTGAAGCACTTTCCATATATTAACTTACAGAATCCTCACAAAAACCCTATGAGGTAGGTAGATATTTCCATCACCTTCAGCTTACAGATAACACAGTTCAGGTAACACATGAAGCAGTCTGCTTTTAACCATAATGCTATATCTTGTCCCATAAACAGTAGAGTCATCCTTGTGTTTTTTCTTCACACCCAAATTCAGTCCATCAGAATGTCCTAATAGATCTACATCTAAGCATATCCCACCCTATTCTGAGCTGCCATCATATCTCCTCTGTACCACCATCTTTCTGCTTCTGACATTTGCTCTCATCCCCCAGGGTCCACAAGTCTGTCACATCAGCTCATTTCTCTCCCCTGTTTAGAACCCTCTGCTTACTTCCAGGACACTTAGAATAAAGATCTTACAATAGCTTTTGGGGGACATTTGACAGTGTCTGAAGATATTTTTGGTTGTCGGAAGTTTTTATTTATTCATTTTTATTGTTGACACTATTACAGATGTTCCACAATTTCCTCCCCTTTGCCCATTTCCACCCACCCCCACAACCCCCATTTTGGCCTTTGCCACTCTATTGTCTGTGTCCATTGGTTATCTATGTATGCTCTTTGGTTACTGTCCTCACCTTCTTTTTACCACTAACCTTTCACAGAATCCCACAGTTAGTGATGGTTGGTGGCTGAATGAATGAAACCCCTTTAATTGTCATAATAAATATATGAGGAAGGTGCTTGCAGATGGCCATCTTTTCTCTGTTTTTCACATGGCATAGAATGTGAAAGAGCAAGCTCTCTGGTGTCTCTTCTTATAAGGCCACTAATCCTATTGGATCAGGGCCCAACCCTGATGATCTCATTCAACCTTCTTTACTTTGGTAAAGGCCCTATATCCAGAAACAGTCACACTGAGAGGGCTTCAGCACATGGATTTTGGGGGACACAAATATTCTGTCCATAGCAATTCCATTTCATACCTAGAAGATTAGATTGGGACAGGAAGTCAGCTATGCTTTGTCTGAAATGCTGACTCCCTCTGGTTCGTAGTGGCTGCCTGGAGTCTGGAGAGAGACAGATTCTAGAGCCACAGATCTGTTATCTATGTGTGTGTGAGCATGGAGTAGGAACCAGAGGCATGTGTGCACCTGTTTGCCATCACTGTGCTTACACTGAACAATTTTATCCTAATCTTCAATACTCACAACCTGGAAGGCAACTTTTTATTTTCCATCTTACAATGACCAACTTAAATATAGGGAATTTAAGTATTTTACCAGAGAGTAGTTAAAGGCAGACCTTCTATTTGAACTGGATTCAGTGGCTGTTTATGGGTACAATTGACTTAAATTCCTCTCACAATGAGGATTTTGTCATTTCCTCATTTCCAAATACATTTGGAAACTATGTATTTGTTAAAATCACAGTGTTAAAGGAAGTAGAAGTACAAATGAGGCTTAGAGATCATCAGAATTGACTATTTTGTTTTTTTCTCAAAGCATTAGTGAAAACATTTTATCAGTGAGATATTATTAGAACTCCAAATATATAAAATAAATAAAAAACAGAGTTGAAGAGGACGAAGACTTCACCACTGCCACAGCCTTAGAAATACCAACCCAGAATCCCCAGAATCCCATGGGTTAGAAACCACTGATCCAGCTCACTCTCCTTATTCAGTTGAGAAAGGCACATGTGTCCTAACCAGTTTGGCTCAGTGGATAGTGTGTCAGCCTGCGGACTGAAAGGTTCCAGGTTTGATTCCAGTCAAGGGCATGACCTTGGTTGCAGGCCCATCCCCAGGAGGAGGTGTGCAGGAAGCAGCTGATCAATGTTTATCTCTTGTCAGTGTTTCTAACTCTCTCTTCCTCTCTCTTCCTCTCTGTAAAATATCAATAAAATATATTTAAAAAAAAAAAAGAGAAAGGCACGCATTGCTTGCTGAAGGTCACACAACTAATTAATGGCAGACCCAGGAGTGTAGCTCTTGCCTCTTGCTTCCTAATCCAATGCTACTTCTAATATACAGATGTTGGGATATTTTTTTAAAAAGCATCTGTGACTTTGAAATACCACGCTTTTCTGGAATCATAACTGAATTATGTAGGATGCGTGAGGTTCCCTGAGAATCCCAAAGAAAGCAGAGGAAAGTTGAAAAAGCACTGTGGGATTGACTTCAAACAATTGAAATTCTTCTCAGTTAAATGCCGAGATAAAATGGCCAAGACAAGCAGAGTTCTGCAAAGAGGAGGAATAAAGTCAAGTCAGGAAGCTTTACAGATGTCGATATTCTGCAAAGAAGACTTAGTTCCAGAAGGAAGGAGAAGCTATGGTTACTGAGCACATGCCAGAGTTCGGTTCCAGTATAAATGCCCAGTCTGATTCTGGTTCACCATAGTGTGTGTTTAATGAGTATTTCAGAGGTTTCTACAGAGTTGAAGGACTTTAGAGGTCAATGAGACCATCCCCTGCTTCATACAGAGATAATCCTCATAACAACTGACATTCAGTGAGCACCCCCAATTTCACACCTTGTTGGACAGCTCTGAATACTAGCAAGACTATATTCATTAAAACACTTTCTATGAGTTAAATTTCCCTCATTTAATTTTTCCAACAAGCCATTAAGAATAGAATAGTTATTTTAGATGAGATAAATGAAGCTCAGAAATTTAGACAATTGATCCCTTTATACACAGCTAATTTTATCACAACTGGAATTTGAATTCAGGTCTGTCTAAAGCAGTGGTTCTCAACCTTCTGGCCCTTTAAATACAGTTCCTCGTGTTGTGACCCAACCATAAAATTATTTTCGTTGCTACTTCATAACTGTAATGTTGCTACTGTTATGAATCATAATGTAAATATCTGATATGCAGGATGGTCTTAGGCTGCCCCTGTGAAAGGTTTGTTCGACGACCAAAGGGGTCACGACCCACAGGTTGAGAACCGCTGGTAAAGTCTTTCTACTGTGTGACAGAAACCACTAGTTAGTACAAATATCTGTTTTCTTCTTGGGCAAACAGCTGGACTACATTTTTTAAAAATATGTTTTAATTACCCTAGCTGGTTTGGTTCAATGGATAGAACATCAGCCTGTGGATCAAAGGGTCCTACGTTTGATTCCAGTCAAGGGCATGTACCTTAATTGCAGGCTCTTCCCCAGCCCAGGCCCTGGTCGGGGGTCGTGCAGGAGGCAACCTATCGGCATGTTTCTCTCACATAGATGTTTCTCTGTCTTTCCCTCTCTCTTCCACTCTCCCTAAAAATATATGGAAAAATATCCTCAGGTGAGGATGAACAAAAAAAAAATGTTTTTATTGATTTCAAAAAGGAAGGGAGAGGGAGAGAAAGATACAAACATAAATGATGAGAATCATCAATCAGCTGCCTCCTGCATGCCCCTTACAGGGGATCAAGCCCACAACCCTGAACATGTGCCCTGACCTGGAATGCAACTGTTACCGCCTGGCTCATGGATCCATGCTCAACCACTGAGCTACAGCATCCTGGCTGGACTACATATTTTAGACTCTCCTATTTATCTCAGGTTAGCCTAGGACAGTGGTCGGCAAACTGCGGTCCCTTGAGTGTGGCTCTTTCACAAAATACCACGTGGGGGCGTGCCCGCACAGGGCGATTGAAACTTCGTGGCCACACTCAAGGGGCCAAAGAGCCGCATGTGGCTCGCAAGCCGAAGTTTGCAGACCACTGGCCTAGGAGACTGACTTATGGCCAATGCGAGCAGAAGTGACTAGAGCCATGTCCAGTGTTGGTCCTTTGAAGCACCTCCTTCTACTGATAAAAAACAAACAAACAAAAAAAGGCTCAGAACATCTTTAAGAGGATGGAGCCAGAATATATAAGGAGCTTGTGTCCTTGAATTCATTCATGGAGCTAAGCCTCTCCCCCAGTCCACAGCTCATTCTGCTTCTTGCTGAGCTCTGCTCCAGTTTATTAACCAGTCGTTCTTCCCAAGTTGTGACAGCAGAGAAAGGGTCCAGGAGGTATTTGATGAAAGCTCCAATAGCTCCTCCAATAAACCACTAGGAGAAGGTAGCCATAACCATAGCTTTGAAGCTCTCCTAGCCCTCCCTGTGGCATTGCCCTCCAGGATAGAACTGTACCAGATCACCTGCCATATCCTTATGAAATGAAGTGTGCATCTAAATTACTCTCAGACTCTTATGTAATTGGCCAAAAATGTGAAGGGGGGGATATGCTGAGCTACCAGTTGCCACCCCACTCAATACTGAAACAGTCATTTTCCCAAGTTGAAGGAAGTGTTGACAGCTCATAGCTTGTATTTGCATCTTCCTCAAGAAACGGCTCTTGGGTGAATACATCCACTTCACATAAGATCATAACCTCTTTCTAGGCATGTTGTTTATTAATGACTGGTCTGATGCTGGGATATAAAGGCCCTGCCCCCTTAGTAGAATTCAGGACACTTGGGTAGGGCTAGCCCAGCTCCAGAGTCACTTTCTTCCCCACCCCATGGAATTGGCAGAAGCATTTGTTGTCATTGTATTACATCCTAATGTCTCTCTTTCCTCAATCCTGGTGCAAATACCAGAAGAATCCAAACATTTATAATTTAAAAATATGATCTTTTTTAAAATTTTGTTTTATTGCTTAAAGTATTACAAAGAGTATTACATATGTCTTCTTCCCCACCCCCCTTGACATTCTCCCGGCCTCCCCTACCCCCCAGTGTCTTATGTCCATTGGTTATGCTTATATGCATGCATACAAGTCCTTTGGTTGATCTCTCACCCCCCCTTCCTGCCCCCCAACCCTCCCTAACCTTCCCGCTGTAGTTTGACAGTCTGTTTGATGCTGCTCTGCCTCTGTATCTATTTTTGTTCATCAGTTTATAATGGTCTTCATTATCCATAAATGAGTGAGATCATGTGGTATTTTTCTTTCATTGACTGGCTTATTTCACTTAGCATAATGCTCTCCAGTTCCATCCATGCTGTTGCAAATGGTAAGAATTCCTTCTTTTTTACAGCAGCATAGCATTCCATTGTGTAGATGTACCACAATTGATCTTAAATGGTCATATATTTTTAGAAGCATGTCTTTAGGATACCTGAGATTGAATTGACTCTATGAAAGGAGGAAGATGGTGGTATCTCAAAGTGATGTGACCCCCCAGGGTTTACCAGAACTGCTTTAATTTCCCATCTGATATTCAGCCCACTCATTGCTGCCTGTTAATGATGTGTTTAGGTTTTATAGGAAACCATCATTCTATCTCAGATATAGTGTGACCTGTGACCTTCTCCTTTCATTCTTTATCATCAGAAATACCTATTTCCCCTCTGAGAACTTTTCTGCCTCTGGTATAGACTTTTGACCATTCTTTACATCATATTGCTATTTATATCATATCATCACAATCTATTGATATAAATTGCGATCATCTATTTACATGTACTTTTCTACCAAACCAGAAATTCTTCAAGGACAAATGAGGGTACTGGCTTACTTATTTATGAATGCTCTAGTCCCTAACATCAGGTGCTCCTCAAAAATATTTTTTTTTAAATAAAGAGTTAAAAAATATTTTTTCAATGTTGACATGAATTCACACTATATCTCTTGACACATAAAGGCCAATTCCAATGGCTTTTTTATTAACCACTGTTTACTTGTTACCTTGTTAAAAATAATCACATAAAATGGAAAACTTTATAAAGCCCAACCTAGTAATAAAGTCAGGCAGATAACATGAATATAAAAGTACACTCTGTCCAACTTAACAAAAAGGGGTGCCTCCCAGAAGAATAGAATTTGGCCTGTAGGAGGAGTTCAAAGAAGAAATTTTTCCTCTAATTTTGTGCTGAATAGGTATATTTTTCTCCAGTACCCCCATCCAAGTAAAGTTGTCATTGTCTTACCCAGGGCCTGGTGTCCTAGCCTCCTAACTGGTCCATTCACATCCAATTGTGCCTTTCTCCAGCCTGCCTTTTTCTCAGTAGCCGGAACATAATTTGCAAAATACCTGTCTGTTCTTTTCAGAGATCCCTCTTCTCTTCTTTAGCATTGTGTACTTTCTTGTTTGGCCTAGGCCAACCTTCCAGAATTCATCTCTTCCTATAGCTTCTCAGTCTCAAGACCCAGTCACATAATTGTTCTAGTCTTTCCACAGGATTTCTTGCTGATTTCTCTACCAGGAACATTCTTCTCTCAGCTATACTGCCTTCATTGGTCTTATTTAACAGATCTCAGTATTCACGGAGAAACCTACCTGCTATCTCTGGAATGGTTTGAACCCCAGTACAGCGGTATTGTCATCTCATGCTCTAAGTTTATAGAATCCATGATGGAAAATATGTGGTTTACCTCCTCATGCAAACACCTGGCCTACCACATAGCAGGTTCACAGTAAATATGTGTTTAAGGAAAGAAAGAAAAAGAGAAAGTAATGGAAAAACAAGGGAAAGAAAAAAATAAAGGCAGACAATAAAGAGGGAAGGAAAGAAGAAGGAGAGGAAGAAGGAAAAAAAACTTCCAAAGATATCAAAGCGAATAAATTGAGGGGTATCTCATAGCTTTCTACTTTAGTCATAACAAACAACAGACTTTCCATTACTCCAGTGATTTTCAACTGGTGTGCCACAAGAATTATTAAAGCATGCAATACCTGATTTTTAGGCAGGCGTACTGGCCTTTTTCCCCTTATATTACAAAAATAAATAATAAAATAATATAAAATGACAATAGCCACAATAGCCATCCTGTGCGAATGAATTAATACTACTTATTTTTTGTCCAACTGGTAAAAAAATTATATTTTTGGTGTGCTGAAGAATTTTATCAATTAGTTTAAGTGTGCCATGAGATAAAAAGAAAGGTTGAAACCTCTGTATTACACCATACCATCTCTCTGAGAGATTAAATCTTATTTGGAAGTATAATACTTATGTACCGAGTCAATTCAACTGAGATACGTTCAATGGAGCTGCATCTGGGGGTCTCACAGAGTCACCCTTGAGGCTTCAGTCTTCCTAGAATCTGTGGCCTCTCCTTGACCCATGGTCTGATTCCCACCCTTGAGCAGTTGGCTACATAATGAAACTGTTAATAATATGGATTGTCCTTTAAACAAGTTAGGAAAAGAACCAAAAGGCCCATATGATGGGTGTGTGAAATTAAAACAAAACCTTAATGAAAAGATACTTTAAATCCAAGTAAAATAGAACAGAATCTGCTATAGCATAAAAAAAGACATATTAGTTCATCATTAGGGCAGACACATACGGCAATATAGAATCTGGTGTTTCAAAAAAAAACTTCAAAGGTCAAAGTTACACAAATAGGCAGCTGTATCAAGAATGGAAAATCTCGTGACTTGGTGCTCATGTTATTCATTATTGAACTCCCAGTTACCCTAGTGAAACATTATATAATTTCTGCTCTGGGCATGGATATGGCAATGCTTTAAAATAAATAAGACAGTCAATTAGACTTAATCTGTTAAAAAATTACTCTGCCAAGACAAGCTGTAGAAAGTGGAAACAAAAATAAAATAGCATTGAGGAACAAAGGATACATTTCTGGCTCTAGCAGTCATCACTAATATAACAATTCATAAGGACCAATTGCAAATATGTCCATCCATCCAACTTTCCACCCATCAAGCCTGAGTTCTTCTGTTCCTGGAGATTAGTTATACAAGTGAGGGCACTTGCTACTGGATAGGGGCTTGGCCGCAAAATTCTGAACGAGGACCGTAAATGGTCCAAGATGTACTAAGCAAGATGCCAAATTAAACACTAATTCCAAAGGTGAGAATACAGCATCATGATGAAGTCCCCCCAGAAAAGTATCCAGTTGCTGGTGAGGGTCTTCCTACAATTATGAGTGTCTTGGTTTCTCTTTAAGGTCTGTCACATGTGTATTATGTGGGCTTGAGTGGATTCAACTACTTTAAAAATCAAGTGTGGTGTATCTATCTATTAATCCATTATTCTGCCATCCAGCCATGTTTTCAGATATCCAACCACTTATTTATCTCAGTGAGTTAGATTAAGAGTAATGGATGGAGGCACAGCAAAATGCCTATTGATCCAGCCCCCTGTTCACCTATATTCATGTAGCACATGCCACCAAAATTTAGGAAAAGATCAGCTGTTAGGTTTGTCATTATCACCCAGTAGCTAATACCATACTCAAAGAGGAAGAAAGAGTTTTCTTCATAATTAGACAGGCTAGTTGATTTCCTCACCTATAAAATGTAGCTAAAGCTAGAATTTACCTCATAGGGCTATTGTGAGGATTAAATGAATTAATAAATGTAAATAATACCCCACACAAGTATTATTTTTAAGAATATAATGTATTAGATAAATAACAATTTATATTTTAAAGGGTACCATCATAGATAGTATTGCATTTGATTCTCCTAAAATGCAAATGGAGTGCATTTCTTCTCATTTCAACAATTAGAAAATATATGACACCAATTTTCAGTTTTTCTAAAATAATTGAGCTCATCAAGGACAGGACTGCCTAGTAGACCTTGTACACAGTAAATAAACAGTAAAAATTACTTGAGCAATTGAAATTGCCAATTTAAGCTGCTGCCTCCTCAGCATCTACCCTGCCACTACCCTGGTTTTGGTCTCATCATCTCTCTCTGGATTGTTGCCAGCTACCTAGCTGAACTCCTGGTGCCACACCTATTTTTCTATAATGTGTTCAGAGTTATCTTGTCAAAATTAAATTTGACCAAAGCCCTCTATGGCTCATCTCAACAGGATGTAGCCCTTAGACCTCAGTTTGGCTCAGAAAGCTTTTATGGAGTACTGACCCACTCACTGTTGCATGAGTCTTGTCTGTCAGCCCAGCCCAGGGCCTAAGGCAATACCAGAGAGGGATCCAGCCATCATGAGGTTTGAGATTATGGCATGTTCACAAGAGATTAAATTTATACTTTTAATTTTTCTTATCTACAAATGGAGGTCACTATGTCTGTGACTATAATTTAGTCTTGACATTTCTTCAACTTTTAATATTTTGGAATCTTGAAAATCTGGGCAAAGCCTGAATCACCAAGAGGACCTGGGGCCACAATACCTTATAAATCAGTGCTTCTCAACCTTCCTAATGCCGCGACCCTTTAATACAGCTCCTCATGTTGTGGTGACCCCCAATTTCATTGTTACAAATTGAACATAATTAAAGCATAGTGATTAATCACAAAAACAATATGTAATTATATATGTGTTTTCTGATGGTCTTAGGCAATCCCTGTGAAAGGGTCTTTCGACCCCCAAAGGGGTCGCAACCCACAGGTTGAGAACCGCTGTTATAAATTGAATGGGAAGGACACATCCAACATGCATTTTAAAGCAGAAAGGTCCAAAGCTCTTCTTCCTCTGGCCCCAAACGCTCTGGGGGCATGAGTGCTGAACTCACTTTCAAATCTCAGCTGCCATGCTTCTCAGCTTTGTGAATCATTTTACATCTTCAATTCTCAGTTTCTTCATCTATAAAATGGCAATGCAAATTTAAGTCCATGATCTCTTTTCCACAGTTCTGAAATCTAAAGAATCCTGGAATCTGAAGATGTAAAAAAAGATTTTTTTTTTCTTTTAAGTTTGGAGCAAAGACTCTTTTGGCAGCAAAACCTTTGTTGAATTGACATGCAACAATGCGCTAAGTCATCATTTGTCACACTTGGTCTCCATATGCACAATGCTAGAGGCATACACATTATTGAGCTTCTGCGGGGATGTCTTGTAGGATAGAGCATATGCCCTGGTATATCTTTGTAGAGCCACAAACTTCTGAATTTCCAAATCCAGCAGGCCTCAGGAGCTTCACGTGAGGGACTATGGGCCTATTCCCACTTGATGTTGCTGGATTTAAACAAGATAGAGCCTTGGGCTCATAGTAAAAACTCAACATGTGGTAGTCCTTATTTACAAGACATCGTTTGGTTCTCACTCCAAAAATGCAAGCAACCTTGCCCCTTCTCTGGCTGTCTAGTTAGTAACATGGTTTCAGATTAAGACCCCATTCTCCTTTAGCATATGCTGTTTCAGCTAGAAATTGTCCGAAACCCATGGAGTTTCTTCTTCTGCCAGACCCAGGATATTTCTGAGCCCTAACATAACCAGGACTCCCACCATTGTTGTTTCAATAAGACTCCTACATCTGCTCCTTTTTTCCATGCATAGTGAAAGAGAGCAGAGTGGAAAATTACCCCAAAAATCTATGGCTTTTCAAAAGTGCATTTATTATTTGACCAACACTGGCTTCTTTCTAGTAAATAGGTATGTAACACATCCATTCACTTTTTTAGCATTCACCACTCTTGTTTATTCATTCTATATTCATTAATTCACTCACTTATTTATTCATGATTTTGTTCATTGGATAGTTTAACAAATGTAACTATAATCTTTACTGATCTTCATTAATTCTGTTTGTAAGATGACCCCAAGGATTAAACAGAGGACTAAAAAGTTCAATTTATCTGATTTATCAGGTTATTTTTCTTTTATTCGTTTGGTCAATTTTGATGAAAGTACATTAATGAAAGAATTAAGTATTTAGCTTTTATATATCAGTCTGTAAGCACTTTTGTAGGGCAGAAGTCATCATTTAATAAATTAGAACATATTAGTAGGGACTGGCAGGACTTACAGTCAAGGCATGATATACATTGCCTATTTGAATTCTCTACACTTTCTGGAAAGTTAAAATTTTCATCAGCAAGGTTTATGGATGTGCCCTGGTTACTAATAAGTTTCAAATCTAAGTCTGCTTGACCTCACTCTCCCCATGGACTTCCAGTTATACTCAGTTCCCTCCCAGGAAAGACCCAGCATAGAAAGAGCCAGTGACAAGGGAGATGAACTGTACTCACTTCACAACTTTGCTGATGGTCAAGCTGAGTAACTTTCAAAATACAAAGTACTTCTCAAATCTCAAGTAAAAAGTAAGCTTAGGAGAGAGGAAATACTTCTGATTCAGAATTGCATCCTCAGCACCTGGCTTAGTACCTGGTGCAAATAAACCTTTAAGACAATGAGATTTGTAGTTGAATATCATTTCAGCATTAATCAAAAGAGAACAGGAAGAGGAAGAAAAGGAAAAAGAAAGAGAAAAAGAAAAAGAAGATAGAGTAAAGCATCAGTGAAAATGGAAAGAGTAAAACAAAACAAAGGACAAAAGAAGCAATGATTTAAGAATGATTGAAACATGCCTATTGCCCTAGAAATTGGATTTCCACTCATTAGTCCAGTAAAACTGCTCTCTCTCTCTCATTTCTCTGTTGTTCATACATGTTATCAAACCCAATAGAAAAAGAATTGAGAGGAGTATACAAAGTCAAACATTCTGTTTGTCACGTAATCGTTGGGGGACTGTGATGGACAGACCCTAAACAATCCTCCCTCCCTCAATGATCCCTGCCTTCTGGTATTCACACCCTTGGCTTTGAGTGCAACCTGTGACTTGCTTTTAACTAGAATATGGTAAAGATTAGGTTGTTCCTCTCATTAAATCACATTCTATAAGACCCCTACTTGCTAGAAGACTCACTCTGGGTGAAATAAACAGCCATTTTGAAGAATCCCACATGTCAAAGAACTCTAGAAACTGCTGCTTCTAGCCAACAACCATCAAGGAACTAACTGATTGAGCTTAAAGCAGGGTCTTCTGCATGCTAGCCTCCAGATGAGAACACCACCCAACCAAAACTTTGAGGATAGCCTTGTGACTCTATAAGCAAAGGTCCCAACTAAACTGTGTCTGAAATCCTGATGCACAAAAACTGTAAGACGATAAATGTGTGCTTTGTTCGAGCTGCTAAGTTTGTAGTAATATTGTTATGCAGCATAGAAAACTGACACAGTGACTTTGAGTGACACCTTTCTTTGCCTTAGCTCCCTGTTCTATAAAATGGAAATAACAATGTCATCCATCCTGGAACTTTGTTGAGAAATAATGTGATGATAATATGTGTAACACAGATTGGTACTGGCATATGGAGAGTTATGCAAGCTTAACCATTATAATCCCCTATGACATATTACTTTGACAAGATTAATATCTCCTTGAAAGTCTTTTCTTCCTTGGCTTTTTTAATGTTTCGTTCTCTTGGTTTTCCACCTAGTTTTGCCCATTTTATTTTTTATTCTCATACATGAACATTTCTTTCCCTTTATTCTTTCCTTTGGATCCTGACTTCTAGTCTGCTCAACCTTCAGTATCCCCCGGAGTGCTTCAGGAAGGAAAAATTTCTTTCTTTCCCCTATAGTATGTTAATCAATTCTAGAAGACTAGCTTCCTGCAGGCCCTGATGGAGTGGTTTCTGCTGGAAAAGAAAAGGGAGAGAGAGAGAGAGAGAGAGAGAGAGAGAGAGAGAGAGAGAGAGAGAGAGAGAGAGAGAAACTCCCAATCCAAGGTGATGAATTCAACTAAAAATAGTATTTTAGATCCCAGTTATACCCAAGGTATTGGGCCAGGCATATTCACACTTTGCATATGATTGAAACATGCCTATTGCCCTAGAAATTGCCCTGGAAAGTTAATCTACATAACTGTCCCATGGGATTAGCATTACTGGCACCAAGGAAAAGATAAAAGGGAGGCACAAAGAGGTGAATGGCAGTGCAAGTAATTGAGATAGCGCTGTGACCTTAGATACATAGTTTAACTCTCCTAAGCTTTTGTTTCTCATGGGTAAAAAATGGACAATAATATCCATCTCAGAAAATTATGAGAATCAAGTTATATCACAGGAGCTCAGTAACTTATGACTCTATCTGTCTCAGTACACACAGCTAGTTCTGGGATTCATTTACCTACCCAATTGATGATATATAGAATATAGATAGGTAGGTAGATAGGTAGATAGATAGATGATAGATAGATAGTTACTTAGGAAAAAGGATACATGATAATAAAAATTCAATAAAAGAAAGATAAGGTCTAAATTATTATGGAATATATAAGGTGATGCTTTATGTTTCTGGGTGGTTTTCAGAGAAAATGTTATGACAGAGTTGAGGGAGCTTTTAAGACTTCCGTGGTTTATGGAGAGGGAAACAGGGCTTAAGAAAAACACCTGTATTCCAGACAACCTCAAGATAGTCTGTTGCTGCTTACTTTATGCGTAAAGAGGCTGCAATTTAAAAACCAAATGGATTTTGAAAGCAAAAGTATTGGTATTTCAGCCTTTGAAGGCTTAAAGTGTGTCAGATTCGTGTGTCTACCCCAACACCTGAGGACACCAATGCTTTTATTCTAGGATTTAGGTATCTCTTGGCCTGATGGAGGGCCAAAGAAAGGAATCTATAAGTAGTATGGGTCTGAGAGTTCCACAGAAAGAACTTAGTCTAAAGGAATAAGGAACTAGAATGCAAAAGTGGGGTCTAAGGAAAGGAGGTGAGTAGACCAAGGAGGGTCTCAGGAATATAGTCTAAGGGTAAATGTTTTTTGAATGTCTTCTGTAATGAGGATGTACAGACTTGAGATAGAAGAGTATATCAAGCACCCCTTAAGGCATGTTGAAGCAATTGTGAGGATTGTGAAGAAATCTGTATTACCAGCAATTCTTCAGGTAAGAGTGAAGGTGGCCCAATTTTGTTTTTCATATATAGAAATTATGTGTACCTTTAACCATTTTTGTGTATAATTATTTTTATTTTAAAGCCATTAAAAAAATCTCTGGGTTAGAGACTTCCTCAAAACATTCTGACATGTGAACTATTGGAGCAGAGAAGAATGCAATTATATTAGTCAATAGGGTAGCTACTAGGTAATGGTATCTGCTCACTTTGTAAAATGGCTAATATGACAAGCTATTGGCAAATGAGTTATGGGTCAGGGAAACACTCTTTGGAGGTGAAGGTGGTGACTCCAAAAGCAAGCACCATAAAAGACCTAGAGTTGGCCACCAGTTAGCACCTCTGGGAGACAGCATGCTGCTTATCCAAGAATCTTACTGGCTGGCCCTTTAAAGAAATTCCTTGCCAAGAGAAATGTTTACTTGAATTAAGTCAGACATTGTCTCACATCTCATTGGTGAATAGATAGGCTGAATGGCTATTGCAGGCCTGATTCTTACTTTTTCCTTCTTACTATTGTGAGATTTCAACCTTAACTCTCATCCATGGTTCCAACTTTGATATATTTTGCATTGGATTCTTTGTGCCACATGCCCTGACACCTAGATATTGACTTGGCTTCAATTCTTACCCTTAGCCTTGATTCCTAGACTGTGGTTGATATTTGCCAGCAGCTCAGTTGGAATGGTGGTCTTGGACTACTCTCTCATCTTTCAACTCTTCATTTGGAAGTTCATGGATTGTGTATACATATCAGTACCAAGATCTTCATTAAAACAGATGGAAGTGACTATTCCTCTCACCTTACCTTTCTCTTTAATATGCCCTCTTTGACTTCTTAGTCCTTAGAGGTTAATAACACATATTCTGCTCCTCTGATTTTATAACACACATGCAAATGAAAGTGGAGGGGTAGAGTGATTTTTCATGAATTTCAGAATAAAATCCCAAATGGTAATTACTAAACAAAAGAGGCTATTATGAAATATATTATAACAACACTCTCCAAAAGGGGAGAGATTGAAATGGGTTTAAAGGCAAACAAAACCAAGCCAACGAAGGGGAAACTGCAAAGAATGTGGAACTTAAGAATGTGGTCGGATATAAACTACTCTAAGCCTATCTAATTATCTATTGGAACCAGGGCATTTTGCCCCAAGGATGGCTCACTGATACATACAGATCCCTAAAGCAATAAATGCCCTTTAAAAAAAAGTTTCATTGGTTTTTAGAGAAAGAAGGAAAGGGATAGAAAGATAAAAACATTGATGAAAGAGAAACATCATCTATAGGCTGCATCCTGTATGCCCCCTACTGGGGATCAAGTGTGTAACCCAGGCATGTGCCCTGATGGGGAATTGAACCAGTGACTTCTTGGGTCCTAGGTCAAGGCTCAACCTCTGAGCAACACTGGCTGAGCTGAGTTCCCTTTTTGATGAACAAGTGTCATTATTAGCCAGTGACAAACCAATTTTAGCTGTATCTGATATCTCCAGTACTTCCATATGAACATCAGTAAAAAGACATTTATTTCCATGTCAAAAAGCTCTAAAATCAACCAAAGTAGTATAAAAGTTATGGTGGGGAAAAAAAATGTGATTTTCAGTGAAACATACAGCACTTTAAAGAAGACTAAAGACCAAAGAGAGATCTCAAGGGACTCATATTTCACTTTCAAGTCTCCAAGGACCACCAAAAATGCTCAGTCCATTGCAAGTTATTTCCTCAACTATTACTTTTCTAAAGTCTATAAAAACACTCTTTCCTCCTACATCTAATATTTTTATTGGAATTGATTTATGCCTCAGCAAATTAGATGGGTTTGGCATCTGGCTCTAGTGGTGTCACTATTTTCTTAAGAAAGTCAGAGTCATGGGAAACATCTGGCAGATTTTTTTTTTTTGAGGGATCTTTTTAATAGGAGACCATGTAACCATTAAGACCTCTGTAAAAGAGGTTGTAAAATGTCCTCTCTTCTGCCCTAGCTGGTTTAGCTCAATGGGTAGAGAATCAGCCTGAGGACTGAGTGGTCCCAGGTTCAATTCCTGTCAAGGTCAAGGGCACATGCCAAGGTTGCAGACTCAATTCCCAGTGGGGGGCATGCAGGAGGCAGCCAATCAATGATCCTCTCTCATCACTGATGTTTCTATCTCTCTTCACTCTCCCTTCCTTTCTGAAATCAATAAAAATATATTTTAAACATTTCTTCTCTCCTGATCATCACCCTATAGATGTAAACATTTTTCCATTTTTTTGTTATTGTTATTATAAAGTGTCAATAGTCTTTCTCTGTCAATGTCACTTTACAGAGTGTGTTGAAGTTTTTTTTTTGTTTTTTTTTAAATGTCTGCTCATATTTTCATAGGGAAGGGGAGGCATAGCTAAAGCTGGAATGAACTAAAGAGCCCCTTTAATCCAATGGATTTCTTTGCCTAAATGAGGAACCTGGGGCTCACAGTCACTGTGGTATGTATACATTATTCAGGTTAAAAAAAAAAGAGATTGAAAAATTGATGTTTCAGATATCACGGTGGAGATAATAAAATCACTCATATTTTTATATTTGTTACTTTGAACCTCAGAGTGTTCCACGCTGTCCTTTTTTCCCATCTAGTGGCCAGGCACACCCTCTGTACACATACACACGTGCACATTTACTTAGCAAATAACAGCTTTATCCTCTCTTATGCATTTGTGCAAAACAAATCCTTAACGCCCGAATATTTTTTTCTGTTTTTTTTTGTCTTGTTTCAACACATGCTGTAGTATGTTGTTTGTTTGTTTTCCTGCCAAGTCAAAAGGAGTGTGTGTTTCCACAGCCCTGTCTCTGGTCTAGAGGCTGGGTTCTCTTCCATGAGTGATTTTTCTTGGTGCCCTCAGTATTCTCTGTTTACATCAATAGAGAGATGGGCATTTTAGTACCATTTTAATACAGCCCTGCTGATGCGGCTCAGTGGTTGAGAATCTACCCATGAATCAAGAGGTCACTGGTTCAATTCCCAGTCAGGGCAGATGCCCAGGTTTTGGGCTCTATCTCCAGTGGGAGGCATGCAGGAGGCAGCTGATGAATGATGTTTTTCTCTCATTGATGTTTCTATCTCTCTATCCCTCTTCTTTCCTCTCTCTCTAAAAATTATTTTAAAAATGTATTTTAAAACCAGTTTGATACAAAGAGTTGTTTATTTCTTACATTCTGAGCTATAAGTTAATTTTTTTCTTAAATTAAAAAAGGCATTACAATGATATTTCCAGTATTCGCACCATAAATAGCAGCCTTTGTTTCCTCACTGACCTAGAACAGTAATAATTCAAGATGTTTCCACTTAACCACATTCTGCCCGTTACCATGTTAAGTTGGATGGAGCAGATGAACTAACTTAACACACAAAATGTATACGGCAAAGAAAACAAGGAAGAGAGCTTTATATGTCAGGTGTGAACATATGGCTGTTCAGTTGTTCCAGAACCATGCATTGAAAAGACTCCATTGCTTCTTGTTATATTTGTTCGATATTTTTGTCCAAACAGATATAGACCAAAGGAACAGAATCAAGAGCCCAGAGATAAAACCACATACATATGAGCAAATCATTTTTTACAAAGTAGCCAAAAACACAATGGAGAAAAGAAAGCTTCTTCAATAAATGGTACTTGGAGAATTAGAAAGCCACTTGCAAAAAATGAGACTAGATTACAGTTTGTCCCCACGTACAAAAATTATTCAAAATGGATCAAAACCTAAATATAAGATCAGAAACAATAAATCGCATAGAAGAAAGCATAGATACTAATCTTATGGAGCTTGGTTATGGAAAACATTTTATGAATTTGACCCAAAGGCACACTGGTTGAAAATTGCTGCTTAGGTAACATTGCTAAAATCACAAATTTTATTAATTAATGTCATCCCAATAAATTAAATAAAAAAATAAAATTGTCTTGGCAATCCGATTGTCTCATTTTACCAGAAAAAATAATAGCTGTTGTTGTATTTTTGGAATTTAAATTTTGCTTTTAATGCACTCTAGTTAATTAGATCCAAACCATGTCCCTTGGACACCTAGGGATCACCCTCCCACAAAAAAAAAAATACTACATCTAATATGGTGTCATACAGTGTCCACACTACCCACTGAGGAATGTTTTATTTACTGTACTCTTATAAAGCTTAGTGGGGGTTTGAGTCTCTTTTATATCACTTAGTAGCTCAGTTATCCTAAGAAAATGGATTTACCTTTTAGTATCTCTTCTGTGAGATGATAGTAATAATGACACATATTTCATAGACATATTGTGAAGATCAAATGAGCAAACAGGAGTGATGCACTCACCTCAGATTCTCGCCCATAATAAGTACTACACCTATGTTGACTTTAACTATTATTATTATTATTAAGCTTAACCCCTTCACCTGTGTTCTGAATTCTATCTAATTTTCTTAGTTGTTTTCTCCTAATTCATCATTTGTCTTTGATGAAATAAAACAAAACCTGTCCCTTGACCAGGGGCCTCTCTGACTATTTCCCCAGGCTCTCTCCTATCTGAGCTATGCAGCCACCATTCTAGGATTTCAGTACTTCTGTTTTCTCCCCACTCCTAACCTCACCTCTAGTTATTTACCCTTTAATCCTAAGAATTCAGTCCTCCTATCTTCTCAGAATCCAGTGTTCTATTTTATTTGTTGGCTTCATTGTTCCAAAGCTTTCTGATTTCATTCTCTAAGGTGGAGGCAATGAGATGTGATATCAGTGAAGGACACAGACTCATCTTTTTTTATTATTATTTATTTTTTAATTGTTTTATTGCTTAAAATATTACAAAGAGTATTATATATGTCTCCTTTTTATTTCTCCCCTTGACCTTCCCCTAGCCTCCCATACCCCCCAGTGTCTTGTGTCCATTGGTTATGCTTATATGCATGCATACAAGTCCTTTGGTTAATCTCTTACCCACCCCTCCAACCCTTCCCAGCCTTCCCGCTGTAGTTTGACAGTCTGTTTGATGTTGCTTTGCCTCTGTATCTATTTTTGCTTATCAGTTTATAATGATCTTAATCTATCCCTGTTCATCAATCCAGGCTCCAACTCTGTGCCCCACCTCACTTTCCAGAAACACATCATGTGGCCCACTCCCATCCTTTCGTCTGTGCTGTTTCCTCTATGAGAAATGCTTTCACCACCTTGGACAAAGGTCATATCATCCAGTACAACTTGCTGGGTTAGATGTTCCTTTTCTCTGCTTATCTATATTTCACTTGTCACAAGCCAGTATACTTTTCCAATTGGGGCTCTTCTTTATCCTCTAATGAATGAGTCTGTAAAAGCAGGGATTGGGAATTACTAATATTTGTATTTTGAGCACTTTGCTGGTTTCAGAATCTAGTATGTGTTCAATAAATGCTTTTAAAGTGTATGATCCCACTTCTAGGAATATATCCCAAGAAACCAGAAACACCAATCAGAAAGGATATATGCATCCCTATGTTCATGGCAGCACAATTTACCATAGCTAAGATTTGGAAACAGCCTAAGTGCCCATCAGCATTAGAAAACTGGATTAGAAAACTGTGGTACATTTACACAATGGAATACTACATTGCTATAAAAAAGAAGGAATTCTTACCATTTGCAACAGCATGGATGGAACTGAAGAGCATCATGCTAAGTGAAATAAGCCAAGTCAATGAAAGAAAAATACCACATGATCTCACTCATTTATGGATAATAAAGACCATTATAAACTGATGAACAAAAATAGATACAGAGGTGGGCAGCATCAAACAGACTGTCAAACTACAGCAGGAAGGCTGGGGAGGGTTGGGAGGGCGGGTAAGAGATTAACCAAAGGACTTGTATGCATGCATATAAGCATAACCAATGGACACAAGACACTGGGGGTTATGGGAAGCCAGGGGAAGGTCAAGGGGGAAAAAAAGGAGACATATGTAATACTCTTTGTAATACTTTAAGCAATAAAACAAAATTTAAAATATAATAATAATAATTTAAAATAAAAAAATAATATGTATGTATATGTAAACACCTTAATAAGTTATGTTGAAAGTATAATGTGTGTTCAAGTGTGTAACATTTTCACAACCAAAATTATCTGTCAAAATACCTATAAAAGATGAATATTGTCTTTCTGGTGAGGACATTGATCCTGAAAAAATAAATTTAGATAATTTTCTCAAAGTCCATCTAGTTACCAGAGAGAGAATGCAACTTTGAAACCTAACATTTTGCTTGTTCCGTGATGCATAGGTGTATGAAAATGGGTTCTTTGTCTAAGTAAGTCTCCACTATAATTTTCTGTCCTTGTGTTCTAGTCATTTCCTTCATAGTGACTAGCTGGAGGGTAATGCTGTGATATTTACATGTTTGCTTCAGCGTTTTCTCCCTCTGGCTGCAGATTTCAAGCTTTCCTTTTTCATGATTTGATTTAAAGAGCACAGTCTTTGTCTGTTTTCTTCACTGATGTACCACCAACACCTAGCAGGGTGCCCAGAACACAGCAAATCCTAAAGAGGAAGGCAAGTCTTATTTACTCCCCTTCTTTTTATTCCTTTAAAATGCAATGCCATTTCTAGGATGAGTGCAAAAGACCTTTAAGCCAAATTGAGCCCAAATAGCTTTTCCACCAATTTCACCAACTACTCTGAGCAAGACATTTAATCTCACATTTTCCTCCTGTAAAACGGTGCTAACAAAGCCTAAATGTCATGGCTAGTATGAGGAACCCATTAAAATAATAAATGTGAAGTGATAAACCTGAGTTTCAGAAAATCTTTTAGTCTCACTCATTCTAGGATATTTCACTCACACATTACACTCATTGTGGAAAGAGATTTCTCTTAAATTATAAAAACAAAATTGTTATTTTAAAGAATAAACACAGTGATCATTAAAATCATCCCTCCAAAAAGTGTAGCCTTTAAGCTGAATTTGTGCAAAGAATGTTACCACAGTTCTCTGCCCGTGGACTTGCCGGAGTTGGTCAAAAGGAGGACATTTTAAAAAAGAAAGAAAAAACTCAGCTGGCTGAGATTTGTAAGTTGAAAGAAAAGCATGCCAAGAGCATCTGGTGATTAATTTAGCAAACACTAGGGGACAACTATTATGCGCATGGTGCGGTAATATGTACTGGAAGATGAGAAAAGGTGATAAGTTGTCCCTCCTTCAAGGTTGATTGTCCTGCCCTGGAAAAAGTCTGCATTTTACATTAACTTTCTACATGATTTTGGGAAAATCTGTGCTCTTGTGACTTTAGCTTTTAAGAAAAATAAAAGTATATAATTTTCAGGCCATCTTCACAAAATCATGGAGAAATCCAAGAGAGAGGGATGTGAAAGAGCCATTCATCCATTCACGGAACAAAGTTTAACCATCTGCCTTCTGCATCATAACTATGGGTAATGTGAGGACTGACTACACAGACAGGTCCCTGATATCACATGCCCTATGAGTTGGAAAGTTCTAGGCAAGTCATGAGTGCTGCACAAAGGCTAGAAGATTTTAGCAGAGTTGCAATCGTGAAGTAGCAGTGGCAGCAGTTGTCATTGATTTGCCCAATTTGGGGGCCCATTACGAAGCAGCATTTTATTAACAAAACACTCTCCAAGAAATGGCACTCATTTCTCAACTTAGACATTTAGTTGGTACAGTTTAGTTTCCAATGGGCTGTTCTAATGTCTAGGTTAGAATGAGCCTTCCTAGACTCAAAGTATCCTTCAGATTTATTCAAAATTAGTAAGACTCTTAGTATTGATGTGATTTTTAAAAATATATTTTTATTGGTTTCAGAGAGGAAGGGAGAGAGAGAGAAAAATATCAATGATCAGAATCATTGACTGACTGCCCCCTGCACTCCCCCTACTGGATATCAAGCCTACAATCCAGACATGTGACCTAACAGGGAATCAAACCGTAACTCCTGGTTCATAGGTCAACACTCAATCACTGAGCCACCCCAACCAGGCAGCACTGATGTGATTTTATCAGGAAAAAAAAAATTATTAGGCAGGGTCATCAAAGCACAGTTCTCTAGACCTAAGGATTTTGCATAAGTATTATCCAACGTCCTCCTGGTTTGACTCTTGGGATTAAATCCAAATTAGGAGTATTTATCAATTATACTACAGTTAGCTCTCCTGTACTTAAAGTTCAAATAATTTAGTATCTTAACTGATGGTTTTATGAATCAGCAATCTTGCCATTAATGATGGCCAGGCTCATTTGCACATTGACATATTTCCATATTTGACTTCCTACATAGGCAAAATTTAGTTTCTGCCATAGGCAGTATAAGGCTGTTGCAAATAGGCATTTTTTAAAAATATATTTCATTGATTTTTTACAGAGAGGAAGGGGGAGGGATAGAGAGTTAGAAACATCAATGGGAGAGAAACATGCATCAGCTGCCTCCTGCACACTCCCCACTGGGGATGTGCCTGCAACCAAGGTACATGCCCTTGACCAGAATCGAACCTGGGACCTTTCAGTCCGCAGGCCAACACTCTATCCACTGAGCCAAACCGGTTAGGGCTAGGCTTTTTTTTTTGATGAATTAATTATATTTGCTTCATTTTCTGCTCCCACAACAATCTCTGCATGACTCTATCTCAAACTTTATCCCACTAGATTATTATAATCTAGTGCCAATGTTGTCATTTAAATCCTATTTCAATCATTGACCATCTGTGCAACCTCCCTCTCTTATAACCTCAGTGGTGAAAATATATCTCTCCCAGGTTGGTGACCATGAAATGATATATAAGGTGTCCATAGAATTATCACCATTGACATCTCTTTCTTTTTTTGTTGTTGTCTTACATAAAAATGGCTCTAGCTAAACCCCGTGAGAGTTTCCACATGGTAGATTCTCCCCTACAATGGACCATCATCTTCCAGTTAGCCAGGGCTGTGTGTGTGGTTAGTGTTCAAACTCAAGGATTCAGAGCATAAACACCAGGAGGAGCCAGCTATTTTGAACCCTTTGAAAGTGTGAGAGCTCTGGGTCCAGACTAGGTTTGTTCACCTTAAAACTCAGTTCTTGGATAAGCCTGGCACATAGTTTAAACTCTATAAATATTTATTAAAGGGGTAAAATAATGAATTTCTTATTACTATAAGATAAAACAGATAAAATGCAACTTTAATGACCATTTGGACAAGTTTAAGGGTAATATACTATACAGTGGGGCCTTGACTTACGAGTTTAATTCGTTCTGTGACGGAGCTCGTAACTCAAATTACTCGTATGTCAAATCAACAGTGAACGAGTGAGACATATGATGCTGGGCTGATGTTGTGGCGTTCACTGTGACGTTCACTGCGCCAACTAGCAGTGGGATATCTGAAGCCGGCTTGTAACCCGAATTTTAGCTCGCAACTCAAAGCAAAAAATCGGCTGAGAGAAGGCTCGTATCTTGAAAAACTCGTTAGTCGGGACACTCTTAAGTCAAGGCCCCACTGTATTTGAGAAACCAGTCTATGCCTGTAAGTTGAACTGTTACATAATAATTGAGTTTACCAAACCAATTCATTTTTATGGAAATTTCACTGTGCAAGATCAAGGTCATATCTATTTTGTTTATTTTTGCAATTGGAAGTCAATGCATGCTCATTAGCATGAAAAAGTAGTAATAATTTGACAACTAAGTTAATTTTATTAGCTTAGCAAAAAGAACAAAAAAACCAAAACCTTGGGCTTAGTGATAAATCGATGTTTGAAATTCACTGATTTGCCAAGTGCTATGTGACAAATTATTTGGAAGGAGAGAAATGTACAGGGGAAATATGGGATTTGAATTTTGAAAGGCCAAGAATTGAATTTCCCTAAGTCTCATTTTCCTCATTTATAAATGTCATAGTGATTCCTGCCTCATCGAGTTATTAGAAGGATTAAATAAAATAATGCCTTGTAAAATAGATTAGGCAGTAAATAATTTATCCCTTCTTTAAGAACAATTGTCTGCCTCTATAAAATAAAGTTAACATTTCTATTATAGCTTTATGGGTGCTGAAGTAATGTATATGAAGTTTAAATAATGCCATTATTAAAACTGAAATTATTAGTAGAGCTGAAAAGTTTTCATTTTAAATATTCTAAAGGCTTTATTTAAGACACTTTAACAACTGCTTTTGGCCAAACATTGATTTATTCTAGAAATTTAAAACTAGAACCAGTGTAAAATTAGACTCCTTTTACTATTTTTAGAGCTCACAAAACATGTTCTTACTGACAAGGTCTATGCTCAGAAGTTTTCATGTATCTTACACTTTCTGGTTTTTCTCAGAAGGTTGTTTGTTTTACAGCAACCTAAGTGTCATTGCCAGAGACCTGACTTTCATTTTTCCTTGTGAAAAACCTGTCTGCATAATGTTGGAAGTTCTAGGACTTGGATACCCACCTTTGTTTTTCTTTTTCTTCCCTACACTTTTCTCCTAGGTGATCAGTTCTAGTTCACTGCCTTTATACTTGTTTATCTTTGTCCTTTTGTTTTTCCAAAAGTATTAAATGATAATAACAAGAATCAGAACACCAAATAAGGAAAACAGTTAATGAACTTCCTTCAAATCTTTATCTCCCAATTCCTCTGAAATAAAAAATATTATTAGCTTTGTCTATGATATTCCAACATGTCCTCATGTTCATACACATATACAAACACACATGCCCCCATGCACAGCACCCACAAATATAATGAATTTTGGAGTTTTTCATTTTTACAAAAGTTGGCTTCTATAAGTCTTATATAAGTGTGATAGTGTATAACTTTTCTTTTACTGATTAAAAATGCATCCTGTATTATGGACAACCTTCCAGGCCATTGTATGAGGTCTAGCTCATTATTTTCAAGAATAGCATAAGGTTCCACAGTATAGACATATCACACTTTTTTCAATGACTACCTTCTGAAGACAATCAGTGTATGTTCATCTTTCTGTCATGATAATGCTGTAATTCCTACTTACATACATATTAGAGGCCTGATGCATGAAATTCATGCAAGAGTAGGCCTTCCTTCCACTGGCTGAAGGCACCAGCTTCCCTCTCATACCCAGGACCGGGCTTCCCTCTGGCACCCGGAACCCAGGCTTCCCTCATAGCACCGGCTTTGTCCGGAAGGTCATCTAGAAGGATACCCGGTCTAATTCACATATTATGCTTTTATTATTATAGATACCTACTAGAAGCCCAGTGCATGAATTTGTTCTTGGGTGAGGTCTCTCTGCGTGGCCTGCGGGTATTGGGCTGAAACCTGCAATTCCACCTACAGATCTTACCTGCTGCTCTCGCTCATCGTAGCCCTACTGCATCTGCTGCGGGCTTGTGCCCAATCTGTCCTGATTGGGAGAGGCTCACACTGCTGCAGCAGCACTCACCAGCCTTGAGCCCTGTGTCTGGCACCCTTCTGAGGGAAGTGGCCTGTAGGATCGGGCTGAAACCAGCTCTCCAACATCCCCTGAGGGGTCCAGATGGCAAGAGGGCACAGGCCAGGCTGAGGGACCCCACAGGTGCATGATTGGGCTGGGGAGGGACCCCGGGAGGGCTCCAGGGCATATCAGGCCCATCTTGCTCAATCCCAATCTGCCAGACTTCAGCAGCAAACTAACCTACTGGTTGGAGTGTCTGCCCCCTGGTGGTCAGTGCAGATCATAGTGAGTGGTTGAGCGGCTTTAGCATATCATTAGCATATTATGCTTTGATTGGTTGAAGAGTCGACTGGTCACTGGACAATCGAACACTTAGCATATTAGGCTTTTATTATATAGGATAGAAGAGTTACAGTAGGGTTACTGGATCAAAGGACCTGCAGATTTTAATTGCAACATGTATTACTCAATCACTTTCCCAAAAGTTGATATCTATTAACATTACCATCAGCATTATTTATGAACCCACAACTCCCCAAATTATCAGCTGTCTGGGACATTTTTGTGCTTTTTAAATTTCAAACAATCTAAGGATGAAAAGTGTTTCTCATATCTCTAGTTTTTACTTCTTTGATCTATAGAAAACCACTAGAAACTGATTTTATTTATATATGTATGTATTTTTATATATCCAATTTTTTGAGTCAATACTATCATTTCTAATAACAATACAAAGTCTAAAATACCTACTCTGAAGTGCCAAGAACATTGCAAGATGCTTTCAGGATAAATCTATAGAGAGATCATTAGAATGTCAAAATGAAAATTTAAAAAGTCAATACATGCTGAATGTACTGACATCTGAGACTGACTCATCATCAAGTTGAGGGAGAATAAAAGATTGTCAGGGGAGGTTTGCAAAGATCAGGTTAGTGAGTCAGGCTAAGTTGAAGGCACAAAAATGTCCCCATATCAGCTACATTATAAAACTATGACATTGAGATTGAAATCAAATGTACAAGATCTCTCTCCATTAGGGATTTAGTCAATGTAATGTTCTTACTGTAGATTTTTCATCTGTCACTCATCTGAAATGAGTAGCATTCTCAGATTGAAATGTATTTTGCTATTTCAGAAGACTCCAAGGGAATTCTCCCAGTCTTACACATGCCAGACATCTGAACTTTTTCTCTAATTACCAGATGCAATCCACCCAAAGTGGCAATTTATAATAAGTCTAAAGTATTACTTAACTCAGGACTGTTATTATTAGAAATAACTAAGCCCATATTATGTAATGAGAATCCTTTATTCCTTACTCTAAATACTAACATATAAGCATATGCTTGTATAAATTCTATAGAGAGTTCACATTAGTTCCTTCATCATCATTAAATAGTTATTGATATTATTTGTAAGAGTGGCTAAGAAATTAGCTTCTGCACTAGACAGGTTTATTTATTTTTTCTTGATGACTTATGATATTCTCATCTGACAATCTGATCCATTAGAATGGCCAAACTTGTTTCATGGCCTTTATTTTTTATTATTTTTGCTTAAAAATTTTCTTAAATATTAAATTTTTGATTACCTCTCTTTCCTAAATATTTAAACACTTTGCTTGTCCCTGTTATTCACATTTAAGCTTTCTCAAATCTTTCTAATCATGGACAAAATTTTAAAAACTTCCCAAATCACATCTGACTCTAGTTTCCGCTCTTTCCCACTCACTCAACAATAAACTTCTAAAAGTTGGTCTCTGTATCTCCTTCCCTTTCTTCCATTCATTCCTCAGTCTACTCCAGCCTAGCTTCACTCCCTTGATACAATTCACGCTTAGACAATGACCTCCAGCAGTACCCGATCATTCAGAGGACACTCTTCATCAATCCTTTTCCTTTAAAAAAGAAAATAATCACTTTCCCCACAGTGATGACACCATATGTCCCATTTTTCATTCTAACACTTTAGCCTTTCCATCATCCAACTTGTAGGATCATTCTCTTGAAGCTGCAGGTGTGCAGAAAGGGACTCCTCCCTGAGCCCCTCCTTTGCACTCCCATACCATTGCCTTCTTCCAACACAGGATAGCTGGAATATGTCCAAAATTAATACCTGATCATGTTATTTTTCCTAACAAAGCTCTTCAATGGCTTCCCTTGGTTCTCAGGATAAAGATCCCAATTCTCTACCCGTTCTGCAAGGCCCAGCATAGTCTGGCTCTTGTCCCCTCTTTAGCGTCATTTGTTCCACACTCTTCACACTGGTCCCCACATGCCATGTGCCCTCCACCAGAGTCTTGGTACATGCTTTCCTTCTGTCTGCAATACTTTTATCTCCTGTCCAAGTCTAGTTCACACCTACTGATTCTCCAGATCTTAGTTTGATCATCCTCTCCTTGGGAACCCCATATGACAACCAAATCTGCTCTCTCCTCATTTATGTACCTTTTTAGCCCTATGCACCTTTCCTTCATGCCACTCATCACATTTTCTAATCATATATCACTTGGTGTGATTTTTCTATGTTTTCTAGATGTCCTATATAATAAAAGGCTAATATGCAAATCATCCCCTTAACAAGAGTTCGAGCAGGAGTTTGACCAGTGGGCGGGGCTGGCCAGCCAACTGCCCATGGCCCTTCCCCCCTCCGCCAGCCAAGTCCGATCTACCCTGATCTGGGTGAGCTGGCTGGACCCCACCCATACATGAATTCCTGCACTGGGCCTCTAGTGTACCATAAGTACCTGAGCACAGGATTCGTGTCAACTTTTACTCACTGATGCACCTAATATGATTCCTTGCATATGATAAGTACTAAAATACTGAACTACTAAATCTTCTTCAACTCATTTTAATGGATGACTTTTTCTCTCAATCTGCTCTAAAAACAACACTATAGCTGTCCAGTGCTACAGCTCTCTGTCTAAGCTTTCCTTCCTTTTAATTCCTCTCAGGACATTATTGAGATTTAAGTCAATACCTACCATATAGGGTTGTGGGAGATCACTTTAAAGACCCCAATTTGTCTACCTACACCTACTCACTTCTCCATGAGACTTGGTCATTCCTTCCATTTCAGAGTAAATGTTCCCTCCCTTAATTTGGGGTTCAGAATTAAGACTTCCTTTGGCTATTGGAACATTATCTGATGGAGTCAGCAGAAGTCTGGGAGGGATTATAAACGGGCTTGTTTCTTTACATTGTTGCCATCACATTACAAGAGCATGCCCAGAATGTTTCTTGATCCCATGAGGAACATGAAAAGCAATTGGTCAGAGGCAACTCCAGATGAACCCTGATAAAACCGACCAACCCCTAGAGCAGTGATGGTGAACCTATGACACGCATGTCAGAGGTGACACGCAAACTCATTTTTTGGTTGATTTTTTTTTGTTAAATGGCATTTAAATATATAAAATAAATATAAAAAATATAAGTCTTTGTTTTACTATGGTTGCAAATATCAAAAAATTTCTATATGTGACACGGCACCAGAGTTAAGTTAGGGTTTTTCAAAATGCTGACACACCAAGCTCAAAAGGTTCGCCATCACTGCCCTAGAGGACCTGCAGACTTAGAAGCTAAATAAAACTGGTTATATGTTTCTGAGATTATTGTGACCACTTATTACACAGCATTGTTGTGGCCAAAGTAAATGATACAAGGTACTTGGAAGATTAAATGAGATAAGGGTGCCAAACATCTGAAGCAGAGTCTACTCTTTCCCAGCTCCTCCCTTCAGATAAGTTTGCTTGAAAATGACATATTCCTAGTAGCTTTGTACTTTCTTAGACAATATCCAGCTGAAACCTCAATATATCTTGATAGGATAAGACAGAAAGCTAGTTCCAATCAGTTTGACAGAGCCAAAGGCAGAGGGTTGTAATGGTGTAGGCAGAAGTTACTATTTATTGAGCACCAGCTCTTTGTGGACTTTCATTGATCTTTTTAATGGTGCCTTTGCTTACTCTTTCATTACATTTCACCTGTTATCTTTATTATTTCCTTTTATATCTTTACATTTTCTTTTCTTTCTTTTCTTCTGACTTCTTGAGTTGAGGACTTCCATTTATAATTTTAGTCTTTTTTATTTCCTTACATGAATACTTATGGCTGCAAATCCCACCCCACCCACCTCAAGAAGGATCAGTTTTATTGAAATCCCAAGGTTTTTACATGTGGGGTTCCCTTTGCCATTTATTCTGAAATATTTTGTAATTTTCATTATTCTTTTTGTCAATTTTATTTTTAAATATTTTATTTTTACTATAATTGATCCTAGTTTAAAATATATTATTTCCAAGGGTAATTTTGGGGGCATATATTTCTAACTTTATTGCATTACATTCATAGGATGTGGAATATATATTATAAACTCTAGATTTGTTTAAGGATATATTGTAACTGAAAGATGATTGATATCATATTCTATATAAGTTCATTAGTTCACTATTGTTAACTACTCCTTTCAAATATTCTATATTGTCACTTTTAAATGTTTGCTTAGGCTCTGAGACAGATACAATTTTTTTCAAAGTTTTTTCTGTAATCTCTTTCTAGTGATAGTTACAGAATTTTAATCATAAAATAATAATAATACAGATAATAATAGAGTAATAGAGAATTATATCTTAAAGTATATCTTATTAGAATTTATGTTATTACTAATTTCTTTAGCTTAATATTTGCCTAACATACATTATTATTCTCCTATTTACTTTAAACCTGTTTTATTAACTTGTAGAAGTCTCAGCATAACATCATAAAACTATTCATAATTCAAATCCCATGTTAATAGCATAAAGCTATATTTTGCTATTTGTAAATTGAATGTCAGAATCTCTCTTTTAGTAGGTATTCTTAAATAAGGTTTTGTTCCTTCATTTGTTTGAAGTTATGGATTTTTAAAAATAATGTTGTTATCTTTAAATTGTTACATGCATATCTAACTTCAAATTTAATATTAAGTCAATCAAGGCAGTCTTTGTTAAGTTTTGGCTCACTTCTTTACAAACTTCATAAAAGTTATTTTGAAGCTTCTGTTTATGTTTTAGAATAAATATTATTGAAATATTTTTTAAAAAATTTGCAGAATTTCCCTATAAAACTGTCTGATTATAGTACTTTTGGGAAGTGGGAAATAGCTCTTTTGAAACGTACTTATTACTTCTATTATAATTCGTTAATGAAATTTCCCAAATATTTTGAAGAAAAAATTAAAGGAGGCAAGAACATACAATAGAGTCAAGACAGTCTCTTCAATAAATGGTGTTGGGAAAATTGGACAGATACATGAAAAAAAATGAAACTAGACCACCAACTTACACCATACACAAAAATAAACTCAAAATTGATAAAGGACTTAAACGGGAGACGGGAAACCATAAAAATATTAGAGGAATCCACAGGCAGCAAAATCTCAGACATATGCCAAAACAATATCTTCACCAATACAGCTCCTAGGGCAATGGAAACTAAAGAGAAAATAAAAAAAAAAAATGGTACTACATCGAAATAAAAAGCTCTGTACAGCAAAATAAACTATCAACAAAACAACAAGAAAGCCCACTGTATGGAAGAACATATTAGCCAATGTTATCACCAGTAAGGGTTTAATCTCCAACATTTATAGGGAACTCATGCAACTTAACAAAAGGAAGATAAATAATCCAATCAAAAAATGGGCAATGGACCTAAATCAATACTTTTGGAAAGAGGACTAAGGAAGGCCAAGAGACATATGAAAACATGCTCAAAGTCACTAATCATCTGAGAGATACAAATCAAAACGACAATGCGGTACCATCTCACACCTGTCAGAATGGCTATCATCAACAAATCAACAAATGACACGTGCTGGCGAGGATGCAGAGAAAAAGGAACCCTCGTGCACTGCTGGTGGGAATGCAGACTGGTGCAGCCACTGTGGAGAACAGTGTGGTGTTTCCTCCAAAATCTAAAAATGGAACTCCCATTTAACCCAGTGAGCCCACTTCTAGGAATATATCCCAAGAAACTAGAAACACGAATCAGAAAGGATTTATGCATCTGTATGTTCATAGCAGCGCAATTTGCCATAGCTAACATTTGGAAACAGCCTAAGTGCCAATCAGCTGATGAGTGGATTAAAAAACTGTGGTACATCTACACAGTGGAATATTACACCACTATAAAAAAGAAGGAACTTTTACCATTTACAACAGCATGGCTGGAACTGGAGAGCATTATGCTAAGCAAATAAGCCAGTCAGAGAAATATAAATATAACATGATCTCACCTTTTTGTGGGATATAATGTACAACATAAACTGATGAACAAAAAAAGATCCAGAGACAGAGAAACATTGATCAGACCATCAAACCTCAGAGGTAAGGTAGGGGAGGGTGGGGGTAGGAGGAGAGATCAACCAAAGGACTTATATGCATGCATATAGGCCTAACCAATGGACACAGACACCAGGGGAGTGAGGGCATGAGTGGGGGGCTGGGGGACAATAGGGGGAATAAGGACACATATGTAATACCTTAATCAATAAAGAAAAAAATAACTACAAAAATTACCACTCTTGGTATTGTCTATTTTATTCATAGTTAAAGCATAATTTCATATAATTGAGAAAAAATATTATAATTTAGAAAAAAATTTCTGCAACTTTGGGTTATTTTACTTTTATAATTTATTTGATGTATTTGTGTTTCCTTTTGATTACTGAAGCATTCCTATTTACTGGTTATTCTTAATTCTTGGATCACCGATTCTATTTGGGGTATCTGCTGACTCTCATTCCTCTGTGGCTGCTCTTTCCCTTGTACATTTTGATTGTGAGTTCATGGTCAATGAGCTTATTTTAGGTTCCATGAGAATCCCATAAGTGAATCTATAGAGCAATTCTGTGTTGGATGTGGGATTCCTACAGATTTCAAATGTCCTTTACTATTTTCATGGTAGTTTATTAGTCTGAGTTCCTGGTACTAAATGTGGCCAGTAATTAACCCATAACCTTGAGTAGCACAGATTTGGGATTTAGATTTCTCATGAGGGACTGATCTTTAAATTTTATTTATACAAGATTCTGAACACAGGCACGATTCTTCACTCCATCTACACATAATGTGGTAGAAGCATTTTTCATTGTTTTCAATAGTTATAATTAGAGAACGGGTGATACTTTAACATTTATGATTTAGGTTCCAGTTTCTCATATTTCATAGACCCATAGCCTTGCCTTTATCTAAAACTTTTTATATAAAACTTGTAATGCTTGTACCCATTTAAAATATTCACCAGAATTTCTATAAATTTAGTGCAGAATTGAAGAAGGTGGTTCTATGAAAGTTTATTTTTCCATACTCCCAGAAAATGCTTTGATTGCCTTCCTTTATAGGTAAGAAGATAGAGGCCAGGCTGTATTGAAAAATTTTAAAAACACATAGCTACTAAGCAGCTGCATCAGGACCCAAACCCACATTACCACCGTGCCTAGCATTGCATCTGACAGCGAAAGATATTCAATACATGGTGAATGATTAAATGCCTAAATTAAGCAATGGAAGTAAGGGTCATTTTTTCTTTGGCATTGCCAGTAGATGGGAGAAGGGGGAGCACTGAAGCTCTTTCTTTCTGCACTTCACAACTGAAGGACACTCTCAATAGGCAGAGATGTCTGGACCTTTCTGAATTTGAGACTCTGCTACTAAGACTCCAAAGGTGTACCCAGATGGTGTGGCTCGGTGGTTGAGCGTCGACCTATGAACCAGGAGGTCAAAGGTTTAATTCCTGGTCAGGGTACTGCCTAGGTTGCAGTCTCTGTAGGAGGCAGCCGATCAATGATTCTCTCTCATCATTGATGTTTCTGCCTCTCTCTTCCTCTCTGAAATCAATTTATATATATATATATATATATATATATATATATATATATATATATATTCAATTTATATATATATATTCAATTTATATATATATCAATTTATATATATATATATATATATATATATATATATATATATACACACACACACTAGAGGCCGGTGCACAAAAATTTGTGCACTCAGGGGGGAGGGGAGGGTCCCTCAGCCTGGCCTGTGCCCTGGGACCCCTCGGGAGATAAAGACCTACTGGCTTAGGCCTGCTCCTGGGTGGCAGAGGGCAGGCCCAATCCCTAGGTGCAGCCCCTGGTCGGGCTCAGAGTGGGGCCCATTGGAGAGTTGGGGCACCTCCCCCTGTCATACACAGAGCAGGGCAGATTGGGAGGTTGCGATGCCACCCTCAGTCACGCTCAGGGTAGGGCCGATTGGGGGGTTGGGGCACCACCCCTTGTCACACTCAAGGCAGGGTCAATGGGGAGGTTGCGGCGCCACCCCCTGTCACGCACAGGGCAGGGCCAATCAAGGGGTTGGGGCGCTGCCCCTGTCACTCACATTGCAGGGCCCATCAGAGGGGTTGGGGCTCCGTACCCTGTCACGCACAGAGCAGGGTTGATCAGGGGGTTGGGGAGCTTCCCCCTGTCACGCAAAGAGCAGGGTCAATCAGGGGGTTGGGGAGCTCCCCGCTGTCAAGCACAGAGCAGGGTTGATCAGGGGGTTGGGGAGCTTCCCCCTGTCATGCACAGAGCAGGGCCCATCAGGGGGTTGAGGAGCTCCCCCCTGTCACTCACAGAGTAGGGCCTATAGGGGAGTTGGGGCACTGCCCCCTGTCACACACAGAGCAGGGCGGATCAGGGGGTTGGGGCACCGCCACTGTCACACTCAGGGGAAGGCCGATGGGGAGGTTATGGCTCTACCCCCTCACACACAGAGCAGGGCCTGTGGGGTGGGGGGTTGGGGCGCCGCACCCTGTCACACACAGAGCTGCAAGGTGATCAGGGGGTTGGGGAGCTCCCCCTATCAGGCATAGAGCAGGGCCGATCAGGGGGTTGGGGTGCCTTCCCCTGTCAGGAACAGAGCAGGGCCGATAGAGAGGTTGTGGCCCCACCCCCTGTCACACAGAGCCGCAGGGCGATCAGGGGGTTTGGGCGCTGCCCCCGGTCATGCTGATCCCGGTGCCGGGAGGCCTCTCGGCTCTGCTGATCCCGGTGCTGGGAGGCATATTACCCTTTTACAATATAGAATAGAGGCCTGGTGCATGGGTGGGGGCTGGCTGGTTTGCCCTGAAGGGTGTCCTGGATCAGGGTGGGGGTCCCCACTGGGGTGCCTGGCCAGCCTGGATGAGGGGCTGAGGGCTGTTTTCAGGCTGGGACTGAAGCTCCCAACTGCTCCTTTTTTCCTTTTTTTTTTTTTTATTCTGGGCCAGCTTTAGCTCTGGCTCCAGCTCTGAGGCCTCAGCTGCTGAAAGTAGGTATCTGGATTGTTTAGGTTCTATAATCGAAACTCTGTATCAACTCCAGCTCTGAGATCCCGGGCTCGCTGAAAGCAGGTTTCTGGGGTTTTGTTTAGCTTCTATATTTGTTACAATGTTAACAATTAAACTGCAGGCTCATAGGCCGGCAAGGCAGGCGGGGAATGTTGGTTTCCTCCATCACTGAAGCAAGCAAGCCTCATGTTAGTTTCAAGCTGCCTGTCTGCCGGCCGCCATCTTAGCTGGCAGTTAATTTGCATATCTTGCTGATTAGCCAATGGGAAGGGTAGTGGTCGTACGCCAATTACCATGTTTATCTTTTATTAGTTAGGATATTTGAGGCCCGGTGCACAAAAATTTGTGCACTCGGGAGGGAGGGGAGTCCCTCAGCCTGGCCTATGCCCTCTTGCAGTCTAGGACCCCTCAGGGGATGACCATCTGTTGGCTTAGGCCCACTCCCTGGGGGATTGGGCCTAATATGACAATCAGACATCCCTCTGGCAGCCCGGCAGCCCTCAGGGGATGTCCACTTGCCAGCAGGGAGCAGGCCTAAACTGCAGTCGGACATCCTTAGCGCTGCTGAGGAGGCAGGAGAGGCTCCCACCACCACCACTGTACTGGCAGCCATCAGCCTGGCTTGTGGCTGAGCATAGTTCCTCCCATGTGAGAGTGCCCTGACCACCAGAGGGCAACTCCTGCATTGAGCATCTGCCCCCTGGTGGTCAGTCTGTGTCATAGTGACCAGTCATTCCCAGTCCTTCTGCTGTTAGGGTCAGTTTGCATATTACCCTTTTACTATATAGGATAGAACCCTGGTGCATGGGTAGGGGCTGGCTGGTTTTCCCTGAAGGGTGTCCCGGATCAGGGTGGGGTCCTGCTTGGGTGCCTGGCCAGCCTAGATGAGGGGATGATGGCTGTTTGCATCTGGTCACACCCCCTTCAGGGTGGGGGTCCCCACTGGGTGCCTGGCCAGTCTGGGTGAGGGGCTGAGGGCCATTTTCAGGCTGGCGGGTGACTGAAGCTCCCAACCTCTCCTTTTTTTCTTTTTTTTTTTTATTCTGGGATTTATTTACCTTCTATGGCTGTCACTGGAGCTGAGAGCCAGCTTTAGCTCCGAGGCTCGGCTCCTGCTCTGAGACCTTGGCTGCTGAAAGCAGTTATCTGGGCTTTGTTTAGCTTCTATAATTGAAACACTGTTGCAACTCCAGCTCTGGGGCCCAGCTGGCTGAAAGCAGATTTCTGGGGTTTGTTTAGCTTCTATAATTGCAACATAGTTGCTTAGAGTGCAGCCCAGAGCTGGGCAGCGGCAGGTGGGGAACCTTGGCTTCCTTCATCACTGGAGCAAGCAAGCCTCCTATTTGTTTCAGCTGCCTGGCTGCCGGCTGCCATCTTGGTTGGCAATTAATTTGCATATCGCCCTGATTAGCCAATGGGAAGCGTGTCGGAGGTACAGTTAATTACCATCTTTGTTATTATTAGATAGGAGATATATATATATATATATATATAAAATGTTTGTTTTTTTAAAGACACCCAAAGGCAAAATGATTACTCCCCAATGCTACTTCAGTTAAAGCAAGGAGGTCTGAGAAGTGATACTGGCATTTCAGCCCTGCTCAGCATTTTATCACCCCGGTCCTTGCAAAAGGACCTGTACATTTCTCTCCCAAATCATCCTAATGCTTCATCTACCCAGTAGTCATGTTCAGAACAAAGCAAATATTAACAGAGAACAAGGCAGCCAGCATTTTAATCCAGTTAGAAATACTGGCTGCATTTCAGATGATTTACCAAAAGGTTTGAAGAAGAAAGAGCTATTACCAGTATGATTTCTAGAGAGGATTAAAAAAAAAACAACAACAACAACTTTAATTCAGTGGAGAAAAGAGATTATAATCTCAAAACTAATATTTTATTTAATGCCACTGGTAGAAATTTTAATTATATACTATGTTTATAGTATATTTAAAATTACTGTCCATTCCCTAAGTTATCTCACTGGTTCTGAACTTATGCTCCTTCCATCTATTTATAGCTCAGTACCCAGGCTGATGCTGTTAAAATATAGGTCAGATTGTGTTCCTCTTCTGCTCAACAATAAATAGCTCCTCAATGCAGCAGAGTAGGAGCCTGCATTCTAACAATGGCCAGCAGGTCCTATAAAATCTGGCCCCTCCAAGTTTGCTGACTTCATCTCCTTTAACCATCCCCTGCCATTTGGCTAAATCTACTCCAGCCATACTGACCTCCTTGTTTTTCCTTAGATACAGAGGGTCCTCCTATGGGGCCTGAGATTTAGCCCTTCTCTTATGCTTGCAGTGCATTCCTCTTGAAAATCTCATACTTTGAACACTTTTTCTTCCATCCAGCCTTGGTCACTCTCCCAGTGATCTTCCCTGGGCAACCCATTTAAATTAAAAACTGTTCTATCTCCTCCTACCCTGGCACTTATGATTTACCTTTCCAGTCTTTTTTTTTTTTTCCTTCTAGAACATTTACCATAATCTAATATGCTACAGACACACACATACATTTGAAATGTATTTATTTATTATTTAAATGCTCTGCTACTATGTCAGCTCTATGGATTTTTAATTTTTTTTAATTTATTGATTTCAGAGAGGTAAGGAAAGGGAAAGACAGATAGAAACATCAATGATGAGAGAGAATCATTGATTGGCTGCCTCCTGCAGGCCCCCTACTGGGGATCATGGGGATAAAACCTGCAACCTGGCCATGTGCTCTTGGCCAGAATCTAACCTGGGACCCTTTAGTTCTCAGGTTGGCGCTCTGTTCACTGAGACAAACCGGCTAGGGCTATGGCTTTTGTTTTGTCTTATTTCTAACGAATCCTCAATTCCTACAACATTGAGTGCCTGCATTAGGCATATGATAAATATTGGACACTAAGTAAATGAATGAATAAAAGACTAGACTACTTATTGAAGCTTTACCATGAGAGGCACTTTTCTAGGCATTTACATATATCACTTCATTTAATATGAGGTAAATTCTCAAATATTCCTCATATAACAGTTGAGGAAATGGAAGCACATGAAGATTACACAGCTGTTGCAGGATATGTAATGGGCTTTTAAATTTCTATGTTCAAAATCATTGACTAATGTTCCAATTGCATTCTCAACAAAGTACAATTTTTCTACCTTTGATTTCAAGACTGAAATCTGACCCTTGACCATCCTCCCAGAAAACTGTAAATTCTCTTTTATCCAATGTTATTGGGAAGTTCCCACAGAAAGAAAAACAAACAAACAAACAAACAAAAAAACAAGAAGAGGAAGATGACCTAGTGCAATGATCTTTGAGCTCTTAATCTGTATCATGTTTCATGCAAATCTGTTTTATGTACCATCTTACTTTGCCTTCACTACAACCACATGAGAAGACTGAGGCTTGGAGAAATAATTTTTCTACATGCACACAGATAGTCAAGAACAAAGCCTATAATTTGGTCTGGTGCTCTCTAATCTCAAAATCATGTTAGACTGAGTTGGAATTAACCTCTGCAAGGGGCAAGCTGCATAATATTCTGGGAGCATATGACCCTACTTGGGGTAAAAATGCTATTGCAACTTTAGCTTGTCCTCTGTATTAGTTTTTTAATTGGTGTGTAACAAATTTTCCCACGTTTAACAGCTTGAAACAACAAACTTTTATTAAATCACAGTTCTGTATATAGAAGTCTGACATAACATAGCAATGTGCTCTGCCCTGGTTATCACAGGGGTGAAATCCAGGGGTTGGCTGAGCTGCATACCTTTCTGGAGCTTCTGGGGAAGAATCATTTATGATCTCATTTGGTTTGTTGAAAGTATTATTGTGATTCTAGGACTGAGGTCTCCATTTTCTTGTTGGTTTTCAGCTGGGGGTCAACTTTTAATGTCTACAGGCTACCTACATGGCCCCCTCGATCTTTAAAACTAGCAAATAATACTAAAAATCCTTCCCATGATCTAAATCTCTGACTTCCTACTCTTCTGACCTCTAGATCCTTATTCAAACATCATAGGATAAAATCAGGTCATCTCATATAGTCTGCCTATTTTAAGGTCAACTGATTGTGGAGCTTAATTCCATCTGCAGTATCTCCTTTGCCATATAACATGCCATAACCATGGGAATAATGTTCTATCATATTCATAGACTTGAGGATTGTACAGGACATGTATACCAGGAGGTGGGAATATTGAAGGACATCTTAGAATTCTGCCTATCACAACCTCCCCTTGTATTTTCTCCTTTTCTTCTAACCATTCCCATGATAATTACTTTGTCTCTCTCTTGAAAAAATATCAGTCAGTAGACCCATGTGAATCTTGCCCATACTCAAAGAAAATCTGCTATTGGTCTTAGACCCTCCATTCAACATTATTTTTCAGGGATCTGAAGGTAGGCAGAGAGGAAGGCAAGAGCCCAAACAGAATATTTTGCATCCCATGTACATTGGTTTTCTATGTCTCACATAACAAAATAACACAAACTTAGTGGCTTGAAACAACACAAATATTTTATGTTGCATTTCTTTAAATCAGAAGTTTGGCATGCGTTTCACTAGACTGAATGCGAGGTGTCTGCAGGGCTGCATTTCTTTATGAAACATTGATGGGAGAATCTGTTCCTTGCCTTTTCCAGTCTAGATACTGTTCATATTCCTTAGATCACAGCACCAGTTCATCCACCTTCGAAGCCAAAGTGTTGCATCTCTGTCTCCCTTCTTCCATCATGAGTATCTCTCTAACCATAGCCAGGAAGTTCTCCATTTTCAAAAACATATTTGAGCTTAGATCAGATGATCCACTATAACCTCAAGGTCTACATTTGTGATCACATGTCCAAAGCCCCCTTTTTATGTCAGTTAATGTATTCCCATGCCCCAATGTTACAGTGTGAATGTCAAAATGAGGGATGGAGAGTGTGCATTATTCTTTGTACAACATCATGTTAAGAATTTTGGGCCTTCTTCTGAAAGTGAGTAAAATAAGTGAAGGAGTAGAAAATGGCTAAAACAGATTTCTTCTTTAGAAAGAGTCCTTGGCTCTATGATTCAAACTAATGATAGGAGAATGGTTATATTAACTAAGAACAACTTAGTGTGAAATATTAACCCTATTATTGGCACTGTTTGAAGTATGTTGTAACCCTCAAGACATTTAACTCTAACAATATCCCCATTCTGTAGATGATAAAATATATGCACAAAGAATTTAAATAACATTGCCCAATATTCTTCAAGGAGCAAGTGCTAGAGCCAGGATGCATGATGTCCAGGTGGTCTGGTTTGCACAGCTAGTGTTCTGACCACCACACAGAACTGCCTGTAATAGTGTAGAGAGGATCTTTACCCATACATTGAAAATGGAGAAAGCATGGTCAGTTAACACTTATCAGGGAAAGCTTTATCCATGTTCTAGGGCATGCAAAGAGGCTATAAAAGAAAGGAAAGACTTGCAAAAGTAGAGAGGAATGGAGAAAGACTTCCACAAATACCTTAACTACAGTCAAGTCTATGTCCTCTCTTTTCTATAAAAACTGACCCCAGTAATTGCTTAACTTTCAGTGTTTGAAAGAATGATCTGTGTCACCACAGAACAATGTGTGCTGATGGGGGTAGCCTTCCCTTTTGATTGCTACTTTGCAAGTATCACAAATAACTAGCCACCTGAGAGCTTGTCCCCCTCATGCTGAATTCTATTTTGATTTCTTCATCCTTCTTGATTCTCATCTCTTTGTGCCAAAATTGTATTTTTCCAAAGATGTTTTCAAAAGTGTTTTTGTTCTGATTTAATAGGCTCGGTTTTCAGTGTTTGGGCTGAAACTGAGGAGATGCTTTATGAAAAGTGAATGCATTTGAATGGTGAAGTTTCCTGTGAAGAGAGAAACAGTATTGTTCCACTCTGAAGTTCCCAAGAGCCAGCCTCTATTATTTTATTTCTAGATTTCCTTCCATCTTCTTTAAAAACTTTTCAAAATGACATCAAACAGTCTTCCTCTTGATATGAAATTGAGAAAGCCCTTTCACTGTAGGTAGGCTAATGGTGCGAGGATTATCAAGCTGGGACAACCAAAGCTATTGTTCTTTTTTAAAAAAAATATATTTTATTGATTTTTTACAGAGAGGAAGGGAGAGGGATAGAGAGTCAGAAACATTGATGAGAGAGAAACATCGATCAGCTGCCTCCTGCACACCCCCCACTGGGGATGTGCCCGCAACCAAGGGACATGCCCTTGACCGGAATCAAACCTGGGACCCTTGAGTCCGCAGGCTGACGTTCTATCCACTGAGCCAAACCAGTTAGGGCCAAAGCTATTGTTCTTATAAAATATATTGACTTAAGTAAAAAGAAAGCCCCCTTTCTAGCTATTCACTATGAAGTTTTCCTCTAGATCTATAATCCTTAAAATAAGAGATGGTTACAGACAGAGACAGCCCATCACATTCTCCAAGGAAAAAGCAATTATGCCAAACAGAAAGGGAAGCAACATTTATTGATCACCTATTATGTGCCAGGAAAAGCATCGTGTTACTTACTTTAAGTCATAAGCATTTTTGAAAGCCCTCTGAGAAAACTATTCTTATGCCCAGTCTACAAATGAAGAAACTGAGATAGGGAGAAGCTAGGCCACTTAGTAAAAAATTATGTAAGTGACAAGGCTAGGTTTGAATTCAGATATTTCTTGCAGTAACAAATTACATCATTTACCTTTCAACTAAGTATCATTCAGAGAAATGATTATGTGTAAATGCTTCTGCTTCTTATGAGATATATAAGAAAATAAGAAGTTAAGTAAATATACAGAGAGAAAAGTAGTAATTTATTGTACATTAAACATGCCTGAAACATCTAATATATCCCTGGACCTATACTTTAAAGCATGACCTATATTTGACATATAAAATCATCTCATCAAAAAACTTTTATTGCCTTAGCAGTTCGGTTCGGTGGATAGTGTTAGCCTGTGGACTGAAGGGTCCCTCATCCCAGGTTTGATTCTGGTCAAGGGCACAAGCCCAGATTGCAGACTCAGTCCCCAGTAGGGGGCATGCAGGAGGTAGCCAATCAATGATTATCTCTCATCATTGATGTTTCTATCTCTTTCTCCCTCTTCCTCTCTGAAACCAATCAATATATATATATATTAAAAAGCTTTTATTATAGGTTGAAAAACTAGCATTTCATATCGATGCTAGAGTTAATAAAGAAGAAAACATTTAATTGGTACCCAATGTTATAGCCCAGACAATAATATTCTCTAGTATTTCTTCAGTGCTTATAAGTTTGCAAACATTTTCTAACGCATTATCTCATGGAGTTCCCTATGTTTACACGAGATGGGCATTACCTGACCTGTATTCTTCTTAATCTGAGCCTCAGAGGCAGTTCAGCAGAATGAGAAAGATAACACAGCTAATAAATCATGAAGCCAGACCTAGAACATTGCTCTTCAGTTTCCAAGACATAATTCTTTAGGCCATGTTGTCTGACATCCTAATTAACCTATGCATGGTAGCAGTGAAGTATCTTAAATATAAAGAGAAGACAGTCTTTGTAGGACAGTCAGGACACTTTGCCCACTCCGAAATTGTTCACCTTCTACTCTTAGAAAAAGATTTGATGCACCTTTCCCTTTATTAGTCTGACCTCTTGTTACTCCCACTTCAAACTCCCACCTTGACCCCTTCAGGATTGCGATGTGTGGACTCTTATCATAATGTTTTAGTTTATCTTTCTTCTACAGTGCTCAGTTTGGTTTACCTCTCTCCGTACCAGTGCCCCTACAGGGTTAGAATTTTCCGCTATGGAAACTGACCCTCAGAACTCAAACTCCACATGTGTAGGCCAGTTGAAGATCCAATTCCAGCAACAAGTAGAACCAAAAACAGTAATAAAGGTAGAGATCCTAAGGGGAATCTTGTACAAGAGGAGAAACTTGGGTGGGTTTTGAAATATGGGTAAGATGAAATGAGATAAGAAGAGGAAAATGAAGCGACAGCAATGCAAAAGGAATAAAGGTTGAGTGAATACAGTGTGTGGGGGGAAAGAGAGTGAGGCAAACCTTTGTTCAGTAAATTCCAGAGTTACCACACTACAAACTTATTTTCAGTTTTGTTTTCTGTAACTCTTGAATTATGTGTAAGTACACACACACACACACACATGCACAGAGAGCTGTTACTAAAAGTTTACAGAATTTCATGTTCTACTTTAGAAACACAGGAGCACAGAGGGCTTTGGGGTATTTTCTAAAGATGTAATCACCCAAAATGCACAATTTTGCCAGTTTGCTTTTATAATCAAAGCACTGCATGAATTTCAAAGTAAACACAACGTTTCTTATGTTAGAAAGCTCTAAAGCCATGTTGTTAAAATATAATATAGGGACAGTGTCACCAAATAGTTGCAAACCTCAAAGGCCTAATATTTTGATGTATGATTCCATTAGTAATGTTCTTAAGAAGTCATCATTAATGGATGCCATTCATTATCTTAGTGACACTTTATGATGCATAAAGATAAAGGGGGAGAAGGAAGAGATCTGGCAGCTATTGACCACCCACTAAGTGAAAAAAACTAAACATGCTTCTCAATATTTTCCTTGTCATTACTTTCCCACTACAGTTCTCTGTTGTAAATATTCTGTACATTTGCAAGATGACAAAAATGAGAAACAGGTGAAATAACTTTGCCAAGGTCAGATGACCTTGTGCTCAATAACCACAATAAATAAATAGTATTTTTTGGAACCGTGCTTTTAGTTTAAGTATGTTAGTTCATGATCTTTACACATTCTCAATTGCAGGATATGATTAGCTAATGTATATAGTACTTTCACCTTGGACAGTGGTCCAGAAAATGAGTATAGCATGATGTTGTTTGACTTATTCAGTCATTCCACTGATGTATTTATACTTAGAAGTAAGTGCTAGTTTTTTGTTTGTTTGTTTTGTTTTATTTACATTTAGAGATGTAATGTACTTGTATATATAACATAATAAGCTTTGTCATCTAAATATCATAAAATTAATTCCATAAGTTGTCTTTACAAAAAAAAAAATCACAACAATAAAAATACTTTGCTTTTACTGTGTTAGTCAGAGTAGGCCAACTTATTTAATGAAAAATCCCAAGTGTCAGAGAGTTAAGAAAATATGTTTATTGTTCTCTTACATAATGGTCTAAATGGATTGGTCAATAACACAGTAGGTGAGGGAAGACTTCGTGTGCAGTCTTCAGGAATCAAGGCTCCTTTCTTCCTTCTTGTAATCCAACCATCTTTAGTTAATATGATCCAGCAGGAAGAGACCATGTGTAAGGTATGTAGGGCACATAACAAAACCTCCACCAGAAGTGGTGCATGTCAATCCAGGTAATATCACATTAACCAGAGGTGGTCACCTGGCCCCACCTCATAACAGGAGATGGGGAACATATCCCTGGATGAAACATTTTTCCATTAATAATTCTAAATCATGAAAATAACAAATGAAATGTTAAGGGTCTGCAAGCCATCTCTTTCACTGTCTATCCTTCTGGTCAAATGCAATCAGCCTGTATTAGGTTTCTTTAACTACCTAACAAATTATAACCAACTTGGAGAGGTAAAACTACTATCTCAAATTTTCTCTAGGTCAGGAGTTCATGCATGGTCAGATGGGATCTTTGTCTAGATTCTTACAAGGCTGCATTCAAGGTGAGGATCAGGTCTGAATTCTCATCTGGAGGCTCAACTGGGGATGGTCCACTTCCTAGTTTTCTCAGGACATGGTGGAATTTATTTCCAGTGGCTTTAGGATTCATAGCAGCCTCATTCTTCAAAGCTAGCAATGGAGAGGTAGAAAGAGAGAAAGAGAAAAGGAAAGAAACTAGAAGGTGTCTGCTAGTAAGAGAGTAATATATAGCAAAACATAATCATGAGGACAGTATCTCATCACTGTTGCCCTATAATATAATGTAGTAATGGGAACAACATTTCATCACCTTTACTTTGATGACTGATAATTACTATTGGTCTACCAGCTAGAAGCAAGTTACAGGCCCTGCCCATACTTAAGCAAAGGAGATTACTCAGGGTGTGAAAACCAGAATAAAGGGACCATAGGGCCACGGAAATTTATTTCTTTCAATCACAGAACACATTCAAGTCTTCCCAAGGAAGAAAACAAACAAACAAAAAATGTCATTCAGTTATTAAGTCTAGGTTAAAGTCCAGGATTTCCAAAGATAGTACTTGCCATCGTATCTGAATGGGACTACTCTTCTTCCAGCCACCTATAAACTAAAAATGTAAGTTCTCTGTCCAGCATACCAACATATATATCACAAAAATACAACATTGAAGTCCAGAAATGACCACAATAACACATTTGCTTCAAAAGATAGAAGAATAAAAAATCCACAACAGACACCAATTGACAGCAGCTATAGAATCTTGGTTGGTGGACATTGTGAAGATTGTCTGCCCTGTAAGAGGGAAAGTTACTTGACTAGGTACTGCTTCTAACCTCTAAGCATGGGTGAGACCTCTGTAGGCCATCATGCTCTATTGTGCCAGGCTCTGCCTGCTTCCTACTCTTGTGCCTCTTTGGCACAATAAAAATGGTCATGGGTTATCTTGGGGGAGCTCTCACGTGAAAAGGGAGGTCTAAATGTTCCTTTTGGTCCCAACTAGTTAATGACTTCTTTTATGTTTTTTGATATTAATAAAACATGATTTTGATTCAGGATTTGAATGACTCTGCCACTTGTGAACTGTGTGATCTTGAGTAAACTACTTAAAATTTTGAGGGGGTTTTCCTTATCATCAAAGATGGGCAGTTCCCATATTTCAAAGGTGAAATTGGAATTAGATAAAATTGTTAACACGAGTGTCCAATAAAAGTTAGAACTCTTTACATTATTGAAGGAGGAATGGAAGAGAGGTAAGAGAAAGGAAGAAGAGGGAAATTAAAAGAAAGGATAAAATAGGAAGAAAGGATAAATTAGGAAATCCTAAATCAAAATGTAAGTTAGTGTTCCTGGCATGTGGGCCAGAGATTAAGTTCAATGCCACTTACTTGTTGATGGTTTCCTATATTGCCTATGCATGTTGCTGACTTCTTTAACATTACCTTTTTCCAATTCACTTCCATTTCCAGTCCCTGCTGGCCACAGGCCATGCACTCCATCAGGCATTGTGAAGCAGGAGGTGCTGGGGGGCTGGTGTTGGGGCCTGAGGCAGATGTTGCCACAGGCAGCTCCATGAATCTCAGCTCTAGGATTCTCTCTACAGGGTAATCAAAGCATAATGCCTGCTTGACTGTTGTGAGTAGCCTGCAGACTCAGGAAAACAGGAAAGAATAGCTGGGGGATTTTTTTTTTCTCATCAACCAAGTACTCAGAATCAACAAGATTGCCAACATGTGGAAGTCCCTGTCAGAAGGCCCACTTTTCAAAAGATTAGCAAAAATCATACTACTTTAACTATAAGTTGCTAAGAATTTTCAGTTTTTGAATACAAAATACTATAGACTTTGGCAATCACAAAATTAAATAAAAAGAATGTTTTTATATTAATTTCAAAACTCAAACCGAAATAGTTCTTTAAAAAACATATATTTTTCAGTTAGATTTTACATTTAATATTATTTTGTAATAGTTTTAGGTGTACAGCATAGTGATTAGACAATCATATACTTTACAAAATGATCCACCCAACATGCCAAGTGCCTGCCATACATAGTTATTGCAATATTATTGACTATATTCTCTATGTTGTACCTTACAGCCCTGTGACAATTTTGTAACTACCAATCTGTACTTCTCAATCCCTTCACCTTTTTCACCCCGCCCCAAACCTCCTCACCCCTCCATCAGTTTATTTTCTATATTTGTGAGTTTGTATCTATTTTGTTCTTTCAGTGACAAAGTATTTCCCAATGGCTTTAAGGTATGCTTTAAATGATAATAAAAATCTTTCTTTTAATAAAACTCCCCATGGTTCCTCATAAAATATACTCTGGAAAGTTTATTAACACTACAAAATTGTTTTATTTCCAAAGCCATTCTTTCAGAAAATGCTTAAGTGATTCATGAACCATGCAAAAATTATTTCCTATTTGGAGGAAAAATTAAGATGCAATGAGCAGTTTTTGGTTTTGGACAAATCTGTTTTCAAATAATTTTTCTATTCACTACCTGAATGCTCAGATATTTTCCTTAACCGTTAATTGTAAAATCGGGGGAATGAGGTGCTGGTGATATTGAAAGTGATAATAAATACATGGAAAACACCTGCCACAGTGTAAATGCTCGATAAACAGTAGCTGTTTTTACTATTGATCTGAGCCCGAATTCTGGTGCCTACTCTGCACTTCTCTCACTATGCTACATTCACTAAGACTCATTTAAAAAGAGATCAATAAAATGGTTAATATCCCTCCTCAGTGTGGCTCTCTGTTTGTGTCTTATCTTTTTACTTTCTGTCACACAAAACTCATTTCTTTGCTCATCTCTAGCAGACAATGGAGATAAACAATCCCAGTCCCCATGGCCCAGAATAATTTGGTTTGGAAGAGAGATAAAAAAAAAAAAAATAAGGCATGCTGTGCCATACATGAGACCAACTCTCCTTATTGGACCATAACAAACAACATTGGGAGTAAAATTGGAAATGGTTTATGAAAAATAAGAAGGAGCTTATCTTTGTTAGATGAAAGTCTTTTGTAGATTTGTCAGACTCCTAGCATCTAATTGTGTTGATGAGCACCAAATCCGCTGAATCATAGAGTGGTCAAATAGAGCATCACTTTTTCATTATCTCGACTGGATACATGGCTTGCCCTTTATTACACACTGGAGATAATTTTCTCAAATAAGCTACCAGCAACTTTTATTAGAAAATGTAAATACAGAAAATATAAATGGCTATTTGATGAGAAATCCAAGCTTCAACATATTCAGGAGGGCTTCTTCCCATCAGTTGGTAAGTAGGCTGTTTCCCCCCTCTTTTTCCTCTCCCTCATTAACAAACTTTTTAGAAAATCAATTTAAACACACGGCCTCAGCTTCCCCACATATTTCTGAACTTTTTTATGAGGATTCTTTGCCCTGCATTGCACAGAAACTCTTAGTTTCCCATCTGTGACTGGTTATTTCCCAGTTTGACAAGCTCCTGAAACTATCCCTTTCTTTGGCACTCTTATTTTTGTTTTTTAATTAAATTTATTGTGGTTCCATTGGTTAATAGGATTATATGCATTTTAGGTGTGTATTTGTATGTTACAACATCTGTATATTGCACTGTGTGCCCACCACCCAAAATCAAATTGTCTTCCATCACCATATATTAGGCCCCTTTCACTCCCAATCCCTTTTCCTCTGGCAAACCACCACATGATGCTTATACCCACCAGTTTCAGTTGTATATCCCACATATGAGTGAAATCATATGGTTCTTAGCTTTTTATGAATGGCTTATTTCACTTAGCATAATATTCTCAAGTTCCATACATGTAATGGCAGTATTTTGTCTTTTCTTATGGCCCAGTGATGTTCCATTGTATATATTTGTTCCTTTCTGATTCTCTTCATACATTTAAAAATATCTCTTCTCAATCTTTGCCAAATTTCTTTCTTTATTTCTTTGTTCTTTCTCATGGCATGTTCCCATATTCATTTGTCTATACCCTTAGATCTCTGTCCAAGCTCCTTCTCCCCTCTCATTTGGCCTTATCATCTCCTGGCAATGTTTTTTTACTTTCAATTTCTTTATTGATTAAGGTATTACATATGTGTCCTTATTCCCCCATTACTCCCCCCCTCTCATGCCCTCATCCCCCTATTGTCTGTGTCCATTGGTTAGGCTTATATGCAGGCATACAAGTTCTTTGGTTGATCTCTCCCCCTTACCCCCACCCTCCCCTACCTTCCCTATGAGGTTTGATGTTCTGATCGATGATCCTCTGTCTCTGGATCTTTTTTTGTTCATCAGTTTATGTTGTTCATTATATTCCATAAATGAGATCATGTGATATTTACATTTCTCTAACTGGCTTATTTCACTTAGCATAATGCTCTCCAGTTCCATCCATACTGTTGCAAATGGTAAGAGTGCCTTCTTTTTTACAGCAGCATAGTATTCCATTATGAAGCTGTACCACAGCTTTCTCATCCACTCATCTGCTGATTGGCACTTACGCTGTTTCCAAATCTTAGCTATGGTGAATTGTGCTACTATGAACATAGGGGTGCATATATCCTTTCTGATCGGTGTTTCTAGTTTCTTGGGATATATTTCTAGAAGTGAGATCACTGGGTCAAATGGGAGTTCCATTTTTAGATTTTTGAGGAAACTCCATACTGTTCTCCACAGTGGCTGCACCAGTCTGCATTCCCACCAGCAGTGCACGAGGGTTCCTTTCTCTATGCATCCTTGCCAGCACTTGTCATTTGTTGATGTGTTAATGGTAGCCATTCTGAAAGGTGTGAGATGGTACCCCGTTGTCGTTTTGATTTGCATCTCTCAGATGATTAGTGACTTTGAGCATGTTTTCATATGTCTCTTGGCCTTTCTTCTGTCTTCTTTTGAAAAGTATTTATTTAGGTCCATTTCCCATTTTTTGATTGGGTTGTTTATTTTCTTTTTGTTAAGTTGTATGAGTTCCCTGTAAATGTTGGAGATTAAACCCCTACTGGTGATAACATTGGCTAATATGTTTTCCCATGCAGTGGGTTTTCTTGTTTTGTTGGTGGTTTCTTTTGCAGTGCAAAAGCTTTTGACAAAATCCAATGCCATTTCTTGATAAAAACGCTCAGCAAGGTGGGAATAGAAGGATCATACCTCAACATAATAAAAGCCATATATGACAAAACTATAGCCAACATCACACTCAATGGGCACAAACTAAAACCATTTCCCCTAAGAACAGGAACAAGACAGGGATACCCACTCTTTTTTTTTTTAATATATTTTATTGATTTTTCACAGAGAGGAAGGGAGAGAGATAGAGAGTTAGAAACATCGATGAGAAAGAAACATCGACCAGCTGCCTCCTGCACATCTCCCACAGGGATGTGCCCACAACCCAAGTACATGCCCTTGGACCGGAATCGAACCCGGGACCCTTGAGTCCGCAGGCCGATGCTCTATCCACTGAGCCAAACCGGTTTCAGCGGGATGCCCACTCTTACCACTCCTGTTCAACATAGTACTGGAAGTACTACCATTGTGATCAGACGAGAAGAAGAAATAAAAGGCATCCAAATTGGAAAAGAAGTAAAACTGTCCTTATTCACAGATGACATGATACTGTACATAGAAAACCCTAAAGATTCCATAAAAAATTATTAGACTTACTAAATGAATTTGGCAATGTAGCAGGATACAAAATTAACCCCAAGAAACCTATGGCATTTCTCTACACCAATAATGAACGTACAGAAAAAGAGGCTAAAAAAGCAATTCCATTTACCATTTCTCCAAAATAATTAAGATGCCTTGGAATAAACTTACATAAGGAGGTAAAAGACCTATATGCAGAAAACCACAGGACACTGAAAAAAGAAATAGAGGAAGACATAAACAGATGGAGGAACATACCGTGTTCATGGATTGGTAGAATCAACATCATCAAGATGTCCATACTATTCAAAGCAATCTATAGATTCAATGCACTCCCCATTAAAATATCAATGGCATATTTCACAGACCTAGAACGAACTTTCCAAAAATTTATTTGGAATATAAAAAGATCCTGAATAGCTGCAGCGATCCTGAGAAAGAACAAAGTAGGTGGGATCTCAATACCAGATATCAAGCTGTATTACAAAACCACTGTTCTCAAAACAGTCTGGTATTGGCACAAGAACAGACATACAGATCAATGGAATAGAATAGAGAACCCAAAAATTGATCCAAACCACTATGCCCAATTAATATTCGACAAAGGAGGCAAGAACATACAATGGAGTCAAGACAGTCTCTTCAATAAATAGTGTTGGAAAAATTGGACAGACATATGCAAAAAAAAAAAAATGAAACTAGACCACCAACTTACACCATACACAAAATTAAACTCAAAGTGGATAAAGGACCTAAACATAAGACGGGAAACCATAAAAATACTAGAGGAAAATCTCAGACATATACCGAAACAATTTTTTCACTGATACTGCTCCTAGGGCAATGGAAACTAAAGAGAAAATAAACAAATGGGAATACATCAAAATAAAAAGTTTTTGCAAAGCAATGTTTTCATTATTACTTTTGTATGCAGATCAAACTAGTATCTACATCTTTAAAATTTCCTCTTTAGCTGTAGATGTTTACGTTCAACCAAGTTCTCATTATCTTCATCTGGCTCACTCAGTAGTATCTGATATGGACCTTTTCATTTCTTCCCTGATCCGTTTACCTCCAAAGGGGTAGTAGGCCAGTCTGCTGGTTGCTTAGGCTCTTATGCATATAAATTGTGCCTCAATAAAGCTGAAAAAAAAAATAAAACAGCGTAATATAAAACATGGTTATAAAAATGTGTGGGTTTTCTCTTGCTTCATATATACCCTAAATTCTATAATTATCTTTCCTTGGAGAAATAGTTGAGCCTTTTCTGCTTTTATCTATTGGTTGTATCAGCAAGGTGTTCCTTAATAAGCAAGCTTTACTCTTGAAATAAATTATCAAGACTGTTGTTTTCCACCATTTTAGTTATGGCCAATGTTTGGGACACAGTGCAAAAAAATTTGTCAAATAAGTCATGTTTTATTTTTGCTTTTCTCTCTGACTAAAGCAGGTAGCATGGAGCTATATGTGGCCATTTTCATAATCAAGGAAACAAAACAATAATTTCTTCAATTATGAGGCACATTTGAATTAATGAAGTGATTTTTAATGATTGGAAGATAAATAAACCCTGCAGGGGCAAATCCTCCCATATCATGAATTCTTTCACTCTATGTTTTGAGTGCCTACAAAAGAAATGTCAAGTATTATTCTAAAATATGAGACTATATCAGTGAGTGAAATACATCTGATGTTTATGTGAGGGATTTTATAGTCTAGTGCAGTGGTTCTCAACCTTCTGGCCCTTTAAATACAGTTCCTCATGTTGTGACCCAACCATAAAATTATTTTAGTTGCTACTTCATAACTGTAATGGTGCTACTGTTATGAATCATAATGTAAATATCTGATATGCAGGATGGTCTTAGGCGACCCCTGTGAAAGGGTCAACCGCCAAAGTGGTCGCGGCCCACAGGTTGAGAACCGCTGGTCTAGTGGGTGTTGTAGATAAATATATGTTGGCAGTTGTAATGAATATAATGTTAAGGTATCTTTAGAGCACCAGTCTGCTGTGACTAATCCTGTGTTGACTTTATCTTCTTTTGCTAAAATATCAGTATAAGGAGCCAGGTCTGTACCATGGAAAATAATGCAGTGAAGAGTGATAAGAAACATTCCCAAAAGCTTAACAGAGGTCATCTCTGCATAGTAAAATTATGAGAAAATGTTATCTTTTTCCTTCTTCTTTTGAATATATTTTATAAACTGTTCAAACTGGGAACCAGAAATTTAGAAAATATACATATAAGCATTTGTTTATCTCATGCTATGAAAATTAAAGAAGGTTAAATAGTGAAAAGGTTAGACTGTCATTTTCCATGCACTCTTTCACTTTGATGTCTTTTTCAAATTTTTGAGATTACTATGTATTATTTTAAAATAAGGGAGAAATATTTTATTTATGATAGCTTAAAGAAGAAAATATGAGTTGAAAAATACTAACATTTTATTTGTATATTATTCATCTCTTTTTATTTTAAATGCATGCGTATGTCTAATTTTATACTTTTAACGCTTTTACATGAGAATTTTCTAATTTTAATTAAAAACATTAAAATGTCATTGAAAGTGTTTTCATACAATGTCTCTATGGACATTCCCCCATCTACTTTACCATTCCTTTAGACATATAGTTATGTCAGCATTCTCGCTATTGCAAATAGTGATTTCACCCTAAGAGCAATTTGTGTCTGAATCCCTTGTCTGGATCTCACACTATTGCCTTCTGACGGAATCCCTGACCTGGGAATAGTGCATTAAAAGTCATACAGTTAACCCTCTTGAGATATAGCCAGTTAACTGTCTATGAATGGTTTATGTTTTTATAATCTGTGAGAGAGAGAGAGGAGAGAGAGAGAGAGAGAGAGAGAGAGAGAGAGAGAGAGAGAGAGAAAATCTTCTCCAGATAAATTACAGCCTCTATGAACCTGTTTCTTTACCTAGAAAGCAGGTCTAATGCTAACTCATCATCCGGAGCAAAGATTAAATGAGAGGATACATTCATAGGATTTCACCCAGTACAGAGCAGATGGTCAGCAATTCTTGTTTTCTCTCCCCCTGGACTGGAGGATAACTATCTCTGCTTCAATCCCACATTTCCACCCCCAGTCCTTTCTGCAACTAACTTTTCATCCAGAAATCAGCAGCATTCTGAGCTCTGCTTTTTGTAGCTCTACCTTCCTTTTTACATGTTTTATTCCCAGCTACATTGCCTGCATCCCATCTATATTACAAGCAGCTTATCTTATTTCAACACTCTATAAATAACTGCTGATAAGAATAATAATGGGAAGTCAGATTGTAGCAACATAGAATCAGGGAGAAATAAAGGTAACATTGAGTGTACTTGAAAGGGGAAGAAAGGAGGCATAGTGGATAAATTACTCCATACCAGAGGTAGGGATGCCATCAAGCAATAAATACGCAGGGGAGTGGGTATTAAAGGTCAACATGACTAGGGAGGAGTGAAAAAAATCAAGTAAGAGCAAGAAAGCCAGATAGGGTACAAAAAGACAAATCTTAAGCTAAGAGAGTGGGAAAAATGGATAAGGTCATAGATCAGAAAATGAAGGGCAGAGTGTGCAGGGGTGAGGGAAGATGGAGTCCCTTATGAATGCTTTTCAGGCACAAAAGGGAGACAAGGTCTGTGAAAGAACCTGTGATGCCAGCAGTGAATAGCGTTGATAAGGTATTGATATTTCAGTCCAAGGGAGACCAGATAGGACTTTAATCACCTGCAGGTGGACACGAAGAACAGAGGAAATATTGAAAATCAATATTTAAAAACAACCATGAGTTAGTGTGAAGCTGGTGACTGTGTGTATAGCACCTGGTCTAATGGGCCAAACCACAAACAAACTAAGTCTTAAAATAAATACAATTTTAGCCTGACCAGAGTTGCTCAGCAGTTGTGCTTCAACCCAGAACCCAAAAGGTCATGGGTTCAATTCAAGGCACATGCCCAGGTTGTGGGCTTGATTCCCTCATCCCAGTGGGGGATATGCAGGAGGCAGCTGATCAAAGATTTTCTCTCATCATTGATGTTTCTATCTTTCTCTCCCTCTCCCACCTTCTCTCTATAAAAATCAATAAAAATATTTTCAAAAAATACAATTTTAAAAGTGTGTCGAACTCTGAGGTGTGTCCAACTATAAAGTGGCTGGTGGCCCCTCATTGCCTCTGTGAGTGGTAATTCTGAATTTTTTATGGTTGGCTTATCCCTCTCTCCCTTAGGTAGAGTCCTACAACAAATTTGCACTTGGTCCCTCTACCTGCAAAGGTGGCCTTTGAATGGATCTTCTTGAAACACAAATTGGAGAAAGCCTCTTTACTCCCAAATTTTCAATGGCTTGTTACTCAAGTTCTAGTTCTGGCACCAAGATCTCCACCACATGGCATCAACTGACCTTTCCAGCTGGACTCCCCATATTCCAGGTTAGGTTCCTTCACCCCTGGAGACTATAGTCCTTTCACTTGTGTGTAAGCAGATGAATCTCTATCACTTGAATATATTGTTAAGCAGGGCTGGAAGCTCAACCTGAGGGCTTTACAGAAATATTCTGTAAGGACAAGATGGCTCATCAGGCTCCCTTCATGTACATGATCCTTGAAGATCCATGACAACAGTCCTCATCATAAGTGCACACACATATTAGTACTATCTCCTATGATCTTCACAGCAACTCCATGAGATAGAAATTAGTTTATTATTTTACAGATGAGGTAGAAATTATTATCCTTATTTTATTATCCACATTTAAGTAATGTGCCCAAATCAACTGTAGTCAATTCTTGAGCCAGTCTTTGTCGCCATCTTAAAAAGTCTATGCTTTAATGGCAATGAATTCTCTTCTGGTTCCCAACCAATTTGGTCTTGAAATGTTGTATGCTGGCTCAATTTGTTGGGTCTTTGTTGATTTTTTTTTATCCTGGTATTGTGGCTATTTGGGCATGGTTTCCTTCTTGTTGAGTTTTTAAGTTTGATGTTATCATACTCCGTTTGGGAATATTGGACTGCCTTTTGAAATATCCTATGCAATTCACCCTAGAGAGGTATTGTGCGCATGTTATTTCTATAAAATGGAAGAACTTAACATTCTTTTTCCCCTTGGACTTTGGAGTCAGACAGAACTTAATTTCAATCTCAATTGTGCCATTTTCTAGGTTGTATATACTTCAGCAAGTCATGAAAATTATCTACATCAAAGTTTCCTTACCTGTAAAAATAGAATGACAATATTTCTCTGCCTACCTTCAGGGATGTTGAAAGAATCAGACTACGTAATAAATAGGAAGATGAAAGTGACTTGTAAGATATAAAGTGCTATTTAAATGTTCAGAATGATTATGACATCATCTTGCCATTGTCATTTTTGTTCCTCTTAATCCCAAACTGTTAATCCAAAACTGTTTGTAATCCTTTATTGGCCCTTTGAGGCATTCAGCTATTACTCAAATACCATCAGGTCTTGTAATAATCTTCTTAGGATATTGAAAATCATTTCTGAAATGCTTCAATCCTGGATTGAATTAAAGCTCAGGGATTTTCTCATCTGACCAAAAGGTCAAATCATTATTCCAGGACTCATGTGACTTTATACTTTTCTTCACCTTTGGTGTTTCTATCTCTGTAAATTTGTAGCGAAGAAGAATGCCAATAAAGAAAAGACAAAACAATGCCACACAAAATGATTGGTTTCCAGATCCAATCAGCGATTCTGTGGTACAGAAAGAATGCTGTTTCACTGATCTATTGCTCTGCCAATTAAAAAGTAATTTAGTCAGGTTTCATTACAGGCTCTCCATTGTGAAGAAGCCGGGGGAAAAGTTTTAATTTTTTAAAGGCTGACCTTGCTCTATTTCATCTAAAAAAGTTGGAAAACACCAGACTTTTCTTTTAAAAGTTTGAAAGAAATCTTCAGGCCCCAACCTCTCTCTCTCCTTCTTCTTTTTTCTCTCTCTCTAATTTGTAATTTTTAACAGAATTAAATGTTAGAGTTGGGACAACTTTCCTTTCCTTGGCTGTTTTATATGGGTCTAGAATATAACTAAGTTATCAGGGAGGGACATGAATAAATCTATAATCAAACACTGACAGCAATGGTGTTCATTTTTCAATCCCTTCCATTTTCTATTTATTCAGATGAATAAATAAATGTAGGCTCAGAGAGTGAAATGGCATGCTGAAGGATCCAGAACTAAATACCCCAAACCTGAGAAAATACTCTAAATATTAGAGCGTATAGTTGTATGATGTGACCCTTTTATACACAGTATTTCCTTTCTTTTTGACAATAAGTCCCTTTGTTGAAGATGTTGAAATGGTAAGAATTAGGCAGCTTCCCTTTTGTCATCATCCAGTGAGGAACAAAGCCAAGGGATGAATCCAGGGATTTCTGCCTCCAGAGTCTTGCAAGGTCCATGGGGCCACATACATGTCCTTCTTGGAAATCAGGGTGAAATCCGAAGATAAGATTCTTTCTGGATGAGACTGGGTCACTGTGGCCACAGAAGGACATTGAAGCCAGGTCCTTAGAGCCCGGGTCTTTAATGAGGGCCCCTGGACTCTCTGAGCAAACCTGCTATCTATGACCCAAATGCTTTTGAACACAGAGAGTTGATGCGTCAACTCTACAGACCTCAGAAGAGCTCATGCATGCCACCCCTGAGAAGTCCTGTGTGCATAAAGAGCCTTTCCATGTAGGGAAAGGGGAGAACTGGATTATGTAAGTGAGTAAAACATATCAACTCCCAGCCCATATAGAGATGACATGCCAGTGGAGAAAACGACAGTGAAGAATACTTATGATAAATAAGCAAGTTGCCATTTGTTTAAGGATGACAAATGCTGGGGGTGCAGGGGGGTGGGGGGGGGAGGAAAACTGGAACAGAGTAAGGGGTATTGATAGTAAGGCTGAAAAAAAAAACTACATGAGGTTTCACTGAAAAGGTTAAAATTTGTTCAAGATTGGAGGAAGTGAGAGAGTTAGGCATAGAGATACCTAGGCCTCTGGAATATTCTATGGAGAGAGAAGGCTAGAGAAGATTGTGTGGCATGTTCAATTGGAAAGCAGTGGACAAGAGAAAGAGTCCTAGGGAATAAGGTCAAGAATAGGAAAGAGAAAACAAGGGTTAGATCCTATTGGATAGGGATCAGCAAACTACAATCCCTTGGACCCAATATGTACTACCACCTGCCTTTATAAATCAAGTTTAACGGGAACACCATTAAACCCTCTTGTTTATATTTTGTTTATGGCTGATTTCACACTAAAATGTTAGAGTTGAGTAGTTGTAATAGAGACCATATGGCCCCCAGGTCTAAATCATCTGCTTCCTGGCCCTTCAGAAAAGCTTTGCCAATCCCTGACATAGAGCCTTCTAAGCCATGTAAGGTCTTTCTCCTCTGATGGAAGTGGAAGCTGTTGGAGAGGGACTTTTCTAAATGATCGCCTGGTTTGGGGTAAGAATGGGCTCTAGGGGGGTGTAACGGTAGAAGGAGAGAGAACATATAAGAACCACCATGGCAAATCCAAGTAAATGCTGGCCTTTTGAATCTAAGTAGAAGCAATGAAATAGTGAAAGGTAGTGAGAATGTGTATATATTTGAATAGTTTAACAAGCCTATGGGTTCTTCAGCTTCTGAAGAGCCCCACGTAGTAGTATGTTACAAAAGCAAGAACAAAATAAAAGCACATCTGTAACCATTTGAGTTGGACACTGGGACAAATACCAGGACCCGGGGAAACCAACTCACCCAAGCTCACCCAAACCCTTGGGAGCAAAAGAGGATGTCCAGCCTAGTGACCCCACAGTGCCAGCCTGCTCCCCTGACCTTTGCTCTATCTCCACATCTCTTTTAGCACCTGATGCAGGGGATCACTGGCTGCCCTTGGAGGGTCTTTTCATCAAGTTCAACTCCATCTTCCATTAATCATGGCCTTGCTCTTTGGCTGTAGAACTTTACTCCCTGGAGTAAAGCATGCATTTTCAGTCAGTAGGACAGGGCCCAATTGTATCTATTCCACTCTGCTGTTATGATAATCAAATAGCATCATTTCTATTTAGAACTGACATAATGGTCCGCAACTGCCACACTGTACTCTTTTCATCCTTATGAATTCATGGATGGATTTTTTTTTTTTTTCCAGGAGGCATTCTCTGATCTGTCACCGGGAGGATGTTATCAGCTCTACAGCCAACGTGGCGTCCGGGTGTCCTCAGCTCACCTTGGCTGGCGGATTATTGCTTGCCAATTGGAAACTTTTGCAGACTTGCTGTGAGTAGGGTGAAATAATACCCAGGCGGGCCTGGAGATTGTAGGGACATCCTGACGGATTATTCATGAGGTGCTGTCTAATCAGGGTCTGCAGACAGAGATACCGCGCAAGGCGAGCAGGTTCAATTAAAGAGTCGCTAGGTGAGACAGGCGCTGCTCCTGCTCAGAGACGGGGGGGGGGGGGGGGGGGGGGGGATAAGTTTCGGGAAGGTGATTTGGGGGATGGCTGCAGTCACTACGGAGGGGCTGTATAGGAAATTATTTCGGGTTGGGAGACACTGGGGAAACTAGTAGCAGGGAACGGAAAGTGTTTAATGGGAGGAAAAGTTACTTGCTGTGCTCTCTCTGTTTGAAAATGAAATTTCTTCCAAGCTTTCTAATGGTACAGCCCAGACAGTAAAACCAAACCGCAGTGTGAGCCAAATTGCGTGCGCCTGCTTTTCCCTCGTCGCCTTTGAGAAGCTCCGAGGTGTGAACAAATCAGCCGAGTGTGACTTTAATTCCTATGACTTTGGCACTATATTCTTTTCCTGTTTTCAAGGCAGTGCTCGCTCCAAGAGAATTCAGGATTGCAAAAGTAACACAAAGAAAAGATCCTCTCTGCCAACCCATATATCACGGCTGTTAACATGTTGCTGTTTTCATTTCAGTTTATTTAATAGGCATAACCAGCAGACACCAAGCTCATAAATAAAGGTTTTGGGGGGTTTCCACAATCAGGTTTCTGCCAAGCATCACATATTTCTCAGAATTCTCCTCATAACAAATTTAGGCATTTGTTTAAGTTTCACTGAACTTTCATATCTCACTGGAGGATGACTCTTTACTCAAAGAAATAAAGTTATTTACTCTTCAAAAGCCATTGCCTTGAGCAATAAGTTGACAATAGCAAACCTTTGATATGGAAGCAGAAATGTCGGCTGCGTTTAATAATCTTTGCAAAACTCATGATTTTAAGTCATTCTTCAGCAACATTATGGAGTAATACATGATGTGATTTTGCTATTCACATGTCAACAAACATCTACCATCATTTATACATATTTGTAAGTATACACACACAGGTATGCATGCATAATTAGAATATATATATATATATATATATTTGACAGTATCAATTGTATATCAAGTTCCTCTTTACCATGGCTGCAGGAAAGTTTTCTTGGTAAAATTATTCAAAAGCTAAAATTTTACCAATAAAAAGTATGTAATGGTCATTTATTCAACCATTAATTGCTAGATATTTAAAATGCTACAGATGTAGGACACTGTAAATGGCATTGGGTGCATTGCTATGAATGATATTTATTGCATCTATAGAGTTTCCTTAGGATAGATTCCTAAAAATGAAATTAATTGCTTAAAAGGTATAACTATTTAAAGTCTCTATAGCTAGCTAGCTAACTATATAAATAGGTTATATATTACTTTCCAGAACTATTACACTGATATTCTTCCCTGATTCCTTGAGCCCATTGCCCCCCTCTCATTCAACATTAGTATGGGACATTAGACATTTAAAAATTTTGACATGGACACTTTTTCCATTGTTTCTTCACTTTTTATTCATGTCACACTGGTAAGATCGAATATCGTCCTTATATTTATTAGTTATTTCTTTCTTTGTAATGTTCTGTTTAAGTTCTGCGAGCATTGATCTTCTTGAAGTTAAGTGCTTTTCTAATTGATTTGTAGGAGCCATTAGGACACTAATGATATTTTCATTTTGCACTTTTATGACAAACACTTTATGAGGTTATTTCATTTTAATTTTGTACACAGTATCTTTGACAATTCAAATAAGCATTTATTCAAATCCCTTATAAATCTTCTTTGTGATTTTCCCCAGAGTTCTGAAGACTCTCAGTCCCAGACCACTTAATTATTTTACCTGTACCTACAAAAACCTTACTGCTATGTTTGGGTGTATGGTGATGAGTTGGGGAGCTAAGGTGGGAGAAGCTGACAGGCAGGCAGGGGCCTACGTATAAGAAGATATTGAACATTTATGAAAGAAGTGCAAATGGCTAAGACTGTTTCACTACTGTGAGTCACCAGTATGAGGTTTGTCTTTTGTTTGATTTGAGTAACAGTTATTGGTTTAAACTAGTTCCTTATCACTTCACTCCTGGATTATTGTAAACACTTCCCAATTTTGTTTGCTCATCTCCAGTGTTTTTTCAACTACAATCCCTTTTGCACATTGAAGACAATGTAATCTTTCCCCCCAAAATCTGATCTTATCACTTTCCAATTAAAATCTTCTCCCTTAGCTTTAGGGTGTAATCTCTTAGCATGGCATCCTGGACCCCAACTTCTGATCTCTATCTCCCACTCCAGTCTCCACATCTGCCTTTTTCTTCTCAGATTTTACACTCCCAGGATATCATGCTATTTTAGACTCCGTGTCTTTGCTCATGATGTCCTCTCTATTTCAAGTCATTTTCTTTATTCTCTTGCACTCAAGCCAGGCAGCATATCCTCCAGAAAGGAGCACCTTAAGCCCACACTCTGCTATGTGCCCCCTTCTTTCTGTTTGTGGCACCCTAAAAAGAACTGTATCTTAAAACAACCGCTAGTTTGAAATCCGACTACGGGAATGTATCTCCAATTAGACCATAATATCTCAACACCAGGGACTCTCTTCTTCTATTGTATTTCCAGTGCCTAACATAATCCCCATATACCTTAGCTGCTTAATATTGTGTGACTCTCAAAAATCGCCATCCATGTAGTGCCTAGCAGAAGCCCCAGGATAGAATAAACATCTTCTTAGTGAACTCCAATCTGTTGCTGCACATTCCTTTGTGAAATAGGAATGTAATTCCCTGCCATACCTTCTGCCCTGGAAAAAAATAAAACTGAAAGCAGTAATGAATGTAAATGATTTTGTAAATTGAGGAATTTGTAGGTATGCAGGCATGCATGTGTGTATAGTTATTATTACTGGTATAATTATAATGATGAAAATATGGCATTAAATTACAAAATCACAAAATTTTAGAATGTTAGATGTACACGGGATCTTGACTGAATGGGAAAACTGGTTTACAAACTGTATTCTCAGGTGTCCTTAGGTTCCTTAGAGGTGTTTCCATTTCCATTTCTAAGAGGGGTTAGATAGGGGGAAACAGATCTGGCAGGGTTTCCAGAACCCATTTCAGTAACTATCACACCACCACCAGTGTTAATCATCTCATATATTGATGTTCATATATGGCTTTTGTTTAAGTAAATATTTGAAAACTGCCAATAGCCTCAATGCCCTATGTCACAAATAAAGAAGTTAGAGCTCAGAATAGTCAGCAAACTTGTCTAAGATCACACAGCTTGTCGATATCACATCTGGCTCAGTGTTCTTTCTGCTATACAATATTGCCTTAGCAAACTCCCCTCCCCAACCCCAGGACCTTTTCTATTCATCATTTCCCCCATGGAATAATTAGTAGCCTAAGACCATGTTGCTAACATTTTAAAGTGGTCTGAGTTCTGCACAGTGCCAATTCTCATCTGTACTTGTATCTTTCAAAACAATGTTGAGCTCATTCCTAACACTTGTCATTTTATCATCCACACTTTCAAAGACTCTCTATCTTTCTCAGATATTCCACACACATTTCTTATAGGCCACCAGGCTGTGAAGTCTACTTCCTAACAAAGGTGTCACCAATAGCAATCGTTCCAGTTTTGTGGGTTGTTAATCAACACATTTTCATGAATTGCTGAATAAGAGCTTGAATCTGAAAGATGATCAAGTTACTCTTTACCATGCTCTGGAATTGCTGGAGATTGGTTTGCTGGATGAATAGGAAATCTGCCACTATTTGGAAATCAGAGCATTGAATCAACACACTGGCTGAGCATCTCTTGCGTGCTTTTGCCTCTTGAGGTGTCAGGACCACAATGGGTATTGCATATTGTCACTTCCCACCGGAAGCTTCCTTTTAGGAACAAGAATACAGGTAAATACTTATAATTCAGGACAAAACATGCAATTAAAATGTAAAAAGTGAGAGCATGAGTCATCTCTTCTGGGTGTTGTCAAGAAATATTGGCAATGAAGATGAAGACTGGGCAGATTTTTTAACATCCATATTGATATTAGGGGACACAGAGTAGAAAGGTATTTTATGTATAGAAAATGGCATTCCACAGTTATAACTTTGGAGTTATAACTGTTTATTTATAAAGTTATAATTGTTTATTCAGTCATATTTTTAAAAATAGCTTCCTATGTGCCAGGAATTGGGCTTCGGACCAGAAACAATAATCAGTTCTTAATTGTCATGGCAGCATGAGGGAAATAGGTCAACCATTGAAATTTTGTGTAAGTACTTCAAAAAAGGGAGAAAAATAATTTTTTTTAAACTAGAAAAATGTTAAAAAACCATGCCAGGTGACAGAGACAACTAGAGAGGAAGTCAGTGGCCAGAGGATGGAGAAAGCCTTGCATCCCATAGTGAGAACTGTGGGCTCCATCCTGATGACTAGGAGGACTTAGTGGAGAATTCTGAGTTGGGGAATGCTATGTCTTTTCTTTGTAAAGAAACTGATCTGACATAGCATGGGCAGTAGACAAAAGACTATAAAGTCCAGAAATAAAGCCAGTCATGGCAGATGGAAGAGTCAGGGCAGTTTATGTAGGGGAGATGGGTCTTGAAAGATGGGTAGAACACCAGGTGAAGAAGATGGTGTGTGTGTAAACACATACATTGTGTTCCTGAGTCAGGCAGTCAGGAAAGCAGTTGAGAGTGGGATTTTGTGTCAGTCATTTTTTACTCAACAACTATTTGCTGAGTGTGAATTATATGCACGGTGTTCTTCTGAGCTGAATAGTACAGAAGATTTAAGATGCTGTCTCTATTCTGGAGGAACTTTTGTTTAGCTGAGAATTTAAACAAGAGCTCAGCTGGCAGTGAACACTCAGCTAATGGGTATTGTGTGTATGCTTTATGGTGACTTTTCATTAGTTCTCACAACAATCCAGGAAGTAGGTGCTATTATTCCTCTATGACTGTCATGTCTCCACACTATTAAAGGAAATGTTGTGAGCCTCATGAAATAATAATGGGTCTGTTTTGATACCAAATTCCAAACTCTCACCCACCATCTAAGGCTGCCTCCCAAATAATTATGGCACAAGATGATGGAAGTATTAAAGAGCTGCTCAAGTGAAGTGCATTGGAATTACAACAGAAAAGGGGTAGAAAAATATGGTCAGAATCTCAGAGGTTGAGATTTGGAGGGACTACAATATTTGAGAGAAGGTAGAAAGGTTTCTGAGCCTGAAAAAAGAATGTCATGGTACAAAATGTTAACCCAAAGCAAATATCGCCTCCTCAAATCAGATTGCTGGCCTTCCCCAAATTCCAAGGGCCAGGATGAAAGAGAATAGTTGAAAGTTTTCAAGGCTGTTGCCCTGGACAATGTGAAGGCATTCAAACTTTAACATTAAATTATCAGGCAAGGCAGAAAATACATGAAAGTCTATGGTCTTAAATATTAAAAACAAAATCAGCAATACCACATAAACAAAAAAGCAAAAATAAAATAAAAAAGATAGCTCAGGCATTTAAAGGCACCAGGAATCAAATTACAAGTCTATAAACTTCACACAGTGGAGCTTTCCAGTAATGAATTCCATAAACTCTTAACTTGGTGGGACTTCTGTCCCCGTTGCTCCTCCCACCTTATTAAACTCAAGGCTGGAGTTTTATAGCCTTCTCAGTAAATGTGAGCCTTTGTGACATTCCTGGTATTCTCAGAAAAGTTCCAGCTGTTATAATGTCACAGCTAATAGATGAAGATGGTCAGGAGACAGAGAGGGAAGGACTTGATTTACCACTGTCCTTGTTCCCAAAGTGTCCTTGACAGTATGTATTAGGATGCTCCTCATACAGCCACGGAAACATCTGCCAAATACTCTACTTCAGGGCAAAATCACAGTTGGTTTTATGGGCTACTGGATCAATGGCCTATTTCTCCAGATTGTAAAGTGGGTTCAGAGTGTGCTAGAAACTTAAGAAAAAAATAAGAAGCTTATTTGATGGTGGTTGCATAAAAGTCAACACCTGCTACTTGGATTTTTTTAATGCCTGGTTAAGGGAAAATGTCAAGGGCGTTTCAAATTTGCATCAATTTAAATAAAACCTTTGTTATACAGTTTGCAAAAATATCAAAACACTTTTGGGAAAGTTAGAACCTATTTTTTTCTTCCTGCAGAGATTGGCATAAAAGCAAAACTTCAGAGATCTTAATCTGAAGTAATCTTGCGAGAATTGCCCAGGCTCATATTTGCCAATTAAATTCATGTTCCAGAAGATAAAGCATGTGCTGAATGAGAGTATATAATTTGGTAGATAAGGGAATCTCTTTCCTTCATAAATATTTTATCAGGAGCTGAAAACATGCAAGCTTAGCCTCCCGATAAAACCATGAGTATAAGGAAAAGTGATCTTCTAAGTTGTTTTTCAAGGGAAATCATTTTAATTGAAAATTTGTGTTCCATAACATGTTTTCCAGTCTACAGAAAGCTATGTATATATAAACAAAAGAATTTCCTAAAAAAATGCACAAAATAGTTGCAAATGGGTTTTATATGAAAAGTTAAATTAGAAAATAAATGTAGCATGTTCTTTTTTCTCTCTAAATGATACATTGAACCTGAATATTCTCAAGTATCTCCAATTGCCATTAGCTTCATAATTAGGGTTCCGGCAGATTTTTGTGGTCTTCGGTCCTCTGCGATGAGCACCATGGTGTGTGGGAAAGAGTTCCACAAGTAGACTTTGCACTCCTAGCCTTTATGAAGTTAGATAATGAAGACAGCATTAGAATGGGTACTTATATTGATAAGGTTCATTAGTAAAGAGTAATTAGATTTTTTTCAAGATGTACATGAGTCATTTAGGCTATATCTAGCTTAAAAAAACTGAATTTTAACTGTCTCATCTTAGGTCATTAAATTTGCCTATTAATGAGTCCTACTAACTAATATCTGAGAGCAATTAATGTGAATGAGTTGACTCTTAAATTAAGTTACACATTAAAATGGGTAACAGATAAGCCAGGAAGGTTTTACAAATTTTTGGTGGGCTGCTAGATTTTTCCTACTTAAGGAGAGAGGGATTTAATGAAATCCTCAGGGCCACAAGGCTCGCTGATAGAGCTCCCACTTGTGGGAGTCGAGAGACTAAATGCTCAGTTTTAGGGCCAGAGAGACTTTTTTGGACTGGAAATGATAGGAACAGAAGGAATTACTTCATCTTTCTCATCTTACTTTTCCTCCTTTATTGCCAGCACAATATCCAGACCTGTGACTCTTCCTCACCCTTGATATAACAGAACCAAAGAAGGTTCCCAGGAAGAGTGGTCAGCAGCCTAGGACCACTCTGTTCTGGGCATAAGGGAAAGCCCTATTCCATCCTGAATTACTATATCTTCTGGCACTACAAAATTATTGAGTTCCTACTGTGTATGAGGTTAACTGGTAAAGGCTATAGGTTGGCAACATTCTTCATGTGCATAAGGATCCTCTGAAGTAGGCATTACCACTACTTCCATTAGAAATGAGGAAACAGAGACACATAGCAGTTAAACAATTTCTATTGGTATGTAGAGCTAGGATTTTAACACAGGCAGGATGCCTTCACAGCTCTCACTTTTAATCACCACACCCTGCTGACTTTCTAATTTATGTTATGATATGAAATGATGTTTGGTACAAAATCTCTGAAGGCCAGAATCAAGAGTGGTTTATTTCATTTTTCTTCTATTTTCTTCTTTCAAGAAGTTTAATCATTTGTCATTATAGACAGAATTCACAATTATGTGAAATATTAGATTAACCAGAATACAAAATATCAAATCTGTCTTCCATGGCACAACAATTATTGAATATCAGAAAGAGTTATCACTTTTTATCTTCAGCTTTTGTTCTGGTCCTGAAGCAAAGTCACATAATTCAGACCTGGTTTTTCTGCTCATCCACAGTGTGAGCCCTCAGTGTGCCTCTGGCTCCTCTACCTGCTTTTACTTTCTATTAGTTTTTTTTTACCCTCCATATGCCAGGGTCCCGCCCCAGCAGGTCCAGGGGTCCCCAAAGGTGTGGACGGAGTCGGCGAAGACTATCCACCCTCTTCCTACGGTGGAGTCCTATCCATCCCGAGTGTGGGGCGCTTACCTAGGGGTCCCTGTTCGGGCGCCATATGCCGGGGTCCCGCCCCAGCAGGTCCAGGGGTCTCCAAAGGTGTGGACGGAGTCGGCGAAGAAGGAATGACACGGAGGCAGCGTTCAGGTGATCATCATAGCCCGGTTCTCTTGTCAGGGTTTCCAGCCAAGTTCTGGTCTGGATCTCCAGAGAGGTTCTGCTTCAGATCTCCAGCCAGGTTCTGTGTCCATGTTCTCTCGCTAGGTTCTCCAGCCAGGTTCAGTCCAGGTTCTCCAGCCAGGTTAAGTCACCAGGTTCTAGTCAGGTTCTCTTGCCCATTTCTGTAGTCAGGTTCAGTCCAGGATCTTTTGCCATGTTCTCTCGCTAGGTTCTGTCTCTAGGTTCTGAGGCCAGTTTCTGTCCAGGATCTTTTGCCATGTTCTCTCCAGCGAAGTTCTTCTGTCTCTAGAGAACGTTCTGTGTAGGTTCTGTGCCTAGGTTCTGTCTCTCTTGGTTCCGTATTCTAAGTTCTGTGTCTTGCTGTCTTATTACATCTGTATTTATACCAGTTGATTCAATCCTATCAATCTCTATTACAAAGGTTAGGGCGTTTCTTATCTCCATTCCAGGGAGTAAAGATTATGTAGCTTAAGCATGATTGTTCGTAGTTAAAGTGATTAATTACCCACCTGGCACTTAGTTAAGAGGTTTTATTCCCTCCCTAACTTCAGGGGAAAATCCCTACCTGGGGAAACAACCTTTCTCAGAGAGGTGACCTTGGTTAAAACACATAGTGCCAAGAAGGTGAGCAAACATATTAAGAACAGTATGCCATATATGCCAGGTCCCTTGAAACAGCAAGCATGGACCGGCTCCCGGCATCCACCCTGGGTTTAGAAGGCTGAGACTACATGTTACTACTCTCTTGATCCACTCCCAGCACCCAATATGATGCGTGGAACGATGAGTTTTGACTAAAGGATGGGAGAGCCTCAGTTTTTACTTCCTTTATGAGGATGATAATATTTGTATTTACTATCTTGGAGGGATGTTATGAAACTTGGATGACAATGCATAGGAAAGTATTTGGAATTAAAATGTAGTATGAGGCTAGAGATTCTTTCCCTTGGGTTATATGCAATCATTCTCATCTGTAGGTGAACTTGATTTGTCTGAGGGAGTCACACCCAAGAGAAACAATTATGGGGAAATTTTTTCCAATGTCATTCCAAATGCTGAATCACTCCATCCTTCATTCCAGTAACTCTTGATCATGGTTATGAAAAGAAAGAATAAATATGATATTTTTGGTTTCAGAGATCCCAGATGAGGCAGAATTTATAAAACCAGAAGAAACACAGCTTTCAAAGCTATCATTTTGAAGGAAGATGCTTCAGCTGTAACCCATTGTGAGAAATACAGAGTACCTACTATGCGCAAGTTTCCATATTAGGCATTTCTATGTAAAATTTCCCCAATGCCCATCATTATGTGAGGCATGCGTTCCAATTTTGTACATAGAGAAAGTAGAGGCTAGAAAGGTTAACATCTCACCCACAGAGAATAGGAGAATAAGGATTGAATTCCTATTGGATGAAAAATTTTAAAAGCTTATGCAATATACAGATGATGTATTATATAATTGTAAACTTGAAATCTATATAATTTTATTAAGCAATGTTACCCCAATAAATTTAATATTTTTTTTAAAATAGTAACTATTTTAAATATTTAAAATATTTTAAATGTTTGACACTTTCTTCGCTCCCATATGCCTCACTAACAATAACCCTCCTGTACCCCACACCACTCTCTCTTTCTACAAAGCCCAAAGGTGTTGTGAGCAGGTTCAGGAAGCTCACATTGCTGTGTTTATGCATAAATTGAAGTTATTATACCTGCAAGTAATAAAAACCTAACTCAAATTAGCTTATAAAAATAAAAAAAAGGAAATGTTTCATGCATACTTGAGTACCCTACAGAATAGTTAAGCTGTGGAAGGAATATGGAGCAAGTTGACCAAAGAAACATCTAAGACGCAGGAACTTAAAAGCCATGAGAGCTGCTTCTTTGTCTCCTGGACCTGCTTCCTATTCTCTCCTTGCCAACCTCACCTCAGACAGGACCACAGACAGCTCCTGAGCCTTAAGAGGTTCATTGCCCAATGGAATAACATGTGACCCTGAGTCTTAGATTCAACATCTCCAGGAAGGACCCTAATTGGCCTACTAAGGTCCTATGTATCCCCTGCACTAGCAAAGCAAGTCCAAGGCAATAGAGAAGAAGAGAACATTTCACAGTGTAGCAAGTCAGTAGACACAGGCCCCCTCTTCTTCCCAGTACCCCAGTGCTCTAGGATTGAATCAGGAGGGAAGGGCAGGAGACATATTTGAAAGGAAATGATTCTCAGAGGTAGAGCAAGTCAAAGTCCCATAGGTCTCAGGGCTCATATTTGTTTTTTCTGTAAGTATTTTTGCTATCAAAAATGTCTGGCCTTTGAAAGCCTTGCTTCACTAGCATTTTTGCCTGGCTAGTAATGTAAAAATGAGAGAAGTATTTCTACTTTATTGTCATGGAATTAGCATTCTGTTAAGGGTCACCTGGTTTGAGCTCATTCAGAAAAAGTTAAGTGTGAGGCACAAGATAGACTTGTCAGTTATAGAGTTGTCATATTTTACTGATGACTAGGAATTTCAGAATTTATGATATCTCATTTATTAACTACATAAATTCTACAAAAAATGCGCCACCCAGTACTAATCTATTAAAATGGTATTTTCAAGGTGTATCTTTGGGAATACATTTAGATTTCAAACCTACTGAATTAGGATATTTATAAGTGATCACTGGAGCTTGGGTATAATAAGATGCTTACATGATTTTTATGAACACAGCCCAGTGGCCTCTGGTCATATGCAGTAACTGCTCAAGGCATGTGCTTGGGTCTTGCATCTTGGCATACAGTGGTACAACCTTTCTTCAAAGCAACATCACTATATGTGTCAAGATGCCTCAGATGCTCATGACCTTTGTTCTTAGTAATTTCATGGCTGGGAATATCTCCTAAAAAATATTATGAGATATAAAACAAATAAAGCTCTAAGTAGAGATAATAGTCATTATTTAATAGTATGAACAGAAAAAATAGAAATCATAGGATGAGAATAGTTCTACAAAATTAGACTAATATACTTTAAAGTAATATTCAGACATTAAAATGGTTGTGCAGAGAGTAATTTCACAAAATGCTTAAGTTATAATTTATTTTTATTTATTTTTTTTGAGGCTGACCAGAGATGCCTTTTAGTCCACAGAAAGTTATCCTGTTATTCTTTCAGAGTTTGAGAAGGCTTATCAGGAGCTAGGCACACATACACAAAACCTTATTCCCTGTCTCTTCTCCCCAATTTTCTCCAGGGAATATTTCTGAATATTAGAGACATGGGAAAAAACGACATATTCTCCTTTTCTCTCTCCTCATGTAGGGATTTCACAATTGAACTACAGGGGCCCTGTAGAATTCTTTCTGTCTCAGTGATCAACAAGAGGCAAATGTGAGTGCTTTAACCTCAACAAGTGGTCTTAGTTGAATATACCAGAAAAAAGAAGGTGGTTAAAACCCTCTACTTTAGGCCCTAAAAAAAAAGAGAGGAGAAGAGTGAAGATTGGTTTGGCTCAGTGGATAGAGCATCGGGCCTGGGGACTGAAGGGCCTGAGGTTCGAATCCATTCGAGGAGAGGGAAAGGGAGACGAAGAGGGAGAGGAGGCGAGGGAGAAGGAGGTAGCGCCCCTGGGGAGGAGGGAGGGAAGGGGGCGCTGCCTCTTTTCCTCCCTCCCTCCTCCAGCCGGAGGGAAGGAGGCGCGGCAGGAAGAAGGGAGCTTAAGTTATAATTTTAAATGAGAACAAAATAGCTTATAAGTATAATTATAGTCATATATATCAAAGTTACAAAATAACATTATATCTGGGAAAAGACTAGAAAGAAACACATTTACATGATAATGGTGGATCATTGGATTATGAACAAACTTTTCCTTCTCCAATTTACTTTTTAACGCTCTATAGTAAACATATCACAATTGTTATAAAAATAAATAACATTTTAATGCTCAAAAAGAAATTTGACAACAAATTGCAACAACATGGATGGATCTTAAGAATATTATGCTAAGTGAAATAAGTCAGACAGAAAAAGTCAAGAACCATATAATTTCACTCATATGTGGGGTATAAAACTGAAAGCAACAAATAAATAAACAAAAACTCATAGACACACAGACAACAGTATGGTGGCCACCAGAGTGAGGGGGTTTTGGAGATAGTAAAGGGTAGAGGGGGTCAAAAGTATGGTGATGGAAGGAGATTTGACTTTGGGTTGTGAACATACATTACAATATACAGATGATGTATCATAGAATCATACACTTGAAACCTAAATAATTTTATTAACCAATGTCACAATAATAAATTTAATTTTAAAAATCTCCACCTCCACCCTGCCTTTGGATGTCTGGATGTTATGGATCTTCCACCTCATTAACTGGCTTCTGTAATGAGTTCTTCCTCACCTTCTACTTCATAATATTTGCCTGGCTGCCTGAGTAACCCTGTCCAGATACCTTTTCTTACTCTTACCTGTTTTCCTCAAGTCTGCAATCCTACATCAACATCTTGAGACATAAAGCTGAGAATCCCCAATACCTACTTCCATAAATTACTAACAGCAACCTCCTTTATGCTTATACTAGTGGCCCGGGGCACGGATTTGTGCACTGGTGGAATCCCTCAGCCTGGCCTGTGGGGATTTGGCTGAAACCAGCTCTCTGACATCCCCCAAGGGGTCCCAGATTGTGAGAGGTCAGTTCTCTGGTAATGCACCTGGAATTGGGCTCCCTCCTCTCTGGTTCCGGGTACATCACCCGAGAACCACAGCTGTTAAGTCAATGCAGCTTGGCAGCTCCTGTATTGAGCATCTGCCTCCTGGTGGTCAGTGTGCATCATAGCTACTAGCCAGTTGACCAGTCAGCTGGTCTCTCAGGCTTTTATATATATAGCTATCTCTAACCATGCAGTCCACAACTTTATTCTACACAGCTTAGTATTTCAGCCCTCTTTAGAACTATATAGACATGCGTGCAGCTTATTTCAATGTAAAACAATACTGGAGAAATAAGGGAAGAATCTGGAATGAGTGTTGCTAGTTGTTTGTTTTGTATTTTTTTTTATACATCTCTCTAGGTGTAACATTTGAAGTTATTTTTACTCTGAATTCTCCATCATTCAGAATATCATAGTACCTTTTTAATATAGAAGGTTCTTTATTTTTCTGAGATATTAGACACATAACATTGTGTAAGTTTAAAGTGTACAACATTCTGTTTTGATTCGATATGTTTATATATTAAGAATGAATAGCAGTTAGGATACTAGTAATTAAAATTTGTATTCACTCTCCTCTCTGGAAACCCATCAAAATACTTTTAGAAATCATAAAAACAAGAATGAAATTCCACCTTCAATAACAAAAGGAGATAGTTTGCCGAAACACAACACAAAATATTTTTTTAAAGTCAAAAATAAAGTATGTTAAAGTGGAGACAATGAGAGCTTGTTCATATTTATGGATAGATGTATAAGTTCTCTGAAATAATCATTACAGTTTTGAAAGACCCATGCAATGATCCTTTCACTAACATATATCCATGATGACAGTGCTTCAGGGGACCAAATGACTAGAAGAGAATAAACCCTTACAGAGACCCCCAAGCAGCTTGGGGAATGGAGCAGAAAGAAGAACCATGAAACCATGCATCTTTATTAGTAGTAATAATACTGAAGCAGCCAGGTAAGGACAGTCTGGAAGAAGGAAGAGAAGCAGATAACAATACAGAGAACCTGAGATTTCTAGAACTTGACTGTAAGCCCTAAACCCCTTGAGTACACAAACCATGGGAATGTATGTTCTCAGGTTAGAGACAATGATTGGAGAATGACTGAGACCATTAATCATGTGAGGTGTTGGCTTCCTCAGCCTTCTGCCTCTGCCTGACTCAGAGGAACTGTCCTCTCCAGCTTTCAACATAGGTAATCAAATAGACCTGGCTCAGCGCTTAGGCATATATTCTGAAATGAAAACAATGATAATATTGATGAAAGGAATATAAGAAAAAAAGAGGAGCTAAATTTTATCAGACACCAGAATCACGGAAATATTGTTTCTCTGAAAAAAAATCTCAAAAGATAGTAAATCTTAGAGATCAAAATAAAAAACTGATAATGCAACAGAAGGAGGTTAAGAAGTGAGAGTAGATTGGAAAAAAAAAGATTAAAGTAACAATAGGCCAGAAAAATAAAACCACTGCAGAGTTGAGAATTCTACTTGAAATAATAATGGCAACACTAACAAAATTAAATAAACACAACTAAAAACATGGCCTGGGACAGGACAATAGGCTTGAAGAAATCACACACAGAAAATAGAAAAAATAATCTAGAACAAGTTGACAAAAGATAATGAAATATAAAATAACTTTTGGAGCATGCTTCACATTGACAATGTCTTTTAACGTGTCATTCAGAACGGTCTGTTACATTTTAATACAATTGCATTTTCAGGGCCAAATAATACAAGCCATGAGGATGGGGGTTTTTTAGGAATGAAATGGACACGTATCCTCTCCATCATCCCGGGAAATTGAATATCCTGAGTCAAGAAATCAGAACCAGAGAAGATGACCTTGAAATAGCCAAGATAAAGCATTATTTCCTTTCTTCTCTGTGGCTTATGGATTTGGGTCTGAATTGGATTGTCATTGAACTAACCTGTCTGAGGATGCTCACGCCTGGAGAAGAGGAGGTGGCAGAGGATGCCAAGATGCTATGGAGTCAGGCTTTGCAAACCTCCAGAAGATGACCTGAGGATGCTAAACCCCAAGCACCATCCAGCTGCAGCTGTAAGTTATTTTCTATAGTCCTTTTCTTTGTCTCTCTATTATTTTTAATCTCAACTTTCACTGAAGTTTTATTGTAAAGTCAACTTCTCCTGAGTTTCACAATAGAAATGTAAAGACAAGGCATATACTATAACTGTTATGAACTGAACTATGTCCTCCCTAAATTCATGTCAAAGTCCTGACCCTAGCACCTTAGAATGTGACTGTATTTAAAGATATGGACTGTAAAGTTATGAGGTCATATGGGTGGGCACTAAATCAATATGACTTATAAAAAGAGGAGACTAGGACACAGACACACAGAGGGGAGACCATGTGAGGACACTGGGAGAAGACAGCCATTTGTAAGGAGAGAGGCCTCAGAAGGCCTGTTGACACTTCAATCTCAAAGTCCTAACTTCTGAAACTGAAAAAATAAATATCTGTTGATTAAGCCACCCAGTCAATGGTACAGTCGTGCCCCCCGCCCCCCCGGCCTTATCTATGAGGGATATAGCCCAAGACCAAGACCCTCAGTAGATGCCTGAAACCACAGAAAGCACCAAACCTGTATATTTTTTTTTTCAGACATACCTACCTAGAATAAAGTTTAATGTATAAACTAGGCACAGTGAAAGGTTAACAATAATAACTAATAATAAAATAGAACAACTATAATAAGTATACTCTACTAATAAGAGTTAAGTAAATGTGGTCTCTCAAAATCTCTCACTGCACTGCACTCACCCTTCTTCTTGTGATAATGTGAGAGGACACAATGCCTTGCAATGCAGTGAATGATGCAGGCACTGTGACATAGTGTTAAGCTACTCTGGACCTTCTAGCAAGAAGGCTACTGCTTGACTACCTGCGGCATAGGGACACTAGACAAAGAGATGATCCACATCCTGGGAAGACAGAGAGGGACAGTGTGCAATCTCATCATGTGACTCAGATTGGTGCACAATTTAAAACGTGTGAATTGCTGAGTTCTGGAATTCTCCATTTGATATATTCAGACCACAACTGATCACAGGTAACTGGCGCCCTGAAACCACAGATAAGGAGGGACTCCTATACTTTGCTATGGCAGCTCTAGAAAACTAATAAGACAACCAAAACTGGAGTTGGCACAGTTCAGTAGTAGGACCGTCTACAGAGCATGGACAACATTCTTACAACGTCCTAAGCACTTGCCTTTGTTAGTGCCCTTTATCTTTACCCAAATTCCGAGAGAAGCCTTACATGAGTGGACACTTGCTAAATGGTTGGAAAAGTACCTGCATAGAATGAGTGTTCAGTAAGTGTTATCTATTAATATTTTCTGTATTTTAGAGGTGAGGAGGCGAAGGCTCAAGAAAGTTACATAATATCTTTATGGTTTCATGGGTGGAGATATTAGCACTCTGGTCCACATCCCCAAGGGCAGGTGGGGGTGAGACAGTGACCACTGGGACCTCATAATACAAGCCATGAGGATGGGTTTGTATTATGTTTAGGAGGACAGAGGTCCTGTGATGGGCATCCGTGGCAGATAGGGCAGGTGATAGATGATGCCAGGTCCTGCACAGAGAATGATGAGGTGGTTGTCCCTGTGTTAGGGAAGGATTTGGGAGGATACTGAAATTGTGCACATGAAATCTATCCACCATCTACCACAAACATAAACCACTTCTCAGGTGAGCCCAACGTTTTGAGTAACCCCCTTACCTTCTTTAAAGTCTCAACAAATAGATGGGGCATTTCTTTCCACATTTCACTCAACAGCAGAGTTATCTTGGAATCTATATCTAGTCATATTCTTCAGGGATTTTTTTCTCACCCTTAAGGAAACTTACCTTCCAGGGAGAAGGAAAGAAAAAGGAAGAAACTCACTGTGATTTTTTTTAATGACGACCAATCAAAAGCATAGCCATCTGCTGGAGTCCAGGAGGTTCTGTACCTGCTTTCAGTGGCTTACCTGAGCTTCCCAAGGGTTAGCTTCAGTAGATATCATACTATATGACATGTTTTTCACCATCTGAGAGCTATGTGCTATCCAGAAGAGGCTGGCTCTGCTTTTCTGTCTCCTATGAGGATATTCACAGGTACAGACAAACAGAGGACCAGAGAAAGGTGGAATCAACAGAGACAATGCCTGTCAAGGTCAATCCCATACACAGCCCATTCCTTCTTGTGTTACATGTAGAATCCTAATTTCACAGACTCCAAAGAGGAGATAGAAAGTAGCAGCTCAAGTGTGTCAAGTGTATGTATGGGGGGTGGGGGACGGGTTTCCTAATTCCATGAGCATCTTCATGGTCATGGCCACTGTGATCACCACCTGCTTCGAGCAGATGCTGCCATCATTAATCCGTCACCACTTACCAATTTATTCCCCATGCCCTCAGCATGCCTAGCAGGAAAACAATATGGTTTCTCCTGTGACTACTTTTCTTGCATCAATTCCTGATGCAATTGCATTCTGAATTTTTCCTCCAAATACCATTTTGCCTTCTACTTCACTGATTGAGTAGTTACCTGTATCTCAGCAGTGAACAGGGAGAACAGCGTGGGCTGGGACCATGTGGATATTGGTGTGAGGGGCCAGACTACTTCCTCAGGCCATCAATTATCAAATTTATTTGCAGGGATAAATATGGATCTGTGTGTGTGTCCATGGCATGTGTGTGTATGCATACGTGCATATGTGGAATAGTCAGGAGAATGACAAAGAAATGGAGAATGGTGTCTATTCCCTTAGAGGTACACAATGTGCAGAAAGAATTTGAAGGGGCCATTTAGAACCTATGATACTCAGAGACAAGTCATGTCCCCTCAGAGCCCAGGTAACAAAGGGTGACACAAAATGTGGAGCAAGGGTCTCCTCTGTCACACAGGGATCACAAGGGAATGCAGTGCTGTGTGTACCATCCTCAGCTTTGCAGCTATGAGGCCAAGTCTTCTGGGAAAGGTTTCTAGGGAGGCAGCAGCAGTGGGAATACTAAAAAGGAAAGGCAGGTGACATAGGGAGGACCTGGCACATAGGAGCCTAGGACGGGGGATGTGGCCATGTTTGCCCTTGAGAGTATGTGAGCTAGTGGAGAAATCTCCTGGTGGAGTTTGGGGTGCAGAGGTCTGGGGTAGGGAAAAGGATGATGTGCCATAGTGAGTAATATCAACATGCAACCTCCTTTGTACCCCACGGAAGCCCTAAGAATCATCCTGGCTGTAATTATTTGTGCTGCGCCTGTTGTTGGAAAGTGGGTTTTGTTTCTTTCTTTTTGGTTTTTGTTTTTTGTTTTTTGCTGTGTATGTTTGCATGTGTGTGTACAGAGTAGAGATCATGGTCTCCAGTTCAACCTTACACTCACAGTAATTTATAGGACTGGGATGAGCTGTTTCATAGGTTTTTGTATGCATTCTGAAAATGTCTGTTCAGCACAGATATTTTGTATTAGAGGCATTTCTGCAAGAACAGGTCCAGCTTTGGTTTAGTCTCCTAGTCAGAAGAAGGAGGATGCTGGGAAATATTAAAAAAAAACACACACAAGAAGGTCTATTTAATGCTGTACATGTGTCAGGCCCACTAAAAAAGTAGTTGCTCTGTAATGACTAATTTAAAACCCACCATGACCCTGTGAGAAGATCACTGTTATTGTAATTCCCATTTTACAAATGAAGAAATGGCAGTACAGGGAAGCTACTTAGCTGGAGGAGCTCAAATTTGATGCAATGCAGCCTTGCTCTAGAATCTTTGCTCTCAACTCATAAGCCAGTACAATGTAAGATTGAGTAGAATAAACCAGTGCTCCCCTGCTTTTTTCTTGGCATGCACATAACACATGATGGACAATTGTAAGGCATACTGGGGGAAATGGAGAGTATGCTCCTGGTTGGAAGTAGTTGTCCTGGGACTTCAACGGCAAGTGGCCTTGATGTTTGGGCACTCATTGTCACTGCTTAGCTACAACCCAACAATTGGAAAACTGCACAAACTTTACTATTCTCTGAGAAGAGCACCACATAGTACTTCCCCTGAGTCCACACCTGGCACCCTGCTCATCCACTCATTGCTCTCCTAGTGTTTCTGCATACAAAGATTCTTAACAGAGGTTTAAAGGGCTGAACTCAGCATCTCTAACACGTTCAAGTAGACTATGATCGCAGTCATTTCAAAGCCCACAGACACCATGGTGGACCACAAAACACTCATTTCTCCCTCCCCATTGTATAGCCATCATGTGAAGTTTAGGGGGAACTGGGGGCAGGGGAGTACTTCTGATTAGCTCAATCTGCTAATTGAATCATTCTTCTTTATTATTGATTGACTAGAGGCCCGGTACATGAAATTTGTGCACTGGGGGGGGGGGGTCCCTCAGTCCAGCCTGCACCCTCTCCAATCCAGGACATCCCTCTTACAATCCAGGACTACTGGCTCCCAATCACTTGCCTGCCTGCCTGCCTGATTGCCCCTAACCACTTCTGCCTGCCAGCCTGATCACCCCCTAACCACTCCCCTTCAAGCCTGATCGATGCCTAACTGCTCCCCTGCCAGCCCGATTGCCCCCAGCTGACCTCCCCTGCAGGCCTGGTCACCCCAATTGCCCTCCCCTGCCAGCCATCACCCCCAACTGCCCTTCCTCCCCTGCAGATCTGGTCATCCCTAACTTCTCTCCCCTGCTGGCCTGATCGCCCACAACTGCCCTCCCCTGACAGCCATCTTGTGGCAGCCATCTTTTGACCACATGGGGGCGGCCATCTTGTGAGAGGGTGTGATGGTCAATTTGCATATTACCTCTTTATTATATAGGAAGAATAGCCTTGTAACCAAATTCTGGCCAATGAGACCTCAGGAGAACTTGCTGGAGACTTGAATATTTTTCTGTCACTTGAGAGAGAAAGCAACAGACTAGGGGTTTTTCTATCTCACACTAGATGTAAATAAAGATGATGCAAGTAGCCCAACTGCTCTTGCAACCAAGTCCTGATGGTGAGGGAACCAAGTTGACAGTGTGGGTGGCAGAGTGAGGACACCAATAGAACCTAGGCCACTCAGGTCATTTATTAGCTATTGAACAAATCCACCCCAAAGCCAACCCTACCTTAGGTTTAGTGTCATTTGATATAATATGAACTCATGTTGCTAAATCAGACACCGGCTTTCTATTTCTTATAGCCCAAAGCATCTAGACTATTCTATTCTGTCCCTGGGAGCAGCTATACAGTTCTCCTACAGTCACCGAACTAGGAGTTTTTCTCCTTTTATACAATGAATCCCTTTTTTAAAAAAAAATTTATTGATTTTCTACAGAGAGAAAGAGAGAGGGACAGAGAACTAGAAACATCGATGAGAGAGAAACATCGATCAGCTGCCTACTGCACACCTCCTACTGGGGATGTGCCCGCAACCAAGGTACATGCCCTTGACCGGAATTGAACCTGGCACCTTTCAGTCCGCAGGCTGATGCTCTATCCACTGAGCCAAACCGGCTAGGGGCATGAATCCCTTTTGAACTATGATTTATTTATTGGATTCTTTCCAAGAATAATAATTTTCCTGCATTAAAAATACTAAAAAAATTAGAATCAAAACCAATTATGTTGAATTTCCAGTTATCAGAGCCCTAAAAATAACAAAACTGTGACATAGTAATGTATGTGTGTCTGTTAACATATTAAATAGCATGACCTAGTGGTGGATTTCATAAGTCCTATAATATAACTGCAGTTATATTTTAAAATTTGAAACAACTATAATGTGATGAAAAGATCTGTGGTTTCTATTGGTGACCAAGCCATAGATTCTCCTATTTGAGCATGGTTTGGGGTCTATGGAGTCTCTTGGACCTCAGGTTAAGACCCTTGAACTAAGGAGAAGGTAGTGACATTCAAGTCCATGGACCCCCAATGTCCCTAGAGCTGACCTCTGCTCAGAAAATTCTTTGCCTTGAATCCTCTTCTAAGCAGCCCCAAGGACCTTTATTACCTTTCCTGCTTTTTAATGTTTTTCCTGAATCTTCCTGCCGAAGAAGATTCTCTCCCCCTTTTACCCCTGAGGTCCACTGTGATTTTTTTCATTGTACTCTCCTGAAGTCCCAGAAAAGAATCACACACACACACACACACACACACACACACACACACACACACACCACGCATTCTCCAGCATTGCCAGCCTCTCTTTGTTCCCCAGTCCTCTTCCTGGACCACTGAGCTTGCACCTGGTGAAATGATTATTTAGACACTTGAGCTGGAAGCGTAGGAGCCCTGTTCCTATTTGTTTACAAACATGTTGAGACAGGAAAACATACATTTCTCCCCTTTGGAATTTCTCCTTGAATATGCAGTTCAAGGACTCATCCAGAATTATCAGTCACGCTTCCTTTAATATCAGGAACTATGTGTCCACCCATTTCCCTTCTCTGCCTTCACTCTCCCCCATCCTCTCTCAGCTGGTTTCCAGCTCTCCTGGAAAGGCAAGCAGAGGGTTATTCAACATGAAAAGCAGGTCATATCACACTGAACATCAGAGACTATGGGAGAAAATACACAAAGCTGTTAACAAGATGACATGTGCAGAGTGGGGTAAAAAGTGTCTTTGCTTTCTTCCCAACTTTTTTCTTGTTTTTAAATGAAATACTATGAAGGTGCATTGCTTTTTAAATAGGGAAAATGTTTTAATATAAAATATTCCAAAAATATATGTAACTCAGATCGGAGGGAACAGCTGTACCTAGAATCCAGGAAAATTCCCTTGGCACTTCTACTTTTCTCTTTAGTGTCTATTCATGTGGATAAAGTAGTGTCACAACCATTGCCTCATTTGGCAATCAGAAGTTCAATGAGACAAGTAGACCTGGCAGTGTTACTTTATTCCCATTTTACAGGTGGGCAGCTGAGACTCAGGGTTTAAATGACATGGTTAATTTATGTTGAAGATCATGCTCTGGAGGAGAGAAGGCAGAACAGAGGGTCATAGACATACCAATGGAGCACAGGAAAGAACAGAGAGGGGCTCTGGACACTGCGGGCGAGGAGGGCAGGGAATTGCAATGGCTACATCCCCTTCTGTGTAACTGCACCCCGTGCAGGCCCTTCACGCAGATCGTTCTCACAACTGCATAGTGTAAATATGCCGTGGTCCCATTCATACTTGTTAATTTTAAAAATTGAAATATATAGGATGTCCCTTCAAAAATGTATACACACACTTTTCATAATTGTAAAGGCAGTGTTTATTAAAATACATCTCATTTTCAACATTGAGCTATCAGCTGTTAAAGTGTGTATGCATTCTTTGGTACACTCTCTATTTGACATATAACATTGTGTAAATATAAGGGGGTCCAACATGCTGATTTGATACATGTATGTGTTATAATGTGATTGCCATTGTAGGGATAGTCAGTGCCTCTATCATGATACATGATTACATTCCTTGAAGGTGGGATATATTGGGAAGGAGAGATTGTTTAAGCCAGTGGTTCTCAACCTTCTGGCCCTTTAAATACAGTTCCTCATGTTGTGACCCAACCATAAAATTATTTTCGTTGCTACTTCATAACTGTAATGTTGCTACTGTGATGAATCATAATGTAAATATCTGATATGAAGGATGGTCTTAGGCGACCCCTGTGAAAGGGTTGTTCGACTGCCAAAGGGGCCATGACCCACAGGTTGAGAACCGCTGGTTTAAGCTATTGTCCCATTTTCAGAAGAGGAATTGGGAACTCAGAGATATTAAGTCACTTAGCCACACCCAGAAGCTAGTAAGTGGGGGAGCGGGGATTTAAACATAGGATTGCCTGACCCTCACCCTAACCCATTTCACCCACTACTTTCCTTGGAAGTGTTGGCAGAGGAAGGCCACGGTACTTTGCAACTCTGTGTTTCTCTGCCTTTCTTGCTAGACCCAGGAAAGTAGATGCTATAATTCCAATCTGAGTACAGAGCCAGTGCAGTGTGTGGCTCAAAGCAGGCACTTAGCTTAGGAAAGAACCAAAAGCAAAGGGGTTTGCTGCCCTAGTGAGGCCGGGGCCCCAGCAGCTGAATCATTTCCTCTGGCCCGTGACATTCAGGAAGACCTGGGCTGGCATGCCCATGCTCCACATTTTTGTGTTTGCTGTAGTGGGAACTGCAGGGTTGCCACTTTTAATCAGGCATCAGTTGTCTAATACACCCAGGCACAAAGCACCCGATGCAACATTTGCAGAAATTGGCAGGGCAGGATGGGGAGTCTGGCGTGGGGGCCTACCTGTGAGGAATTCCGCCTCCACCACCCATCAGTGCCAGCCCCAGGCAGGGTGCAAGAGCTGAAGACTTCCTTAGAGAAACTGAAAGGTTAGAACCTGTGTTTCAGCAGCAGGCTTTGTGCAAAGTGGCAGCCAGTCTGTGGATTACGTTTTTCCCTGACCTTTCTGGGATGGAGAATTCTTCACAGCTGTCATTGCGTCAGTTCACAAGCCCAGAAATATAATTAGGAAAGACATATGAGCTGAGAGTCTGTGCCAAGCCTAGGGGAGAGTACTGAGGAAGCATGACCAGAAATTCAATAAATGGAGCTGAAACCAAACATAGATGCAGTTCCAGGGACTGAGGGAAGAAGCCAGGATGCAGGGAAGCTCATCTGGTCCTCACTGGTTTGCATTGCAATCACCCATTTTCATGTCACATGGTAGAAATTCAATAATTATTTACAGAGGTGGAAGGAATAAAAAATGATCTGATAGAAAGGGCTTAGAATCAACTCAACTATGTTTGCTCTAGATCTCCCTAAAGCAGAGCCTGAGACAATGATTTGAACATAGTTTTTTAATTTGAAAGGCATATTACTCTGGATTATCCAGAGAAATATAACCAATAGGAGATGATAGATAGATAGATAGATAGATAGATAGATAGATAGATAGATAGATAGATAGAGATTTACTCTAAGGAGTTGGCTTGGTTAAAGTAATTATGGAGGCTAAGAAGTTCAAAATCTACAGTCAGTAATATAGAGACCCAGAAAAGTGAATGATATAATTTCAACCTGAGTACAAAGACCTGAGAAGCAGCAGGCATAATTTCTAGTCTGACTTCAAGTTCGAAGCCAAGAGAACACAAATGTTCCAGTTTGAAGACAGTCAGACAGAGAGAGGATTTGTTTTTGTTCAGCCTTTTGTTTAATTCAGGCCTTCAACAGACTTGATGAGATGTACCTACTCAGTGTATCAATTGAAACGTTAATCTCATGCAGAATCTCTCATAGGCCAGTTGACACATAAATTAACCATCAAGAGAGGGTATCCCATGAAGTAGAGACAGGGAGGGAGCCAGCAATACTGTAGAAGAGCAGTTGATAAAGAGTGGGATGTTGAGCTGAACATTGAAGTGAGAGCTGGGGCTTGACCCCCCAGGAGCCATTTGGGAATCTAGTGAAACATCTCAGAATTGTCCCACTGAAGCCTAGAAAGCTGTGACATTTGTTCTTTCATTTCTGTCCACTACAGGTGTGGGCAACGACTACTCCTGTATTCCTAAGCTGAGGCTGCTCTGGGATAAGAAGTCCTCCAGACCTTAGAGAAAACTCTAGCCAAAAAAAAAAAAAAAAGCATAGGTTGAGAGGGTAGTACAGCATTGAGATACCCATAAGAGCTTTGCTTAAATTATGTGAGAAAAGGGAATGGTTTTGGAGGAAATGGATTGTGCCTGCTGCACTTCGCATCTCATTTCACAGTGTCCTGAGCCAGTGGATCATCTCTCTTCATAAAGTGCTTCAGGACTGGAAAAGCACTTTCTCCTTTGTTACCTCATTCAATCTCCTCAAAACCTCTGGGCATTAGGTAAGGGTGGTATGTCCTCCCCGCTCATGGAGAAGGTATGAACCTCAGAGGGCCTGCGTGCTTGTCCAGGGCCATTCAGATTTCTGGAGAGTTGAGACAGAACTGTTATCTCTAATTTTCTGTCCAGTTTTCCTTCTTTACCAGCACTGGGGGATTTCTGTCTCCTTTCCTCTGCCTTAGGACTTGTGAAACAAAAAAGAGGAACCACTGAACAAAACATAGAATTAATGTCACCCCAGGTTAGATTTGCAGGAAATAAGCTAGGATTTGTGAATGTCATAGGTGAAAGGCAGGTGGGTAAGGAAGAGCCCAGGACTAGAATTCTAGACTGATGCATTCTCATTATAGCTCTAAAGCTAACCAGCCTTGCAAATGTATTTCCTTCTCTGCATACTTCATCTTATCCTTCTGTCAAATGAAAAAGTCCCATTAGATAATCAGTACTTTTAAATTTCTGTTTTTGTTTTATCTTTTTGTTCTTTTATGGTATTGTCAGCTGGGCAACAAAACCCATTTGTTATTATAGGGGCACCAATCTGTTGAAAAAATGTTGGCTGTGAAGTCAGAGAGACCTGGTACTATCTTGGTTTCTCTAGAGTAGTATGATCTTGGAAAAGTGACCTGACCTTTCTGAGATATGATTTTCTTATATCTTAAGTGAGCTTAATATTTACCTTGCAGCATGAATGAGAGATTAGAAAAAAATATATATATATGTGCAGTTACTACATCATTGCCTTACACATAGACACACTAATAGATAATTGCTGTTGTTATAGTTGCCTATATTATGTCCAATAAGCTAACTTATTTTATCTAACTTTTTTTCACGAGTTGGTCCACTAATCAATGAATTAACAACCCATTTAACATCTACTTATAGCATACGGGTACATTTTATCACTATATCATCCTTGTTAAAAGAATTGAGAAGGTGTAAATAATCCTTTTATTTTTTCCTATTTTCACAGATATGTCCAGATGTCTATACATAGCATTTTAACTAATTTGACATGAATGCGAACATCTTTGTAAGGGAAAAGAATGTTAGGTTGGATGATTGATAATGACCCTTTTATTCTATTTAGTTCAGTGTTAATATTTTTTCTAAATATATGGATATAAAAACATGATTAATAAGTCTTAGAAGAGTTCCAGTTGTTTTAAATCAATTATCACCTTAAAATACCCAATAAAGGAACCATGCCATGAGTACTAGAGGCCAATGAGAAGTCACATAAAGTTTATTTAGGGTTGTAGTGATGGGTATTATCACCTGCACCTCCAATTAATGACACATGGTTGAGAGTCAGAGCCATACATAGTTGGAGGATAAAAAATATAGAGTTTTTAAAAAAGAAAAAACATGTATAATTATAGAGTATTTTCTAACTCTGTAAAATTGAAGAAACCTTCAATTTAATTTTTCCCAAGAAATGCACATACCATGAGCCCAACGACTAATATAGGCAAGAGCTGGGTGCTTCAAAGATGTTCAAAGTCATTATGCCAACTCACCACTCAGTCTCTGCCTAAGCTTACTTGGACTCACTTTACCCCTGGCTCCTGGTTCTCATCTTCTTACATTTACAGTCCTCTTTTTAAGGCATTAGTTCTGGGATTTGCTTCTGGTCTCTTCAGCTACTGACTTTTGGCTCCCACTAAGAATTGGCTTAGCTTAACTTTGATTTAAGGACCACACTAGCAGTTGCTGCAGTTTCTAATGGTGAGCCCATTCCTGTCTGGCCCACTTCATCTCTCAATATTGAAGGAGTAGAAGTGGGTTTAGACAGGTGGGAGTAAAGATAGGGTAGAATGTATTAAAATTAATCAGGATCACCCTAACCAGTTTGGCTAATTAATCAGGATCGCCCTAACCAGTTTGGCTCAGTGGATAGAGAGTTGGCCTGCGGATGCAAGGGTCCCAGGTTCAATTCCAGTCAAGGGCATGTACCTTGGTTGCAGGCACATCCTCAGTGGGGCATGTGCAGGAAGCAGCTGATCGATGTTTCTCCCTCATCGATTTTTCTAATTCTCTATCCCTCTCCCTTCCTCTCTGTAGAAAATCAATAAAATATATTTTTTTTAAAAATTAATCAGGATCTTATGAATCATCAGCTAAGGAATATAACAGTATAAGGTTTTCAAAATAGTTCATTCATTCTGCTGAATATTTGTAAAAGACTTCACCAAGAACATGGGGACTCCTACAGTCTATGTGGGGAACGGACAATTTATATTCCACATTCTACTTGCTGGTCATCTTTCCCACCCCCACCAGCCCAAGGCTGTTTGCTGGCTCTCATAGAAGATTAATAATACTCTGATTTGAGATTGACAATTTCCAGCACCACATTATCTTCAATGGAAAGAAAAAGCCTGGAAGCTTATGTGGACAGCCTTAAATTCTTAGCTCTCCCTTTATAAGTGGCCACAATTCTGCTTTACAGTGCATGTGAGCAGAGATAATGTAAGAGACTACCCACAAAACAGTAAAAATGTTTAACTAACTGACAAAAAGAACATTTCTTTTTCAACTCACCTACAAAAGAATTTCAGATATACTAACTCTTATTAAATCACCTCTTAAATAAGTTAAATTTAAGTTAACAGTACAGGCTCTTAACCCAAACTTAATAAAAAAATGGTGCTCAATAAAAAAGAGAGAGGGCACAGATTATAAGAAAGAGGAAAGTTTATAGGATGAAAGAACAAAAAAACCCCTATTAGGTGAAATAGAAGTGTGTACATACTGTTTGAGCCATCACTGAAAACATGTATTAATAGGTGGGTCCATACCTGAGATAAATAGTTTGACCCAAACTAACTAAGAAAATAAAACCTATTATAGAGGACAGACCAAGTCTCTTCCTCAGAGATCTATCAGAAGCAGGTAATGAAGAAACAAACCAATGACTTAAAAAGTCTTTTGAAAATGCGAGTTGCTGTGAAGCAAAGAAACAAGAATAAAAAATATTAGGAGGGCAGTCAACTAAGGCTCGCTGAGAGGATGACATTTAAGCTGAGATCTAAAGGCTGAGCAAGAGCCAGTCACGCAAAAGGCAGAGCAGAGCAGGACATCTAGGACAAAGACTGTTGAGCTTTGAAGGTAGAACAGAAAGAGTTGTGTCTGAGGCTCTGAAAGAATGAGCTATGTCTGGAGGGCAGAGATAAGGGTGGGGAGGTCTGAGATGAGTCTGGAGAGGTGAACAGAGACAGATCAGGTTAGGCTTTGAAGGCCAGCTTAAAGGGTTTGGATTTACTTTAAAGCATGACAGAAGTTCAGCAGATGGCTTCAAGCAAGTTTATAACAAAACCCAGTCACATTTGTAAAAGACTTCTCTCTCCCCTCTGTGGATAATGGATTGGAGATGGCTAAAAGTGGAAACAAGAAGGCCAGGTAGAGGGCATTAATAGCAGGCTCAAGATCAGGAAGTTGACATCACAAGACATGCGTCATTCACATGGAAGCTTTGGGGATTTGCATCTCCTTTGTGGTGGCTGCTTCCTGCAGTTTGTGTGAGCAGGTGGTGGCTGACTGGATTCCAGAACCGTTGGGGAGGTTCATAATACTGAGCTAAGTGAGTTTTCTTTGGGATATTCATAGAAGCTGATTTTTATGATGCTGCTGACTTTTAATCATGAATTGCTAGGTCTTAATGTGCTGTAGTCATGGTGGTCAACTGCATTGGTGGTCAGAGTGAACAATCTGTTTAACTATCAGGTGGTACTTGTTAGATTTTATTGCAACTCTGCATCATCCCCTCTCTCTTTCAACCTCTCTCAATCTCTCTCTTCTCTTTTACTCTCTCTCTCTCATTAATAAAAAAACATATTCTTGGGTGAGGACTTAAAAAAGTCTGTTTCTGTTGCTCTGAAACAGACTGATGTCTGAGAGCATCTTTGTGCAGCAGGGATTTACGTAACTTCCTGTTTGTCTTTGCTGGTCTAAGATACTGACTTGAGCTGGGGATAGCTTTCTCTGATTTTTCCTTCAAGGAACCCTTTGTCTCCATTTACTGATACTATGATATGCATTGTGTTTTAAAGTGATTTTTTTCACTATTTTATGAGTCTTATAATTCCTTATGTTTTTCATTAGTCTGAGCCAAGCCTTTTTTCTCACCGGAAGACCTTTCTCACCGTCCATGCCCAACTATACCTTCACCTCTGCTTGTCTCAAAACTCAGCTTTATCTCCTTAAAACATTCTCTTTAGAGTCTCTCTTTTTTTTTTCTTTCAAATCTCCTGTCCTCCTCGTTCCTGTAAATTTATTTAATAGACATACATTAGACTGGGCTCTGTACTCATTGTAAGGGATTCAGAGAGGTTTCTATATTGAGAAAGATCAATATGCTGGTAAATGTTTAACAACTGGCACTAAAAACAAACCAAAAACAAAAAGCCCTGATTCATACAACTTGCAGGTTTCAATGCTGAAATACTTCCATCATGGCCAATTTCAAGCTACCCATTTGACTTCTGCAAACAGAAGGCTGGAAAGAAATATACACAATGGGCTCTTGCCAGAGCAAGTGGGCTATAGCTAAATACACTCGTTCTGACATGGCACTTACTAGTAGACCCACATATATTTAAGCAATATCAATAATGTAAAGAAATGAAAATCACGTTTTCCTTACATTCATATATTTCAGTTAGTATATTACTGTTGCACATATGTAACTACAATTGGGGAGTCCTGGTTAACCCCAGACCCCTCCTCACCCTGGCATTGGGGAACACTGGCCAGAAGTCTCATGACTAATCATCTTGTTTGAGATCTTCTCATCTTTCCTTGGACAGGTTCCAAGTCATTCCGACATCAGAGTTTTCGGTGTCCCTGTGGGCCACATCACAGAGTGCTCTCTTTGAAACACATAGAATTTTACTAGTTTTATTGCACAAACCTAACCTCAGTATCTATTGTTCTATTTGCCCCCCCTCATTGTTGTTATGTAAACCTGTGAAAAGTAGGGAGGTTTGAAATGTAAGGAACTCCTACCCTAGACCCTCTCCAAAGGTTTTCTATTCTGGGTGAGTGTGATACTCATGGCCTTTCTTGTCTTATGCAGTCCAAAGTAATCATCCAGGTGGAAAGTTGCAGGGAAGTGTCTACTTTATTATTTAGGAGGTAAAACACCTGTTTTTTGTTTCCCTACTAAAACATCTCAGTAGCCCAGAATCTGAAGTTAAAAGGTGTTCACCTGTTAGCTGGATGAGAATTTTTATGTCAGTAATTCTATGAGCCTTAAATAATAAAATCTTCACGTTCCCTGCATCCATGCTCTTCTGTCTCGAGACCTTATTGCGCATATTTAGATAATCCTGAAAAACTTTGTTTAAGAATGTTCCAGAATTCTCAGGGAGATAATTCTCAACACAATGATGGGATGCTTTTCATCTTTACAATAATAAATAGTTTGGATAAGATGTAAGGAAAAAAAAACTCTTCACAGCCAGATTTAAAATCTGAGTTCACAATCCATCATAGTCTTTTCCCATGCAGCAGCTCTGTGTCTGGGGTGTGGGTGAGGTACTTATCACTTTCAGAGTACAGCAGGCTGTTCTGCAAAGAAACATCTAGAAGATCAATTTGTTTTTTTGGTTTTAGTTTTAGTTTTTGTTTTTCTCCCAAGTGAGCTGAAGCATGGTTGCCTTATCTCCCCTTTCCTTCCCTGTTCCCTTCATTTCCTTTACTTTGGGCTTCTTTTTGTTTTCTCTCCTGTTCACACTATCCTTTCTTCCCCTTTCCTCCCACCCCTTTCATAGCACCATCATATTTTAGAGTACAGTTGAGTGTGGTTTTTAGCCCTAGTAAGCCTCACTGTTGCTCAGTCCTCACTCACTGAAACTGAAGTGACTTGCTTCAGGGGAAGCAGAAAATGAAGATGAGAAAATAGAAAAATTATTTCATGTTTTGCTTTTTAAAATAGACTCTTGAAACACACTTAAGCACCAACACTGTTCAGGCAAAGGCTTTTGCTTGGAAGAGTCAGACTCTTTTGGGAAACAATAGAGTTTTCTAAAATTCAAAAGCTTTCTTCTAAAGGTCAAGAACCACAGGCTGGCTCATGAAGATCGCAGAGTCTTACCATGAGCCATGGAAGAGGAAAGAGGGAGGACCAGTACTAGGACCTGTTCCCTTCATGCAGAGAGTGACACCATTCTGGGCTGGTTGGATACATTTACACAGATGGAGGGAAGGTGCTGCTGACCTGGGGTGACTCACCACCACTAAGCTCTGAGCCTCTTCTAAGGTGTCAGGAAACCTTACTTAGAGAGAGAGTCTGAAAGGAGAGAGGGTTCTGCCCTCTCCCCTTTTGGATTGCTCAAGGGTACACTTTTAGGACATCCTGTACTCACCTGGAGAAGCCTCTGGAAAGTCGGCATGGTGCAATGACTTTATTGGACAGGAAGGAGTCTGAGGTTCCTTTATGAATCCCCTGGTTTGTCCCCATAGCGCTTTTAGCTTCTAGGGCCTCCCATGTTCCTTACTTCAGGGCCAGCACATGGCATCACTTTTCCCACTCTTCCATAGTCACATCTTTCTCAAGTTCCTCTCTTCTCTTCCATTTCAAGGACCTTTGTGATCATAATAGGTTCACACAAATAACTCAGGATCATCTCCCACCTCAAGGTCAACTCATTAGCCTCCTTAATTCCATCTAAAACCTTAATTCCCTTTGGCATAAAGTAACAGTCACAAAGTTCTAGGGATTAGGATGTGGTCATCTTTTAGGCATCATTGTCCTGTCTACCATAGAGGACTCTAAGGCTGGAGTCCATTCCTAGGGCACAAGAGACCACTTATATCACCATCAGAAGCAGCAGGGCCCAGAAATAGGGATTCAGGCTGGAGATCTGCATCCATGTCATTGGCATCATATAAGCTTCCTATTGGAAGAAGGGAAGAGAGAAGAAAGGAAGTAGAAAAATTCAAGAATAGACTGAACTAACCTGAAGAGAATCTATGATTTAAACTGGAAGAGACAGATAACCTTAAAATGACAAGATTAAAATATTTTGCTGACATTGGTCAAACTGGAGAGCTTATTATCAAGTTACTTGAGTTATAGGAAATACAGAATATTACAAGCATGCATGTGAGAGTAACAGCATATACATTTTAATACTACCACTCTTTTTTTATTTTTTTTTTCTGCTACCACTTATTTTACTCATATTTTTTCCCTCTCTGCTTCTCTAATCCCCTTTATCCTCTTCTGATTATTTTACTTTTTCCTCTTTATTTTTCTCTGGTTATAATTTCATAATTTCTCTTTCTCCTCCTTTCACCTTTTCCTTCTCTTTCCTTGTACCTAAACCGGTTACAAGAAGAGAGAAAAGAGGTGAGGCCATGTCTTACTCACACTTTTGTCCCAAGGCTTAGCATGAGGCCTAGGAGACAGATGATGCACAGTGATTATGTATTGAATAAATGAACAAATATATTGAATCTTGAGCCATGCAGTAAGAAAGGGATGCTGGGAAACATCAAAGAACACTGCTAGTGTCCTGAAAACACAGACAATAGCTAGGTCGCGTTTCTCCCTTTAATGATCCCACTTTCTCCGGCTGTCGAGTGAATTATCACCTTTTAAACATGTCAGTTTGAAAAAAAATCACAAACTTTAAATTATAATCCTAAAATGGCAAAGAAGTTAGTGTAATTGGAATTAAATTTATACGGAAGAGTCTTCCTTTTTATTGTTTAAATAGGCTCAAATAAATTGAAATAGCAAGAAATGTCCAAATGGTTAAAGGCAAGAAAGTGTGATTGCCTCACCCAAAGCTAAAAGCTGGAGATGAACTGATCAGGAAAAAATTATTCTCAGAAAGAGCAAGTTGGTGTGCTCTCAATTCGTGGGGATAAGCAGGTTTTTCCTTCTGAAAATAACCTGCTCTGAAAATAGTGCACCATTCCCTGAAGGGCAGTCAATAGCTCCAAATTATAGCAGTGTCCAAATTACAGGCCGGACACCTCTCGGTGATTGTGTTCCTGAAAAGGTCACAAGAAAGGCATTTTTTTATTTCATGAGTGTTTGCAGGAAAAAAAAAAAAGCGCTGTCTAAATGAGACTGTAGACCTGGGAAATCATTAAGATGGGAATAAAGCGGGGAGGAGACAGCCACAGAGTTGGGCAGGGACCCAGGATAGCAAGGCAAAGCCCTGCCTTCTAGTTGAGATCAGTACCTGGTGTTACCTGGCCACAGAGGAGCAGATAGAAAGCATCAAGGCAGCCAAGCAATAGGACACAAGTCAGTTCTTTTGTTTGTTTGTTTTAAGTTGATGGAGAAGAAAGTATATTGAACACATCAGTGCATTTCATCTTTTCTACAACTTTCTACCATTTATAATGCTATACGCATTTTTCAAAATAGGAAACTAAAATCGGTAATATTTCAATCACTTGACCACATTTATACAACTTAATGCGGACCTCTGATTTGAACTTGAATCTGTACTAATAAGCTCAAGTGTTTTAATCTTTTTGCTACATGAAAAAACTGTCTTTCTTTTGTATAATCATTTTTAAATTTGTTTGCTGTTACCTGTATCCATACAGATTGTATGTTGGCTCACACCGAATTTGCATGTGTCCACTGGAACTGTAAGTTAAAGCACAGACCACCCAGTCACAAAGTGGGGGTCAGAAAACCAGTGTCAGTGACCATCATATCATTACAATTACCTTCCTACATCCAGAAAACTGCTCCTGGAGCATCAGGTTGTGAAGTCTGGCTGCCACCTCTTGTTGCAAATTTTTCTTAAGAGCTCCAAAGCAGGAAAGAAAGGATGTGCAGGAGTGAGGAAAATTGTTTCTGGAAAACAGCCTAGAGCAGCAAGAAAATCGTCTCTAATTTGCTAACAAATATTAGGTATGTACATGTAATTGGTAGAACTCTGCTTTACATTCTAAGGGCAGCTGTAAGGGCATTTTGGAAATGTAGTTTTTAACTTTAACAGTCTATGGAATTAAAAATAAAAGGCACAGTAGAAGGAGATGAGAATAGATGCTGAGTGCCAGTTTTTTTAAAAATACATTTTATTGATTTTTTACAGAGAAAAAAAGGGAGAGGGTTAGAGAGTTAGAACCATCGATGAGAGAGAAACATCGATCAGCTGCCTCCTACACACCTCCCACTGGCGATGTGCCCACAACCAAGGTACATGCCCTTGACTAGAATAGAACCTGGGACCCTTCAGTCCGCAGGCCGAAGCTCTATCCACTGAGCCAAACTGGCCAGGGCCTGAGTGCCAGTTTTATATATCCAATGCAGGCAGAGAATCATCTTGCTTTCCAGCCTCTTCTGTAGAGAAAGACGAGGATCAAAGGATGACCATGGAGCCTGACCTGCCAAGGAGAGTGCCTTTCTCAGAGCATGATGTTGTCATCCAAAGAGAATTAACTTGGGGATCTTCATAGGAGTAACCTGAGAAGTTTCACTACTTCCCAGTGTGATTGAACTTGGAAGCACAGAGCCCTAAGTGCTTCTGGGGGTCACCTTGCAACCTCAAAAGGAAATGAAGCTAAGAAATGGAGTGAAAGCAACAAATCCGGACTTACATTATTCAAGTCCCTTTAACCAACCACACTTGAGGCCACCTACCCTTCCACTATTATAAGCTATCACATACCATTTTCAAAAAATCAGCCTTGTAACCTGTCACCTTCAACCAGAGTCTTAATTGATAGGCTCTCTCATGATGTTAAAATGGAAGGAGGCCTCAGTTCTTCATATCACCAGTTATAAAACAGAGTAAAGACAGTGTTAGAACATGGTTTCCAGTTTGTCAGAAAGGTGGGTAGCTGTACAGTTTCACAGGGCAGGGTTCTGTTTCCAGGACTCCTTTCCTGGGAAGAGAGAGAAATCATGACTGGACAGGAAGTCAATGGGCAGCATAATGTCTCCTTGTAGAGCACTCAGTCCTGTTAAGGTGGGCATCTCAAAGGAATTAATGAACTAGAACTTTAACAGGATTGAGAAACACTACCCAGAGAAGACCAAGACACTGCCCAAACCAAATCACATATTTGTAGCTTTATAGGAAAGTAACAAGAAAATTCTATTTTTGCTTTGTTATGCTTTGCATTTTTTGGAGGATAAGCCTAACTAATATTTACTAATCATTTATTACTTTTTCTCTTCCAGGCATATAGAGGATTATACCTTCAGGCTAGCCTGCAGCTGGTTAGAACAGGAAAACTGTTTTAGTCAATAAAATATGACCATAAATGGCATGTGTTCACTTCTGGGAAGAGACCTAGAAAAAACACTTGCATTATTCTCTAGTCTCTTTCTCTGACTGAGAAAGGCATGGTTTTTCTATGGGGAAATTACGAGATGGCAGAGCTTTTGAAAATTTTGAATCAGAAGCTATCATCAACTCATGAGAATCATGTAATATGAGCCAAAAAATCAACTTGTGTAGTGTTAAGACATTGAGATTATGGGGGAGGGATTAATGTCACTGCAGCATTATCTAGCTTAAACTGGCTAACCTTGGGGTACTGATGTGAAATGAGAAATCCCTCATTCTGTTACTTTTTTGTTCAGGAACATTAATTTCAAGGCAGAGCTAGAGCAGGCATGACCATTCATTCAGATCATTGAATAAGTTTCAGGACTGATAAGACTAAATTAGACATAGTAATATCTTAGAAAGATCTTCAAACAGTAGAAAAGTGACATGGTAGAATAATGAACCATTACCAGGCACTAGAGCCAGATCAAATCTGGTTTCAAATACCAGCTTTGCTACTTGTTAGCTATTCTATCAAATTTTAATTTCTGAGCATCAATTTATTTATCTATAAGGCAGAAATTCAACTGCCATTCTTGTAGGAATATTTTGAAAATTGATTTAGAACACATGAAAAAAAAGATAGACATTCAATATATGCCCTTTTGTAGGTAAAGAAACCTGTGTTCTCAAAAAGTGAAATGAATTAATCAAGGCCAAGCAGTGATTTTCTGAAGAATCCTGTAATAGAACCCAGATTCACAATCCCAGAATAGTTACCCTCCTCTCTACAGATGCCTCTTAATGTAACTGAGGAAGGGAGCCATGCATTCATATTTATGTATGATTAGTGTTCAGTGCAGTCAGTGCAGCTGTGTTGAATAACCGGACTTAAATATGTGATCATTGGAATCCTTGCTTTTTGTAACCCCCTTGCTCCTGTATATTCTTCAATATACTGGGAAAAGATAGCATTTACAGTCTTCTGTTTGCTTTTACATAAAAGGTACATGTATTTAATGTGGCTGATATGAAGTGACACATGCTCTTTAGACCTTAAGTCTTCCCCAAGAGAAATGAAATGTCCCCAGCCTAATAGGATAGAGAGTGCATCACCTGTAGTTCATTGGTTCAAATCATTGGTGATGAGGTCAATAATGAGTCATTATTATCTGATGCCTGTTCAGTGACCTACGTAAAATGAGTTGGAAGTCTTATTTCCTTGCAGAGAGGACAATGTCTTAGATGAAGTGAAAAACAGCATTGACACCAGCATCACAACAAAGCTTGGTGTCATCTGACAACCTGAATGGGAAGATAAGTGTTCACACTCTGTTTAGAGGAAAGAAGCAAATAGACCAAATATTGTTTTCTGGCCATTGGAATTGGGTCATCTCAGGAAGAAAGGAAGCTGACATAGACGTGTGTTTCTATTTGGCCTAGGGAGAGATTGTGCTCTTAATACCTTAAAATTCTTTATTGTACACATAGTAATTTGTTTTTTTAAAATAACCTTATATACTATAGTGGATTGATATGTTAATTATACCCAATTAATCATGTTTCCTGGTATCCACACACTGTACAATTTCCTCCCACATTGACTCAGTGCTTAGTCACATGATTTGCTTTGACCCCTGGGGAAAGCAACAGATATGACACAAACAGTAGCTTGATAAATGATTGTGAATTTCAGACCTGCCTTAGCTTGTTTGGCTCAGTAGATAGAGCATTGGCCTGTGAACTGAAGGGTCCCAGGTTCCATTCCAGTCAAGGGCACATGCCGGATTGCAGACTTGATCCCCAGTAGGGGTCATGCAGGAGGCAGCCAATCAATGATTCTCTGTCATCATTGATGTTTCTATTTCTCCCTCTCCCTTCCTCTCTGAAATAAATATATATATATATATATATATATATATATATATATATATATATATATATATATATTTTTTTTTTTAAGAAGCTCTATTATGTTTGGGAGGCCACATGGGTACAGCTGATAGCCCCAGCCATGTGAGTGAGGGCACTCAGGAGCAGCCTGTTTTCAGGCCACCTGCCTCCTGATGACAAATTCACTAATGTTCTCATCAAATACCTCATGGAGCTAAAATAAACTGTCCCAGCTGATCTGTATCTAATATGTCATTCCACAGAATTATAAACAAATAATTGATTGTTGTGATAAACCGCCATGTTTTGGGGTATTTTGTTATGCAGCAAATACTAACAGAAATTAATATTCTGACTCCACTTCAGATCAAGTTTTACAGTATACAGGTTTCCCTTGACAATCACAATTCACTTTTTTGTTTATTTATGTAACAAATATTTATTAAGCACGTTCCACTCACTGTAACAATTATAGTAATGTAGTAGTAAAACAAGTAAACAAAACACCAGATGAGACATTTTTCCTCATGTAAAATTGATGATCTATATACATATAATATTTTATCCACAAGTTGCTTTTTAAAATATTGATTTAAAAATGTGAGGCTTTGCCCTAGCCAGTTTTGCTCAGTGGATAGAGCATCGTCCCACAGACTAAAAGGTTCGGGGTTTGATTCTGATCAAGGACAAGTGACTGGGTGTAGGCTTGATCCCTGGCCCTGGTCAGGGAGTGTGCTAGAGGCAACCAATCGATAGGTCTCTCTCACATCGTTGTTTCCACTCTCTCTGAAAATCATTGGAAATAATATCCTTGGGTGAGGATTAATAAAAATAAAAATGTGTTAAGTGTGAGGCTTTTATGTTAACATTGGAAGGTACAGCTTATTTTTCACACTCAGAAGAAATAGGATCTTTGGGTCAGCACTTCCACAAGGTACAACAGGATGAACAAAGAAGAGGCTGCCCTTCCCATCCCAGGATGGGGCCTGAGCTCTCCAGATCACAATTCCCATAACTTCCTGTGTTCTCTGAGAATGGGAAATTAGTGTTATTTATCTTTATATGTTTCTATTTTTGTAGAAACATTTCATCCTGTTTTGTTTTGTTTTGCTTTGCTTTGTTCTCTGCCTGTGTGGTATCTGTAGGCATCAAAGTCTAAAACTTCCTATATCCAGAATCTAATGGAGTGGACAGACATGATCATTCAGAAAGATGAAAAATGTAAATATAGAAATAGCATTAGACATGATGTTTTACAACAAATAAATGAAGATAACTAATTCAGTCTCCCCAAAATCCAATAACCTATTCCCTTAACTCTGCGTTGGAGAGATTTAGTACAAGCAACGTGTCACCCAGAGTTAGATCCATCAGGTTACAGGACCATTTTTTAGGAAAGAGTATCAATTTCTTTATGTGCCCATAGATACCCTATGTCACAAAATACTTATGACCTTGCAAATGTCCTCAGAAAATCATGGCTTGCACTGCAGGCTGTTCAAATCTAAGTGTGCAGGGCCTACTCAGGCAACATATAAAGGAGAAGAAATCAAGATTCTTTAAGTAATTAAGCTCCACGAGGAACTCAACTGGAAAAGATTTCCCACTGACCTTGTGTTGCTGGAGTATTCAATCTATCTTCTCCCCGCCCAAATCTGAACCTATTTCAAGATTAGAACCTGATGAAAACAAATGCATATTTCATTAAAACTGATTTATAGTGTGTAGAGCTTTTATTCCACAAAAAATAACCTTCTATATCCCCTCAAAATCTGAGTTTTCTAGTTGCTCAGCAGGCATTGTCAGCTTTCTGTGGTAGCAGGCATCATGCCTACAATCATGTCACTTTTGGATAATGCTTTGGTTCTATCTTCAAATTCTGTGGAAGATAAATTAGAAATAGAAATACTGGAGTAATAGGGGATGTGAAATAATGCCATCATTATCCTATTATGTATTATGCTGCTCAGCACAAAATACCCATTATCTGCAGTGCCTTTGCCTGTGTGCTCATAACTGTTCAGATTTTGTATATTAAAGTCATATTTTTAAAGAGTGAATTGCCATTATTGGCACCGGGGAAGTTTTCTTTTTCTTTTTCCCTTCTTAAGATTTTGTCATTGTTGTTGTGACAGATATAAAAACATCTGTTGGCATTTGAGTGGAAGCTACCACATGTTGGACTTTTTCAGAGATTGACAACTATAGCCTGTGGGCCCAATCCAGGATTCCTCATATTTTGTACATAAAGTTTTATTGGAATACATCATGCCCATTCGTTTACGTATTATCTATGCCTGCTTTCATGCTACAGGTGCAGAGTTAAGAAATTGCAACATAGACCCTATGGCCTACAAATACTAATATGTTTATTACTATTTATCTGATCCTTTACAAAATAAATTTGCTGACTCCAGGACTATTTTTGATTAAGATAGGAGGAAAAAGTCAGGTCATCTGTACAGACTGAAGTAAAGATACAGATAAAGTAGAAAGTATCAAAATCCTCTAAATAATTTAACCAAGATAATTTTTTGGAGTAAGAAAAAAATACAGTCAGAGAATCTGGCACAGTTATCTCAATTACATATGACAAAATCATGTTAACTTGTCTCCAAAGAGCACCCCCCCTCCAGTGATTCATGCCTCCCAATAGTTACTCTCTTACTAGTCCCTTCTCCCTCTCCTGTAGAATCCATTTAGTTCTGTGACTAGTTTTGGAGTACTAGATGCAGGCCACAAGTCAATGTGGCCACCTGTGACTGCAAAGCCTTGCAGCTATTAACCCCACTCCTCACCCTATACACCCCCCTTTTAATTTTCATTCAGTGTCTCTTCTAAGCAGCTATTCATTTAGGCAATAGATATATTATTGAACACCATTTTTAAACAGCACCTTAACAGGCTCAGGAAGTGTGGCCAGGTTCCAGAAGCTCTGTCTGGTAAGAGAAGAAGACGTGCAAACAATTATGACACAATGTTGTGTTCTAGAGAAAGCATGTCTAATACTACGGGATCTTTCTTGGCAATTATCCTGGAAAGTCAGGGAAATCAGCTGACCATGAAATTGAGTCTTGAAGGAGAAGTAGCAGCTTGCCAGACAGGTCGATGAGAGGTGATTAGTTTGAGAAAAGTAGATGACCATGAAGAGCTTTCTAGGCAAATGGAAGAAAGTTAGGGAAAATGACAAAGTTTAGTTTTTCAAATGGTCAACACTTCATTTTCTGTATCATCTATCATTAGTCTTGGTACTACTTGTTGAAATGAACCAGGCAAAGTCTAACATATGCTTCACTATCTCTAGAGAGCAAAGAACACTTTTCTATAGATCTAGATCTAGATCTAGATCTAGATCTAGATCGAGATCGAGATCGAGATCGAGATCGAGATAGAGATAGAGATAGAGATAGATATTTAATTTCTTTATTGATTAAGTTATTACATATGTGTCCTTATCCCCACATTACCCTTCCATCTACCCCCACTCATGCCCTCACCCCCCTGTTGTCTGTGTCCATTGGTTAGGCCTATATGCCTGCATATAAGTCCTTTGGTTGATCTCTCCTCCTACCCCCACCCTCCCCTACCTTCCCTCTGAGGTTTGACGGTCTGATCAATGTTTCTCTGTCTCTGGATCTTTCTTTTGTTCATCAGTTTATTTTGTTCATTATATTCCATAAATGAGTGAGATCATGTGATATTTATCTTTCTCTAACTGGCTTATTTCACTTAGCATAATGCTCTCCAGTTCCATCCATGGTATTGCAAATGGTAAGAATTCCTTTTTTACTGCTGCATAGTATTCCATTGTGTAGATGCACCACAGTTTTTTAATCCACTCATCTACTGATGGGCACTTAGGCTGTTTCCAAATCTTAACTATGGTGAATTGTGCTGCTATTAACATAGGGGTGCGTATATCCTTTCTAATTGGTGTTTCTACTATCTTGGGATATATTCCTAGAAGTAGGATCACTGGGTCAAATGGGAGTTCCATTTTTAGTTTTTTGAGGAAACTCAATACTGTTCTCTGCAGTGGCCGCACCAGTCTTTATTCCCAGTAGCAGTGCACGAGGGTTCCTTTTACTCTGCATCCTCGCCAGCACTTGCCCTATGTTGATTTGTTGATGATAGCCATCATCAACAGGTGTGAGGTGGTACCTCATTGTCGTTTTGCATCTCTTGGATGATTAGTTACTTTGAGCATATTTTCATATGTCTCTTGGCCTTTCTTCTGTCTTCTTTTAAAAGGTATCTATTTAGGTCCATTGCCCATTTTTTGATTGGGTTGTTTATCTTCCTTTTGTTAAGTTGTATGAGTTCCCTGTAAATGTTGGAGATTAAACCCTTAGTTGTAATAATAAATAAATAAAAAGACCCCAAATAGCTGCAGCAATCCTGAGAAAGAAGAACAAAGTAGGTGGGATCTCAATATCAGATACCAAGCTGTATTATAAAGCCACTGTTCTCAGAACAGCCTGGAACTGGCACAAGAACAGACATATAAATCAATGGAATAGAATAGAGAACCCATAAATCAATCCAAACCACTATGCTCAATTAATATTCGACAAAGGAGGCATGAACATACCATGGAGTCAAGAGAGGCTCTTCAATAAATGGTGTTGGGAAAATTGGACAGATACATGCAAAAAAATGAAACTAGACCATCAACTTACACCATACACAAAAATAAACTTAAAATGGATAAAGGAATTAGACATAAGATGGGAAAGAAACCATAAAAATACTAGAGGAATCCACAGGCAGCAAAATCTCAGACATATGCCGAAATAATTTCTTCACTGATACTGCTCCTAGAGCAATGCAAACTAAAGATAAAATAAACAAATTGGACTACATCAAAATGAAAAGCTTTTGCATAGCAAAAGAAATCATCAACAAAACAACAAGAAAGCTTACTGCATGGGAGAACATATTTGTCAATGTTATCATATATATATATGTGTATATATATATATATATATATATATATATATATATATATATATATTCTGGCCCGTGTTATTCAGTGGTTGAGTGTTAACCTATGAGCCAGGAGGTTGAGGTTTAATTCCAGGCTCAATACTCAGTAGGGGGTGTGCAGGAGACAGCCAGTCAATGATTTTCTCTAATCATTGATGTTTCTATCTCTCTCTCCCTTTCTATCTAAAATCAATAAATATATATATGAATAAAATTTGAATTTTTAAGTGTCATTTGAATTTCATATGACAAACTCAGTGGTTGGTGAATTATCTATAATGTTCTAAATAAATAGGTATATGTAATTGAATGAAATATAAATATACATGTATAAATGTGTTTGTATATTTACTTTTATATATATATATATATATATATATATATATATATATATATATATATATATTTACCCACTATAGTGTTTATCACATTGAAGGTCTTGTAAAACATTTCTCTTTTTTTAATATAATTTATTGATTTTTTACAGAGAGGAAGGGAGAGAGATAGAGAGTTAGAAACATCGATGAGAGAGAAACATCGATCAGCTGCCTCCTGCACATCTCCCACTGGGGACGTGCCCGCAGCCAAGGTACATGCCCTTGACCGGAATAGAACCTGGGACCTTTCAGTGCGCAGGCCGATGCTCTATCCACTGAACCAAACCGGTTTCAGCAAACACTTCTTGATTAAAACTGACATAAATAATCTCTTTCCCAATGGATAGCACTTTGGACACTTAAAGGTCATTAACATTTTCTCTCTGAATCTTACCAAATTTTATTTTCTCAACACATTTGATTCCTGACACATGACAAGACTTCAAGCGCCTTTCATTTATCTATTGCATGCACACTGTGTGTTGGATGGACAATGTTCTAGACACTAGGGACATAACACTGAATAAGACAGACAGACACTGAACTCAAATGTCTTTCAAATCCCACTTGATTTTCTGTGAGTGGGATCCAGTTTGCTTATGTTCCACATAAAGTAAATTTGTACAACTGAAGGCTGGATGCCAGGCCTGAACTAAATGGATTTGTGCCGGAGTCCAAACCCAGCAGGTCCAGGGGTCCCCAAAGGTGTGGATGGAGTCGGCGAAGAAGGAAGGACACGGAGACAGTGTTCAGTTGATCAGCAGCCTAGCCAGGATCTCCAGCCAGGATCTCCAGCCAAGTTCTGGTCTGGATCTCCAGAGAGGTTCTGGTTCGGATCTCTAGCCAGGTTCTGTGTCCATGTTCTCTTGCTAGATTCTCCAGGTTCAGTAGCCATGTTCCCTCGCTAGGTTCTCCAGCCAGGTTCTGTCCAGGTTCTCCAGCCAGGTTCAGTCACCAGGTTCTAGTCAGGTTCTCTTGCCATGTTCTATCCAGGTTCTGTAGCCAGGTTCTGTCTCTAGGTTCTGTGTCCAGTTTCTGTCCAGGATCTTTTGCCATGTTCTCTCCAGCGAAGTTCTTCTGTCTCTAGGTTCTGTGTGGGTTCTGTCTTCTAAGTTCTGTGTTCTAAGTTCTGTCTTCTTAGTTCTGTCTGCTGTTGTCTTGTTACAACTGTATTTATACCAGTTGATTCAATCCTATCAATCTCTATTACAAAGGTTAGGGCGTTTCTTATCTCCATTCCAGGGAGTAAAGATTATGTAGCTTAAGCATGATTGTTCGTAGTTAAAGTGATTAATTACCCGCCTGGCACTTAGTTGAGGGGTTTTATTCCCTCCCTAACTTCAGGGGAAAATCCCTACCTGGGGAAACAACCTTTCTCAGAGACCTTGGTTAAAACACATAGTGCCAAGAAGGTGAGCAAACATATTAAGAACAGTATGCCATATATGCCAGGTCCTTTGAAACAGCAAGGATGGACCGGCTCCTGGCAGATTTGTCTTATTAATTGGATATTCCATCATTTACAAGATACATTTTCATTTAGTTTGGAGGTTTGGGGACTGATGTTGCCCCTTACCTTCATTTGCCCTAAACTCATGCATTTTATGTCCCAGTTCCATACAAATTTAGTATGAGAAATATCTCCACACTCCCAATGACATTAATGAGTACATTTAATTGAACTTCTACAGTTAATAAATACATTGTCCAAAAGAAATTTATACCATTAATGAGAACTCATTAGTAAGGAGACTGGATTGTGAAAGGACAATAAGAAGTGACCTTTCTGCTCTTTCTGGAATCCTGTCAGCTGATCTCCTTATGCCCTTCCTAAAAATACTCTTACCCTCCCCCAGAAAGCTACATGGATGTCTCTCTGCTTTCCTTCAGGACCTTGCTGAAATGTTGCCTTCTTTGTAAGGTGCTCTCTGGCCACCTCAGCATTCTAAGGTAAATAATAGCCTCATCCATGTTATCTTCAGGGACTCTATTTCTCCCTTACCTATACATGGAGGAACATAATAGTACCAGTGCTATAGAGTTAAAGATTATATCATGGCGGTGATATATCACCGCATCACCGTCTAATTGATACATATTATTGACACATTATACATGTATTTGTTTTCTATTTGTGCATCAGACTCTAAGCTTCATAAAAAAGTGATTTTTATCTTTTTCATTTCCTACTGTATCTCCAGTACCTATAACAGAACCTGGCATAAAATAAGGGTATGATAAATCTTTATTGAATGAATGAAAGAGGGAAAAAGGAAGGAAGAAAAGAAGGACAGAAGGGAGGGAGAGCGGGAGGGAGGGAAGGAGAGAGGGAGGGAAGGAGGGAGGAAGGGAGGGAGGGAAGGAGAGAGGCAGGGAGGAAGGGAGGGAGGGAGGGAGGGAGGGAGGGAGGGAGGGAGGGAGGGAGGAAGGGAGGGAGGGAGGGAGGAAGGGAGGAAGGAAGGAAGGAAGGAAGGAAGGAAGGAAGGAAGGAAGGAAGGAAGGAAGGAAGGAAGGGAGGAAGGAGCAAGCCTAGAATTTTAGGCCACCTATGTTGGTTCTAAAGCTAACCAACCATTTCTACCCCACCATACTATGCTTAACTTGCCTCTTTTCTATTTATGTAAGAGCCATTTTCTCCACCACTTGCTTTAATTGTCTAGTGTGAACCCCATTAACAAAGTATTTTACTGTGAAAGTGTTCACTACTCATTATGTTGGTAGCTCAGCAGTTCCCAAAAAGGAGCTAAAAAATAGATATAAAGTGATACTTGTGATCCTGACACAGAAATGTGTATTCTCTCCACAAACAAATCCCAGGTGATGAACTCAGAAAACCCCCAGGGCAGCAGACAAAGCAGAGATGTAGACGCAGTGATGAGTCTGAGTCCAGGTGTAACTCAGGTGGAGATTGTTTTGAGTTACAAAGCACATCTCTAGTTATGATACCAGGCACTCTTGGTATCAACATGGAAGGAGATTGTCTTATTTCATCTTTATAGTATCAGATAGGAGGGAGAGGTTCAGAATGCCAACCTTATTGGACACTGGGGAATCAGCTGGGGAGGCAGGGTTTTCTCTGTGGATTTTCACAGAAGTTATAAATAATAAGGCCTTGAGATGGATTTCCTCATCCTTAGTAGCCAACACTGATTCCAGCTTCTCCACTCTGAACATTTCCTAATCATCCATTGTTCTCAGGGAGAAGGCATGGAGAAAAAACTGGCTTTTGAATGAAGCAAACCAAGGATTAAAACAGATCTGTGCCACTTATTAAGCAAACATGAGAGAACTGTTTAATCTCATTGAGTTTACTCCCTTTCTTTCTGGAATAGTATAAGGTTAGCCAAGTGGTTTGCCTTGAGAGTATCTGATCTCAACCTGCATGGTAGGTGCATGCTAGTTCTTTTGCCCAGAAAGGACCCCACTCTCTCCTATCTTCTTATCATGCATGGCACTCAAATGGCACCTCTGAGAAACATTTCCTGATCCTTTGGCCTCGGTCAGGGATGCATAAGATCTCATGATATTGTATACCTTTCCTCATTGCACCTATGTTTTGCAATTTTTCTTCCATTTCCAATTATTATCATCTGCCTTTCCAATAGATTACGTAGTCTCTGTGAAAGCAAGGCTTTTGTGGATCTTTGCTGAGCATCATCACATACTTAGTATTCGGCACAGTGCCTGGGTGAGAGCAAGCTCTGCGCTAATGTGTATTGAATACATAAACACATATACACGTGTGAAAATATAAAACAGTGTTCCAAATAGTAACTGAGAAGTCATTCCTCTGTGGCCTCTTCCAAGTTCCCTTTATTCCTGTATTTCTGCCTGGGCCCAGGAGGGATACTAAATCCAATCTGTGCTTCTGAGTCATGCTCACAAGTGAAACAGCTTTCAGGGCACTGTATTTGTTCTCAGAGTCACAGTCTGAGCAGAGATAATGAGCATGGCCAGCCTGTGGGGACTTCGGCCTTAGGCAGTGTTTAAGTGTTGAGCTAACAACCATTGCAAGTAATTGCACTTACAAGGGGACCTGCAATTACTTTCTGATTCTTGTGCTTTTTCCCCACTTTCCAGGTCCCCCACATTAGAGCTGAAAAGCAAAACCCTGTCCTCCAGCCCCAAACTCCTCCGACTGCAAAGCTCAAAGATTATAGACTTGAAATGAATTGCCTTGTGGCTCCAGCAGTTAATTTATAACTCCGTTACAGCTTATGAGGCTGCATAATTCAGTTCACAACAGTGCAAGTAGGAAAAGATCAATCATGACCATTATGTTTCTACGACATGTCTCCAAATGCAATATACTAAGACGAGCTGCATTTTCTTCTTTTCTTTTGATGAAGAATGGACACCCTGCTAGCTGAACTATCTGAAAGCCCAAGAAATCCTATAAAATCTGTCCCAAAATGTTACTTGGCGTATTCTTAAAGAAAAATAATAAACAAAAACAGTGCAGGAGCCTGACAGGTGTGGCTCAGTGGTTGAGCATTGACCTATGAACCAGGAGGTCACGGATCAATTCCAGGTCAGGGCACATGCCTGGGTTGGGGACTTGATCCCCAGTAGGGAGCATGCAGGAAGCAGCAGATCAATGATTCTCTCTCATCATTGATCTCTCTCTCTCTCTCTCTCTCTCTCTCTCCTCTCTCTCTCTTTCTTTCTCTCTAAAAACAATAAAAATATGTTTTAAAAAAAAAAACAGTGCCAGAGAAGGTTCATTGTTCTATTTTTCTCCCCTTGACTTGAAGACTGGAACAGCTTGTTTATGAGACTTGGTTTAAAACAAACATGATCAAGTAGATTCCATTTAATTATAGTGGAAAGAGGATTTAGTGAAAAGACTGAATGAGGGTAAAGTGAGGCACTCATCTTGGGCACACAATATAAAGAGATGCCAAAAATCAGTAAGCACAAATATATCATGATTTAATGCAGTATTTGAAAAATCAAAAATTAGGCCCAAGCATCCATAATGAACCAAATGTCAACACATTAAATCAAGATAAGATTAGCATTGCTGATTTTTCATTTTGCTTCAGGCTGCAGTGCTGGTTAATATATCAACTCTTTATGTGACTTTTTGAAATTTTGCTTATCATGAAACTTTTCCATTAACTTTAACTTTTTGAAATATTGCATGTGATATAGCTAATATTTATTTATCACATTTTTATGCCAGATACCTTTACATTGGCAATAATAATAATATTTTAAAAAGAATCAAACTAATGCATTTTAATTTTCTTTTTTCCTCTAGCCCTAAAGTTTATATTCTCCAGAAAACAGATAGCTTAGACATCCAATAATGTAGTCCACTGTAGCTAGTTTTGCCTTTATTGAGCATATGTGCCCTCAAACCACAACCATGAGACACAGATCTCTGCCATTTCACCCCGAGGTTCCTGTTTTGGCGTCCCATCTGCTCCGAAGGTTCCTTGCTGGCCTGTATTCCATCTTGGACCACATTTGCCTTTGCCATTCCTCTGTACTTATGGTTAATTTTGACCAAGGCTCTCCCAATACCCTTAGTAATGGATTGCATCCTGAACCAGATTCAACAAGCTGCCTAGAATTCTTACCTAAGCAGCTATCTCTTTTAAGCCTTAGTGATTTCCGAGAAATGCTTAATGCCACATTTTGCCCACCACAACCAGCCTACTTCATAGGTCTTTATGTACTAGGATAAATAATGAACTACATTAGATGAGGCAAGAGTCAATAGAATCAAGCTTACAAAACATCCATCATAAAAATCCAGTGATTATAAATCCCCTTGTAGAATTTCAGAATGAACTACACTATACCCTTACCAAATCACAGAGGTGAGCTCTGAACACTGGTATTTACAGCATAACCCAGGAATTCCCCTCTTTGAGCTTAGTCTCCTCCATCCAGTTTCTTCTCTCCACTCAAAACTCATGCGTTTGAGTTTGTATACATGTTGACCCTAACACACTATTCCCAAAATGTGTTTCAAAGATTATTTGATCCATGAATTGTCCTGGCATGGGGTGGTTAAATAATTTTGGTCCATGCTGCCTATTGTAACCCCTTTTTGGAGATTTAAAATGTCCATTAGCATATTAAAAGATCTGCAAAGTACTGCAGTAGAGAAAATGTGTAACTCTTTTGAGCCCAGCAATTACCAAATTAATTTGCTCGTATAATCTTTTTTCCCCCCTACAGACCTATTTGTATTCTCTTCATGCCAATATTTCACCCTTTGAAGGCCACTCGCTTCATCAATACTGATCATGTTTACATGTTTGTGTGCTCCCCTGGGAGGACATCCTGCTCAGGCTTCCTCCTTGTGAAGCCCAACAATAAATGCAGCCCTCAATCCACTTCCCCCCACTCTGCCAGCCCACTAACACCTTCACACTCCCTTCAGAAAGGGCTCTGCCATATACCCACCATGATCAGCACTCTCTCTATGACAAAGAGTGAGAGCGCTGTTAAATCCTTTGTTGGACACATTCTGTCCTTCATTGGGGGATACCTTGATACCCATTCTTTGGGAAGCCTCACAACATTTCCTGTCCAACACAACTTTAAGTCCCCCACCCCTACACCTCCCACCTCTAACTATAGCTCAGAAAGCTGCTCCTTTTTAAGCTCTTGGGGTTTCAGAGTGGTTGGCATGGTCATCATGATTTTGATATGTGAGCTGGCCTCAGCATTCCCTGGAAGACCTGTTAAAACACCAATTTCTGGGTCCTATCCTCTAGTCGCAGTCAGCAAGGTTGGGTGAAGAATGATGATTTGGACTTCCAACAAACTCCCAGGTGATGCCAATTTCAGGAGCCATATTTTGAGAACTATTGATCTATACAAACTGTTCCATATACAGAATAGCCTTGCCTTAAAGAGGGTTGCAGCCACCTTAATTTAAGACCAGTACACATAATTTTAAAAAAAGTAAAAGGCAAAAGCACAATTGCTTGATTACCTCAGAGTGTGGATCCAGATCAAGGGGTACACTGGAATGCCAGCACCCTAATGTAGCACAGAAAGAAATTAAATAAAACCCCATCTCAACATATTGGAATAATGTTACGGAGAGTGGAAGTTTTTCACCTTGTTTTATACATCACAATCAAAGGAGGAGACCCTATTATATTTTTTAATCTAAAAGGTTAGGAAAGAAATTAAGCTGTGTAAATATTATTGGTATGGTTAACTAGTTATGCTGTAGGGTGAGGGAAACAGACTTATATAACACAGAGAGACTGATAATGTATTCATTTTTAGAGCATTTTATTAATTAAGTTACTGGTTCCATTGCTAAAACAGCCAAAAATATCAATGACTTATATATATATATATATATATATATATATATATATATATATATATATATATATATATTTCAGAGAGGAAGGGAGAGGGAGATAGAAATATCAATGAAGAGAAAGAATCATTGATTGGCTACCTCTTGTACTCTTGTACGCCCCCTATTGGGGATCAAACCCACAACTGGGTCATTTGCCCTTGACTGGTATGGAACCTGGGGCCCTTTGGTCTGCAGGCCAACGCTCTATCCACTGAGCCAAACTGGCTAGGGCTATCAATGACTTTTTAAAAAGTTTATTTCTAACTACCCTCTCAGCATCGGCCTGAACTTCACAGGGTAAAATAGCAGCTCTGTGGAGTGGAACACCCATGAGCTTACAAGAGTGTTGCCCTGCTATTCTGAGCAGGAGGCTTAACTCTTGTGAGTCAGGATAGCTGCTTCAGCTTTTCCAGAAAGTGGATAAGAGATGGGAGGGCATATTCCTTTTCTATTTAAGTGGCATTCATCAGTTTTCTTGTATTCCATTAGCCAGAACCTTGTAAAATGATCAAAGTAGCTGCACGGAAGACCAGTCTATGCAATCTTCTCACCCAGACAAACCTTATATATATTTTTTATTGGCAAGTATAGACATTGAGGGGCAGCCAGCAGTCTCAAAAATGTGTACTGTAATGTGTTTGGTTTGCATGTTCCTGGACAATTATATTTACAGGTCGCATGCTCTCACATCAACTATGCTAACACTCAGAAAGTAAACAAGCAGTTTAACAGGGATTCTACAAAGAAATAACTGAAGTGAATGCCAGTAACACTGGCACCTGGGAACAAGAAAATGGCAGATGATTGCCAGTTAATACCACTGAACCTAGTCATAAAAGATTTTGAACAGGTTTAAGAGAGCCCGTCTTTATAAAAATGAGGATGCCGGTAAAGAGTTGGATACAATAAAAAGGAGAGAAGTCCTTGCACAGGGATGTGGAAAGACAGCAAAAAGGACAACCGATTATGTCCACATGTGGACCTTGCTCTAAAAGGTGGAGCCTTGATAAATGAAGAATCTTAATTCATAGGTACATGACTTGGTGTTTAGTTTTGAAGCTGAGGGTGTCATCACACTGCAAAGCCCCTTATCCTTTTGGGGCTCAACTTCTTCAGATGCCCCTTCAGTGGTATCATCTACCTCAGAGTGTGGATCCAGATCAAGCAGCATCATGTACACAAAAACCACATTGTAAACTACAAATACCAAACTTTTATTGAAGGACAGTAGAACTTGAATAGGAAGAAATTTTTTGGGGGGGGGAATTATTTCAGGTGGAACTGAAGAACTAATATGTGAGAGCAGTTATTAAAGAACTAACATTTATTTTACACCCTGGTCACTCAGATACTGGGCATTCAGTATCTCCTTTAAACCTTACCACAACTCTGGGGGTAGCATTTATACCATTTTTACAGATAATAAAACTGAGGCTCACTGATATTTCCTAATCTCTCCAAGGTTACATGGTTAGAATGTGGTAGAGCATACAGTCAAACCAATGCCTGTACAACTTCCAAAATCTGGGGGCTAGCCCAGCCTTAGTGCAGCTACAAGCCTATCTCACTGGGTGCATGTGTATCAGAAGGTACATCAGAACTGGATGGGAGGGATGAAATAGTGGGTCTCGAATGCATGGATCTAGGGCTTTCACCTGACGCTTGGGAAATCAACCTATTGTATTGGGTTCTTAATAGGACACATCTGTCTGTGTCAAGAAAATCATCTGCTGGAGTATGCATGACAGCCTGCAGAAGAAAAGAATTCAGTCAGGCCATGAACAGTTTTTGGAAAGGGACCCAAGCACACTGATTAGGACTCACCTTGAACATAGGTATCTGTTTCAGCCAAAGTTGAGTCATTTGGTGTTGGGCACCAGGAGAATGATGCACCCATTCTAAACTATCTGCTTATCAGATAAGTTTCTCAGGGACAGAAAGTGGTGTAGTCATAGAAGCACCCTCAACTTAATTGCCTTAAGTACTGAGTCATGGATGAGTTATTTACAGAACACCATCTGTATAAAAAGTGCTATTCTAGATTCTGAAGATTAAAGCAAGCACAGTTCAGGCCATCAAATAGGTGGTGGGGGGGAGCAATAAATAAAATGATGATTCCAATGCACTCTGACAAGCTACAGTGGAGGAAATCTCAGGCCATTATTGGAACAAACCAGAGCATATCTTCTCCTTCCCCAGTATTAACATCCAAGGGGGTTGGGGCCATTGCTTGCACTTCAAATCCCCAGATCCCTGTGTGAAGGAAGACAGGTCACCATTGTATCTGAGATGGGAGTGGCTCCCACCCATGAGCTATGATGTACATGTACTGCCATGCACAGGGTAAATGTCCTTTATAATTTAGAATGTGGCCACTGGCAGTTTTATGTCCCTGACAGTCAACCAATGTCAACAGGATTTCATGGTGAATTTACGGTAGCAGACTCTGGGTCCTGGGTTAATAGGCCTCTGCCTCTGTAATAAGGGCCCATTAAAATAAGGGAGGAGGGAGGACCTTCTAAACACAGCCTGACAGACACTCAAGCTCAGTCACTGTGAGCTCTGGGGTATTAAATGGTTTCCTGGCTCAGGGGTCATGTTACAGGTGCTATTTCCTCCCAGAGCAGCTGTAATCTCATCTCACTAAGTCATCCACCCAAATCGGCAGCTAGGAATCATTATACCAGGAGCAGATCACTCACAGATCGCTGGGGAAGTTTCTTCAGTGCTGGCTGATGTTTGACAAAATATTGCAAAATAAAGCAGCACCTCTGAAATTAGAAAATCATAGCTGTCACATTTCCAGCCACTGGGATCAAGAGATGGGAGCGGACTTCATTGGTGAGGGTCATGATTGCCACCAACAGCTTGCAGCAACAGGACACAGTAAACACAATATCAACGTGTGCATGTAATTTAAACAATGTATATTTTTGCAGGTAGTTAAAATGCTGGACATGATTCTAAGACTCATTTATTCTATTTAAACTTTTTTGAAAGAAATATCATTATCCCCATGTAACAGCTAAGGAAATACATTCAGAAAGGCTGTATACTTTTGCCCCCCAAACAAAGAGCAGAACTAGATCTTGAGTCCAAGTCTGGGCCCTTCATTCATTCTTACCTGTCCTTCTTCAACCCCCAGTTTCTATTTGTTTGTGTGTGTGTTTTTAGCTCTAGAAGTTGTTTTTTTTTTACTGTAGATCTTCTCATGGCCAATTTTCCTGAAGAGAGTTGTAATCACATAAAGTTACTGAAAACTATTGTTTAAATCACTGCTCTGAATGGAGAGACATGCATCCTTCTCCTGCATCTCTGTCCTTGGGGGAGAAAAATATTCTTTGAATATTGACAAGCAGCATTCACTGAATAACACCCTGTTAAGTGGCATAGTCAAAGACAGCTTTAATACATAAAGAGAAGAACCTGACCACATTGCTCATGGCGAGAGGGAGGAAGAGATGGTGTATGGATGAGTGTCCACATCCCCTTATCTGAAACTTGAGGAGTTAACTAGGCATTAGGGTTTTCCAGATTTTATGATCCCCAACATTATGCAGCTCCCTCAGTAGAACATGGGGCAGCAACACTTAAGCAAACACGTGAATATTTCTGAGGTGAAACCATGAAAGTTCGCACCACATGAAAACCCAAAGGCTATAAACTAACTCACTTTCTTAAGTTCAGGTGAGGTCAGAGGAGCTATCAAATGAGTTTAAGAAAATTACAACTTTTTTCCTGTTTTAATTTTCACCCCAAAACATCAGTTTAATTCTTAAAAACATTTTCTGGTGGAAACATCATTGTTCCTAGTGACTACTTGTCCTTTTGGCATCAGAAGTTAAAGTTCCTTGCCCAACATTTTATGTCTTGTTTGTTTTAGGGTTAGGCCAAGAATGCAGATGCCATGCCTCCTATTCTGGTTGAGCATTTCCATGCAGCAAAAGACAGAGCAGAAAGTTGGGGTCACATAGACCTGGGTTCTGTTACCCTCCTGAGCCACCTGAAACCACCAATAAAGTGTCCACCCAAGATCCTATATCTCCAATAGCATTGATGCTCAAGTTGAGAGATGGTGGTGTATCAGGGTTCCATGGTGTCCCTTCTCAGTGGCCTTGCTCCCTCCCACCTTACCTTTCTCTTAACACTGTCCTACCTCCTTTACCTGTGAAATGTCTGACTCTACAAATGCCTGAGTGCCAAATTCCACCGTTACAATCTAGATAAGCCTCTCAATGTTCATAAATTTCCTCTCCTTTCACTTTTATCTGTTTTCCTGGTTCCTGCATGTGGAAAGAATCTGAGAAAAGCATTGGCTCATTGATCCATCAGAAACCTAGGGCTTGTGTTTTTTTGGTATTTTCCCCCCATAATTGTCCAAAATGTGACCTTGACTATGTAAAAAAGTAAAAAACAAACAAACAAACAAACAAAAAAAAAACCTACTGGCTGTGGCAGTCATCTGTTTTACCAGATGCGGGTATTATGTGCCCTCCTTACTTTCAAAGAGACCACACCTCACAAAGCACATGATTGAAACAGAAAAGGTTCCACACAAATATGGCATGTTCTCCTTCATTTACTCACATAATAAACACTTGTCTTCTGTATAAAAATTTGTGTGCTAGGGCCTATGAAGTTATTACACTGAAATTTATTTTTATATTATGGAGGCAATATAATACTACAGCAAATCTTAATTACAGACCAAAAAAAACAACAACAAAAAACTTGAGTACATTAATAATCTCTAGTCTATTTCTTTTCAGTATCTCCTTTTTATTTATTCCTATGGATGCTTTTAACCAATATTTTTTCACCAGAGAGGATACATAATGCTGACTTTTTAACGCTTCTTTAAAAGCATTTCCCATGTTGCTGTGAATTATTTTCAATGAATATAGCACAATTGTTAAGAGTGGGCATTCTGAAGGCAAACTTATACGGACTGAATGTGTTTACCCAAAATTCATGGGTTGAAGCCCTAACCCCAGTGTGATGGTATTTGTGTAGTATTTGGAATTGGGGCCTTTGAAAAGTAATTAGGTTTGGGTGAGGTCCTAAGGATAAAGTTCCCCTAATGAGATTAGTGTTTCCACAAGGAGAGAGAGGCCAGATCTGTTTCTCTCTGTTTGCCCTGTGAACATATAGCGAGAAAACAACAGTCTGCAAGCCAGCAATTGGGCCACACTAGGAACTAAATTGGCTGGCACTTGGACCTTAAACATCCCAGCTTTCAGAAGAGTGTGGGATAAATGTCTAAGCCACCAGTCTATGGTGTTTTGTTTTGGTGGCCTGAGCTAAGACAGACTGAGAACCTTGTAAACTTGGTCCAGTTACATAACTTTTCTGTGCTCTGATTTCCTCAACTGTAAAATGAAGATAGTGATAGCAGCTATCTCAGAGTTATTATTACAATGATTAGATGTGCATATATATGTGAGCACTGTTCCAGCCAGCAAGCAAGCATCCAGTGGATGGGGGACTTTTCTATTCCTTACAATAATCTCATTGTATGTAGTTTACATTTACTGAGTGCTTATTGGGTGCTAGGCTCCATTACAAGGGTATGGCATTTACTAACTCAGTTCATCTTCATCACAACCTATGTGGTGAGAGTTGTTATCATCCCCATTTTATAAAAGTGGAGACTGAGCCTCAGAGACAAGCCTGCTTAAGGTTAGTCTCATGGCAGAATTAAGTGGCTAAATGTTAAAGTTCAATCCCTGTCTCCCTGATTCCAAAATGCATTTTGTTGTGTTCAATACTCTTTGTAGACTGTAGAATGGTCTAGATGCACTGTGATTCCAACCTATTGATTCCTGACTCCCATAATGTATTCTCCAAAGAAACAAAACCAATATGCTATGTGTTTGTGGAGAGAGATGAGAGAGAGAGAGAGAGAGAGAGAGAGAGAGAGAGAGAGAGAGAGAGAGAGAGAAGAGATATTTAAGAAAGGTTTATTTTAAAAATTGGTTCACACACAAAAAAGTAGACAAGCAATAAAAAAATAAAAAGAATTGTTCACATTATTATGGAGACTAACAAGGTCCCTGTATAGTTTACATTTATAGTGTGGACCAGCAGGCAGAGATCCAGGAAGAGCCACAGTTGCAACTTAAGTCTGAAGGTCATTTACTGTCAAAATTTCCTCTTGCTCTTTGGAGGTCAATCTTTTTTCTACTTTTTTTTTCTATTTAGACCTTCAACTAATTGGATGAGGCCCACCCACATTATAGAGGGTAATCTGCTTTTCTCAAATTCAACTGATTTAAAGGTTAATTGTATTCAAGAAATACCCTCACAGAAGCATCCACAATAATCTTTGACCATGCATCTAGGCCCCATGGCTCAGCCAGGTTCACATATAAAATTAGCCATCACACTATCAAGATAGAAGCTAATAATAAGCATGAGTCACAAATTATTAATAGAAAAAAGTTATTTTAGAGGAAAAAGCAAAAACGATAAAATAGACGGTGAATATATGTCCTAATTGCTTTGTTTATCACTGCATTGAAGACAGGGAAAAATAAAATCATGCAGTCACCAGAAAAAAATAATGGCAAAGAAAATCATTCTTTTGTGCAAAAATAAAACCTAAACAGACATGGTGCCTTTTGTTAACAAAAGGTTAGTGGCAGGTGTGGATGAGTACCAGCAGGGAGTCTTCTCCCCCCTATCTTTGTGGAATCAGAGTGACCTGGATACCCCATTGGCCTGTCTTAGCCCAGCAGGCTCATAACAGGGGGTGGGAGTAGGGAAGGCAAGTCCTCCATTCAACACCAAGGTGGATTGAGGTATACACAATGCAGTCTCCAGGGCTTGCAGCCAGGGCTAGGATTCATTGCACCAGTGGCAAGTTCAAGAATTGAACTTTGCAGCATAACCAGAGTCACATGTTCCCTGATGATTTCTATAGAAACCCAATATTGGTCACCAAGCCCCAGAATGAATCCTTGAGTTCAAATATCATGAGATGACTTGGCGGTCTTTTACCTTTGCATATCAGCTAAGAATCATTCAATCAACGTGATGAACAGCAGAATCCAGGTGGTTGGAAAGGGGATCTTGAGGAACCTAAATAACTGTAGGGGCTCAAATTTCTTTAGATAACAGGAGACAGGGCTTCTCCTAAAATCTCTTTAAAGATAGAAGCATTTTTTTTAGAAAAAAATCGATAATCTGATGCATGTTGGGGTATGTGTAGTATCAAGGAATCCCAGGTATAACTGTACTTTGTAGGGTTGCTATTTCCAGCCAAACTTCCAGTAGAATATGAGTGTAGTATTAGATACATCTGTTGCTGTGAAAAAAAATATGACTCATCTCTCTGTAGGATGGGAAAGGCTGCAGAGTTGAAATGATTTAGCATAACTTCTGAAATGCAGGGCCTTTTTCCTATTTAAAAGTATTCTCAATACAACTGAGTAAGCTACAGGCACATGAAACTCCAGACTTTCCTGAAGCTTTTGGGATATTCCACTCAAGACTTACCTGGACAATCACAGTTCTATTCAGGTGTCCTATACATGATTGAAACATTCCATTGAAACATTACAGATATTTTAAATTTTTGGGAACTAAAATAGATTCTTATAGCTTTTCCTGTAACAAGATAGGAAAAAAGAATGACTGGGAGCACTCAATATATACAACTTTATTTAATCTTCATAACTTTATTTGACATAGAAGTTATCACTCCCACAATTTTAGATGGTTTACCTAAAGTGGCTTCGGACATATTATAAATAAATTGAAGAGGTGAAATTCATAATCAGAAGTATTCCTTAATGAATGAATGAGTAGATAAATGGATGAATGGATAAGTGAATGGATGGGTGAATGGGTTGGTGACTTCTCAGTTATTTGCTTTAATTTTAGTAATCATTTTTTAAAAATGTGACACCTTCTTTGACTCTAGCTAAAGAGGGGAAAAAGAAATGCTAAATATGTGTTCAAAACAAATCTTGGAAGCCATAGCATCTTTATAAATGTATTGATTGTCAAATTTTATAGCTAAACTGGCCAGCTATATAAAGGAGAGAGTGCAATAATATAGACATTGGAAGTAAACTATTTATTTCTGTGAGTTGCAAGTGACCATATAACTCACAAGTAATGCTGAAGTCTGTATATTCCAGGAGATTCATGCTATACTGTATCATGGAGAATGGCTCATAATTCATTTGCTGGGCTTCCTTTGGTATGCCCAACCTGAACATTTCAGCATAAAATTTATTTTCTCTTTGCAGAAATGGAAATGCAACTGTGATTTTCTGGCAGCAGATTTGTCTGTCTTGGAATAACAATGCCTCAAGAAGTGTTTGTATACTTGGCTCTGTTTGACAAACACCAAAAGTGATAGGCAGGCAACAGGGACGCATACACTGATGTCACTCCGCCACTCCACCTGAAGTCCAATGGTTACCTTATTACACATCAGGGCCCCTAAACCACACCAAAAATAATGTATGTTCATATTTTATAAAACATAGAAGTAAATAATTATATAGAAAGATTAGTAATATAGAGTAGCCAAAACAAAAAATAAAATAATTTCAAAGCCCACTACTAATAGGAACTATTTTTAACAAATTAATAAATGTATTGTTATATTTATACTAGAGGCCCAGCGCACAGAATCATGCATGGGCAGAGTTCCTAAGCCTAACCTGCGATCAGGGCCATGTCCACCACCCCACAATGCTCCGTGATGCTAGCTGCTGCCACCTTGTGACTCCCTATGACACTCGCTGCCGCCACTCACAACCTGCCACCACTTTCCAGTCCCGAGTCACCCCACCCCACCCCACTGCCACCTCACCCCCGCTTTCCATGCTGCAATCAGAGCATGTGGGGAAGGGCAGTGGGAGAGGGACCAAGAGGTGGTCAATGCACCTCATGGTGACTAGTCAAGTGGTCATTCTGGTCATTACACTTATGGTCATTGGCCTTTTATTATATAGGACAGTAGGGCTGTATAAACTCTGTTCTAGCTTAGTATATATGAGTTTTCTTGGTGCAAGGCCCTCTCCACTTGGCCCAAATGATCAAGGAGGACCCTGGGAGCTGGCACATCACTTCCAGGCATAAACCTTCCACTGAGTTGACAGGTGTTCTGGTGCAGTGAGGCAAGGGCTCCACATGAGGCAGTCAAACCTGTGTTGATCCCCTGACACTGCTGGTCCTTCCTCCTGCTTAGCCATGAGTTAAGACAACTTGGGGAAGATCATAATAATGTTCTTCCTATGGTTTAAATGGCACTCTATCCTATAAGTATGCCATAATTTATTTTAATAATACCCTTTTTGTATCATTAACTTCCATTTTTTTAAAAAGTCACATACATTTTACATTTGAAAATTATCGTGACATGAGTTAGGATGTTTAAAATGTATATAATCCTGGTGTCAGCTAGAGTGACCTAGTCTCCTATTATTTTAAAAATAAAAACAATTTGCCTCAAACATTATATTTCATGACATTTGGGAAGTCCACGGCTCTTCCCCCCAACAAATGTCTGCAAATTCTTAGGGTGCCAAACTTCTCAATTTTGCAACTCTTCCTGAGGCTTTCCCTGTGTGTCTTCTCATCATCTTGAATGTGCTTCCTCTATTCTATATTAAATTTCCTCTGTAGGGAATGCAGGCCTAATTCTGGATTTTAGTAGCTATAAACAACTCAAGTGGCTTTTACAAGGTTTCTGCGTATGTAGCCTGCTCTATCAGAAATTTGGCAAGAGAGAAGGATTCATAAGCCAGCATCATGGTGGACATTGAGTGTTAAGGCTGTCTCTTTCCAGACATCCCAGTAGAGACATCTGGATCTCATGACCAAGTTATTTCCATAGCTAAGCTGTGCCACTCCAGACCCTCATGTTCTTCTGGTTCCTACCACCTGTCCTCTGAGAATCCAACATTTCAAATCGGTGCCATTTTCTTATGCATACCAAGTTGGTTCTTTGTTCTGAACGCTATTGTTGATACTATGTTTTTTATTATATTTATTGTGGTGAAATTGGTTAACAAGATTATATAGGTTCCAAGAACACAACTCTATGATACATCATTTAAAAGGTTGACCATCAACTCTTTTCTATACAAAGGTATTCTACTCGTAAGAGGAACTCCAGTTCCTTTCCTCAGGATGACATATTGTTACCTATTTTGCTTGTATGTTAACTCACAGGAAAATTGGGGGAAGAGAATTAATATTCATATCAGGAAACCATATATAGTTCTTCCTTAATGGCCTGGGCCACCCTCTTATCCTTTCTCCTGTGGTGCAGTTCCCACAGGAGAGTTTTACTTTGTCTTTGAAGCTGTCCCCACCTGCCTCACTGTGTGAGTTCTTCTTCTAACCCTTGTTGGAAAACAACAGGGTAAGGTCATAAAGAATAACCTTTCTTGCCACTTATTAAGACACCAATATGAACCACTTCCATTTTCTTACAAATATTTTCAATCATGCAAGCAGGCATATAGACTTTGTAATCATTGAAGAGTGAATAAGAAGGTTCAAAAAATGACAAAGTCCTCTAGGTCATGTTTTATCTCTGATGTTCCTAACTTGCTTTGGAGATGATTAGTGGCCCTGGCTTGGAGTGCTATTTTCATTCTCTGTCCCTTGTAGTAGAGTTCATTCTACCTGTCTTTTTTATTTTAAAACCTTGTCATCTCCTTTAAAGGCCTCTCTTTCTAGAGCATGGGTCCCAGACAACCAGAACAGAATAATAGTAACTCTCATATCAGAGTCTGCAGGGTTTGACAATGAGAGAAAAAAAATGAGTTGAAATCATAGTAAAATAGAAAGTGCTTAACCACACTTACCTTCTTTCTCACCTGTAAAATGAAGCTAGTCATATGGTGTAATAATGTAAATTTTAAAAACTTACATGTTTTTTGTTATTTAGAAGTTCTTTTTTAAAACAGAATATCATTATATTTAATACACAACTTTAATACAACCAAAAATTAAAACACCACAGGAAAATAATAACAAAAACCATAGTATTTCATTTGCAATGCATGAGAATGGTTAACATCTTTCGTCAGAAACAAGCCCTTAGAAACCAGTAACAGAAACATTATAATTCAAGGAAACTGGAAAAATGAAAAAAGAAATAATACAAATGATGATTAAGGATTAAGCATGTATGGTGATTGCACTGAGTAATGACAGAAGAATAATTTCTCCACAATATCATACTGTTACAGAATAAAAACACTGACATCTAATGACTTGGCATTGGAGTAAAAGGAATGCCTGGCTTTCTTATAGCTTTGCTTTACTTACATGACCTTGAGCAAATTATATAACATCTCATGTCTCACCTTCCTCACCTGTCAAATGGGAATTAGAATATATGCAGTGGAGACTCGTGAATATGCACGGGCATCCAGTGAATTGTCCAATTCCTTACGTCTTCAGGTAAAATTTGCTTGAAATCTGTCATGCATTATGAGACATCCATCCACACATGAGGTAGCCATTCTGGGACTTTCATGGGGTGCAGTGAGGGTAGGGAAGCAAATGCTTTCTGAGTTACCTTTATTCCCAAACCTCATTGTGTGAGTTCCGTTAATCCATGATCTGATTGTCCCTTTCCACGCTGTTCAATCTCCAACCTAAAACCCCATATTTTTCTATGAAATCCCCTGCCCTGACAAATTCTTACTCAACAATGTTTGTGGGTATGTTGCTGACTTATTGACCTTGGGGAGCCACAGGGAAGGCATTGCTCAGAGCCTCAAGGCTCCATCCACTGTCTATGAAAGGCAATTGACCCCCCCCCCCATTTTCAGTCTCTCTCCTCACCCCCACCCATTACCTACCAAAAGCTCAATTCTGTTTGTTTGTTTTTCTTGTCTGTTCATTTATTGCTTTCGGGTTTGTATGCCACATTGGAGTGAAATGATATGGTTCTTAACTTTTTCTGTCTGACTTATTTTGCTTAGCATGATATTCTCAATATCCATCCATGTTGTCACAAACAGCAGTATTTCATCTTTTCTTATGGCTGAGTAGTATTCCATTGTGTGTATTCCATAGACACAGACAATAGTATGGTGATTAGCAGAGAAAGGAGAAGAGGGGATAGCAAAGGTTGAAGGGGATCAAATATGTGGTGATAGAAGATTTGACTTTGGGTGATGAGCACACAGTGCAATATACAGATGATATATCATAGAATTAAATACTTGCAACCTATATAATGTTATTAACCAATATCTCCCCAATAAATTTAACCTCAAAAAAATAAATTTTTAAAAAAGCAAAATTTCTCCTCTCATTAATATGCTTCCAGATGTGATGGACCACCTTGTCCTGGGCTTATCCTTCAAAGGCCTGTAGATCTGTCAGATTCCACATTTCTTTCTCTTTTCTTCTGCCTCCCTCCCCCCTTGCCCCATCTCTGCTAAGGAAGTGGGTAGAAAGATTTTTGTTGTTACTATTACGCCTTCTCCCTGAAGGGCAGAAGGAACTACAGCCATCTTAAGCTTGGTAATCTCCTAATGGGTTTTGGAGGTAAGGGGAGGAGAGAGAGGATTATGTGGATGGAAGGGATGGTCAGGTCAGAAGGAACATGAAAAAAATTGAAGATCAAGTATACCATGGATGTAACAAAAGGTGTATTCCCAGGCCAGGCAATCCTATTCCTAAACACTCCTAATACCCAAGACCTAACTACTCTTACCCTATGAGTATGGAAAGTATGAACACTTCTACTCTCTAAGCCCAGATAACTGCCACCATGCCCTTCACAGCTGATCCATGTCCCCCTCGGTCTCCTTCCTTCCGCACCCACAGACACCTGTGAGTTGGGAGAGCATCTCTCTCGGAGGTAGAAGCACAGCTGCAGGGAGATAGTGATTTCAGGTGGCTTATTTTAGAAGCAGAAAGCGGCTTTCTGATGACAGGCTGGTTGGATGGAGGAGGGTTGCATCGCATTGATTATGCTGGCAGATCCCCCTCTGCTGATCTGTTTAGTCGTTTTGTTTTCTGTTGAGGAGACAACAAAATGCTGGTGAGCAGCTGGTGGCAGAATTATGTTTTATGTATAAAATGTGGGAGAAAACCCTGGCCCAGTGCTATAATTGCCTGATTGGATGGGGGTGGGAGAAAGAGCCCTGCATTTATCTGAATTGAATGTGCTTTCTCTCCTCCTGGTTTGGTATGCCCTAGATGACAGGAATCAGCGTGTAACACCTGGTGCACATTTCAGATGGAACCTGTGAGGTGAAGGGGGTGGGGGAGAGTGCTCTGAGCTTTATGGAAAATCAGAGTCAGCCTGGAGTTTAGAAAGACTATGAGCTCCCCCAAGAAGTGGGTGAAGACAGCTGACATATTAATAGAGGAACAGGCACATTGTGGGCTGGGGAGAATGCCTAGCAATGGGGCCCTGGGGAGACATAGGTAGATGGGCAAAACCCAGTACAGCAGAAGCTTTTACACCCAAACCTGATTCCTTTTGGAAAGCATTGGGTCTTATAGCCATGACATGAATTTCTTGGAGCAATAACACAACAGTGTAATGTATCACTTTGCTTTCGTCACTTGAGTTGTTGCTTCTTTTTTTAAAATTTTATTTTTTTAGCCGAAACCGGTTTGGCTCAGTGGATAGAGCGTCGGCCTGCGGACTGAAAGGTCCCGGGTTCGATTCCGGTCAAGGGCATGTACCTGGGTTGCGGGCACATCCCCAGTAGGAGATGTGCAGGAGGCAGCTGATCGATGTTTCTCTCTCATCGATGTTTCTAACTCTCTATCTCTCTCCCTTTCTCTCTGTAAAAAATCAATAAAATATATTAAAAAAAAAAATTATTTTTTTAGCTACAGTTTATGTTCAATGCTATGTGCTAGATAATGTGCTAGATGCTGCAGTCACTATATATTTGAATAAAATAAAGCAGGAAGGAATAGTGGCTAATTAGAAACAATGGCAATTTCTGTAGAACTCTCAGTGGAAGGAGCGATTGATTCTTACTCCATTTTGGCAGCAAGAGACTTTTTCTAAAGGTTGGATTATTCAACCTTCACTATAGAGAATGGATGATATTTGGAATGGTGAGCCATCCTGGCCTGAGAGGAGGAGATAAAATACTTCTTGTGAATTGACAAGTGGGATCAAGTATGAAGCTGAGAAAATACAGGGCCCACTTCAGCAACAGTGAACTGCCACTGTAGCTGGGCCTTAAGTGGTTGGGAAGAAAGAAAACATCAGATGGCAGACAGTGGCTGGTGATGAAGAGGCCTTGAAGGTTACACTGTGGAGTGGACTTAATTCTGCCCAACATTAAATTCTCAGCCTCCAGAACTATGAGAAATAAATACATGTCATTTAACTCACCCAATATGTGGTATTTTGTTATGTCCGTCTGAGCTGACCAGTACACCTGGCTTCTGTGTGAAGGAAACCTGTATGTGAGCTGCTGTCATAGAGCAGGAAAAAAGCAGTGACCATCAGAACTAGGGCAAGAGCAGCTGGAGAGGAGGAATAAAGCACTCCAGTAAGGAATGCTTAATGGCATTCACCAGGAAAAGTATAAGCAGGACTCAGTACATTCATGAGTGAGAACAAAAGGTTTCTACCCCTTCACTTTAGTAAACCCCATTCGGCACACATTCATTCTTCTGAGTAGAATATGAACAAGAAAGGGTGAAGCTGTTTTATAGTCCTTCTTTATCATCCCTTCCTCAGTTTACTCTTTTATTCAGATGGGATGCACTAATTGCATTTGCCAGCACACCAGCCTCTTGGAACCATCATCAAGCATGTGAGGGGGTTGGGGAGCATTTGGTGCTCTTATTTGAGTGGTTTTGAGATCTTCATGGACTCTCTTCCACTTGGGGAGCATTGCAAATAAGAGCAATGAAGGAGAGGATGTGAGGAGAAAAGAATGATTAGCCCAGATTTCCTAGGAGAAAGCCTGAGGCAAGGCAAGCATGTGGATGTTTCCTCTAGGAGGTGTAACCACAGGAGGTACAGAAAAAGGGAACAGAAAGTGAAACTGGGAAGGATGGAAAGCAAATACCTGCTGGCTTCACTCCAAGAAGAAACGCAGCCAGCACTCAGCACAAGGAACACTTACAGACAGGCACGCAGAAAGCCTGTGCCTCAGACATGCACGGAAGCCACAAATCCAACAGGAGTCAATTCCCAGTCCCCTTCTGTTTCCTGTCTCACACTGGCAATGGCCGCCTCTCACAAAATTCAGCTCTGCCTCCCATTAGCACACTGGCATGCATCACCAGACACTTTTGGGCAGCTCTGAAAAGCCAGATTCCCTGCTCTGCCCTGAGTCATGTGCTCCATGTGGGGCCTGATCCAGGGTGAGGAGCCAAAGATTCCTGGTTGTGGCCTCCAGTCTAGAGCTTTCTGAAAGTATACCTAGTAGTAGAGAAAGTAGTGAGGCTCTCGAGTTAGGTATGGTCCTGATAACAGTTGGTAGCACCCAAGAGATGACCAATGCAAGAAAGATACATAGTATTTATGGAATATTTTACAGTGGATAAAAATCTCTCATAAGCATCCTTTCTTTTGATTCTTACAAAGTCCAGTAGAATAAACCAGAGGGGTACTTCCTGAACTCCTAGAGCTTCATTTGCAACATTCCTGGTTGTTTCCATGTCTTAGAAAGTCAATGAAAAAGGAAGAATGCCTACCAAGTTCTTTGAGGGATGTATTGGACTTGACCCCACAGTATGACTCAAAATCAATTAGGGATGCACACGTACCTGAAGAGGCTCTCAGGGTCCAGGAAGAGAACATGGTATGGACAGCTGACTCCAGCTATATCTACAAGAGATCATTTTCTGAAAATACCTAGGAACAAATACAACACATTAATATGTGTTGGTTAAATACAAATTCCCAAATAGTAGAGTTATTTGTTCGGTTCCTGGTCATATTCCCAGTCTCCAGTTTGTTCATAATTGGTAAGACTGATTCAATTAAAATGTGAAATATAGGGGTCTGTTGTAGTTTCTTGTACTTTTCTGCATGTTAGTATTTTATTATTATTGTTTGTTGTTTTAAGATGAAATATATTACCAGATGAGATGGTCAACAAGAAGGCTTAGCAAAAAAAAAAAAAAAAAAAAAAAAAAAGAAGAAGGCTTAGCAAAATGGAAGGATGTTAGGAGATAAAATTTGACAGATTGATCAAGTGCTCCTCGACAAAGATAGACATTTTACTTGTACTGTTCCTATTTACAAATAAACTAATTATCCAAAAAATCAAATACATCCAAACTTACTTGGTCAGAAAGTGAAAATGTGGGTCAGAGACTCAAACTAAGCATCTATAGGTAAGAAGAACTTGAACTTTGAAGTCAAACAGATGTACAGTTGAATTCTAACCTCACATAGTTTTATGTGTGGGGGTATGGGAGGTGTTTATGGATATAAAAGGGTTCAATAATATTCATTCAGTTAAATAAAAACAATGTCTATGCTAGATCTCACTATTTATTATTATACTAGAGGCCCAGTGCACAAAAATTTGTGCACTCGGGATAGGGAGTCCCTCAACCCAGCCTGTGCCCTCTCAAAGTCTGGGACCCCTCGGGGGTGACCACTTGCTGGCTTAGGCCTGCTCCCCAGGGGATTGGGCCTAAGCTGGAAATCAGACATCCCTCTGGCAGCCCGGCAGCCCTTGGGGGATGCCCACTTGCTAGCAGGGAGCAGACCTAAGCTGCAGTCAGACATCCTTAGCGCTGCTGAGGAGGCAGGACAGGCTCCCACCACCACCGCTGTACTGGCAGCCATCAGCCTGGCTTGTGGCTGAGCAGAGCTCCCCGCTGTGAGAACACACTGACCACCAGAGGGCAGTTCCTGCATTGAGTGTCTGCCCCCTGGTGGTCAGTGTGTGTCATAGTGACCAGTCATTCCCAATCTTTCTGCTGTTAGGGTCAGTTTACATATTACCCTTTTACTATATAGGATAGAGGCCTGGTGCACAGGTGGGGGCCAGCTGGTTTGCCCTGAAGGGTGATCTGGATCGGGGTGGGGGTGGGGTTTCCCGCTTGGGTGCCTGGCCAGCCTGGATGATGGGCTGATGGCTGTTTGCAGCTGGTCACACCCCCTTCAGGGCGGGAGTCCCCACTGGGGTGCCTGGCCAGTCTGGGTGAGGGGCTGAGGGCTGTTTTCAGTCTGGAGGGCGACTGAAGCTCCCAGCCTCTTTTTTTTCTTTTTGTTCTTTTCTGGAATTTATTTACCTTCTATAGCTGTCACTTGAGCTGAGAGCCCGCTCCAGCTCTGATGCCATGGCTGGCTGAAAGCAGGTACCTGGGTTTGTTTAGCTTCTATAATTGAAACTCTGTTGCCATCACTGGCGCTCTAAGCTCTGAGCCCGCTGGTGGCTGAAAGCAGGTTTCTGGGTTTGTTTAGCTTCTATAATTGCAACATTGTTGCATCCAGAGCTTAGAGCTGGGCTACGGCAGGTGGGGAACCTTGGCTTCCTCCATCACTGGAGCAACCAAGCTTCATGTTCACTTCAGCTGCGTGGCTGCCGGCCGCCATCTTTGTTGGCAGTTAATTTGCATATCTCACTGATTAGCCAATGGGAAGGGTAGCAAAGTTATGGTTAATTACCATGTTTCTCTATTATTAGATAGGATGCCAAATGCTATATTAAATATCATCTGTTTTATCCTCACACAGATTCTCTGAGATTGACAGATTTAAAAATGGTACATCAGAGATGTTCTGTAACTTGACCAAGATCATGCAATTAATACATCACCAGAAATTCCAAGTGAGGTGGTCTGTAGAACTTCAAAGATCACTACCACCCACAACAAACAAAATGTGGAGAAGAGGTACTGTCTTAGACACAGAACCAGGTCTGTCTTATTCCAAAACCATTTGTTCATATATCTCTCCCTCCCTCTCTCTTCCTCTTCCTCCTTCTTTCTCCTCTCTCTCCTGCCTTCTTCTTCTCTATCTGTCTTCCTCCTCCTCCTCCTCCACTTTCTTCTTCTTCTTCTTCTTCTTCTTCTTCTTCTTCTTCTTCTTCTTCTTCTTCTTCTTCTTCTTTCTCTCTCTCTCTCTCTCTCTCTCTCTCTCTCTCTCTCTCTCTCTCTTTCTCTCTCTCTTTCTCTCTCTCCTTCCCTTCCTCCCTTCCCCTCTTCTGGACCATTGATCTGAAGTCTTGTTCTTGCCCATATCAACAAAGGCATTAACTCAGCATCTTTTCATCTTAGATTCATAGGGGGAAACAATCCTTAACTGTGCATCAGTCTTCATGCTCTGCTATTAGCCCCTAAAACTTATATGCACTAGTTTACTAGTTGTTTCATAGGTCATATTAAGAAATTCTTAAGAATTTAAAAAAAAGCTTTTCACAATGGTATAAAAATAATCACATTTTAGACACCAAAGAAACAACTCTTCTCCATCCTGATTTTTTTTTTTTTTTTTTGCTTTTGCTTTATTAAAGTAGAATTCCCAGCCAACTTGAAGATTTTTAGGAAAAAAAAATGGTAATGAGAATAAAGGCATTCACTTTATAGAGAAGTGTTTTGTTTGTTTCTGTGGAGTTACTCCCTAGAGCCAGTGGCATAAGAAGCCTGAGGAAAGAGCTTAAAGCAGCCTTAAATATTTCATCTCCATCTTTACATCTCAGATTTCAGCCAAAGTTTGGGGTGGCCCCACACATGAGTTCAGCAACCAGAGAAATCCCAAAGCTTGTCTTCTTTTCTCTCTTACATGTCATGGGACTTTCACTTGCTATTTATCTCCCAAATCCAACTCTTGTACAGGAACTAAAACCCCATTATTCTTAAATGGTCTGGTTTGATGTCACACCGCAGTGAAGTCATTACGATTCTCCAGGGCAATTTTCTTCCTAGACTAATAGTGCTCCATTAGCATCTTTCAAAGCCAGAGGAAAATCTGTTCTAGGAAAAGGGGGAGAGGTAGCTATAAGTGAAAAGCAGGATAAAATGAGTCCCACTGGTTTCATATAATCCTTCGCTGACACAGAATTTCTCAATTAGCCATCCCCAGCCTCCCCATTTACAACTGTTGAAGGACAGAGGTTTCATCAAACTGGGGAGCAGGCTTGATGTTTTTGTTGGCTCTGCCTATCAGCAAACACACAGAAATGATCCTCAGAGATTCCCAAGCCATGAAGATCCCAGATGTGATGGAGGATACCAGTAAACTAAATGTAGTTTCAACAAATGTGGAGTTCACTCTGATTATATAACTAGAGGCCCGATGCATGAAATTCTTGCACTGGGGGGCGGTCCCTCAGCCCAGCCTGCACCCTCTCACACTGCTTGCTGCTCCTTAGCACTAGGCTTGCTGCTGAGGCAGGAGAAGCTCCTGCCACCACCACTGTGCTCACCAGCTGTGAGCCTGGCTTCTGGCTGAATGGTGTTCCCCCTATGGGAGCACAGCGACCACTGGGGCCAGCTCCTGCATTGAGCATCTGCTTCCTAGTGGTCAGTGCACATCATAGAGATATATACATAGCTGTGTGTATACACAAACACACACACACACACACACACACACACACACACACACACACACACCTCAGAATTAAACATTTCCTTGTGTTTTTTACAACTTTTTACCATCTCCTGCTCTTCCTTTATTTACACAGCACTGGTTCTTCAGCAGCTGTTGTATTGATGAGGTACTGGGTAGAGCACACAGAGATAAGATAAATGTGTACTATTAAGAGCTAGGGGATACTTGCTGAAGGAGCATAATATATCTTGGGAAGTACAAGGGTTACTAAGAGGGAAGCTCTAGCTATCTGGGTTCTTGGAGTTTTAGAGTCTTTCAGAGACAGTGAACGCAAACCCACAGCAGTAATAATTGAACCTCACTTTTTAATTATTTTTAGATTTTTGGACTAGAATGTCTTCTGATGGCTGCTGCATCCTTCAGAGAAGAATCATTAAGTAGCATCCCAGCTTAATGTGAGTGCATATATATTAATAATCAGATGCATAGGTAAAGACACCCAGATTACAGATGAAATTCAAGAGCGATATCTACTAATGGTGGCAAATTAGTGATCTCTATGCTAGCAGGACTATTTTCCTCAACAAGATTATGTGAATAAGTAACATATCCATTGTCTTTGAAAAGAATTCAGTGAATAAAAATGATATTGTATCTTATGAAATATTCTCATGAGTTAATTTCAAGTGAGATCAACAAACATTAGCTCAAGGAACAAACTCTTGTAACCAAGTTATCGCTTTACCATTTAATATTATGGAAAAGACTGCAGGCTTTAGAGTCAGAACACATGCCTTTTAATCTTATTTTACACTTATTGGTTGTATGACCTTGGACAAGTGACTTAGTCCCTCTGTACCTTAGTCTCTTCATCTGTGAGGATAACTGTACCTATGCCTCAGGGTTGATTAGAGCACTGAATGGAGTAATGCACCTAAAGCATTTAGAACATGGACCATCATTTAGTAAGTGCAGAATAAATGTTAACTGCCATCTAAACCAGAACTACTAAATGATATTACTTTCTGCATAGGATGGTTGTAACAATTAGAGCACATATATTTTCAAAGTTCCTAGCACAGTGTCTGACATATAATGGATATTCTGTCCACAATGGCACTTTTCCTTTGCTTATTGATATAAATTATATAGACTAGGAAAAAGTGTCAACTCTATGCCTCAAATATATGCAGCACCTTACAAATTACAGGCAACTTAACATGTGACATTATTTAATCCCTTTAAATGTCTTGTCATGTGCACATTCTTAGACCTTTTAAAAGGTGAGACTCAGAGTGTTTTAATGACTTTCCTGAGGTTATGCAACAGTAACTTGAAACTATAAGAGAAGTAGGTTTTTCAGCCCTGATTCTTTATGATGCTATTCAATCTTTCAAGGATCCCCAAATTAGGGATTATTATCTGCTGGGATGCAGAAAGCAGAGTCCAACATCCACGGCTACTGAAGGGCCAGAGCCAGTATGTGCACTTCAGTTTTCCTGCATATTCAGGGCATTGATTCTTTCCATAAATTATAGATTATCCTGTGCTCACATAAGAGTTCTCTTTTTAGGACTGTACATATTAAAAACAAGGCGAATAGAATCTATTAGCTTCATGCATCAAGTGTGGGAAATGATAGCTGCATCTGTGAGGTTTAAGTCAGCACATATTCCCATCTCCCATTTCCTTCTCCTGCCCTAAATTTGTGTGAGTTTTACTAAGAATTTTTTTTTAAAAAAGGAAAGGAAGGAGGAGAGAAAAAAGGAAGGAAGGAAGGAAGGAAGGAAGGAAGGAAGGAAGGAAGGAAGGAAGGAAGGAGGAGGAGGGAGGGAGGGAGGGAGGGAAGGAAGGAAGGAAGGAAGAAAGGAAGGAAGGAAGGAAGGAGGGAGGAGGGAGGAGGGAGGGAGGGAGGGAGGGAGGGAGGGAAGGAAGGAAGGAAGGAAGGAAGGAAGGAAGGAAGGAAGGAAGGAAGGAAGGAAGGAAGAGAGGAAAACAGAGAGAGAGAGACAGAACAACAATAAAAGCTGTGGGGTGTGTGCAGGCAGCCAGCTGTCTCTGGGGTTCAGATCAGCAAAGCCATCCCTTTTATCTCCCAGCGCCTAAAGCTACTGTGATCTGTTCAGCCTTCTGTAGCTGCATATGTCTCCAAGCAGAGTGATCATCCCTAACAGCATGAACTTTGCACTCCCGTCCCCCCTGCCTTTTGAATCACTCTAAATTAAATAGTGACTGTGTGCGCTGGCCTGAGAATAGACTGCTCATCCCCAGTTGAACTAGACAAAGTTGACTGTCTTTTAAGATCTTCCCAACAAAAAAAGAAGAGAGGAAATCTAGCTCTTTTCTTTTAAAATAGCCCAAACAATGCTGTTTTCTTCATGCAGGCTTTAGTACTAGGAGAACAGAGCTCACAGGGATAATAAGTACAATTATTTGTTCAAACACAGTCTTGTTAGATTCATTGTCAATAGAAAGAGGGATGGGAAATTCTCAATAACACAAGAAGGTGTTCTTCAGCTTGGATTTTATTATTAAGACACAAAAGTAAGTGATAATATCTGAAAGCAAGAGATAGCAGAGAAAGAAGAGAACAGAATGAACGGCACTTACTGGGAATTATTGTTAAATGGGTCCATTGAGAGGTGAGCATCTCTGAGCACCAGTTGGCTTGATGCTGTGCTGACATGGGCGCTGTCCAGTTTAAATCACAACCATTGAAGTTCCTCTAAGGAGGTAAGTGGTGGTGGTGGTGGTGGTTGGACAGAGGTAGATGGCAGAGGCAGAATCAAAACTCTGGCATTCTGACCGGTGTGTTAATTAAAGCAGAAAACTTCCAAAACACCTGGAACATGTCTCTGATACCCGAGTCATGTCACACTGGTGCTGCAAACTCTGGCTGGAGGCCCGTTGTTCGTGTGCCTCTCATTTTCCTCTCTTGAAAAAGAGAGGTTTGTTGTCTAATAGATTTTTCTTCAGCACCTCCTATGTGCACACGTGCTTTGCTGAGCATGCAAAGAGAAAAAGAGAGGGACAAGGAGGCCAGAACTTGGGCTATCCCTCCAGCAACCTAGCATGGAGCATGGTAGTGAGACTTGCTCAGATAGGATCAGGGAGCAGAGAATGAAGACAGGAAGTTGACGAGCTGTGGAAGGTCCACATCATTGTTACAACCAGTGCAATTAAAGTCAGGGTACCATAGTCTGAATCCTGACTTGCATGAAAAGCAAAAGGTCTTAATGGAGTCAGACACTGGCCTCTTAACTTTGTTCTCTGCCTCCAATTTCTTGCAACATCCCACTACTGCTGCCCAGCTGCCTCTGCCCTCCCCTGATGCCTGCAAACTGCACCCCATATAGTTACTAAAATTATTATTATGCAAATTTAACCAAGTTACTCTCCCTGCTTAAAACCCTTTAGTTACAAACCTTTCATGCTTTTCTCTTTCTGATCAACTCCAACAAATTTTAACTGGATACACAAGAAATTTCATGATCTGGGCCCCTCTCTCTTCCTCTCTTCTCTGCCTCACCACCTCCTGGCCAGCTTCCTTCTGTAGAACTAATTGAAGTTCTAGATAGGCTCAGTGCCCCCTCTGCACTAGACGTGCTCACATGTTTCTCTCTCTCTCTCTCTCTCTCTCTCTCTCTCTCTCTCTCTCTCTCTCTCTCTCTCCAGAAAACACTCGCCCCCTTTCTCTCCGCCTGGTCCAAGCTATTCTTATGTCTGGTCTCATCCAAAACATCACTTTCTCTAGAAGAGTCTTTCTCTACCCTCATTGCACACTGGCATCCTGCATGTGCATCACTTTAGGACTGTTAAAAGAAATTGTACAACTCATCCTCCCATTGAATTCAAATCCTCCCAGAGAGATTAGGCATCAATATGTTTTAAAAAACTCTTTAGATGATTCTACTAGGTAGCCCGAGTGTAAGAGCTACTAGCATAGATAGACCTCCAGAGCAGGGGTCTGCAAACTCTCTGTAAAGAGCTGTGGTGGTCATACCCTGGTATAACTACTCAACTTTGACACTGTAGCTTGAAAGTAGACATTATGTAAAAAGATAGGCATGGTTGTGTTTCATGGTTGTGTGAAATTTTATTTACAAAATCAGGCAGCATTTAAGATTTACTTTTCAGGCAGAAGGTTTCCACAGTAGATTGTAATCTGTATCATAAAAGGCCTGTGGTCATGACGCTGTAACAGTGTCACAACCAAACAAGCAGCGGCTCTCGCAGTGGGTGGGGTGGGGTGCCAGCAGTGTCTGCGGAGCATGTGAGGTGTCGTGGGGTGGCAGACATAGCCCTGATGGCATGCTAGGCCTAGGGGACCCTACATCACACGGTTTAATCGTGCGCTGGGACTCTAGTTGTGTATACACATGTCTATTTCCACACTAGATAGTGAACCTCTCTGAAAGCAGAGACTGTGTCTTACTTGCCCTTAGTAGTTTCCACTCCCAGCACAGTGCCTGACATCAACTGGTATTCAATGAGCTTGGTGTGGGAATACCTGACTGAATGGATATATGACTGGGAGAGAGCAATATTAAATCCTGTTACAAGGCTAGATTCTTATCAGAACGTGCTTTTGGCTGTGGGTTTAAGAATCAGGCTGGGTAACATGGGAAGGAGCCATTTAAAAATCCCATCTCACATTTACAATCAATTATGGAGCTTCATTTTCTAAAGTCTTTCCTCCTTCTGACATTCTATAACATGGAAATAATTTACTAGAAAAATGCTATTGACAAATATTCATTTAGACAAAGAAAATTCTATCCCAGCTTCCTTTCTTCCATTCTCTAATGACTTACATGGAAATGTGTCCAAGGCAGCCAAGGAATCATGTAAACGCTTCCAACATTGTCCAAGGCTTTCAAAAACATTATCTTATTCATATAAACCCCTCCCACATGTCCATCCATCTTAGATTCAGACAGCTGATTGATCTTTCATAAATGGTACCTTGGATAAGATACCTCTCCTCAAAATTATTCTACAGTTAGCAGTTTCTTCAGGCTAAAGTCCAAAAACTATTAACTTAGCTTCACAGATTGTCCACACTCTTTCCTCACCCATTTATCTCTAGAAGGCATATCCTCAACAGCTTCCTGAAGTGCTGCCTCCACTTCAGGTCAACCAGAATCTAGAATCCAAGGTGAGTGTAGGGTTCATAGCAGTGAACACAACTTGTCTTTGCATGGATGGAGGAAGATCATAGGCGTGCGCACATGCGCACGCACACACACACACACACACACGAAATAGTAATCTACTTTAGAATTAATAAATTACTTCCCATGTGATTATCCATGTGATCTTGAACACATTATTTAACCTCTCTAAACTTTAGTTTCTAAATTCTCAGCATTACCTGAGTCATAAAGCTGTCTTGAGGACTAAGAGATGATGTATGTGGAGCATTTAGCATTCCATCTGACATATAGACAGCTCCCCAGCTATTATCACTAATTTATTACTATGTTTATATTCTTTGACCCTCTCCAAAACTCAGTGAGATAGTCAAGACAGAGATAATGCTCCCTTTCTTGTCGGCGAGAAAATGAAAGCCCAAAGACGTCAGGGCATTTGCCCAAGATCACAGAGCTACTATAGCATGAAGCCTACTTAGATATAGGCCTCCTGTTGCCTGGGGATTTTTGTATCACATCCTGCTATTTTTCAGACTTTACCTATTTTTAAAATAATATAATAAACTAACCCATTGGGCTATTTTAAATGAAATGGTACTGTTACTAGCATGAGATTTGATTTTTTTTTTTTTTTTTTTTTTTTGGTGGAACTACAAAGTAGAAGAGACTGAATATCTGGGAGTCACTAGTCTGCCTTCAACAAACTGTGTGTCACTGGGCAAATAAATGATCCTCTGTACCTAAATCTATAGTCCTTCATCTATAAAGAGAGAAGTTTGGGCAGGATTATTCTTAAGATGCCATCGAGCTCCAGCATTTATAAGTTTTTCCTGGATTCTCAATTATTCATGCTAACAGAGAGAGGAAGTACTAGGGTAATTGAAATTCACAGATAATCCTTCAAATTGTCCCTAAATCCTTGCCCACCAGGCCTTCATCCTTCGGTTGCAGTTGCTGACAAGTAGATGTAATTGACTGATTTCAGCTTGATCTTCCTTCTGATCTTATTCATCCCCAGGAGGAAGTGACTAATGAGTAGAAAATTTGCCAAGTGAGGGAGGGAGGGAATCAATGATCCCTAAATTGGATATTTGTTTCTTGAGTTACTGAAAATGTCTCCATAGCTCTGCCTCATGCTCTAAAAAAGGTGTGTTCCTGAAGGACTTTGCAAACCAAGTTTCTGTAAACTGAATCACATATTCTATGCAGTAGTGAGTTGGTGAATTGAATTAAAACAAACAAACACCCTGTGCTGAAACTCTGCCTGCTCTCCTCCAATCTCTGTGTTGTATAAAGTCAAATGAGCATTCTTTTCCTTTTCCATCAAATGGAAGCAACACTCTGGTGTCCTGGTCTTAAAGGAAAGAGGGAGTAAACATAGGCAAGCAAAAGCCCTAGAATGGCTCAAAGTTGATGCCTTCAACTTGGATGGTACAGTTTGCAATTTATATATTTTGGGGGAAAGATAGATTTAAAAATTAGCAATATTTCTCAAAAAAGAGAAAACCTTCTCTGAGTGAAAGTTGGAATAGATTACAGAAAGAATAAAATTTCAATTAATAAACAGAGAGGAGATGATAAAATATTTCCCTAAGCAAAAATCATAAAATATTTCCAGGTCATTGTTTCTGCAAAATATGATGAATTTAGATTTTTTGAAAGTTAGGAAGCTGTTGTTTGATAGTTATGCTGTATCCACTGAGCCAAACCAGTTAGGGCTCTGCCTCAGTTTTGACATTTGTAGAATAGATAGAACAAAAGTAACTACCTCCTGGGGTATTTTCAGGAGGAATTAAAATTATAATATTCATAAAGCTCTTAGAACTATGTCTCCATGTATTATGTGTTAAGTATTATTGTCCATGAGATTATTTATATATAAACTAGAGGCCCAGTGCACGACATTCGTGCACTGGGTGTGGGGGGGGGAGGGGGGCCCCTCAGCCTGGCCTGTGCCCTTTTGCACTACAGGAGCCCTCGGGGGATGTCTGTCAGCCCGGCTTCTGGCTGAGCAGCACTGCCCCTGTGGGTGCACACTGACCACCAGGGGGAAGCTCCTGCATTGAGCATCTGCCCCCTAGTGGTCAGTGAGCATCATAGCAACTGGTCATTCTGCTGTTCAGTTGATTGCATGTTACCCTTTTATTATATAGGATGTATATTATATATACATATCTTATGTATATCATCTTTTAAACTTAAGCACTGATGTGAAACAGAAACCATTGTTATTTCTCCCATTGAGAGGGCATAAGTGAGTCTGTCATTTAGCAATTCTGACTACAAATACTCTGCTCATTCCAGATGTGTGCACATCTTCACAGTCCAAAGCTGAAGTCTCAGTGACAAGCCTGGCTTGGCTCCCCAGCACCCTGAGGATAAGTCTCACTCAGCTTTTGTCCTCATCATGGCAACCCAACCACTGACAATGAGTGCTTATGGAATTCCTACAAGGAATATTCTTAGTAACTTGGGTAATAAGAATCCAAAAAGGTGATTTAGGGTTTTTCCACCACATTCCTGGAGAAAAAAACGAAGGTCCACTGCTGGAGGGCTAAGAAATGTCATATCCTGCCCTAGCTGGTTTCGTTCAGTGGATAATGCTTCGGCCTGCCAACCACAGGGTCTGGGGTCAATTCTGACCAAGGGCATATACCTAGGTTGCAGGCTCCTCCCTGGCTGGGGCCCAGATAACGGCTCATGCAGGAGGCAACCAATCAAAATGTTCCTCTCACTTTGATGTTTCTCTCTGTCTTTCCCTTTCTCTTCCACATTCTCTAAAAATCAATGGAAACATATCCCAGGTGAGGATAAAAAAAAGAAAGAAATGTCATATCCTATGAAAGACACATCTTGAAAGTTGTCATTTTTTCATGGTGAAGGGACTGGAGTCCGTGTTGATGAAAACACCTTGGTGGCTGTGGTGACTGGCAGTGGCTGCAGCAGCGGGGTGATGGGGCTGGTGCCTTCCCCTGATCAACCCGGTCGCCTCCCACAAAGGGAGGCCTGACTGTGGCTTAGGCCCGCTACCTAAGTGGAGCAGGGAGTGGGCCTAAGCCATCAGTAGGACATCCCCTGAGGGCTCCCAGTATGTGAGAGGGGGCAGGCTGGCTGAGGGACCCCCCACCCCCAGTGCATGAATTTCGTGCACTGGGCCCCTAGTAGAAACATAAAATGTTACAAATAAACATCACAATAAATTGTATATACGGCTATTTTGAAAAGAAAAGTATCAATGAGAGCAAGAATACACTAGGAAGTTGGTCATGAGTGATATGACTTAGAAGTTGAAAGGGAAAAGGAAAGAAGAAAAATTCCCCAAAATTATATGAGCTAAGAAGCACTTCCACAAGAGAACTCCCAATTAGTTCATTATGGGATTTCTATTTTCATCAAAGGGCATTAAGCTCTTCCATAAATAAAGAAAGGCATCTCATGAACTAATTAAAATTGAAGGATTGTTTCTGTGTCCAGACCCTGGCTTTTGTTAAACTTTCATTTAGTTCACTGGGTCTCATAAAATTTAGGCTCCCAAACAATGAGAAAAACAAGTATGCATACTGGGTATGAGGTCATTAGTAAGGCTTGCCATTTTGACAATAACTCCAGCACTAAACCCACAAAGTTGGTGACAATTCCTTCAAATGTTTCTCTTCAAAAGTGATAATATAGTGATAGAATATAAAAGTAGGATATTTAGTACTTTCAAGATATGTATTTGATGTATATAAGAAGTCAATAGACTTCTCATGTTCACAAAATAACAAAACCACTACCCCTGACCTCAGCCTTTATTTATGACACATGTTGCTTCAAATTATGGGATAAATGGTTTCCATTCATAAGAGAGAACCCAAAGGAAGCATTTTGGTCTTTAAAGAGCCTTTTGCCTTTATTCAGAGGTAAAAAGAAAATGTAAAAGAAAGGACCCTTCTATGCCATGTCAGCAGATATGTGATATTTCCAATTTTCTTTTCATGACCTCTCAGGAAAACACAGTCTCAAAAGTGCTGTTCAACTGGAAAAAAGAAATTGCCCAACAATTATAGATTCAGTCAATGTAAGGTGTGTCATTTCTGGAAAATGCAGCAACCACAACAAAATATAGCACACTTTGTTGCTATTTTAACGAATTATAAAGAATTTCTTGAAGGCATCATGCTTTGTAATAAAAAGTAATTTGTGCTAATATATTCCCTAGACATGAGGCATTGTGTTATATTGAATTGCATACATTAGACCAAAATGCTCTCTTGTTCAAATATGTATAATTCCAAAGACTTCCTGCATGTTTTATGTGGAGGAATTTGTTTATGGGTCATTACAAACAAGTTGTTCTTTTTCTTCATGAGGAGAAGTGTAAAGGGACCATGATTGTAACGCAGTAGGGGAAATGCAAGGCAAAAAGAGAAGTACAGATTGTTGACTATTTTATTCATAAATACTGAAATGAGAAAATCAGTAAGGCTGAATTTTTCTGCATTAGCAATTTTTTTAATGCTCAGAGTAATTTATTGAGGCATAATTTATCTGCACTAAAACACATAATCATAAAAGTACAGCCATAATGCATTTTCCCAAATGCATGCACCAGTGTAACTCCACCTGGTTAAGATACAGAACATTGCAGTCCAAAAGTCCCTGTCTGCCCTTTTCATTTAATCCCCCTAAAAAGTAATCATTATTCCAATCCCCATCATCCTTGGTTAGCTCTGCCTCTTCCTGAACTTTAGATAAATGACATTACACAATAGGTATTCTTTTGCATCTGTCTTCTTTCACTCAACACGTTTTTTTAGAATCATCCATATTGTTATGTGCATTAGTGATTTGTTTTTATTGGTTTTCCATTGGATAAATGTTCCACCATGTGTTTATCCATTTCCCTACTTATGGACATTTGGATTGTTTCCATGTTTTAGCAATTATAACTAGCAAACCTTGGATGATTTTGTAAAATTATTTTGTGGGTATATTTATTCATTTATTTTGACTATATAGTTAGAAACAGACTTGCTGGATTATATAACATGGTGATTTTTTTTTTAAGTCACAAAAGTGAGAAAATTTTCAATTAGAGTACAAAGTGAAAAAATAAACCACAGTTAATATAATTGCATTTATATTTCTAGATACTTTTGTATATAGTTGCAATAGTATATAAACATCTGTGTGTGTATTTGTGTGTGTGTGTGTGTGTGTATATATATATATATATATATATATATATAGAGAGAGAGAGAGAGAGAGAGAGAGAGAGAAACATATTCATTATGAATTGTTATTTGAGAAATAACATATTTACATATTCATCTTGCCCTTTCATTCATTTAACAATTCATCTTAGGCATCTTTCTATCACAGTGTACTTATATATGCTTCATTCTTTTTAATTACTGTATTCACTCATTCCGCAAATATTTATTTGTTATGTTCCTAGTAAATTCAGGCACTATCCAAGGAGCTTCAGATAAAACAATGATCCATGTAGCAAAATTTCTTCCTTGAAAGAATTTATATTTTAGCAGAAGTAAATAAATAATAAATGTGTAAACAAGTAAATATAGAATTAATTCTGCAATTAATTTCTTGGTAAATATCATTATGGCCAAGAAATGGAATTGCTGAATTAAAATAACACATTTTACATTCTGAAATATATTGACAAATCAACATGTTCTCTTAAAACTATTGAAGTCAGAAAGTTGTGGGACAGACGATAATGCCCCAAAGATATGTGTGTCTTAATCCCCAGAATCTTTTAACACAATATTTTACATAGCAAACGAAACTTTTTAGATGTGATTAAGTTAAAAACCTTGAGATGGAAGAATTATTCTGGATTATCTATATGGGTACAATACAATGACCAGGAGAAAGAGAAAGGCAGGGAAGTTAGTGCTAGAGTGGTGCACACTCTGGAACTCAATAATTTATTGATGGTTGAGTAAATGAATTGCATGGACTTACATTTTAAGTTATACGACACTGGGCAAACGTAACATGAAATTATGGTGTGTGTTTTTAATGATGCCTCTAAACATCTGCCCACATTATCATAAACACTGAAACTTATAGTGAGAAGGAGTTCTAAATGTTTTCTTTTATGTAGACACTTTGGCAGTGTCATCCAGAACCTCTCTGTACCCTGTTTGCATATTGCCAGAACCAGATGCTCACTACATACTAAACAATCTCTGGTCTCAGAGGTCTGTTCTAGAAGGGCTTGCACTGGAGGTGGAACAGCATGCCGTACAGCAGGTGTGTATAGCTTCTGTATTCTCTGTGCACAACATGTGAAAAATAACGTCACAGGTGTCACTGTGCATTGGTGATTTTTTTAATTCCACAGCTTTACTAAAACAGTTTAGTCAGAAGCTATTAGAGATGATAATGAACTCGAAGATCTCTGCACAACTGCGGAAGATTTTAAAAAGAAGCAAATCTGGTTCTCCAAGGGATAGCAGGTTATTCTTTAGGAATGATCATTCCCAGGGTTTTAAGGAGCCTGATGAACCCTTCTTAGCTATTTACCTTCATGTACAAAATAAAATCAGCTATTCCTTTGAGTATGTTGTCTACACACCTCAAAAATAACACATTATGTGGATTGAATTCTTCTTTAAAAAATTGAAAAATGAAATGTTTCTAAGGTTTTTACTTTTCTGATCATCTATCCAGAAGTCTAAAAATGATCTCTTGGGCATTTTATAACCTTTTAAAAATTTTCCCAAACATTGTCTTTCTTTCCCTCTCAAATCCTCTTTCCATCCCATTACAAGTATTGGTTTATCGATGATTGATTGATATTGAGCATGAGGCATACAACAGTGATACAATGCATGTATGTATTGCAAAATGATTACCACAGTAAATCTAATCCATCACCATGCATAGTTATAAATTTGTATTTTTAGGAGAATTATAAGATCTGCTATCTTAGCAACTATCAAATATATGTATAGAGTATCCTCTTTATACAGTCAGGTGTTTTTCTGTCATTTGTCTTAAAAACTATCTTTGGAACAGTAAATTATAAGAAAGTTCTTTCCTAACTTTTTCCTCTGTTTTTTGTTTGTTTGTTTGTTTGTTTGGTTGGTTGGTTGGTTTTTGGCTTGGTTTTGTTTATTTTTATTTTTTTGATAATCAGCAAAAAAACAGATACATTTCTTGTACCCAAAGGTGACTAAAGAATGTTCTGATCCTTAGCATGGCACCCAAGCTCTTTTCCAATAACCAAGTCACTTTTCCAAGACCACCATTTCTGTTCTGCTTCACCTTGTGTGCCTTTTACAGGGATTGCTGTCTTTTCTTGCTTCATGCCCAGTGTCTTTAAAAATAGTGCTTCATATATTTTGTCCTTTTTTTGGCAGAAAGGTAAATCCTGGCCCTGTGTAGTAGGTGTTAGGTACTATTCCCTCTAGTTCTTTTCCCCTCAATTTTATTTTCCTGGCCTCAGATAGTTTAAGTGCATCCAAGAACAATGCCCAATAATATTTATAGGCATTATAAAAGTACCCATTACCCAATAAAATAAAATTTACCCAATTAAAATGTACCAGGGATGCAAAGAAGCAAGAAAACAAGACATTTAATAAAGAAATAAGGCCAATCAATCTAAACTGACCTAGAAATGATGGATGCTAAAACAAGCAGAAACACTCTAGAGAGAAGGACACTAAGTCAATCAAGCAGAAACATGGAAAATATACAAAATCCAAGTTCAAGATAAGTGTTACACTTGAAACAATTAAGTGTAAAATTGAAAAATTAAATGAATGGGACCAATAGCAGATTAAATATTACAGAAGGGAATATTAGTAAACATGAAGACTTAATATTAGAAACTCTCCAAAATGAAACACAGAGAGAAAAAATAGAGCCAAATAGAATAATAAACAGCACCACAAAACAATACACGAATAAATAAATAGTTGTGGCTATATTCCAATAAAATTTTCTTTTTTTAATTTTTTTAATTTTTATTATTTTTTATTTTATTTTTTTATTAATTAAATCCTTATTGTTCAGATTATTACATTTGTTCCTCTTTTTTCCCTCCATAACTCCCCTCAACCCAGTTCCCACGCCACGCTCCTCCCTCACTCCCTACCCACTGTCCTCATCCATAGGTGCACGATTTTTGTCCAGTCTCTTCCCGCACCCCCCTCACCCCTTTCCCCCCCAAGAATAGTCAGTCCACTCCATTTCTATGCCCCTGATTCTATTATAATCACCAGTTCATTCTGTTCATCAAATCATTCACTTGATTTTCAGATTCACTTGTTGATACGTATTTGTTGTTCATAATTTGTATCTTTACCTTTTTCTTCTTCTTCCTCTTCTTAAGGATACCTTTCAGCATTTCATATAATCCTGGTTTGGTGGTGATGAACTCCTTTAGCTTTTTCTTATCTGTGAAGCTCTTTATCTGACCTTCTATTCTGAATGATAGTTTTGCTGGATAAAGTAATCTTGGTTGTAGATTCTTGGCATTCATCACTTTGAGTATTTCTTGCCACTCCCTTCTGGCCTGCAAAGTTTCTGTTGAGAAGTTAGCTGACAGTCGTATGGGTACTCCCTTGTAGGTAACTGACATTCTTTCTCTTGCTGCTTTTAAAATTCTCTCTTTGTCTTTTGCTCTTGGCATTTTAATTATGATGTGTCTTGGTGTGGTCCTCTTTGGATTCCTTTTGTTTGGGGTTCTCTGCGCTTCCTGGACTTGTAAGTCTCTTTCTTTCACTAGGTAGGGCAAGTTTTCTGACATTATTTCTTCAAATAGGTTTTCAATATCTTGCTCTCTCTTTTCTTCTGGTACCCCTATAATTCAGATGTTGGTACGCTTGAAGCTGTCCCAGAGGCTTCTTATACTATTTTCATATTTTTGGATTCTTTTTTCATTTTGCTTTTCCAGTTGGGTGTTTTTTGTTTCTTCGTATTTCAAATCATTGACCTGATTCTTGTGATCCTCTAGTATGCTGTTGGGAGTCTGTATAATATTCTTAATTTCAGTCAGTGTATGCTTAATTTCTAGTTGGTCATTTATCACAACCTCGAGGGTCTCATTAGATTTCTTGTAGGTCTCATTAAGTTTATCGGCAGTTTCTAGAAAATTCTTGAAAAACCTTAAAAGTGTGGTTTTGAACTCTATATCCAGTAGTTTGCTTTCCTCCATTTCTGTCATTTGTGTCCTTTTTCTTTGTCTCCGCATTTTTTATGCTTCCCTGTATTGATAAAGTGGTTTTCTGTGCTAAGTGTCCTCTAGGGCCCAGTGGTTCAGCCTCCCCAGTTACCTGAGGAGGACACTCTTGGTGCATCCCATTGTAGTCTTTGTGCACAGTCTTGTTGTAGTTAAGCCTTGATTGTTGCAGGTATCACTGGGAGGAATTGACCTCCAGGCCAATTGGCTGTGAGAATCAGCTATGTCTCCAGTGGGAGATCTTCTGTGCTGGAGATACCCCTCCGGCGCAAGACTTGCTTCAATGGGGCTTTGGTGCTCACTGAGTCTGCCCCCTGAGTGTGTCCTTTATGGTTCCATGGACCTGCAAACTGGATGATCCCACTCTGACCTTTGGGTACACTGGCTCCTGGATCTCTAGGGAGGTGCTAATCTAGCCTCTGCCTGAGGCAATCTGGCAAAAGCCTCCCTGCAGGGCTTGGGCGGGGCGGGTCCCAGGGGATCAACAGGGCGGGGCTAGCAGTTATGGCTGCTCTCAGAGGCCCAGATTCTCAGTGCCTCAGCAATCGCTACAAGCCCCTCTGAGAGAAAGCTGCCCTCGAGTTCTGACTGATGCCAGACAGTCCCGCTTCTCCCATATGAGTCTGGGTCCCCAGAGACTCGCCTGGAACTTGAGCTCAGAGCCTGAGACTCCCTCCTCATTGAAAATGACAACCGCACCCTCAGCCGCCAGCCCACTCCATGTGTGCCTCTGTACCTTAGTATTTTACTTCTGCACTGAGCCTCCTCTGAGTCTCGGTATGCTTTTCTCTTTCCTTCTAGTTGTAGAATTTCCACTCAGCCAGCCTTCCTGTGGTTCTGGATGATGTCCATTCCATCTTTTAGGTGTATTTTTTTTTTATTGCTTAAAGTATTACAAAGGGTATTACATATGTGTCCTTTTTTTCCCCCTGCCCTTGACAATCCCCTGGCCTCCCCTACCCTGCAGTGTCTTATGTCCATTGGTTATGCTTATATACATGCATACAAGTCCTTCGGTTGATCTCTTACCCCCCTCCCTTCTGCTCCCCAACCCTCCCCGACCTTCCTGCTGCAGATTGACAATCTGTTTGAGGCAGCTCTGCCTCTGTATCTATTATTGTTCATAAGTTTCTTTAGAAAAGCAAGTTGTCAGTCCACAGGCCATGGTTTATCAATGCCAAATTTAGATGAAAGCAGAGATAAACTCATGTGTTTAACCTTCCATGTGGAACTAAAAGTCCACTGTGTACCACCAATAAAATATATGTATTTATTATGATGATTTCTGATATACAGGTACTGAATGAATTAATAGTTGTTCAGTGAGTGAATGAGTGCAACACAAAATTTTGTTGCAGTAATGAATCAACCTAGTTGGATAAATCCTCAGAACACTTGAACACTAGAATTTCTTCCACTGATACAACTGAACCTACCATCTTCTTTTTGCTCAAAGGGGAGAGCCTTGTATGAAATGTTGACATCTGGTTTAGTGCTTTTCTGGGACAAGAAAATAGTTTTTTGAGTGTATTCAGCAATCAATTTATGGAAATGGAGAGAGAATTTTCTTTTCATTTAACTTTAATGAGGTAGATGCCCTTCATTTGAAATTATTCAGTGTTGTGAAAGCCATTCCTGGTGAAAACACAGGTGCTGTTTTCCCATAAATTATTTGGGCCTCTGCAGAGCCTGAGCAGAACAGAAATGGCAGGGAGTTTACAAAAATTGTTTTCTATATTTGAAAATGCCACCTAAATGGAAAATGAAAAGGAGAAGCATCTGGCCCAGTATAAGTCTATGTGGAAAGAAGAGGGAGTAGGTGGAGCTCTGTAGGAATTTACCTCAATCCAAACCACTTCTCATCCCACAGGAAAATGTTTGATTATTTGAAAAGATAACAAACATCATATTATGGAATCATAAAATTGCAAATTCTTATGAATGAATGGTGCTTAAAGACCATCTATTCTGATCCAAACTTTATTCAATGTTTGAACCCAAATGCCATATTCCACCAAATAGTGATTTCTCTTGTGTTTGAGCACCTGAGGGACAAAGGGATTACCATAGCCAAGATGCTATTCTATCCTTATATGGCTTTCATGTTCTTCTTAATGAATAGAAAAATACTATCTTGTCTTTATCAAATCTATTTTCTGTTTTCCCATTACACCCAAGGAATGAAGAGTATTGTTAAGGAAAGGTTTCAGTGGAGAGGCAGATGTCTGGACAACAAAATATATTCGTTTATGCCCATATATATTTATTACACAAACATTTAAGGAGTGTTATTTAGTGACATGACAATGTGTTGTATGAAGGGCACCATCCCTGTGTCCATAAGAAAACACAGTATAGAGGATAGGACAAGCCAGTAAACAGATATAATTCCAATATTGAATAAGATTTATATAAGATCAAATTTCAGCACCTTCATGGGAGCTTATGTTACCATGGTCACCTATAACTCTGAGCTCCTGACTTCAATAAATGTATACATTAATGGATCAACTTCCTCCCTGTCCTATACTTTATTAATCCAGATATGACCCTTTTCAAAAAAAATTTACCACAAAAAGCTTCTGTACATGAAAAATATTACTAGTTCTTAAAGATGAAGGAATAATTTACATATGATTAAACAAACAGTGTAAATTTGCATGTCAGATATCCTTGTTAGTAAAAGTCATTCCTTTGGCCAGGTCACCACAATTTTTCAGTGGCTTATTCCATGCCATATAGTCTCAGTCTCATACCATAATCTGATTTACCTCTCCTTCTCTGGTCTCCTATTTTTCCCTCTAAAATCATCCCCAGGATATCCCACATTTTCTAACTATTTTAGACTGGGCCAATTGAGCTATCTCCAGCCTCAACTTGCCCATTCATCTCTAGGATTTAAATATTGAAAACAATCTGAGTATTCAGCAAAATAAAATAACCACTCATAGAACAGAAGTCCCCCACTATCTGTCACAGCTTGAATTTCTTGAGAAACAGACTCAAAGTTTATCAAGCAGAATGTTTATTACAGAGTGTCCTTGTGACCAACACTTGTGGAATGAAGGGGAAGGAAGCAGGACCAGGTAGAGCTGATACTGCAGGCTTGATAAACTGAGTTCAGCCCACAGATAGCTCTGGGGTGGGGGGGATGAGGGGGGAGGGAAATTCCCTGTTAGAGCTTTCTCACAATAGACTGAAATACCTTTGTACTTACACCTCAATCAGCCATTTAATATAGGTTTCCTGGGAAGAACACGACTTTGAGCAAGATGGATCTCCTGAGGCAAGAACGAATATTCTGACCAAGAAAGCTATAGACTCATAGCATGGCCAGAAGCTAAGGAAATAAGCCCTTCTTTGAAGATATATCTGGATGGTGCATCACCGTGTTTTCCCAAGTCCAGCCCTTATGTCACTCATATAATATTTATTGAGCCTGTTAAGAATTCTTGTGAGGTAACTTAAAAGAAGAATGTTAGTGAGATAAGCTACAACTCTGATCAGCAGTTAGTCTCAGGGCAATACTGATACTCATCATCTCCATTCTCAATTATCCAACCTATATCATCTTTACCTTCAGCTACCACCTCTGCTGGGCTTGGAGGTCTACAGTATGGTAAGACAAAGACCACCCTCTGGAGGATATGAGCCCCTAGTTACTCTTCTCTTGCCAGGCCAGAGTTTATGCTCTTATCTATTTACCATCACCATTAGGTAATGGATCACCTGGACACCAAACACATTCCTACTTAGCTCAATTGTGTAAAAGAATCTCTACCTCCTCCTCATGGCCAGCCTCAATGATCTCTATAAAGACAGTGATTCCTGCCCTGACCAGTTTGGCTCAGTGGCTAGTGCATCGGCCTGTGGACTGAAGATTCCCAGGTTCGATTCCAGTCAAGGGCATGTACCTTGGTTGCGGGCACATCCCCAGTAGGGGGTGTGCAGGAGGCAGCTGATCCATGTTTCTCTCTCATGGATGTTTCTAACTCTCTATCCCTCTACCTTCCCCTCTGTAAAAAAATCAATAAAATATATTTTTTTAAAAAGGCAGTGATTCCTCTTTTTGCCTGCTGGTCCTAGGATCCAAGAAACCTAAAGTGCCCAGACATAACCATAGCTCAGTCTATAGCTCTTGTTTGTCCCTTTATGGAAGTGTCCCTCCTTTATGAATTAGGAGCTGTAACAATTCAGAGCCTACAACTGCAGGAATAGGAAGTTCAAATTCTCCAAGTGAATCACTAGGAGTGATGCTAAGAGTGCCATACCTGCTTTCAGCCCTTGGTTCCTGGACCTAAGGGTTATTCCTACTGAGAACACAACACCATATAAAGGTCTTTGATTCTAGATGTGTACACAGAAGTCTTTGAAAATATAGTAAAATATTCTACTATCTCCTCATCTCATTCAGGGCACAATGCAGAATCCTTAGCATGTCCTCAGTTTAACTTTATTATCTCTCTGACCTCAACTCTACCACCTTTTCTTTTTTATATTCCTGTTCCAACAACCACAACTTCCTGTTGTTACTGGACTCTTTCAGATAAGTTTCTATCACAGAAACTCAGCACTTGATCTTTGTTCTGTCTGGTATGTCATTCCCATGACACCTACTGGTTCACTTATTTAGGTATTTTTTTGAATGCCCTCTTCCCAATGAAGCTTTCCTTTATCACTGTATTTTAAAATCATTACATTCCCTGGACCCTTAATAATTTGTATTCCTTTTCTGCTTTACTTTTCTACTCTTCTCCATAGTAGTGATCATATTACACCCTATATATTTATTTTATTTATTGACTATCTCCCCCAACCAGTATGTAATCTCCATGAAGACAACAGAGTTTTAGTTTAGATGTTTGTTTTGTTTTGTTTTGTTTTGTTTTGTTTTGTTTTGTTTTGTTTTGTCTTGTCTTAGTCTGTTTTGGTGCTAATATTCCCTGAGTGCTTAGACCTGTGCCTGGTAGGTGCTCAATAAATATTTGTTTAATTACTAAATATAAATGGAAAGTTTATTATAAGTATCATTACCCATCTACCAATGCTGATATAAGAAGGTATAATTATGTCTGTGAATACACAGACTAAAAGTAGGATCAGCTGAACAGGTATATGGGGCACATGATTTAGACAGAGGTGAAGGAGCTAGGCTGTCTCAGTCTTAGCTTCTCAAGACTTTCCTCACTAATTTCCTTGTGGAAAAATCAAGTTAAAAATATGAAACTAAGACTAACATTGAATTTTTGGTACTGTCTGCTTGACTTAATTTAGAATTACAGCCTGTTTTAGCCTAGTAGAAGGACAAAGTGATTTATGAAATAATAGCTGTATTTTTCATTAGGGGTACCTTAGCACTAAAACCAAGGACACCTATTCAACTTGGTTGATACTGAAAAATTTAACAAGTTCCAACTGTTACAGATTCTAGTTAAGATGTCCCAAGGTGAATAATAGTGTGGCTTCTTATATTTCTGTATTACTACCAAATCAACATAATGCACATGGACAAGCATTTCTTTCTTCAATACATTTTTAAACCTACTATGTTAACCTCTAAAATGTGTGAGATTTTCTGCAAAGTACTACAGACACCAAGACCATATGTGACAAAGCACAAGTCATTAAATGATGTAGGCTCTAGCAGTAGCAACAGTTAAATTATTAGTTGCTCAAACTATATGAATTAATGCTATTTTAAGTGGTAGAACAGTGAAGTACATAGTACTCTAGGAGAAAAAAAAAGGAGGTGAGTGAAAGAAGGCATAGCAAAGATAATAATTTCTGAGTTGGACCCCTAAGGATAAGTACTATTTTGCATAGTTGAAATGAAAAGTTGTTGTTGTTTTTCCAGAGGACATAACACACTCATTCATCAATTATTGATCCATGAAAGAGTATGATATGTTGAATGAGTAGCAAATTAATAATGATGATAATAGCAACAAACTATTTTATGGACCAAATAGATGCTACAAACTTATATTTCATATCTATATAATATTTGATCCTCATAATAATCATATAAAGTAGGTATTATTATTACATCTATTTTACAGATGAATTTGAATAGTCTAGATCATTGCAGAAGCAAATGTCAAGATAAAGTTAAACATGCAAGAGATTAATTAGGAAAATACCCTTGAAGGAAAATGGAGGAGGATCATGAGAGGCCAGGAGAGCTATCAGACCACAGTGCTCTTTGCAAAGGTCAGAAGGAAGAAAGGGAGGAATATTAAGTGAAAGAGTTTAAAACTTTAATGAGTCTGAGGAAGTTCCACGGAGCAAATGGGGAGTCCTGAGGCCAAAGACTGAGGAGATGTGATCAGGGGAGTCCTGTGTCCCAGGAAGGGGCTGCAGTAGTAGCCCTACTCTTTTCAGTCATTTATTGGCAGAGCCTGTGAAATGCACAGCCTCTGTGTGAATGTGTGGTTATATGTCAGAGTGCACCATCTGGGACCACTAATCCATTTATTCTTCCTGCAGTCAGAGATCTGAGAGGTGCATCCTCATGGCCACTGCGTGAAAAAACTAAGGAACTAGAAGATCATTTCACTGAGGTCACAGAGATAACAGCTGTGAGAGTCTGTCTCAGATAATTTGGTCCCAGACTCATGGTTAAAGTATAGTTCACCCTAAAGTAAGAAAAAGTCATTTTAGAATTCCATTTGAGAATACTCATTTTGGTAACTAGGCGACAGATGGAATAATGCAATGAAGAGAAATTGAAATGGGAAAGAGCAGACAGTAGACTGAGGCGATCATCCAGAAAAGAAATTTTGAAGATCTAAATTTAAAAAAGCATAGCAGTAGTGAACAGGAGCATTTCAAAGTTTAGTCAGTAGAATCAATAGGATCTGGTGATTGAAAGATGTGGAAAGGAGAGGGAAAAAATGGAAAAACTCCATAAATGTTTCTAATGTTAGGGCATTGAGACTACTTGATGAAATTGAGAATATAATAGTGCCTTGGCAAAAAAACAATGAATTTTTCTTTGGATATATTGAGCTTGAGAAGTTAAGTATCCAAGACTTTGCTAAGCACAAGGAGACCCTCTAAGGCAGTGGTTCTCAACCTTTGGGTCGCGACCCCTTTGGCGGTCGAACGACCCTTTCACAGGGGTCGCCTAAGACCATCCTGCATATCAGATATTTACATTACGATTCATAACAGTAGCAACATTACAGTTATTAAGTAGCAACAAAAATAATTTTATGGTTGGGTCACAACATGAGGAACTGTATTTAAAGGGCCAGAAGAGTCTAAAGAAATACAAAGCATGATTTTAATTTGCTAGATCTTTAAATTTATAACTATTTAGTATAATTTGAGAAATAAAACTGGAAGTTAGATATGTTTATAAGACTAAGCATGTTAATGGTGTTGCAGTAGTGCTCCTCTGAGCTCATATGGCTTCAGAATGACAGGATCTATTGTGATAGGTCATTGTAAGTGACACTGCATTCACAATCACAATTATAATGGGTCACAGTAAATGACAGTCGCCAGTACTCTGCCTGCCCTCTGCACAAAAATTTTTCTTTTGGATGTAAGAAGATAAAAAGTTGAAAATATAAGTAGGAACCTAATAGACCCGCAGTGGTTCTCAACCTTCCTAATGCCGCGACCCTTTAATACAGTTCCTCATGTTGTGGTGACCCCCAACCATAAAATTATTTTTGTTGCTACTTCATAACTGTAATTTTGCTACTGTTATGAATCATAATGTAAATATCTGATATGCTATATGTGTTTTCCGATGGTTGCGACCCATAGGTTGAGAACCACTGTAAGAGGCTTTGAACAACAGAATAGTGGATTGAGTTTCATCCTATAAAGAAGTTACAACTTAAATTGAATATCATGCTAGCATTTGCAAGTTATTTAACATAGTTTGAAAGTAATCTTCATTCTAATCCTGTAGAACATGCAGGGAAACAGGCTCATTTTATGCATATCTAAGTGAATTTCCCAAGGTCACATGGATCTTGGGTGAAGGAGACAAGGTATGATGTCAGTTCTTCAGGCCCCATGTTCAGTGGGAAAGTTGTGGAAAGTTTTTTTTTGTTTTTTAATTCAGAGGTGGGCAAATTATAGTTGTACTTGAGAAGGACTTATCTTGTGTCCAACAGCAGAAAGGCCTCAAGGACAAGAAGGCCAAAGACACAGGTAAATAGGGTGAAGGCTTACATTTTCTTAAGATATAAACACAACTTTGCAATTATAATGTTAGTGTGATCCTTGCCTGCAACAGCATGAGAATAAAGGACAGACATGTCCCAACTTGGTGTATTAAACATGACAGGTAAGTCACACTGGCTTGATAGGGCTACAGTTCATACTGTGTGAATCTTACAAGCCTACTGTTACACTGACTTGATGAACAGTGAAGTCATAGGTTCAGCCACAGTCATCAAAGCTCATCTTTGTGGCCCTAGCTGGTTTTGCCCAGTGAATAGAGCCTCGGCCTGAAGACTGAAGGGTCCTGGGGTCAATTCTGGTTAAAGGCACATGTCGGTGTGGGCTTGATCCCCAGTGAGGGGGTGGGCAGGAGGCGGCTGATCAATGATTCTCTCTCATCATTGATGTTCTATCTCTCCCTCTTCCTTCTTCTCTGAAATCAATAAAAATATACTTTTAAAAAAAAGCTCAACTTTGTGGATGGAACAGTAGGAACAAAAGAAACACAATCTCATGGTGGTAATCCAATGACAATATTCAGCTTTTCCCAACAAATACATTTATATATATATTAAAAGGAGATGATAAATGAATAAAGAAGACCAAGCTAAAGAGAAGAGATGCAAGAGAGAATAAACTCATAATTTTCAAGGCTGATTTCAGGATTTTCTCAGTGGGGAAAAAATATTTTATATAAAAAGTTCACCTTAATAGGTACATTTGGGAACATGGGGAAAATGTGCCATTGTGACACAAAGAGATCATAGAATCACCTGCATCAGAGCTACAGAGGAATTCTGGATTTTAGGAGATGCCCAAGGAGAAGAAATGTGCAGTCATAGAGAGAAATAAAGATATAAAGTTAAAACAGATTAAAAAAACAACACCACAACACTTATAGGGGGGACTTGAGAACTAGTGGCAGATGTGAATGAGAGAATTTTTAAATTGGCATCCATATTTTAAAACTTAAATTCCCCACCCCCAAACATTCCACTGCATTTGTGTCTCTGTGCCTTTGCACATGCTACACCCTCTGCCTGGGCTTCCTTCCCTCCATCGCTACATCATTTATTCCTGCTTAAACATCCAAATAAAGGGTCTTCTTCCCTGTGAAGCCTTCTCTCATGCTTCCAAGCAGTGCTGACAGCAGCTTCCTCTGTACTGCCCCATTATACAGTGATGTCCTGTTACTATACTTATAGGATACTGCATACTCACATCTGCTTACCACCCCTTCCCCTGCACACACTCATATCATACTCTCCCTTGCCGGAAGCCGGTCCATCCTTGCTGCTTGACACAGTCGCTGCAGGAAAGAAACATCTGCACAGCATATGTTTCAAGGGACCTGGCGTATATAGCATACTGTTCTTAATATGTTTGCTCCCCTTAGCGCTGTGTGTTTTAACCAAGGACACCTCTCCAAGAAAGGTTGTTTCCCCAGGTAGGAATTTTTCCCTGAAGTCAGGGAGGGGATGCCTCTCCTAGAAAGGTTGTTTCCCCAGGTAGGAATTTTTCCCTGAAGTCAGGGAGGGGATGAAACTCCTCAACTAAGTGCCAGGAGGGTAGTTAATCACTACAAACAATCATGCTTAAGCTACATAATCTTTACTCCCTGGAATGGAGATAAGAAACGCCCTAACCTTTGTAATAGAAATTGACAGGATTAAAATCAACTGGGATAAATACGGATGTAACAAGACAATAAACAGCAGAACTTCGCTGGAGATCCAGACCAGAACTTGGCTGGAGATCCTGGCTAGAGATCCTGGCTAGGCTGCTGATCAACTGAACGCTGTCTCCGTGTCATTCCTTCTTCGCCGACTCCGTCCACACCTTTGGGGAACCCCTGGACCTGCTGGGGTTGGACCCCGGCATCTGGCGCCCGAACAGGGTTCCCTTAGGTAAGTCCCCCCGTACTTGGGACGGATAGGACTGCACCGTAGGGTGCTGCAGACCCCCCCCCCCCCCGCCCCATAGAGAATAAGTAGGGTAAGCGGGTAGTTAGTACAGAACTTAGATTGACAAGATGGGTCATACTGAGTCTAAAGAAAAAAGACTCTGTATTAATCTTTTAACGCATATGCTTACTAGCAGAATTGGAGTTGAGGTTTTTCCCAGTGAGACAGAAAGTTTTATAGAAGAAGTATGTCAATGGCTTCCAGAGGATGGAACTGTTAATTTAAAAACTTGGGTTGAAGTAGGAAAGCAATTAAAGAAACACCATGAATCTGACAAGGTCCTGCCATGTTTCTTTTCCCTCTGGGATTCAATCTGTGACACCTTGGCACCAGAGGCAAAAACGGTTGAACTTTCTCAAAATTTAAATAGTCCCTCGGCTCCACCCAGAGAGGACACATCATCATTGTCTTCAGCTCAATCTAAAAGCAATTTAACTATGCCTACTGATCGGGAGGAGAATAAATATCATAAACATGACCATTGTTCCTTTCCAGTCAGTAGAGAGGAGAATGGCCCTCCCATTCAAAACAGGCTCCCCAAATTAGAAAGGAAGCCTAAACCAGGTCCTGTGGTTCCTATGAGCTCCATGTCTAAATTTCAAAGGGCAATAAGAGAAGCTGAAGCTAATGGAGATCTTGAATTCTCACTCTGCTTCCCAGTTACATATGAGAATGAGTCTGGTGGGAATAGAAACCCCACCTTGGAGCCTATACCTTACAAAGTACTTAAAGAATTAAAATTGGCCTGCTCTGAATATGGACCTCTAGCTCCTTACACACAAACCTTGGTAGAAACCCTAGCCAGTAAATGGATGACTCCTTATGATTGGTCACAGGTTTGTAAATCCTGTCTCTCAGGAGGCGATTACTTATTATGGAAAACTGAATATGAAGATCTTGCTAAGAAAGCTGTAGCCACTAGCGAAAAAACCAGAAAAAGAATAACCCTAGACATGATATTAGGAGAAGGTGATTTTAACACGGCTGAGGAGCAAATGAATATGCCCACAGAGGCACTTACCAAAGTAACCAGTTGTGCAGTAAGTGCCTGGAAATCCCTACCTTATACAGCAGGAAAAACCACCACCCTTACAGAGGTTAAACAGAAGGTCGAGGAACCATATCAGGATTTCCTTTCTCGCCTCATGCAGGCAGTCAAGAGAGTAATCAATAACAAAGAGGCAGCCGATATCCTAATCAAACAACTGGCTTTTGAAAATGCTAATAATACCTGTCAGGCTTTATTAAGGCCGATTCGCAGAACAGGAACTATAAATGATTTTATAAAACAGTGTGCTGATGTAAGTCCAGCATTTATACAGGGTGTAGCTATAGCTGCAGCTCTCAAAGGGGAGACATACCCTCAATATGTACAGGCTATAGGACAAGCCAGCAATACTACAGGTAATAAAAGAAATATGAACTGCTACTCTTGTGGCTTATCTGGGCACTTTAGCAGAGAATGCCCAAATAAAAATAATAATACTCAGGCCAGATGGCAAGCTCCTCGACAGCCTGGAAATACATTAGGGAATAATATTAATCCTCCAAAAACCGTTTGTCCCCGATGTCAGAAAGGATTCCATTGGGCAAAGGAATGTAGATCAAAATACCATAAAAATGGTCGGCCTTTAAACTCTACAAATAGCTCCCAAGGAGGTTATATCCCATCACCTCAATCGGGAAACTTGAGAAGGGGCCAGCCCCAGGCCCCTGCAATAATAGGGGCATCAACCTTCAACCCCTTTGCAAATTTCGATCAGTCAGTGACCTCTTCAGGGCAACCCCAGGCAGTGCAGGATTGGACCTCCACTCAACCACCCATGCAGTACTAACCCCAGACTCGCCAGTAGCAGCCATTCCTACAGGAGTGTCTGGGCCACTGCCTGAGGGAACTGTAGGTTTAATATTAGGACGGAGCTCCACCTCGTTACAGGGGATCTTAGTCATCCCAGGAGTTGTTGATGCAGACTACACAGGAGAAATACAGATTTTACTTTCCCCACCCACTACAACTATACAGATTCAGCCCAACCAGAGAATTGCCCAATTAATCCTGTTACCAATACATAAAATAGGGACAGCTGTTACCCAGGAAGCTAGAGGGGCCGGAGGCTTTGGATCTAGTGATGCAGCATTTTGGATACAAGAAATCCATGCTACTAGACCTACAAAAATTTTACAAATTCAGGGAAAACCAATTGAAGGTCTATTGGATACAGGAGCAGATGTTTCCTGCATAGCAGAGAAGGATTGGCCGTCTTCATGGCCCACGCACACTACCTCCACTTCCCTAGTAGGACTAGGCAAGGCATCTAATGTAAAAAAGAGTTCTCAGATTCTAACTTGGACTGATGAAGATCAACATTCAGGAACATTCTGTCCCTATGTAATTACGACTATCCCCTTTACATTATGGGGAAGAGATATCTTGTCTCAAATGGGAGTTCTATTATATAGCCCCAGTGATAGAGTAACATCACAGATGCTAGACACAGGATTTAATCCAGGAAAGGGATTAGGAAAGGAAAGTAATACCTCACACTCCTCGACAGGATCTGTAATTGGGGCCATTGCCCTTAGGACTGCTGATCCCATAGTCTGGAAATCGTCACAACCAGTATGGGTTGAGCAATGGCCCTTAACATCTGAGAAAATATCAGCAGCCCGACAATTAATTGATCAGCAACTAGCAGAGGGACATATAGAGCCATCAAATAGTCCCTGGAACACACCCATATTTGTAATAAGAAAGAAATCAGGCAAGTGGAGACTTTTGCAAGATCTAAGAGCCATAAATGCCACCATGGAAGATATGGGCTCCTTACAACCTGGATTGCCCTCCCCTGTGGCAATTCCACAGGAGTATTGTGTTGTTGTTATTGACTTACAGGATTGTTTTTTCACTATACCTCTTCACCCAGCTGATTGTCAAAGATTCGCATTCAGCATACCATCAGAAAACTTTAAACAGCCTTATCAGAGATACCAATGGAAGGTTCTCCCACAAGGGATGAAAAATAGTCCTACATTATGTCAAAAGTTTGTAGATCAGGCATTGCAAGTTATTAGAAAGAAATTTTCAGATCTATATCTTATTCATTATATGGATGATATTTTACTAGCTCATAAAGATCGGGCTACTTTACAGGAAATTCTTACTCAGACCATCCTTGCTTTAGAAGAACATGGTCTAAAAATAGCCCCAGAAAAGATTCAGACTGAACCTTCTTTTTCATACTTAGGCAGAATATTACATACCTCTACTATCACCCATCAGCCTCTACAATTAAGAAAAGATCATTTAAACACATTGAATGATTATCAGAAACTATTAGGTGATATCAACTGGGTCAGGCCATATCTAAAAATAACCACTCTTGACTTAAAACCTCTATTTGACATTTTAAAGGGAGATTCTAACCCTAAGTCTCCCCGACAATTAACTGTAGAAGGAGAAAAGGCTATAGCAAAAATAGAACAGGCCATCAATAAACAGCAACTACAGTATCTAGATTATTCCAAATCATGGGCCTTAATTATTCTAGCCACTAAATATACTCCTACAGGATGCTTGTGGCAGGAAGGACCATTAGAATGGATACATTTACCTGTCACTCCTAGGAAGATTGTACCACCCTATCCCTCCCTAGTGGCCACTCTCATTATCAAAGGTAGACGACGCAGTATCGAACTCTTTGGAAGAGAAGTTACTGAGATAATAATACCTTATAAAAGAGAACAATTAGACACACTATTACAATTTGAAGAAGAGTGGCAAATAGCTATAGGTAACTTCCCAGGACAAATTTTACATCATTTGCCAAGATCACCTATATTGCAATTTCTCTCCCTACATCCATTCATATTTCCTATTAAATGTTCAAAAGAACCATTATCACCTCCTGCCTCCTTAGTATTCACAGATGGTTCCTCTAATGGTAGGGCAGTAACAATCATTGACTCAATAACCCATGTTCAACAAACTCTAGAGACGTCAGCTCAGAGAACAGAGCTTTTGGCAGTCATTTATGCTTTTGAACAATTGCAAGAGGTTCCCTTTAACTTGTACACTGACTCTCAATATATAGTTAAATTATTTCCTCATATTGAGACCGCCTCTCTCCCACAAGGAAGAACAGCCATTTTCTCTTTGTTAACTCAGCTACAAACTTGCATTCACAAACGAGAAAAGGCTTTCTATATTGGACATATTAGAGCTCATTCCTGCCTACCAGGACCCTTAAGCGAAGGAAATTATCAGGCGGATTTACTAACTCGCCCAGTAGTTTGTACAGCTCTAGAAGAAGCCCGGCGGTCTCATGCCATTCACCATCAAAATGCTTCTGCTCTCCGTCTATATTATCGCATATCTAGAGAAGCTGCTCGAAGTATTGTGCGTGACTGCGGCCATTGTCCTACTCATTTTCCTAGCCTTGCTACTGGAGTTAATCCAAGAGGACTTAGACCCTGTGACTTATGGCAGATGGATATTACTCATGTCCCATCTTTTGGCAAACTTTGCTATGTGCATGTTTGTATTGATACCTTTTCTCATGTTATCCTTGCTTCTGCACGTACAGGAGAAGCCTTTAAAGATGTAAGTCAACATCTATTCCAATGCTTTTCCTACCTAGGAATACCAAGGGCACTTAAAACTGACAATGGGCCTGCCTATACCTCTAGAGCTTTTAAAAACTTATGCTCTACATTCGGCATCGCACATACTACAGGAATACCCTACAATCCTCAAGGCCAAGCAATAGTAGAAAGGGCTCACCAAACTTTAAAAACACAAATTAAAAAATTACAAGAAAATGAGTTTAAATATTCCTCTCCTCATCATGTTCTACAACATGCTCAATTTGTAATTAATATACTAAATGTAGATTCTGAGGGAAATTCCCTGATGTACAGGCATTGGAACCCTGATCTAACTAAACCTAAAGCCCTCGTCAAATGGAGAGACTTGCTTACAGGAGCCTGGAAGGGACCTGATGTACTTTTAACCCAGGGGAGAGGATAGATATGCTTGTATATTTCCACAGGATGCAGACTCACCTGTGTGGATTCCAGACCGTCTAGTCCGACCTTATGTCTCACCGCCCGCCATCTCTGCCTCATCATAGCACACCTGACCAGTGCCCGTCTGCAGCAGATGTGCAGCCCTGAGCTGGAACAATCTGTCCATTGGGAGGATCACATGTGCCTCCGTTTTGTCTTTCCACATGTCCCAGCTTTGCCCCACATCTCCTTTCCTTTTTCCTTTTTTCTTTCTCTTCTTTTTCTACTACCCTCCATTTTCCATATCAGCTGGATCCAGAGGGCACAGCTTACTCCTCCTCGGACATCGACACCACCATCAACCACGGCCCTGATGGACCCTTTGATGCAGCCCTTCAACTTGCTGACGCTTCGGGAAGCCTGTCGCCAGTGACGCCACCCGCTAGCCAGACCAACAAAGACAATCAAACCAACAACTTGAGGACAGCTGAAATCCCTTGACTGAAGAGGCTGGCAACCTTCTACAGGAATGGGGCTCCTGCGCTCCATCCACTATGTTTATAGCTATGCTCACTATCATTGCTTGCCACTCTTCTTCTGAGACTTAAATGGCCCAATCTGAGAGGTGGCCACTGATTTGCATGCGTGATCATTTAAAAAATAAAAAAGGGGGAATTTGCCGGAAGCCGGTCCATCCTTGCTGCTTGACACAGTCGCTGCAGGAAAGAAACATCTGCACAGCATATGTTTCAAGGGACCTGGCGTATATAGCATACTGTTCTTAATATGTTTGCTCCCCTTAACGCTGTGTGTTTTAACCAAGGACACCTCTCCAAGAAAGGTTGTTTCCCCAGGTAGGAATTTTTCCCTGAAGTCAGGGAGGGGATGCCTCTCCTAGAAAGGTTGTTTCCCCAGGTAGGAATTTTTCCCTGAAGTCAGGGAGGGGATGAAACTCCTTAACTAAGTGCCAGGAGGGTAGTTAATCACTACAAACAATCATGCTTAAGCTACATAATCTTTACTCCCTGGAATGGAGATAAGAAACGCCCTAACCTTTGTAATAGAAATTGACAGGATTAAAATCAACTGGGATAAATACGGATGTAACAAGACAATAAACAGCAGAACTTCGCTGGAGATCCAGACCAGAACTTGGCTGGAGATCCTGGCTAGAGATCCTGGCTAGGCTGCTGATCAACTGAACGCTGTCTCCGTGTCATTCCTTCTTCGCCGACTCCGTCCACACCTTTGGGGAACCCCTGGACCTGCTGGGGTTGGACCCCGGCACTCCCTGAAGTCAAAGCTCATGCCCTATTGGTCATTGTCACTCCATTGCACAATACATGACCCGGAGCATAGGAGCCTTCCGATAAATAACTGGTTTTTCTCTGTCTAACCTAAGGATGAATACATTAAATATGCTTTGGCCATCTTGGTTTCAGATTAGAAATTTGTAAAAAAGTTTGCACTGCATAGTATTGAGAATGATTCTGGGCATTAAAATAGAGGAGACAGTAGGGAGAGAAAGCACTTTAGAGGACTATGAGTGATATTTAGAAGAAAACCATGTTATAAAAGAGGATCAAAAGAGAGATGATGCAATGATGGAACTGAGCCCAGCTCTCCAAGTGACCTGTGTCAAAGGAAAGAATAGAGAGAGGCAGTGTCAAGGGACAGCAATGACCTGGAGACAATGGCGGTCGCAAAGGTTCCAGCAGGTGCACTTTCAAGGGCAAGTTTTTAGAGCCCCAGATAAGCTTCCATAAAACAACTCTTTAAAATCAGTGCAGTTGGGCTGTAGCCCAAGTTTCTGATAATATCTCATAATCTCTAGCTATGAAGTTGGAAGGAATGAAGAGAAATGGAGGAAGAAGGAAAGTGGGAGAAGGGAAGTCAGGACAAAAGAAAGCAGAAGAAGAAAGAACAAGAAAGGAAAGGGGAGGGAAGAAAGAAAGAAAAACACTAGAGATGGAGAAAAATAAACCTCCTCAATACATGAAGCTGACTTTATGGAGATTTCTCTCGCTTGACTGACCAAGTTTTATTTCTTTTTTAATCAATAATATCCACATATTTCAATATTCAAAAGATGACCAGAGGAAAGTAATCAGTGCAGCCAAATTCTATGTGTCTTTATTCTTTCTGAGATATTTTAGAAAGATACAAACATGTCTTTATATCCTTTCTTCACCATTTCTATGTAAATGTTATGCATTATGCATGCATACTATGCATACCTTTCTGCATTGCACTTAAAATACACCTGCAAGTTCATTATCACTGCATAAATAGCCCCCAATTCTTGGCTCTTTGCCAATCTTGCAGGTGAAGAACAGCATCTTTGTTCAGTTATGGATATTTTTAGACATCAAGTTTACATAATTGAGTTATAATTTTTGATTCATAGCTCACTTATTACACCATGCATGGCCCTCTTTGACTATATTTTATTTGTTTAACCAATTAGTTAATTAATTACTATAATTGCATGCATGATCCTCACCACACAACCCCAAAACTAAAAATTGGCTGGATATAGCTATCGGTAAATAGATGTACTTGGGACTTCCTACTCATGTTCTCAGCAAACGTATTCTCTATCCAAAGGGAGAATACAAGGTAAATCTTACCTCCTGCAACACGTGTGTGCTCTGCAAAACCATCTGACAGGAATCCACCCTCCCACCTTATTCTTGTTGCCATCAGCTGCATTCAGCCTCTAGAACAGTGATGGCGAATCTTTTGAGCTCGGCGTGTCAGAATTTTGAAAAACCCTAACTTAACTCTGGTGCCGTGTCACATATAGAATTTTTTTTGATATTTGCAACCATAGTAAAACAAATATTTATATTTTTGGTATTTATTTTATATATTTAAATGCCATTTAACAAAGAAAAATCAACCAAAAAAATGAGTTCGCGTGTCACCTCTGATACGCGTGTCATAGGTTCGCCATCACTGCTCTAGAAGTTCCCACTACTAAGGTGAGAGACTAGAATTCAGGGGCTGGGATATCGAATTTGTCTGCTGCAATAATAATGAGAGAGGGATCACCATCTTCATAACAATGACCAAAGCTATTTCCCCTTCCTGACATATAATTTGATACACTCTTTTTTTCCCCCACTTTACTTATTTATTTTTTTAAATTTCTTTATTGGTTAAGGTATTACAAATGTGTCCTCATCCCCCTATTAACCCCCCACTTCCCCCACCCCCCACTCATGCTCTCTTATGGCATCCAACAAGAATGTCAACTCTCGGCCAGCAGGCCGGGCCACAAGTTTGACATGCTTGCAACTACCTTTCAAACTCTGTCTTCTTCAAAACACTACAAACTGCATAAGAATGATGCCCTGGCTGTCTTATTCACCGTCCTGTCTCCAGTCCCTGTGGTGGTGGACACTAGGACCCCTACCCCCACCCACTGCTCATCTTGCTCTGCCTTAGTAACACTCTGGCCTCTTTCTTGCCCTCTCCTCAATTCCACTCCCACACTTACTCTTTCCCAAGGGCAGAGAAGAAATTCAGTGGCCGGATGAATTTGGGAGAAGGATTTGTGGAAATACCACTTTACCCCTTTGGTCAGTTGGCTAACAGACTAAAAGTAGCATCTTCCAACAGCTTTATCAAGATGTTTTGATCTTCATTTCTCACTTTCTTTAATCTATGTCTCAACTACTTTCAAGCTCAGGTGGAAAATGTGACTTTTATTTATTGGCCCATTATAGCTATGTACCTGTTGAATTAATTTATGAAAGATCTCACTAATGAATTAAATTTTAGGTTATTAAATAATGGGGGTTTCAAATAGGGCTTTGGAATAGAGAAAAGAATAAAAACATGGATGGTAGAAGGAAAGGGGAGAAGGCAAAACAAAACAAAACATGGATTAAAAAAATGAGATTATGGTAGAATATTTAATGCAGATTAATTCATTAATCTTTAAAACAATCCTGAGTGGAAGATAAAGAAGAAAGAGACTTAATTAAAATACTTGTCAAGTAAAAAAAAAGTTGGGGGACAGGATTTATTTTTCAGAATAGAGTATCAAGGGGTAAATCTCTAGATAAAAATAAAAAAAAATAATAGAATTAGAGTTGCAAGAAATTTAAAGATAACCTGGTACATTTTGTTTACTGAGAGGTGAGAAAACCCAGTTCTCAAGGTCATGAAGCAAGTGGAAAGCAGATCAGAAATCAAGACTAGGATTTTAGGCTCCCAGCTCAGAGCCATGTTGTTTTTCTATAGTCTGCTTTAAAATGTAAGGAACCTAGAGAAAGATAAAAAAGAGAGATATAATGAGAGACTGACATAACCAGATGAATGATGAAAAATGTAGCATGGGATGCGAAAAGTGAATATAAAAGAAAAGAACTCATTTCTAATTCATAAATGTTTGACTTTATTCAACATTTAGTATCTGTAAGTTAATGGTGGCTTGGCACATAGAACAGGAGAACAAAAAATAATGAAAACATGATGCTGACAATATCATCTATCAATCTGGAATACAGAGTCCTGGCAGGTCTACATTCAGGATCAAAAGTCTTTGCTTGGAACAGCTTAGTATGTTCCACCAAATATCAATATTTCATAGTTCTTTCATCTAAATTAAAAAAAGAAATGTCATCTGTCTATAACACACACTCTCTTGTAGTCTGCCTTCCAAACAAAACTAAAGCAGCCAGAAGTTAAAGGGACCAGCATGTTATCTGGGGGGTCCTTTTCCATTTTCCAAAAGAAGCAGTAGAGTGGAAGGTAGATGATAGTCATTTTTATTTCAATGTCAAACTTTGTCATTCACATTCATTAGTAGTTTTATTTGTTGAAATTTTGAAATAACAGCAAGTATAGAGCCATTAAAATATATCAAAACTTATATTGTTTTCTAGGTTTAATTTTATTGTATTGAATATATAATGTATTGAAAGTTTATAACATACCATGCATGGTCTTTGGTTTTGTGAGAATATGACCCTTGTTATCAAGTATAGAAAATGTTTAAGGAAGACAAAGAACCTACACAGGGGCATCCAATTCTACACAGGCTTTATTCAAATAAGCATGGAGAAGGGGTGAGGATATTTGTTAATAAAAATAATGAACATTTTTTCCTGAGCTGTTGATATTTTCCTAACAATGTTCTAAGGTTTTACATAGATTTCCTCAATTAATCCCTCTCACAATATTTTCAGAGTGCCTATTACTAAACCTGAGATTCAGATGAGATTTCTGGGGTAGAGAGAGTGAATAACATTCCCTAACTTCCAGAGCTATAAAGACTCTAATTACACCTCAAAAACTTCATAAACATGACTTTATTGACACAATTGTCACATGAAAGAAATCATAAGCTTTACCTTATGAAAATAAAATTGTATTACATGTGCCTTACTACTATGGCTTCTGAGGTTTCAGGTAAAACATCAAATCAGGCATTTGGGAGATGAATGCATGTATTTTTCCCTAAATTTTCCAGAGGCAAAATAAAAATTTCATGATGAAATTGATGTTGAGCTTAGCCCATGAACTTCGGAAAGATAGTTGTTAAAAGGGGGAGGAAGTCCCAGGCCAAGGGAAAGTAAGATGCAAGACAAGGATAATGACAATGTGAGGGTATATGCCTGGCAAGGAGCAGGCTGGCCTGGGTGGCTTCTGCAGGGTGGAGATGAACCTGACATGGGAGGCAGGGCCCATCAGCAGACGCCTTTAGTGTGAGGCTAAGGAGCAGGGGAACAATTGCAGATTTTTGAAGGCTCCAATTTGTCCTGGATTAATGATGGGTAGTACTAAATTGAACCCAAACTTCCTGTTTTTCAGAATAGACCTACTCTTGGCAAAATATCAATTCAAGAACCTTTTAGAAGTTCATTAAAAATCTCAAAAGCTTTTTCAAATACCCAAAGACCTCAGCACTCAATTTAAATGTAAATATACTGGGGAGTTTAAATACTGAGAAATAAGATTGAATGGAAGAAAGTGTCTGGAAGTAAATGTGGTTTGAGAAAAGAAATGGAAAAGCAATGAAGAGTGAGAGACCCAGGAAAGACTTGAATGCCTCCAGTGCCGCAGGTTTCTGGAAGTTATTGGACCCTTCACTGCAGTTGCCTAAGGCTAATGGTAAGTCAGGGAATTCAGAAGCTGACATCAGAAGAGCAGCTCTCTGGATGTGGAAATACAAGAGAACAAAGCCACAAAATGAAAGCTCAGCTGGGTTTGGGCAGAGTTCTGCTTGCAGGTGGCTGTCTGTATTAGAAATCTGTCAGATGTGGCTCTGTGATAAAGGGGCGACTGACGACGACGATGGCCTACAGAGAAGCCCTGTTCCCATCCAGATGGCCCTCATGCTTAGTGGCCATGATCGTAATCTTTCTTCCACAAGTCACCTACATCCGTGTCACTGCACCCGCCTAGGACTTCAACAAGAAATAGGTTTTATAAGACATTGTCTTTAGGAAAAAAGAGATAAAGAGTACTGAATTTTTTAATATTGTCGTTCTGAAAAATAATAGAGTCTGAAAGGCAAAGCTCGCAGGGAAATGTCCCATTGTTTATAAAGAAGAAATATGCACAACAGATATTTCTAATGTTAAGCCCTTCTTTACCCTCCAAATAAATTTGTGAGATATTTAATTTTTATTTTATAAATGTTATATGTTTATAGAATATACTAGTGGCCCGGTGCACAAAAATTTGTGCACTCGGGGGGCATCCCTCAGCCCAGCCTGCCCCCTCTAACAGTCTGGGAGCCCTCACAGGCTGTCCTACTGATGTCCCTGTGGGGAATGGGCCTAAGCCACAGTCTGGCCTCCCTCTGTGGAAGGCAACTGGCCGATCAGGTATATAGATACTTTCTGAAGGCAGCACAGACTCCTTCCTTATTTCTTTCCTCTGTGGTTGGAGAATAGGGTACTAAAAGGTGGAGACAGAACTGTGGCCGGGCCTGGGGCTCTTGTAGGCAGCAGAAAGAAGGAGAGGGCTGGGGAAAGTCTAGACATGGTTTTCTTCAATTGTCCTCCCTTCCTCCAGGACCCTCACTCTGTTCTTTCCTTGTCATGGTGGACGCTTGGGCCTCAGACTGACAGGAGCCCAGCGATGGTGGAGTTCAGCCCTCTCACTTCTCAGCTGAACATATAACCGCCTCACATTCCAAGTGGAGCTGTTTTCAAGTGGCTAAAGTGCTGGCAATTCATGCCTCCTGGCCTTTCCCCTCTGGGGCTTCCTCCGTGGGTCAGTTGCAAACTTCACCGAGACACTCTGCCCTGGTAGTTCTGCACCGGCCCCTGCACTCTTCCTTGAGGTCTCTGGGTCCACAGTCTGAGCTCAGGGAGGTCACCCAGAGCCCGTTTCCCTGGACAGGTGGGGCAGGGGGGCTAGCTTGAAGAGCTGGAGGAAGATGGCAGAGTAAGAGTTGATATGAACCAGTGTCTGCTTAGCCAGACTTCCTAAGCTCCCCACTGGGCCCAGGCCAGGCCCTTTCCCCACACCAGGAGGATCCCAGTTGAGGTCCCCTCCCTGCACCCAGAACTCTCCTCCCTGTTCTACCACTGGGGGAAGGGAGCAGCTCACCTGCTCTGGACCCTGCCAACCTGGCAGGCTGAGGCACAGGAGGTGCAGCCTAGGGTGCTGGTGGCTGCGAGCCTTCCTCCCAGCCCTTAAGCGTGGGGCGGGGTTGCAGCAGCTCACAGCCATCCCTAGGCACCATGCATGGAGAAACCGCTCTCCACTGGGCCACCATCCACCTGAGACTTGTGGGGGTTGGGGTGGCCTCAATGGGCTCCCACTGAAGCCAGTCTCGGCTTGGCCGGCCACCCCCTGCACATGCCCCACGGGCCTCGTCGCCCTCGTGAATCGCGGTGGTCTGGCGGTCCCATCCCAGGAAGTGGCCATCCTGATCACCATGGCTCACTCCCCGGTGCAGTTGGGCCTGCCCAGCAAGCATGTAGGCAGGAGCTGGGCCTCTGAGGGGAAGGAGGATGCATGCCCGGCCAGGGTAGAAGTGGGGAACTTGGCGGTGTAAACACAGCTCACCCCCACATTGTGCGAGCCCCTCGTGCTGCATTCCCAAACCCCTGGGTGCCCCTGCCCAGCACTGCGCTCTCAGGCCTGGGGTGGGGGTGAGGGACGTGGAGCACTGTCCTGAAGGCAGCCCTTTCTGGCTTGACAGTGGTCAATCAGGGAGGGATGCCGGATGCAAAATTCCACCTCTCTCTCTTTCTCTCTCTCTCTCTCTCTCTCTCTCTCTCTCTCTCTCTCTCTCTCTCTCAGTGGGCCCCATGTCTCCGGTGGGCGGGCGAGGGCTCCTGCGAGGCGATCCACACTGCTTGCCTTCGCCCCAGCCCCGGTGCATTGGGACGTGTCTCTGGTGGGCAAGGGCTCTGGCGAGGCAATGGGCACCACTTGATGTGTTTCTGGTGGGCAGGCGAGGGCTCCGGCGAGGCATCTGCACCAATTGCATTGCCTCAGCCCCCGCCTGTCCCCAGATCACATTGGGATGGGTCTGCGGTGGGCGGGCTTGGGCTCGGGCAAGGAGATCCGCATCTCTTGCCTTTGCCCCAGTCCCCATCCCTCCGGTGGGCGGGGGAGGGCTCCGGTGCAGTGATCAGCACCACTTGCCTTGGCCCTAGCCCCCGGCAGCCCCCATGGCAAACGGGGGGCCTGGATGGTGGCTTACACTGTCCTACCCTGCCTTCAGTATGCAAATTAGCCACCATCTTTGTTGGCAGTTAACCACCATCTTGGCTGGCAGTTAATTTGCATATCGCCCTGATTAGCCAATGGGAAGGGTAGCGGATGTACGGCCAATTACCATGTTTCTCTTTTATTAGATAGGATAAGTGGTGCAGATATTTTTTTCTGTTTTTTATAAACATTTTATATTATGTTAAATATCTATATTGCTTATATGTTTCTATAAAATAATATACTTTTATTATAAAAACAAAATTCTTTAATAATTTTAGAAAATACAAAATGATCAATGAAAATATATTTACAAAGAGTTGATAGCTTTTAATATTTTCATTCAGACATTTTTTCTAATCTTATACCTGACCACACAAATATTTTTACAAACTGGAATCATGCCATATGTAAATTATGTTTAAAGATCCATATTGTTTATATGTTTCTATAAAACAATGTAGAGGTTCAAAAATTTTAGAAAAACCTGGCCATTGTGGCTCAGTGGTTGAGTGTCAACCTATGAACAAGTAGGTCAAGATTTGATTCTGGGTCAGGGCACATGCCAGGTTGCAGGTTCAGTGCCCAGTAGGGGACATGCAGGAGGCATCCAATCAATTATTCTTAATTATGTTCTACCTCCCTCTACCTTCCTTTCTGAAATCAATAAAAAATATTTTTTTTTTAAATCTTAGAAAAAAAACTCTGCCACTTCCTCTTTTAACCTTTCGTTTAAAAGGTTGTGAAAGGAGTTTTCAAATTTCTGAAAACCTAAGGGCACAGTTATTCCGGACAGTGACACAGTTTTCTTTCCTGAGTAAGTGTGCAACCTTGCTGACTCAGAGCTTGGTCCTAGAAAGAGATCAAGAAAGAGACTCAACATTAGATAATATTTCTTAAAAAGAAGCACATTCAGTGTTATTGAAAGAATTTGTAGAATCATGCTCTAAGGTCATATATAAAATTGACAATGGTTTGGCAAAAATTGAACTTTATCCATCCTGTAATACCTTCTTTTGCAAGGGGGATGATAATCAGCCTTGAGAACCCAATAGGTTCTGGGGGCCAAGAAAAACCAAGCTGAATTTGGACCACATCTGCCCTGCCCTGTGTGAATGCCTCATTGCTGATAGGGTTTGTATTCTTGGTCAACTAGAATGCATAGTTAATGTAATCATGCTCCTGTGTGTTTGCACATGTAAGTGTTTGTGTGAGCATGTGTTTTCTTTACACCAGTCCACAGCCCACCAGAAACCTGTGCTCCATATACAAGCAGGATAAGAAACTTGAAATAGCTCTAATTCTTCATATTTTTATTATTAAATATTTCAAGCATACAGAGAATTATACCAAACGAGATTTAACATATGACAATTTTCATATGTTTATTTTGAACCTTTTTGTTAACATGATTATGTGTAGTTGCAGCTGTGTCCCTCCTTAAACCAATTTGCTCCCTTTCTCCAGGTATAACCATTACTCTGAAGGTAACATGTTCCCAGGAAGAAGACTTATTCTGAGAATCCCTGGTAGTCATGTGCAGGGCATGCTGCATTCTGCTACTGCATTCTGATGGAAGTATATGTCCTTGTGCATCTATAAACTTTTAGAAGTTGCCCTGACCAGTTTTGCTCAGTGGCTAGAGCGTCGGCCTGTGGAGTGAAGAGTCCAAGGTTCGATTCCAGTCAAGGGCATGTACCTTGGTTACAGGCACATCCCCAGTAGGGGGTGTGCAGGAGGCAGCTGATCAATGTTTCTCTCTCATCGATGTTTCTAACTCTCTATCCCTCTCCCTTCCTCTCTGTAAAAAATCAATAAAATATATTTTTAAAAAAAGAAGTTGCTGCAGTTCTGACTGCCAGAAATATCTCTAGTGTGGCTCTGAAATGCATTCCCAAGACTAGTCTCTCCAACATGAGCTAGATGTCCAAAATGTCCTCTCCTCTTTGGGAAGAATTTTTTAGAAAATAAAAGTTTTTGCTTAGACATTAAAAATGACCAATGCACTGCCTGCCCTCCTTTCCTCCCATCTCACTTGTGTCCTCATAAAAATTAAAATAATTCCAAGAGTATACTTTCAAACTAGTCTTTCAAAGTCCAATGTTCTTTGAGAGTCTCAAATCACAGCTATGTTTCAAAGTGACTGCTCTAAGAATACAGAGTTCAATTTGTTTCTGGTTCATATTTGTCTGCTAAAGGAGTCTCAGATATCCTTACTAACACCCTAAATGGATAATTTTGGAACATAAAAATGACTTAGCTCCTCAGACCTGGGACCTTTGGGAACTATCTCTGAAGACATCTTTCTACTTCATTGATTAGTGATCATATTAATCAAGAACCTGTATTTTCTGGGTCAGAGGGTGAGACACAGGGTTGGCGGGTAGATCTGGGGATGTTCTCTTTCTTGTTTATAGATTCCTCCAACTAGACAACAAGAAAAAAAAATGCTGGATTTTTTTCAGCACATTTATTTTGCCTCCTTAATACCAAGCTGTGTTTTTGAGAAAAGAAAGGGAAAAAAGGAATGAATGAGGCCCTTGCTAATTTGTGTGAAAACTCTAAAATGCCAATGACACCTCTCCCTGGTTCTATAAGTGTTCCTGATTCATTTTCTTTCCTCCACAGAAATCTCTTATGCTAGAAAAACAAACAGCCCTTTGAGTCAGACTCATGTTTGTTTGTACCCCGTGGAGAGCTGGGGGATAAATAGATTAAATCAAAGCTGGCTTTGTTCAGAAAGGATGGAGGAAAAGAAAAACTTCTCAGGAGCACTGTCATAGCTTTGTTTTGTGGTTCTACGTGAGATGCGTGCTACAGTTTCCTTGTTTGGCTTTTTGTACTATTGCCTGAAGTACCATCCATCAGTCCCTACAACTCAGTAATATTTACCTATGCTTCCTGACCAGGCCAAGAACCCTGCTTTCAGGAAGTCTCTACTGATTTTTTCCATCTATGATACTGATTCCTCTTCCTGATATAACCTAAATGAAGAAATTGGCTCCTGACAGGGCACCCTGACCTCACTCTGTCCAGTGATCCAAGATTTATCGTTATTGAAGTCTCAGGCATTGGCCTTCTGCCACACTCATTGGTATTCACCATACACTCTGATGAGATGGCAATTTAGTGTCTCCATTCTGTAGCTCTGGCCTCTGGTGGCAAGAGGAAATTCTGCAAAGAGGGTCAGCCATCCTCATGCTCCATTTGTAGCTTCCTCCTTCTCTCCCACATTGTAATTCTTTTTTATCTTTCACAGCCATCAACTCATTGAAACTGCATAATAGTTTTGCAAGGTAGTTACTCATCATTGTCCTTGTCACCCGAAACTAAGGTTCAGTGAGATAGGCACTTTGATGGAACATATCCTGCTGAAAGTGATGAGGCCAACTCCATCAAAGACATAAACCCCACCTCACCTTCTTCTCATTGGAATGCATTTGTTCTAATTCTATTTTTCCTATAAAACCTGATTTAATTTAATGCTTTGCCTAGAATAGATAGTGCTAAGTCGTATCAGATTAAATTGTGGCAAGACACAATAAACAAATGGAAAAAAAATAGTTTTAATTTAGAAAGAGTCTGAATTCACATTACCTCACAAATGTCTTTAAATCTTAGTTCACTTTAAGGAAAATGAAATTGGAAGTCATAATGAATTCATTAGGAACAAAGTTTACACAGGAAAATTAATGTGGCGATCCAATCAGAAGACCTGTATTTAAATCAAAGGTTTTGCCATTAAATCCAAACATTACTAAATGAGTATCCTATCCTGTTATAAGCTAAAGCAAAATATTTAAGGTAGTCATGCATCATTTCTTTTGACTCTCCATTTTAACTGACCTTTCTAATTAGCCAACCAATGATTGTCTTCAAAGGCATCAAATAAATGGCTGTCAATGGCAATATATATATATATAAATCCAGTGACCTTAACACCATAACAACCAGAATGACCGGTCGCTAGACACCTACTGCAGCCAACAAACAAGCCCTATCAGGGGGTGGGGCTGGCCGCCAACCTCCCGCGGCTCCTTCCCCCAGCAGTTCCACCCCTGATTTCCCCCTGCCCCAATAGGGGGAATGGCCTGCAGCCAACTGCCAGAGGGCCCTCCCCCCACCAACTCTGCCCTGATCAGCCCCCCACTCCAATCAGGGGCAGGGCCAGCCAGCCCACCAGCCACAGCCCTTGGGGATCAGCGGCTGGGAGAGGGGCCATGGGAGGTTGGCCTGCCCCACCTGCAATCAACCCCCAACCCAATCTGGGGTGGGGCCCACTGCCCACCCCCCATCCCCCACCTGTCCCCACCCCAGATCGGTCCCCCCACCCATATCAGGGGCAGGGCCAGATGGCCAATAGACTGTGGCCCCTCCCCCTGGCCAGTCCCACCCCCCATGGACCTCCACCACCCTGATAAGCCCACAGCCCCTCCCCCTGGCTGGCCCTACCCGGCCCCACCCCTGATTGTCACCCCCTACCCCAATAGGAGGTGGGGCCAGCCAATCTCTTACAGCCCCTTCCCCCACCCAGTCCCACCCCAGATCAGCCCCCCTACCCCAATTGAGGGTAAGGCACCTCTCCCCAGACTGCCAGGCCCTGATCGGGACGATCAGGGTGGGCTGGCTGGCCAACCTCCTACCATGTCCTTCTCCAGACAGGCCCAGCCCCAATCCACCCCGATTGGGGTGAGCTGGCCAGACCCCACCCATGGACAAATTCATGCACTGGGCCTCTTCTAGTGTAATATAACAAACAAACCAAAAAAGGCTCCAAAGTTGACACTAAAGGAGAGGGAGGTCAGTCACATCCACAGTGGGGACAGATACACTAAGTTTGGGTGTGGCTGCACTTCCACTGGCATCCTCTTTCCAGCTGCTCTCTCATTCTGAGGACTCCATCTCCAAACCCAAGTCAGCCCAGGGGCCATGTCTGCTGTGTACAGAGGGATCTTGTCATCAGAGAACAGCTTCACAGAGAATGGATACTTCTTGGTTCTTTGTCTCTAGGATAAATCATAATACCAATGCAAGCAGCTCATTGGGCAGTGATTGGGGCCCTATTGAACTGTACCCAAGGTAGATGGAAAGCCCACAGTGAATCTGGCACCTGCACCTCAGCCTGTACTCAGGTGCCCGGAGCAAATCCCAGTCCATCATTCAGGGTCAGTGAAGCTTGAAAGTGAGAGCCAAACCCAGATACCATCAGGGGAAATGGAAAGAAGTTGTTAAGTAGGAGGCAGAAAAATTGGCTTTGAGGCTCTGCTGCAACTCTTTACAATAGGAATGTTCTAACCAAGACATAAAATTACACTGGTTTTACATCTCCTTGACCTGTAAAAATGAGGGTAACAAATTCTACCATGTCTGTCTCAGACACTTCTTGTGAATATAGAGAACAGAGATGATCTCTGCATCTCTTCTAGAGGGAATCTTCCACCCTTTGCCCGTGCTTTGGCCTCTCTGCACTCGTCCATTTGCAGCTTCTTCAAAGTGAGGCAAAGGCTCTAATGTGTAAATGTAGAGTATTTACTGCAGCATGTTTTCCCATTGGGCTTTAAGCATCAGTGTCTACATGTGGTTTTCACCCTTGCTTGTGGTAGTTGACTTGGGTAGGCTTTTCCTCCTAGTGAGGACAGGTCTCTGTGGCTTCATTTGGGGCTTTGGCTTCTCTATACATTGAGGAGTAGTTATAATGAAATAGGCTCCAGCTCTAAACTTCATTCTTATACTCCATTAGATGGAGCCTTGACTCATGAAATAAAAGTCCAGCTATGAACACTATGCAATTTATTTATCTGACAATTCATGGGTTGTATAACAGCTTTGGTCAGAACCCCAGAGAGCAGAGGTTAAATGGTAAAACAACAAAATACCACTCCAAGCCCTTAACAGGAAAGATCAGAGGATATATGTCCTATGAAATAATTTATTCAATACATGGTACAAATGATGATATAATCACTTCAGTGTCATGAATTGCTGCAAAGGGTAAAGAAGGAGACATCAATTTTTCATAGAAATGTAGAAAAATGATCGTGGCTTTGTTTTCTTGACTCCTACAGAGTTGTACCTACTAACCAGTGCTGCTCTGTTCCACCAAAAAATACAATTTGGCTTAGATGCTTTCTATTGAGCAACATATTTTTTTTCAGTTCCAGCAAGAGATCTCAGACAATGCAATTAATTATGCTTCAGTTTTTCTGTCTTTAAAATGGACTTCATTAGAGCAGTTCTTTTTACATCAGCAGGCACTTTGGGGAAACAAACTCCTACACTATTTGTGTAGGGTGGGGCAAAAGTAAATTTATAGTTGTGAGTATGTAAAACACAGTTTATTCTTATATTTTTATTCATTAAGTATTATATTATTTTCCATACAGATATACATGATTCTAAATTTTGAGCCAAGATATATGCCCCTCTTATTTCTTTAGGTAGGCTTTTTAAGCACTTGAATCAAGCATAGTGTTAAGCTTTTGTAGCATATGTTCATTCACTGGAACCTCATCCCTACTTTTATGAGATGGAAGTTATTGTCACCTCTTTACGGATAAGCAAAATAAGGAACATAGGCCTAGGAATGATGCTCTTCACTGGTCATGAGGCCAAATCTGGTAGTCTTTTAGAGCTATTGACTGAGTTATAGTGAGTAAAGTTGGGTGAATCATTATCCCTAAATGTCTCACCACCTATTTTAACCGTATTATCTTGAGCAAGGTATGATGAGGCTAGATGTAGATCAAGAGAGAGAAATCAAAAGTGTTACCATCCCAAGCCGGTTTGGCTCAATGAATGGAGCGTCATCCTGTGGACTGAAGGGTCCCAGGTTCAATTCTGGTCAAGGGCACATACCTCAGTATCAAGCCCTCAGTTGCAGGCTTCTCCCTAGACCAGGTCCTGGTTGGGCCTCACGCAGAAGGCAACCAATTGATGTGTTTCTCTCACATTGCTATATCTCTCTGTCCTTCCCTCTCTCTTCCAGTCTTTAAAATCAATGGAAAAATATCTTTGGCTGAGGATTAAGAATAATAATAATAAATAAAAATAAAAAGTGTTACAGTTTTATTGTTCTGACCATTCCCTAGAGAGAACACAGCAAGCCATGCAGGGCCACATAGGGATGCAACAGGGTCAGTGACAAAGCAGAGAGAGAGGAACTGTGAGCAAGCATTTTTATTGTGGTTTCTGCAGCAAGGAATGGGAAGCCAGGTTTAGGATTGACTAATGTAAATTATTACTTTTTAACAATATATATTTTTATTGATTTCAGAAAGGAAGGGAGAAGGAGATAGAGATAGAAACATAAATGATGAGAGAGAATCATTGATCGGCTGCCCCCTATATTCCACACACTAGGGATTAAGCCCACAACCCAGGCATGTGTCCTGGCTGGGAATTGAACCTTGATCTTGTGGTTCATAAGTCAATGCTCAACCACTTAGCCACACTGGCCAGGCTTAATTTTCTTTTCTTTAAAAAACAATTAAGAAGCTAGTGTGGGAACCAGCAATATAAAAAGTGAGAGATTCAGTCGAAGGTCAAATCTCAGCTATCATGCTTACTAACCATATGAACTTGAACAAAATATTTAACCACTTTATGCCCCTTTTTAATTAATGCCTTATAGTGAATTCTCTACATGTGTTGGCTTTAAAAATAAGTATCTAAGTAAAGTTACATAAAGCTGTATTTGGACCTTCAGAATAATTTATAAAATTCTGCTATTTTACCCCATTCAATTGATAGCATTTAAATGAGGAATTATAACAACTTATTATAGATTCTAGGATCATGTTTATTTGTATGACTGCAAATAAAATGGAATTATAACATTTGGAAATCTTGGGATACCTTAAAATAATGATAAAAAGACTCCTGTAAAAACAAATTAATGCTTGTGTTTCCATATTCATCTTAATGATAGAGTCACTGAAAAATATAGCCAAGATATTTTAAATACATTTAACCCATCCATTGTCTTATTGATAATACAGAAAAGAATTTCAAAGAAAAAAATGTTAGTCTAGAGTAGAACCTTGAGAATTATCTGGTTTAGCAGCATCATTTTAGAAATGGACTCTTCTGGTGACATAGGAATCCCATCTGTTAACATCCTGAGTCCTCCGAATCCTGGAGCAGAGCAGATTCAAGTCCCTTTCTCTTAGTTGGGCTTTATATTTTGCAGCAGGCCAAGCATCAGACAGCCATAGTCAGAAATACAGATCAGAGTCAGAAAGAGCCCCATTAAAGCAGACATCAGTGACTTCTTCACTGCACACATTTTTCATTCTCCATTTGTCAATGTTCTTCCTCAGTACAGGAACCAGAAAAAAGGCACTGGTTGAAGGTCATGGCAGCCCTATGGGTTTGCAGAACTCCCTCCTCATTTTTAGTCTTATTGTTAACATGAACTGTATAAGATACCCCACAATAATGTTGTTAAGATTTAACTCATGTGGCCAACATGGTGACCAGTTCTCATAGGTCAGATAAGAGTGTATATTTGGTCTTAGTAGGTTTTCACTCTGTGTTTATCTTTATTATTGTTATTATTATTATTATTATTATTATCTCAAGCACCACAATCTCTTTAAAGCTCTTAATAGATAGTTCTATTATTGTCCCAAAGTCCTCTACCTATTCCTCAAAATGAATATAGATAGGAAATATGGAAGCATCCTCCATTGAACACCCATCAAACTCATACAAAGAGTGTCTACAGTGTTCTGTGTCCCAGTGGATGTTCTCTTAGATCTCTTTCTGCAATCACTCATCACTTTATGCATCTGTGTTGCCATGTATTAATATCCAAGTGCTTGATACTAATTATTTTCACGGGGAAAACAAAGCTGTTTCAGACATGGAGAGAAACTCTGTGTAGCACTAACAGCATCTTTAAGGACCAAGTCCCTTCAATAACAGGAATGGTGATACCGTCCTTTCTTGTCAAGCTCCTAGGACTGGGGAAGGTAAACTTGTCACTTGCCCCTAGCCAACCTGTGCAGAGATCAATGTTTACACCAGACAGAAACACATATGAAATAAACAACATGGGAAGAAGGTTCACCATCTATTTTTAAATGCTACCTTCTATTTTAGACTGAACATGTACAATTTCTGTTTAGCAATTTCAGCTAATTGTTGGATTAACATTTTTGGGAACAGATTGCAAACTTCAAAATGGAAAAGATCATTTTAGGGAGAGAAGCTAGGCAGCTGTCAGGGAGTAAGAATTAACATACATTTGCATAACAGATGTACAGTAAGGTGTCTATGACAGACAATCACTGAATATTAATGCTATAGACCACGACATCATTTGCGTAAATGCTGTCTGGTGGGTATTGAGGTTGGTGTGCTCTTTGCAGAAGACAAAGGGCCAGAGAATGGAACAGATGCACCAGATACGCCAATGCATCTTAATTTATGACATCCTCATGAAAGACCTTGTGGTGTGACTTCAGATTCTATTACAAATAATTTGGAGATAAAAGCACTAAGTGATTATCTTTTCCCCTACAGTTAGTCTCTCTCAAAGGAAGAAAGAGTTCATTTGTGGACTGCTATTGTAATCCTCTCAGGAGAGTGGTATTCTTTTTATGAAGTGGGGGTAGGGCGAGGAAGAAAAGAAAAGTGTTCCTGAACGTCAGTATTGTGCTTTCAATAGGTCTGGCTATTAGCATGTTGTCAGACACCTGTCACAGAGCAACTCATCCCCCATTTGAATGAAGCAGCAGGTGATTCTATGGCAGGTTTCAAATGGTAATTTTTTAAAGCGAATTAGTGTTGAAGTATAAGACACATTTTATTAAGTCAATGTTATAAACATATGTTGAGCTTGTACTGTGTGCAAATAACTGGTTTCCTTTTCTTCAGTATCTTAATCAATTATTTGTAGTTTTCCAGGCAGTAGCTATAGGACACTCTCTTTAGTAATTACACTTCACAGAATTGGTTGCCTTCTTGACCTCCCAATGAATAACCAGTTTTTGACTGGCTGATTAAAAAGACATGCATTTGATCAATATATATTTTAACACATAACATGCACCGGACATTGCACTAGGAGCTGAGCATGTAAAGGCACAGCTTTCATTCTAAAGGCTTGTCTTCTAGTGAGGTGACTGTCAGGCAGTCAACAAATGTTTATTGAGCAGTTACTATGCAGTGAGCATTGTCAAGGTGCTGGAGGTGCAGCCATAAATAAAACTGGCAATGCCTGCCTTCAAGGCACTTTATTTCTGGTTGCAGAGAGACAATAAATTGGCAGCCAAATAAATTAGATGACCTCAGGTACAGGTGAAATAAGGTCATGTGAGAGAGAGAGTGATCTGGAGTAACTAGGCATAAGGCAGATCTGCTTTATTTTAAATTGTAAAAGACCTCCATATACTCGTAACAACTGACCTGAAGGGTGCGAAGAGGCAAGCATAAGGAATATCTGGAGTAATATCATTCAGGTAGAAGTAATAGCTAAGGCAAAGCTCCTGAGACAAGGTGCATAAGCATGCAGATAACTTGTTCATGAGGAGGTACCTTCCAAGGATGACGAATTTTATACATGTCACAGATGGAGACAAAGAGAGGGCTCCTGATCCAGCTGCACTGAGCGAAGGTGGAGGGAGTTAATATAAAGCATTCTTTTCTGCAGTCTTTTCTCCATGGAATCCCACAGTGTGGGGAGAAATTAAGTCTTCTACAAAGAGGACGTAGCATGTGCGAGGACCCTAGAGATATATGCAAAAAGTAAGACACACCATACAGATATACATTTCCATCCTCACAAAAAGTTTTGACAGCAGTCTTTTAAGGATGAAAGATAATCTGTTAAAAAATAATGTCCAGCATATATTAGGTACTTCTACATGGTAGTTAGCTTTTTGTTCATTATAACTCATATTTAAGGCTGTGTGCCCAAATCTGTATGAAATGTGTTACATGTATTATTTATTGTCATCTTCATTCCCATTCTATAGATAATAAAATGAAGGTTTGAAGAGGTTAAATAATTATCCCAAGTATAAAGATTAGAAGCTCTTTTTTATGGGAATGTCTTTAAAATCACAGAGAAAAATTTTATCAGAAATAGATTTCAAAACTCATTTGACCACAACCTATGCTTTTATATGCCTGGAAATGTGCTGAAAATAGCAGAAAAACTCCAACTGTGGTGAAGGGAAGGTAGAGAGTTTGGAAGGTTTTATGTGAAAGAGAGAACAGGGTGGGGAAGACCCTTGTATGCAAAGAAAATGAAGGCTAATGTAGATGGCCTCTAAGTTCTATAATCTTGCACTCTACGACTGTGAAAGGCCTCATATTACATGCTCTATTCCATCAGAAATAATTTGAAGATATAGTTACTTATTGTAAGAAACAGAGGTATTTTCTCTTTCTGTCTTTTCCAATCAATACCTGCCTCTGAGGAGGCCAGTGCTCCGAGGAACATGTAAGGGGGAGAAAATTGATCTTGAAAGCAAAGAAATATGTTTGGAAATGGGTCCAATTAGTTGAGTGTAAGATCTTATCAATAGGAAAAAAATATTATTTTAAGATGTGCTATCTTTGCCCAAATCCTATGCTTCAAAAATAAGTGAAGACATTCAAGCAATAATCACAACAGTGTCTTGTTGCACACATTTCTGATTTAAATGACATCAACAGCAGCAGCAACAGAATAAAAAAACTACAAAGCAATTGAAAATATTATAATAAGAAGAATACTAATTTGATAAGTGTATTATGAATAAATTAATATAATATCTTAATAGTGATTCTAATTGTTAGGGTAAACTAGATTATGTGGCAATAACAAACATACCAAGGAGTCTCAGTGTTTTAAACCAAAAAAGAGTTGATTTCTCACTCACACCAGAGGTAACATCGTAATTGTAGCTTTCCTTGGTGGCTCTCTTCCAGATGATGACTCAGAGACCCAATATCTAGGACTTGTGTTTTCCAAGGGCTACAGAGTCACATGGGAAGTATCTCACACTGCTCCTGTCCACCTTCCACTCACCTGAACACAGTTACATAGACCCCCACCTCAACCATAAGGGGTACTAGCATACATTACCTTGCTGTAGGCCCAAGTATGATGAGCACAGGGCCTTGTCTCTGAATCAGAGATTATTATACATGTTTAGCCTACATGCATCTGAAAGTTATCTGCTTAACTCTCTATATATATAAAAGGCTAATAGGCAAAGTGTCCCCTTGGCAGTTCGACCAGGAGACTGGGAGTTCAATTGCTCACTATGACATGAGCTGACCACGAGGGGGTGGCACAGAACATGGCGGGTGACCAGCGCCAGTGCAGGGGCACTGAGGGAGCGAGTGAAGGAGAGGCGAGGAACCGCATGGTAGTGGCGCATGGTGGCCAGGGAAGGAGGAGGCAGGGAAGTGGGGAGGTGGCCTTGATCTCCAGCCAAGTCTAGGGACCCTACCCATGCATGAATTTCATGCACTGGGCCTCTAGTTTAAAATAAAAGCAAATAGTTCCTTTGCTTTTAAATAACTACTCATTTTTATAAATTCATGCACGGAGGGGAGGTTCCTCAGCCCAGCCTGCACCCTCTCCAATCTGGGACCCCTCGGGAGATGTCCGACTGCCGGCTTAAACCGGCAGTCGGATATCTCTCTCACAATCTGGGACCGCTGGCTCCTAACCGCTTGCCTGCCTGCCTGCCTGATCGTCTTTAACTGCTCTGCCTGCTGGCCTGATTGCCCCTACCTTGCCCCCTGCTGGCTTGATCAACCCTAACTTGCCCCCTTCTGGCCTGATCACCCCTAACTGCCTGTGCCTCGGCCCCCAGTCTGGCCTCCCTCTGCAGGAGGCGACCTGGTGGATCAGGTGAAGGCACCGCCCCCATTACCCCGCTGCCAGGCTGAGCCTTAGCCTTTTGCAGCCACCCATGGTTGCCTGAGCCTCACCCCTCGCAGCTGCTGCGGCTTTGTCTGGAAGGATGTCCAGAAGACGACCACTCTAATTAGCATATTACCCTTTTATTAGTCTAGATTTGGGGACCATTACAACCACGCAGAACTTAAAGAAAACACATGGCCCTGGCCAGTTTGGCTTAATGGAGAGAGCATCGGCCTGTGGACTGAAGGGTTCCAGATTTGGTTCTGGTCAGGGGCACATGCCTGGGTTGTGGGCTTGATCCCCAGTAGGGGCCTGCAGGAAGCAGCTGATCAGTGATTCCTATAATTGATGTTTCTATCTCTCTCTCCCTCTCCCTTTCTCTCTGAAATCACTTTAAAAAAATTTTAAAAAAAAAGTAAACACATGATCTTCACTTTGGGCTTTGTCATTTTACAATATCCTTTGTGCAGTATTTTAACATCCCTCAACTTTCCTTTACCCATTCTTAAAATGCAGTCTATTTTGGGGAAGATGATTCTAGTGGGTAGAAGTTTTTTTTGGAGGGGATGGGGCCGTGGAAATATTTAAAAATTGAGCATGGTGATGATTGTACCACTCTGAATTTACTTTAAAAAACCAGTTCATTGTACCCTTTAGGTGACATGTACAGTATATGAATTATATCTCAACAAAGCTGTTCTTGTATTTCTTTTTAAATAAAGACCGGTCTTATAATCAATTGCCGATGTTTTCAGAGGCTCCCCCCAGGATTTGCTTACCCTGTCCCAAACCATGGCTGCAACTCCCAGTTGCCTCCAGTCCTGGTGGAGCTGGATAGTGTGGTTTGCAAAGGATAAGGTGGCAAGAGGCTTGTGGAACTTCTGCTATTCCCGTGGTCTCCTCATAGGGCTCCAGGGCTGTTTCCACTGTGCCAGCTCTCTGCTTCCTTTAACCTGTTGGGCAAAAGAATCCTGCAAGCTCTGGCCAGAAAGTGCATTCTCTCTTAGGTGGCCCGAATGCTTTTTTTAAGGTCGTTTTATGGATTCAAAAGAATAAACAGAGATGTGGAAAGCTTTTGTTGAATTCCTTTTACATGGTTCTTCCCATCTCATGAGAAGTGAGATGTGGCTCTGAATTCATCCCAAAGGGTGCCTTTGGGCAAAAGCACCCAGAACTGCACAACTCCTTCAGAATGCCCTGCACACCTCGCTGTCAGGACTCAGGGGGGCTTGAGGGTGAGCAAGGCAGCAGTGCCAGCACAGGACCCGGGAGAAGGTAGCACTTTCTATACTGCCTAGGCCACGTGGACTGCAGCTGCAGCCCTGTGGCATGCAGGGTGTTTCTGCTGTTTTGTTTTGGTCTGGCCTCCACTCCATCAGCCATGGGCCTGTGCCTGCACTGAGACTGTGAATAGTTTGATGGTCCTACTTTCTGGTGGACAGTGGATACACTCCCACCTCCCAGAGACTGGCAGTTAGACACTGGTGGCTTCCAAGTCGCTCCCAGGGAGAGCCTGGCCCTAGGTCCAGGATAGACTTGGGCATCCTCCGCTAGGAGGCCTCCTCGGGCTAGGGGCAGCCACAATTTGAAGGCCGGCCACAACCCCGACTCTGGTGGGGGTCTCCTCTGGGGCACTGGCCAGCCTGGGCTAGGGCTGCCCATGGTTTGGATGCTGGCCACGCCCCTGATCCAGGCAGGGGTTCCCTCATGGTGACCTTTCGTCCTGCTCCTTCAGCTCCCTAGGCTAGCGTTCGGGTTGATCTTCCAGTCATTTTGGAGGTGACAGACCCTGGCTCTTCATATATATATAGACTAGAGGTCCAATGCATGAAATTTGTGCATGGGGAGGGGGGGGGGTCCTCAGCCCAGCCACTGCACCTTCTCCAATCCGGGACCCCTTGGGGGATGTCCAATTACCAGTTTAGGCCCCATTCCCGTGATAGTCAGACATCCCTCTCACAATCCAGGACCACTGGCTCCTAACTGCTTGCCTGCCTGCCAGCCTAATCACCACCTAACCGCTCCCCTGCCAGCCTGATGGCTCCCAACTACCCTCCCCAACCGGCCTGGACACCCCTAACCTCCTTTCCCTCTGCCCCCACCACTGTGGCTTTGTCTGGAAGAAAGTTGGAAGGTGTCTGGTCACCTGGTCTAATTAGCATATTACCCTTTTATTAGTATAGATGGTTACTGAGCAGTGCATTCTGGGGAACATGAGAAAGCGGCCTTATACCTCAGAGACCAGGGACTTGACAGGAAGCTGGGAGGTCCCTTTTCACTCAGCAGAGGATGGGCCTGGGATCGTGGGCGAGGCCTAGACTGTGTTTAGGTTTGAGGAACTCCCCTCCTACGTAAACACCCCGACGGGGTTGTGGCCTCCCGTAAACACCCCGACCCGGATTCAAACCCACAACCTTTCAATGTATAGGATGAAGCTCCAACCAATGGACCCACCCAGCCAGGGCAGTTATTCTTAGCTTTTATTTTATTTTATTTTATTTTATTTTATTTTATTTTATTTTACTTTACTTTTTTATTTTATTTTTTACTCTTTTTATTAAATCTTTATTGTTGAAAGGTTTACATAGGTCCCCTTTCTTCCCATTATCTTTTTCCAGCCTACCACCCCCCCCCCCCAGGCCCTCATCACCCCATTGTCTGTGTCCAGTGGTGATGCATATATGCACACAGGCCATTGGTTGATCTCTTCCCACCCTCCTCCCCTCCCCGCCTTCCCTCTGATGTTCCTCAGTCTGTTCATGCATCTGTGTCTCTGGGTCATTTTTGTTCATCAGTGTATTTGGTTCATTAGGTGTTAAAAGTGATCTGGTTGTGATCTAAAAATGCAGTCATATCACGTACAGATTTTTTTTTCCAAATGTACTTGTGGACACATTGGGAATATGGATTGCCGGGAGCCGGTCCATGCTTGCTGTTTCAAGGGTCCTGGCATATATGGCATACTGTTCTTAATATGTTTGCTCACCTTCTTGGCACTATGTGTTTTAACCAAGGTCTCTGAGAAAGGTTGTTTCCCCAGGTAGGGATTTTCCCCTGAAGTTAGGGAGGGAATAAAACCTCTTAACTAAGTGCCAGGCAGGTAATTAATCACTTTAACTATGAACAATCATGCTTAAGCTACATAATCTTTACTCCCTGGAATGGAGATAAGAAACGCCCTAACCTTTGTAATAGAGATTGATAGGATTGAATCAACTGGTATAAATACAGATGTAATAAGACAGCAAGAGACAGAACTTAGAATACGGAACCAAGAGAGACGGAACCTAGGCACAGAACCTACACAGAACGTTCTCTAGAGACAGAAGAACGTCGCTGGAGAGAACATGGCAAAAGATCCTGGACTGAACCTGACTACAGAAATGGGCAAGAGAACCTGACTAGAACCTGGTGACTGAACCTGGCTGGAGAACCTGGAGAACCTAGCAAGAGAACATGGACACAGAACCTGGCTGGAGATCCGAACCAGAACTTGGCTGGAGATCCTGGCTAGAGATCCTGGCTAGGCTGCTGATCAACTGAACACTGTCTCCGTGTCCTTCCTTCTTCGCCAACTCCGTCTACGCCTTTGGGAACCCCTGGACCCGCTGGGGTTGGACCCCGGCAATGGATACCAAAAATAGAAGTCTGTGAATAAGTTGGGAATAGGATGCTTTTTCTTTCATAATGTTGTGTACATGATCCTATGCTCCCACCGTGTTGAGGACATTGAGTATTGTGGCTGCAGGGAGACTCTCATTGGCAACTCATCCACATAGAGCCATAACCTCCCTCTCCATCAGCCACAGCTCCCAGGACAGAAGCATGCACCTCTCAGCAGAGGTGAGAGGTGGGGGCACTTGGCCACCTCCCACAGGCTTGCCCCCTGTCATCACCCGGTGGGGCTCACCTTCCACATATCACTCTCTTGTTCCTACTCCCAGGCCTTTCCATGCACTTCCTCTCACTCAGCCCCCTCCTTCCTCCCATCATGTCTGGAGCCCCAGGTGCTGTCCCTGTGAGGTCTGTGACACTCCCTACCAGACCGTTTCATCTTATTCTTCCATGGTGTCCAGTGTTTCTTCTGCCTTGTTAACTTGGTTTGAATCTGAACGGAAATAGCTCCATCTTCTATTCCATTTGGGTCCTTTCCACCCCTAAGTTAATGTCGTGTCCTTAGTATGTGGCTATGAGATGTCTCTGTGACTGAGCTGGGAAACCTTTCACATTTCTCTTTCATCTCAGGATAACTGAGCTCTGTGGTTTGCCTGGGACCAAAGGCCCTGGGAATACAATGCTGAGCCCTCTGAACTCATTTTATTCTTTATTGTATTATTTGATTCCTTGGGTTGAATTAAACATAAAAACAAAAGAAAATATACACTTAGATATATAATCTGAGTTATTACCCAGAGATTTCCATGTGAGTTGACACTGAGGCATGAGACTCATGTGTTTATTGGTTAGTTTCCTTAACTATGTAACGAAGGTTGAACCTGACCCTTGGATCCTTTGGAGGTTGGATATGATGCATCCAGAGGGATTAACTGGCACTGGGAGGGTAAGATCGGAAGTCAACAGACACTTGTTTCCTTTACCTGGACAGAGTTAAAAAAATACAACTCCTTTTATCATAACACCTGGAAGGGCTATGCCTGTGGGAGGTGATGCAGGGAACCGGGGCTTCCCCTTTGCTCCTGCCCTGGCCTAGTCGCCATCTCGGAACTGCTCAAATCAGGCTATGGCCCTGCCCATCCTTCAGGGAGGAGCATGCACAGTTTCTTGCAGACATGGAAGCAGTTGTGGAGTAGGGAGGTGGCGGTTGTTCCCTGAGAAGGGTGTCTGTGCTTTAAAGCTGATGCTTTCTGTCTACCTCCCAACAGTGAAGGCTGAGGGGCGCTGCAGGCACTGAAGTCTTTGTTGAAGTCTCCGCTCCAGATCCTCTCACAGCAGTGAGTCCGCTTCCCAGGAGACTGCTCAGTGGAGGTACCATGTTCCTTTCAGAAGAAACTGAGGATTGATCAGAGCCTGCCAGCTGGGGGGAGGGACAAGGAGGTCTGCCTTGCACTGCTCTCCAATACCCAGTCCCGCTGTGCTGCCACCCAGCCCAATTCCCCGTGGTTCTCCATTGGCCATCCAGCAGTGGGAGCCTGCGGCCAGGGGTAGTGGGGGATAGGGGGACTGAGGGGTGTTCCATGCATTTCCTGCTGCCTGGTCATCCCTCTGGTCATTTTGGACATGACAGACCCTGGGTTTTTATATAGAGAGATATTTGTGTTTATAATACTTACCAAATTTAATAATGTACTTGTATGTGACTGCTTATTGTTGACTTCAAGCTCTGCAAGACCTGATGATAGCTTTTTTTATTTACCTTGATTCCCAATGCTAAGCCAGGGGTCTGAAACACGGTAGCTTCTTCATAAATATTCAGTGATTCAATCCACTGCCATTGATGGAAACTAAAGTGACCAATTATATTATGATTATTAAATCTAATGGCTATATTTCTGTCTTTAATTTTTTGGATTATTCTGTTGCATTTTGTACCATTGGGTGACCTGTGTTCTTTAAACAATATAACTCCTTGATGTCCATGACCCATTATACACTTAGTTGTCTTCCTATGTTTGTGAAATGTCTGTGTCAGTCTACTTACCAACTGTCTACTTCTGACTCCACTATCTACCCCTCAAATGCAAGTGCTTCCTGCAGACTTCTTCTGGAGCTGCAGATCCCCTCAGTGTTCATATTGCTAAAAGGAGCATTTATCTGCTTTTAAGATTTCTATTGCCATCTGTACATTGATGACTGCAAAAATACATATTAATCCTAAACATATTTATTGAATGAAAAAATTTTGGGCCAAACTGCCTGCTCCATGTCCTCATCAGAATGTCCTATTGGTATCACAAACTCGACTTGTCCAACTCTAAATTCATGATTCCCCAAGACGGTTCACTTTCCCTTACTCTGTATCTCAAGGCCATTACCCATATAGATATCAAACTAAAAACTCAGACACCCTCTTCTTTTTCCCTTGCCATCCTCCACCCTATCAATCACTATCTATGACCTGCCTTTGTACTTCCAAGTATTTTTTGTATCCATCCTTTATTATCCATCCCTTTCTTATTTCTCCACCCTAGATTGTGAAAAACCTCCTGTCAAACTCTGCCACCAGATCTCTCCCAGCTAAGTGCATTTTCTTCATTGCAGCTAAATTGACTTTTTCAGAAGCAACAGTCTGACCATTTGACACCTGGGTTGAAAACCCTTCAAAGACAGCTCATTGCATATAAGTCTAAGCACTTTAAGATGACTTGGACGTTCTATAACTTTACCCATCCCTTGTCTAATCTCTTGCCTTTTTGTATCTCTATCATCATTATTAGCAATATTAGTGTTCTGTGCACACCCTATTCTTTTTTGCTTTGGTACTTTGTTTAAGAAAAGTTAATCAAACCCTGTTTAACCCCTCCTCATCTTTGCAGTCTTATCTCAGTCTTCATATTCTTTAGAAAATTGATGCATACCCTTGTCCAATCTGGTTCAGCGCAGCCCCCTGGGTACATATAATGCCCTATAGATAGATACCTATGCCTTTGAACTGTATGGAACAGAATCCCTGGCAAAACATGGTGGGCATACATGTGTGTGAGAAGTAACCTACCACAGTGTTAAATTATTCAGATTTGAGGGTTACTATGTTACCCCCGCATCACCTAGCTAATTCTGAATAAACTGTGGTCTCTGGATTGTAAATGAAGAATGAGGCATGGAAACGTTAGGTCCCCACTCTGTACAAAGCACAGCTCTCTTACAGCCTCCAGCTCTAACATTCACTGGACTTATTTTACTAAGAAATGTTCAAAGAGAACCAATTTGACTTTAGAAGGAAATGAGGAAAATTATGGATAACTGCTTTCTCTAAGTACAGCAGCCATTTGTAGAACAAATGTGTTTGCAGTTTATAATCTGTTTTCCACCCTAGCAAAGCTAGTGCTGTTCCATCTGAACTGAGAAGCTACTGAAGCATGAATTATCCACAAATGTTCTGCCTGTTTGTTGTGTGGCCAGGCCCATAGAAGACAACTTTGCACATTGAAATTCAATGAGGTCAAATTAAGGACCCAGCAAACACAGCTAGAACATTGTGTGCCTGTCCACCTTCAGGAGCTATTTCCATGGCCCTTGGGGAATAGCATCAAGGCAGTGGGCCCTGCTATGCACATTCAAGGCTTACTGGTTATTCTAAGAATGGCTGGGCTTGGTGTCACAATGTGTCTGCCAAGATAGAGCCAAGTGAAGAAAAGGTAGTGGCAATGTGAAACTCAGTGTATGGCCTGCCACCTCCCAGAGGAAAAGGCTGCAAAGTGCCTCCTGAGGAAAGGGATAAACACACCACAGCATATAACATGTATAGTCCTCCAACGGAGGAGGTTCCTCTGCACCTGGCTCCATTCCACTGTGAACATTTTTTAAAAATATATATTTTATTGATTTCAGAGTGGAAGGGAGAGAGAGAGAGAAAGAGAGAGAGAGAGAGAGAGAGAGAGAGAGAGAGAGAGAGATCAATGATGAGAAAGAATCATTGATCAGATGCCTCCTGCATGCCCCCCACTGGAGATCAAGCCCACAACCTGGGCATGTGGGCACATGACTAGAATTGAACCCGGGACCCTGCAGTCCGCAGGCCGATGTTCTATCCACTGAGCCAAACCAGCCAGGGCCCACTGTGAACATTTTTATCATTGCCATAGTCTATCTCATGATTAGTGAGTGCATATTAATTGCATTGGAACTTTTGGCATCTAAACCCCTTGCTTATTCTGAGTGCATGCTCCATCACATGGTTCTGATGAAAAGCAGAACCTGCCTCCCACCTTAGAAGCCAAAAGGCCAGGTCATACTTTGCTAGCCACACTTGCATCTTGGCACATATCTCAGCTAATCACATGCACACAGCACAACTCTGAATTGGGAAGAAGGACCACAGACAAGCTGGGGCCTCAGGGAATGCATTCTGGGGCAGTGGCAGTGGTGGTAGCCATGTCCACGTGTGAGGGTAGCAGTGCCCAAGATGACCACAGGAGGGATGGAAGCTGAGACATCCAGAATCCATGGGCAACAGCAGGAGTGCCCAGAGAACTCTTACTGGGCATGAATTTGGCTGGGTTTCTGAGGCCCAACTTTCTTGTTATGAACTATTTTCTGCCCTTTGTTCTCCACACTTCTTGTAAATTCTATAATTTCTTAACAGCCTTTTAATAAAGTTGTCTTCTTCTGATCTCAGTCAAAGAAAGTTTCTCTTGTTGCTATTATAACTGCTGAAAAACTCCCTCACCTGTGTGGCAAGATTAGAGATATCCTTAAAACAAGTGTTGTAAATATTGTTTTTAATGAAATCCGTTCACAAAATAGCAAAGGGAAAGAGTCCCAGCATTTAAAATTAATGTGACAAATATGCTTGCTTTAATTTGTCATCTTGCTCAGTGGTTCCCAGTTTTGCCCCCCAGAGGCCATGTGATGAAGTTTGCTGTTGTCATCTAATGGGTAGAAGTCAGGGATGCTGCTAAACATCCCACAACACAGGACAGCCTCCATGATGATTAATTATCTGTTTCAAAATGTCAATAATAAGTGAAGAACTCTGTCTTAGATTATTTGAGATTCAATGGACATTAAGGCCAACATCAATTTCTTAGAGGTTCTAAAAACTCATAGATGAGACTCCCAAACTACTTTTCATGTTTTACGCAGACTTTTATGTTAAAGTACTTATCTATTTAACAAATAGTTTTTTGCTAATTCTATGCCATGTACCATGCTGGTTGTCATCAATAGGGTAAAAAGGAGCAAACCTGGTGCTATCTTTTAGAATTTTTCTTATAAATTGATAAGACGGACAACAAATAAGTAAATTAACCAAGAAGTTCATAGACGTAAACTTATAAAGCAAACAAAGGGGAAAGGCTGGGTTCAGAAAGAGAAATTAGCAAGGGGACATCAAGTTGGAGACCATGGTCACTCTAATGACATTTTCCCCATTGCCCAGCATAGATCAAAATTTACTTCGAGAATTACCCTTTTCGTGTGCATCATGAATAATCATTGCCATCAGGTTAGAGGCCAACCTCTTTTCTATATACTTGATCCAAATGACTCCTGATTTGGGTACATGAACAAGGCAGTAGGTGATCACAAATGCCCTTCTATCGCTCACACATAAAAACCTGTGACAGCGTCCAACTGCTTTCCCTTTAGCTAACAAATAAATTATTCCCACCTTGATACCTCTGAACTGAATTTATAACTGTTGTTCGCTAACATCATGTATTTTTTCTATACTTGATAAATAAAAGCTTCCAGGGGTCTGTAATGCTTAGGGACTAACAGTGGAAGCCCTCTGAATAGCCAGCATCATCTGCGGGCAAGCAGGCCCAGCATGGACTGTGCTTGTGCGGCCTGACAGACATTGGGAAGGAGGCTGCCTTGTGTTGGAAAGGCCTCTGATTGATCTGCCACTAAATCCTAATGTTCCCACTTACTACTTGTGAGAGCTTAAAACATGTGTTAAATGTTCTACATTTCCATTCCCTCATTTATAATAGAAAAATAATAATATTCATAGCTAACATTTATTGAGCCCTTACCATGATGTACCTGACATTTCTCTTTGTAGTTCTCTTTGTAGTTAATAAAAATCAATCCAAGATATGTGTAAACATCTTGAGTATGAAGGTAAATAAAAATAAATTATTTGAATAAGTTCCCCAGGATTATACCACTGGAAAATATCATTGCAATCATGCATCAGTCCTATGAAGTTTTGGTCTGGCTACTGTCATTTTTATTTTTAAATGAGTAAACTCTGGGTTCCTTGTTATCAGAGAGATAACATTGGCAAGGCTATTTCCTGACCTTGACAGGCACGCGGTCCCCACCTCTCCTTCACCCCAATGTGTTTTCATGAAAATCAGGTGCAGCAAGAGGGAAACTTTTATTTTGCGTTTATTTTATTTTATTTTATTTTAAACTATTGGAAGATTAACAGCTTCATGTGAATTTGCCCAGAAATATGTATGTTCTGGAACGCTTCAAACTTCTGCAGTTTTGTTTTCTGTTTTGTTTTTTTGTTGTTGTTGTTGTTGTTTTTTTTTTGGGGGGGGGGTGGTGAAGGGGTTGTGGGACTGTGTCCATGGTAGCTGTCACACTCATAATATAGCTGTCACCAGGGGACCACCTTCAGCCCTCTCATTGTGTACAGTACAGTCTATTGTGACTATGCATTCTAGAAAATAACAAACCAGACTTTATTTAGCCTACAGCCTTATTGTACTTATTGAATCCTGTTGGCACAAGAGCAACCCCAGACCAGCATAAGGAAAGTAGAGCATCCTTCCAAACAAGCAAGACAGGGTGGGGCATGCTCAGAATATTCCATCCTGTCCATTGAAGGTACAAAAGGTAAGGGATACTGGAAATAAGAAGTGGCCATAGAGAAAAGTCTACTGTCATCCACCCAGGTCTCCCTGTTGGTGGTCCTGATAGGTAAATCCAAGGCTCACTAAGGGGATTCCCTAAAGTTTGTGGTTATTAGTTGTTTATTTATGCTGATTGCCTCACTCTAACTTTATCTTTCAGTTTGAATTTCCAGAGGTGTTTTTATAGTTACAAAACAGCAGAAACAAGAGGCAAATCAGTTCCTTACATTTTGGTACTGTGCTCATAGTTCTTTATTAAGCCCCAATGCCCATTTTATGTTTTTGGCTTTTTCTCCTTTACTTTCTTACACTGTATATGTTTTGCATGTCTTGACCTGCACTTTTTGGATATTAATAAGCATGTTTGAGATTTTAACTTGCCAGTTGGTCATCTCTAGTTGTGTGTCACCATCCACTCACCCCTAAGTCAACTCATCAGTCCCCAGCCCCAAACTCCTCCTCCTGGATTTCTCATTTGTCCTTTACTACAGAATGAAACAGGGCATCATCCCTATTGGCCCAGGTTACCATTACCTCTCACCCACAGAAACTCTTAACTGGTGTTCATGTCTCCTATCTGTCTCCCTTTCAGCCATCCACTGTACTGTAGCCAGGATGTCACTTGTGAACTTTGCATGTGATCCTGGCTGAGTGAAACCATTCCATGGTTTCTGATTGCTCCTAGATCAAGGGGAAGCAGGCTCTCCAGCTGTCTGTAGGACCTGCCTCCTGGCTGTTGATTCTGTGCATTAGTCAAGACACTGGTTTTAAGTGATGGAAACCCAAGTCATGGGATAATAATAAAATTAGTAGCACTATGTTGGAATTTCTTCCTACCCCTATTCTTAAAATGTTTCCTTCCCACATCCCTTTTCCACAGGAGTCGGCTCATGGAGACAGGTTTTCTATGTATGATTCCCTCCACCTGTCCCAAGGCCAGAGTAGATTGATCCAAGGTGAACATCTAACCCAATAAACAAAGTAATATCTCTTCCCTAAGATATTAGAACTAAAAAAAATGTTTTTTTGTTTGGCTGAGTCCAAACAAATTCTCTGGGGTGGTGGAGTGGCCATAGCTTCTGCCGTGTGTTCCAGGAGCAGAGAAAGAAAATGTAAAAAAAAAAAAAAAGAAGAAGAAGAAAGGAAGTAATTAGTCACACTAAAGAAAAAAACAACAACAAAGAAACATGCTGGCCTATGTGGCTCAGTGGTTGAGCATCAACCTATGAACCAGGAGGTCATGGTTTGATTCCTGGCCAGGGCACATGCCCAGGTTGTGGCTTGATCCCCACTAGGGGGCATGCAGAGGCAGCAGATCAATGATTCTCCCTCATCATTGATGTTCCTATCTCTCTCCTTCTCCTTTCCTCTCTCTGAAATCAATAAAATTATATTTAAAAATAAATAATAAAAATAATGATATGAACAAATAAAAGAACAACAGAATGAGAAACAGAAAGGATTCCCATATTCTCCTAGTGCCCTTCCCATCTCTCCTGGGAGCGGGAAGCCTTTCTGCACTTGGTTCCAGGAGACGTCCACGTGCCTTCCCTCTTTTGTCTGCTTAGCTTTGTTTGAATTTGTTTTTTTACACTAAAGTAAGAGTTCATAAGAATATATTGTTTGCTTTTTATGTGGCAGGTAATATCTACACACACACACAGAGAGAGTCTCATGCAATTTTCATCATAACTCTGAAGTGTTTTTATTATGATTTTCATTTTACAAATGAGAAATGTAAGACTCATAGAAGCTCCCACAGATATAAACTATGGAACCAACTGTGAAATTGAGATACTTTTGATTCTCAACTACATGTTTTTTCTATTCTGCTATGTTTCCCAGTCCCATTCATTTGGATCCCATTATCAGTCAAGTGTTTGAATTCATTCATTCATTTATTTATTCAAGAAACACATTTTGGTTCTCTGTGGTAGACACTATGCAGAAAATTTTCTCATAAATTTTTGATACTTTGATAATACTGTTGGGAGATAATTCTCCTAGACCCATGGTCGGCAAACCGCAGCTCGTGAGCCACATGCGGCTCTTTGGCCCCTTCAGTGTGGCTCTTCTACAAAATACCATGTGCGGGCGCACACGTACAGTGCAGATTGAAACTTCGTGGCCCATGCGCAGAAGTCGGTATTTTGTGGAAGAGCCGGTATTTTGTGGAAGAGCCGGTATTTTGTGGAAGAGCCGGTATTTTGTGGAAGAGCCGCACTGAAGGGACCGAAGAGACACATGTGGCTCGCGAGCCGCGGTTTGCCGACCGCTGTCTTAGGCTATCTCACACTTCCACATGTCTTATTGTGGATGGACTTTTCAAGGGCGTTTGTACAGTGTCTCCTTCCAGAGCACGGGTAAGATTTCTTTCCCAGCCACTGTGATGAAGATAATGTCTCCCTCTAGGGCACATGTTGGGCACATTTTCTATCAGCCCCTTTAAAAGTTGGGGCTTTCTAAGCTTGCAGTTTCTCATCTGGGATATATACGAGCTACTTCACATCACCCTGTGGGACTTGGGGACAAGGAAAACCAATTTGAACTGAAGCTCACATTGTCTACTATACCATGAGTAAGAAAGTCCCTTGCTGCTGACCCAAGAGTCTCATGTCTTCTGTCAGCATGTGTGGAAAAGTCACTTGTTAGCTTGAAAATTAAATATATATATATATATATATATATATATATATATATATATATATATAAAATTTTATATATATATAAAATCAGGTCCTCCACAGTTCTTGATTAATACAACTAACACAGTAAGTATCAGCTGGTAATTATGGGCAATACAACTTGATTAATCAGTGTTCACATAAACTTATATGTTGCAGAGTCAATATTTGAACTATATCTCTACTTGACTTTCAAACCATTAAGGAAGGTAGAAAGAAGTTAAAGGAGAGGAATAGAAATAATAAAACAGGCAGCCTCAGTCCATCGGCTGTATGCTTCCATATAGAAGGTACATAAGAATTATTGCAATAACTGGCATGGTAAAACATCTCAGAGACTGGCAGAGGGGCTGCTGAGTAGACAAATGATCTTAGAGGTTAAGAGACTGTGGAGTCAAACAGCCCTAGGTTCCGATCTGACACTCTGCATGACACTGAACAATTTATTTAACCTGCTTGCACAGTAATTTCCTTAACTCTAAGGCAAGAATAATAGATCGTATCTCACAAGAGTGTCGTAAGCATTAAACAAGGTGATGTATAGAGAGCATTTAGCATGAAACTGCACACTTCGAAAGTACTCATTAAATGATAGCTATTAGTGTTCCTAATAAGTCCTCAATAAAGTTTGCAAGAGTGATTGATTGGTTTCCCTACATCAATTTACCTGAAGCTTAACTATCAGATCATTTACCACTAGAATTTCCCTAGTAGTTAACAATGTAATCAGGGTTATAAGTACAGATCACTACCCTGAGCCCTTACAGCTTTAAGAACTAGTGAGGTCCCTAATTTTAAATGTGGTGGGTACTAATAGTTCCTTTCTTGGAACAAAAATACCTTCAGGCTGCAATTTTGAGATAGCATTAAGGCTGAGTGCTCACTTTGAGCCTTTCCACAATGGGGTGAGAAATTACAAGGTTGGGGTCTTCCTAGTTATCCATTTGTCTTTTTCCCATCTTGCAAGTGGAGCAAGGACTTCTGTTGCCAAGCAACGATGCAGTGATGGTGCATGTGGACCATGGCTCTCTGGGAGTGAGGGCTCAGTTCTAGAGCTGGTCCAAAGGCACTGAAAAGGAACACTGGAGAGTGTATCTTTTCTCAACAAGTTGACAAGTCGTGTCCTTAATTCAAATCCTCCAATAATTAAAAAAAGCTGCTTCCACTGAGAAATCTCTTACCAGTTTTTTTGTGAAATTTGGAAAATCCTAAGAACCACAGGAAATAGTAGCACTTAAGTGTTGCCATTGCCATCCCAGTATGCTGGACTAAACACATTCCATGACTGCACCAATCACACTTGATGGATCATCAAAGCCTTCAATACACTCTAAACGAGAGGCTGGAAATTTCCACCCCAAACATGCATCCATACTATGGAGTTACTAGGTGAGTGGTGCTTTTATTGAAGTAATAAAGGGGAGTGGGAAGTACAAGGAGTGGGAATAGAAGAGAAAACACAATATGTAACTGCAACCATCTGTTTCATGTCATTAAAGAGAAAAAAAAGTGAAAGTTGAGAATGTCTCTGCTACATTAGTGACAGAGGCCTCCCTAATTAGTTGTAGTTCAATATTACTGGCTAATGTGTTCAAGCTCAAAGGGTGCTAAAGCAGCATTGGGTAGCAGTTAAGCACAGGCTCAACAACAAGACTACCTTGGTTTGGATCCCAGCTCTCCAACTTCTGGACTGAGTGATTTTTGGAAGGTCACTTAACCTCTCTGTGCCTCACATTTTTATGTATAAAGCTAGAGGCCCAGTGCATGAATTTGTGCACGGGGTACCTCAGGGCAGCCTGTGGGGATTGGGCTCCAACTCGCACCCCCAGGCTCACAGCCCTGCAGCCCCCCTGGCACCTCACCTTGGTCTGGCACAGCCCCCTTACCTGCTCCACCATCCCGCTGCATTCCTGCTCTCATCAGGGCCCATTGGGGCTGGCAGGACCTCCACTGCCGCCCGCTACCAGCGCCGCATGGCTGACGCCTGCCATGTTCCACACTGCCCCCTGGTGGTCAGCACACATCATAGCTAGCGGTCAAACTCCTGGTTGAATGAATGCCCGAGGGGACAATTTGCATATTAGGCTTTTATTATATAGGATGTGGATGAGATGTGCTTCCTGGTCCCAGAGACTCTTAATATGACTCATGAATGGTCCCAGGCATGAATGTGGGTGGAATTCAGCCTCCATAATCACCTCTGTGACATATATTCAGACCCCAGCGAGTCCTACATTTTGCCCCAAAAAAAGTCTCTCCAGGCTCACTGCTACCTTTTCCCTCCTCAGTCACTTCTGATCTTCAATGAGGTTCCTGGTCATCATGTTAATGTTTTCTTCAGTTGTTTACTGTTATTCTAAAACAACAACAAAAAACAATACACATGGTTCATGCCAGTATGTGATCATAGATTTGTAAATGTGTCTGATGGTGCAGAATACAGTCAGGTCAAAATCAAATACGTAAAACAAACAGGTAGAAAAACCCCACCAGGGGCTTGTCTTTAAGTTGAGGGTTTACTCTAACCCTTTGGTATGCCATTTATCTTCCAAATAGCTTTGAGGTTGGACAATGAAAATACTTGATTTCGCCTTTCTCGATTTCTTTTCCCCAATCTTTTTGTTTTCCATCATCTTGCCCCTTAAGAATGTAAGAGAAATGGCGAAAAGACAAGAAGCAGTGATTTATAGGATATAAATCTCTTCTTCAGTGCTAGTACCGGAATGCTGAAAAATAAGATGCTTGCTCATAACAAACTGGGTGAAATTGAGATTCTTAAACCAACGATTGAACTGGGAGTTTATTTAGCTCTTTTGACCCCCGAGCCTGAAAATACAGGAATGTACCATTTTTGGTTGAAAGCAGACAGCATCTGTGTTTGGACAGAACTGATGGAAACCCTGGCACTATTTGCAGGTCTTTTACTGAATAAATTAGATAACCTCTCTGAGCTTCAACTGCATCATATCTAAATTAAGAATGATAGTCCTGCTTCACAAGGATTGTGAGGCTGAAGGGTATATAAAGATTTTGAAACAGTTATGTCTTCCCACTGTAGAAATTTGTGATTACACAATTTGCAGGGATAAGGCACAAGTCTGATATTTTAGTTTCCCTAAAACTTCCTTATACATGTAACTATTGTGGAAAACTGTGTTCAATTCTCCCTCAGGCTCCTCTGAGCCACCACCAGAAATTGGAAAGGCTGGATAATTTATCCACTGGCCCCTATTTCTCATTAGCTCCTGGGACATTCTTTGGGCTATGCACTTCTGGGTTGTGCCTCCTTGCCCACAGAAGAGAATCTTTAGGCCATGGAGGGGAAAAAAAATGGCTGCTTGAGGTAGGAAGCTGAGAGCATGCTGGAAACTGAAGTGCAAACTCAAGTGGACCAAGGGTGTATGGGGCAGAATATCAATAACATTTATTATACTGGTGACAATTATGCTAAGTTAAAGATCAGAAAACATGGGGACAAATACCAACTCTATTACTTAACTAAATATGACTGATTTGTTCATTCGTTCAACAAGTATTAATTGGCACCTACTAAGTCCCAGGTAATATTCTAGTCAGTGAAGACAGAGCAATGAACAAAGCAGATAAAAATTTTGACTTTATGTTCCCTAGAGTATTTTGTATGTTCAAGTCCTATACATATTAATTTTTCCAAAAAAAAGGGAGGTGGTTTAAATTAGAATAGGGGTCACATATGTAGTGTGAACAGGAACATAAAATAAATAAGTGAAACTAACTTGGTCAGGGAAATATTTTGTTTTTTACAGCTGACTTATTTAAATCAGGATTTAAATACATGCCAAATTTTCCCTTTTTGATAAAGAAGTCATACTGGATGGATTAGATTCCACACCAATGGTTTCACTTTAACTTGATTACCTCTGTAAAGACCCTATTCCCAAATAAGATCCAAGTCTGAGATCCTGAGGAATAGGGCTGCAACATATGGATTTGGGGAGGGAGGGACACAGTTCAAATCATAATACCATGTTTTTACTTGGTTACTCTTTGCTGTTCCAGAAACTTTTTCCCCATTTTCCTTTAATGACTTTAAATCAGTTGTTCAATGCAACCTTTTTCATGAAGGCTATTTATCCTGATAGCTCATGCTTCCCAAATCTCTTTTTTCAAATATCCATCATATTTAGCTTTTATTTTTCTCATGGCACTTATCTCCTACCTCATATCATACGTTCTGTGTTCTGTTCCCCCTCCCTAGATAGTGAGTGACCTTGTAGATGGTCTAAGTCTCTCCCTGTACAGTACCAAATATTGGTCTTAACATTTGGGAATTGAATTGGGGCGTATTTGTGTACACAACTATTCATTTGGCCAGTCTGAATTTGGCAAAGGTTGTAATTTATTTGTATCTGCGTCTTTAGTACTGGGCACAGAGCCTGGCATAGAAATATCACTTATCAAAATGAATGAATGAGTTCTCTAAAATACTATGTCTCAGGGACAGAAGGGAAACAGCTGATAAGAAAGGTCAACAAAGCTAAATGCTTGTCCCCAAATTCCTGTCGGCATCTTATTGCCGTGTCCCTCTGGACTGCAGAATTGGACTGTCAACATTAGATGGGCTCCTTTCAGAAGTGGCATCCACAGGGATCACTTTGGCTGGCAGGACGTCGCAAGAAGCCAGCCTTGTGCCTCTGTCACAGGTGCTTTTGCATTTTGCATTGGCACCTATAGAGTTACAGAATAAAATGACCAGGGAAAAATTATTTTATAGCAAGATATCTTGATCTGTCTATAAGAATCCCATTGGGAATAAGAGCATGAATGAAGAGAAATGGGAAGAGAAATGCAATCCATTAGCTATAGTGATTCTGACAAGTCGGGTGGGAAAAAGAAAGGGGCACAAAACCTCCCCCATTTGCTAGGCCTCATATGGGTCCTTGCCTCTGCCCAGTACTTTACACCCTCTTGGTGGCTTCAGACTGAGTTTACAGTGGTTCTGTGATGTTGGGTGTTGAGACACAGAGGGACTGAGCCGTATTTTAATACAGGTTTTCTTATTATGTAGTATGGCAACGTCAAGAGAGGGAGAATGCCTTATCATGGAGGGGGTGCCCCAATGGGAGGTATTGGGTTTGGTCAGGAGGCAGAGGAGAAGAGAAGACTGTGGACATGAACCTTTATTGTGATTTCTGTGGAAAGATCAGGCGAGGCAGGGAAAGCAGGGTTGAGACTGGATGGTTTGGATGATTTCAGCGGCTTTGATGCACAGGGCAGGTGCCTAGTCCAGTGCCTGGAGTCAGTAGAGCAGGCAGATCTTGGCCCAATGTCTGAGAGCCCAGTAAAGAACGTAGCTGGAGTGTGATTCTAAATTGATTGAATTGCATCTGAAAGACATGTTCAGTGGGCATGTTGCTTACAATCTCTAGGAACTGGTGAGCCTGGGAGTACCAGTCCTTCCACAAATAAAAAGCCCCTAATGTCAGAGTCCAGGAACATACAAAATACAGGACATGGTTAATACAGCAGGCAGACTCCCAGGCACTGCCATCCTTCCATGTGAATTTTATTAACCTGCACTGTTTCCTTTCCTTGTCCAAGTGACCTTTCAAGACAGTTTCCCTCTCCCCATTTTACAAACGCAAGGTTGTACAGAGGCAAAATGGGCCCAATGATTTCCCATAGTCATACAGACAAAGTAGTAGGCAACTTACTGTCCTTCTTCAACTCTAAGGACAATTGTGTTTCCCATCTTACACTATTATGGCCACTCTGCTTACAGTTCCCAGGAGCTTTTACCATCAAACCTGTGGTGCAAAGTCTTGGGGACCATGAATTGACCTTTGGTGGCTGCCTTCAGATGCCATGGCTATTAGCCATGCAAAAAAGACTGGAGCTTCTGGAACCTGTGCCAGAAGTTCTACAGCCTCAAAGACTTTAAATAGGTACCTTTTAATCATCTTGAACATAACTGATACTTTTTTTGCCATTGGTTGGCTGCTGAATCAGCAGTTGCATTCAGACACCTAGCTTTCATTGCTTCCCTAACATTAGATTTTACTTTCATCATTAGTAATTACAAATCACTAATCTTACAAATTAGCAGTCTTCAAAATGAAGTTATTTTTCTTCCCACCCTCAACTCCCACAAGTATCAAATATTCACAGGGTGAGGCAAAGTAAACAGTTTAAGGTCCCTGAATGACCTGAATGACCCTTGCATAACCCACAAAGAGCTGCATGGATCTGACTGTATACATGCTTTCTTTACCCACCGTTTCCAGGGGACACAGAGACTTTCCAACTGGAAAAGCATGCTAAGATGAATGCTGTGCTTAACAGCCCAAGCTATTGCCTTTCTAAGATTAATCAGTATTGCTATTTATAAGGTTCAACTAAGAAATGTCACAAACATAGAAAAGGGGCAAGGCAGGATGACAAATGGAAGGACTTTTGGGTGCCTCTGTATACAACATTTCACAATGTTATGAAACTTTAATTTCTTTAAGGAAGGGCCATCATGCCTCAATGAGCAGCAGAAATGGAAGAGCTGAATTATATATGTTAGACTATTAGAATCTCAGTTGTGTCCTGAACAATGATGCCAGTTCTCTATAGTCTCTTGTTGTACAATTGCTAGAACTACTTCCTGTCTTTCTTAATTCATGAATAGCCTTAATAAAACAAAGGGGCCATTGTAATTTTGGTCTCTGTCAACATAGTTCCCTGTTAAAATCTCCAACCTCACTTCCTCCCACTTCATCTCTAGACACATCTACTCTGGCCTCCAATTGCACACAGTGTTCCCTTCTGACTCATTTGTATTTCTATTAATTCTTCATAGTGCAACTCACTTACTTCAGGAGGCCTTCTCTGAACCACAGAACTCCAATGCATGTTGATAGATATTAGGCAGGCTTCAACTAGAAGAGCAGAAGCAGATATATATGGTGTATATATACACACAAACGTGCACATATGCATATATATGTATGAGCACATATAAATATGTGTGCTGTATACATCATATATGTGCATATATTCATATGTATTTACACACACAGAGAGAATTAATGCACAAGATTGTAGGGACTGGCTAAGCAAGCCTGGGCTGGGAGTGAGGGAGGGAATATCCTGAGGTAATGAAAAGCCATTGCAGGCCCACATGGTGCTCAGAGCATCTGATTATCAAGAAGGCCCCAGTCTCTTTTTAAGGGACTTCCACCTGGTGAAGTCACACCAACCCAGAATATTCTCTGTTTTGATTAATTAAAAGTCAAATAAATTGGAAGTGTACATTACTTTGACAAAATCTTTCTTAAAAACACTAAGACTAGTGTTCCAGTAACTGGGAAAAGTGTGTGTTTCCACAAAATGACTGCAGGGTCGCTTTCCACTCTCAAATTGTTTTTAGAGATTATTCTTTGTAGTCCAACCTAATTAGAAACATAGAACAGAAGAATTCTGGGGCCTGCAGTACAGGCTTGCCAAGCTAATTCGTCACAAAGCCATCTTATCACAGCTCTTGGCCCTTTGCTTCATTGCATTTTTTACAGAATCAAGTCACGCATGCATTTGTATCTACCTTCCCAGGTGTGCTCTGTGAGGGCAAGAACTATGTCTGTATCGTGTATTGTAACATTCTCATCACTGGCACAATTCCTTCACAGAGCAGGAGTCAATAAATATCTGAAGAATGAATGAACATTTCTATGTCAGTATAACCTTCAACTATTTCGTTAAGCAACATGAACCTAACAGCCACCACAGGGGCCTTGGAGGTCATCCATACGACAAGGAAAATAACGACCAATGTGAAAGAGGATGTGTAAATATAAAGAGACATCCATTTTAGTTCATTCTGTTTCCATAGGGTCTTCCACACCATCAAAGTTTGTAGCTTGAACATGATTTCAGAAGCAGAAATGGTTTCAACAACTTTAATGTATTCAACCAATATTTACAGAGCATCCAGTTCATGCCAGAACTATGTCCAGCACCTAAAAACAAAGATGACAGATGACGATGAAGGTCGTGCCCTTAGGTGGCTCACAGCCCAGTGAACAGCAGTAAGCAGGTCGGGTCACATAACACAGGGCTCAGGGATAGGCCGGATGTCTATTCAGGATGCAATGTAGGGAGGATGCAATCATGGATTTTCTCTGGTGAGGAGCCACAGAGTATGGCACAAATGTGGAATCTTACAGAACGCTTCACTCTGATGTGGACAAGGGTGGAGAGAGCAGCATGAGCCAAGCCCACAGCATGTTAAGAGAATTGAGAAGGGATGTAATTATGGCTGAATGTGGGGTATATAGGAGCAGGTGAGCCTGGACTGGTCAAACTAGAGCTGTAGCCAAATCATTCAAGCTTCATAGGAGCTCCTCCAGAATTACAGTGACCATAGAATCTTTGATCCTAACTGTCCTTTTGTTACATCCCCTTATAGCTTTTCCCAGCTTTTATGGAGTTTCTTTGACTCTAGGCCAGGTCTTTTTTTCTTGAAACAATTCAAAGATTGTGTTCAATCTCACTTCTAATCCCAGGTACCCACAAGTCATTCTTTCACAGGCTTAGCCTCAGTGTCCTGAGCACCCAGGGAAGGGTCAGGAATATGTACTCAATTTTTATTAAGTAAACTAGAGGCCCGGTGCATAAAATTCATGCATGGAAGGGGTCCCTCAGCCCAGCCTGTTCCCTCCGCAATCCAGGATGCCTCAGGGGATGTCCGACTGCCGGTTTAGGCCCAATCCCGGGATCGGGCCTAAACCGGCAGTCAGACATTCCTCTTGCTATCCGGGACTCCTGGTTCCTAACCGTTTGCCTGTCTGACTGCCTGATTGCCCCTAACCACTCACCTGCCTGCCTGATCATGCCCTGTCCACTTGCCTACTGCCTGATCCCCTCTATCTTCTCTGCCTGCCAGCCTGATCACCCCTAACTGCTCACCTGCCTGCCTGATCACCCCTAACCACTCTGCCTGCCTGCCTGATTGCTCCTAACTGCTCGCCTGCCTGTCTGATTACCCCTAACCACTTCTGCCTTGGCCCCTGACGCCATGGCTTCATCTGGAAAGATGTCCAGAATGATGTCTGGAAAGTCATTTGGCTGTCCAGTCTAACTAGCATATTATGCTTTTATTATTATAGATTATTATAGATAAGTTCTGAGTCAAGGAATAGATATCTGTCAATTATGCTTTGAGGCAAAGTAGCCCTTGTTGCTAAAAGATCTCCTATCAACTTCAACAGATGCCTTTAGCTAATCCAGGGGTTCTCAACCTCAATTCTGTTAATATTTTGAGCAATGTGAATGTCATGAATGCTGTCCTGTATATTGTAGGATATTCATCAGTGTACTGGCTTCCACACTCTAAATCACTAGCACTCCACTCCTTGAGCTGTGAAAACTACAAATGTCCCCTGATGATGTTAAATGTTTCTCCTGGAGCAAAATCTCCTGTGGTTGAGAACTGTTGACCTAATTTCATATTTTGGCTAAGTATTTTTTACATGCCATTGGTCCCTTCTTACAGATGCAGTATGTTTTCATGGAGCTTCTTATCTTTTCTAACAGTCATAGATAATATTACTTCAATTCTATTTGCCAGGCACCTTATGAAGGTGTTCCTGCCACAAGCACCATTTTACAGATAGGAAATTTAGGCTTATGGAGTTCAGTTTTCCTATGGAATAGAAATAGTGAAAAGTGAATCTAGAATTTGAATCCTAGCTATTTGACTCCAAAGACAGTCTCTTATCCACTCTTATAATTACTTCCCATGCAAAAGACAAACAACAACGACCTATATGCTTAGAAGATACCTTTGTATGAATACCAGGGAATTTGTTGAAACCCGGTTTCACCAATCCATTTTGGGAAACAAAACTCCCAAGATATTCAATGATTTGATTACTTAAAAAGTGACTGTTAAGATAAAGAGTGGCTATCAACCAGAGACAGAGGCTGAAATTTCTGCTTTGACAGACAAGCTAAGCCGGGTGAGCTGTGTCCATTCTTTCCAAAGGGTTCTGCATGTCACTCATCATAACACATTATATTGCCCATGTAGCCAGCCTCACATGCCTGTTCTATCAGACTGGGAGTTTGCTCAGAGTAGAAAAATTTATTTCATCCTTATTGTAAGCAGCAAGCATTTTTCCAAGTAAGTAGAAGGTACTCAATCAAAGCTGGTTGAATGGATGAATGAATGAATGAATGAATGAACACATGATCTCTAGGTACACAGATACATGTAAGCATATATATATAGGAGTCACAAGTGACCCTTGGTAGCTCAGGTACAAATGAAAGCCTGTCAAGCTAACCACTTACAGAAAGTGTTTTCTATTATCTAGACAGGAAGCTGCTGGGAGCGAAGTACATAGATTTAAAGCAACAAATAAAGTAAGAAAAAATTGGCCCAAATCAATAAAAAGTGTTTGTCCTCTCTTTTCTGTTTTATAACCCAGGCTGTGGCTGACCCAAACCACCCAACTCAATTCCACCCCCATTTAGGACTATTACCTGCCTTGTTAAATAGGCAGGGGCACTGCCCTCAGGAAAGGGGCAAGCACTTTGGCACCACAGATCGATCGGCAGCACCTCTTTACCAGGGCTTTTTGAAAGAGATTACAGAACACAGCTCTGAGTTGGACAGGTTTCCCAGACTTGGAGCTCAGCCACCAGAGACAGTTTCAGCCCTCTCTGTCCCCACCACCCACAGCCCTGGACACAGGGCATGACCACTTTGTTCCCAGGAAGAATTCCTGACTTGGAAGGGTTTTCCCACGTATCCCTGTCTTAGTGGTTGTCATTCTGTTTCAGATGATCATCTTTAGGATCTGCTTTTGTCACAGATGCTGAGGCCCAGAGTGGTGCTCAGTGTTCATGAAGCAGCGGAAGCTTGAGGATGGGAAATGACTTGCCCACGGTCCCTGAGGGGGGGGCGGGGGCATCTGAAGGCCTGGGATTAGCTCAGGAAATGCTGATGGACCCAATGGCAGGACTGAGGAGCTAATGGGCTGGATGTCCCACTGGACCCAATGGAAGCCTCGTTGGAGACATTGAGCAAGCAGACTGGAGCCAGGTTGGAGATCCTTTAATTAACGGTGGTGGTTATTCCTGGATCCTTACCTCTCAGACGTTATTCTCCACATCCCCGCCTCACTCTCCCTGCCTCTGCCACCCCAGATTCCTGAGCTGTTTCTCTGAATGACACCCTAACACATCCCTTTTTACTTACAGTTCTCTCTGCCCAGAATGTCCTGCCCCAGGTATATTCATAACCTGTACACTGAACTTCATTCAGGTCTCTGTTTAAACATCCCATTAGCAGGAAGACCGTCTCTGCACAATTAACCTAAATAGCAAATGCCACCCAGCACATCTTATCCTCCCACCCTCCTATATCTTCCCGATCAGCTGGCATCTGATGGGCAGATACTGATAATTTCCCACTACCCCTGTCCCAACAGAATGTAAGCTCTTTGAGGTCAGGGGTTTGGTTAATTCACTGGCCATAAGAAATGTGTTGGGCCCTGACCAGTTTGGTTCAGCAGATGGAGAGTTGGCCTGCAGACTCAAGGGTCCCGGGTTTGATTCCGGTCAAGGGCATGTACCTTGGTTGCAGTCACATCCCCAGTGGGGAGTGTGCAGGAGGCAGCTGACCAATGTTTCTCTCATCGATGTTTCTAACTCTCTGTCCCTCTCCCTTCCTCTCTGTAAAAAATCAATAAAATATATTTAAAAAAAGAAATGTGTTGAGCACATAGAAAGAGCTTAATAAATAAATATTTTTTAGTGATAAATGAGTAAAAGGATCATGGTCAGGATGTCTTCTCTGATTGGCCAATGACGATAATGGGGCAGGGTTGGTCCCTCTGGCTAGAAGGAGCATGAACTGTAGTCCTGAGTGAAAGACCCCTGGGCCCAGAGCCATACTAGGGTTTTTCCTGTGAGTAGCCTGTAAAATCTGATTGGAGACGTCTCAGTGGCAGAAGGCAAGTATCCTGCATTGTTCAGCAATTCCAAGCATTATCATATGACTTGGCAAATCAGTCTCAGAAGCTGAAAACCCATGGCGATTCTGAGAAACTTTAGACTCAAGCAGTCTCCAAGGGGATGTCAGTGATCGGTTCGGGATGCGCTTTTTGCAGGTACTACTTGTGTGTTTCACTTAGGTCCCAGTGTAAAGGAATAAGGTATAGTTTTCCCACCTTTTATTTTTTAAGATGTTTTCATTGATTTTTAGAGAGAGAGGAAAGGAGAGGGAAGAGAGAAACATTGATGTGAGAGTGGAACATCCATCGGCTGCCTGTTGTATAACCCCCACCAGGGATTGAGCCCAAAACCCAGCCATGTGCCCTGACCAGGACTTAAACCAGCAACCCTTCAGTGAATGGAACACTGCCCAACCAACTGAGCCACACCATCCAGGGCAGGTTACCTGCCTTTTATGCAGTAGAGTATATATAATCCATTCATAGGCAAGGCAAGTCTGTAAATCCTACCGTGTGTGTGTGTGTGTGTGTGTGTGTGTGTGTGTGTGTGTGTGTGTTTAGAGGAAGGCTAGCTTCTGTGACATTGTTTTAACCAGAATCATCAGTTAAGTGGAGTCACTAAGCTATGGCTTTTTGATATTCATCTCAAATATCACAGGAGCCATGTTGGCTCCAAACAGTGTTTCTGCCTTATTTCCAGTTCCTAAGTGCTCATCTTCAATTTCATCTTGAGAGCTGACACAATTCAACCTGTGTAGTACTACCCTTAAAGCTAGGCACCACTGCCTCCATCCTGAGCCCCAGGTTTTAGAAGCTGCTACACATTACACACATGTTAGAAAATGTATTTGTTAAAGACTTTACCATCAGCTCTGCTACTTGGCATCCAGCACTCAGCTCTGACATAGCATGATCCCCAACCAATCCTGAACCTCCACTCCCGGGGGTGCTCAAACCCCAGGAAAATGCTTCCTCACATCTCTGGCCCTGAGTCCCCAAAACAAAAGGTAAATGAATGTGAATGCCCTGGATGTTCATAGGTGTGCTATTGCCAGTGACAGAGATGCTGTGGGACTTGAGCAGTAGGAGCAACTTAGGCAAGAGAAGAACATAATTAAACCCTTCTTTGAAGGTAGTACAGATGCAATAGATTTGTGCATGGCGAAGTAGCACAAAACATCCATTTTCTTGCTTTGTGTTTACATTCCATCTCCTGGTTCCAGAGGTTTTCACATCGGTTCCCCACGTCAGCTAAGGAATCTTTTCCTACGTTAAATAATTCATCTTGCTCTGACAATTTTATGTTTGTAGATATAACAGGCATGAAGCATGGGGCTGATTCTTTACATTGGTAATGAGAATGAATATTACATGCTAGAATAATAAATAGTGTTCCTAAAAAAAATGAGTAAAATTTAATTAAATTTGCAAATAATCAAATAAAATAGTTTAGCTTTATGTTAAATAATTCAAATGTATTTTTTTACATTTTGACATAAAGTAATTATAATTTGAAATTTTATTATAATTTTAAGTTACTTTCAATTAAAATTATTCGGGTGACACTGTTTAATTAGGTTTCAAGTGTACATTTCTGACGTAAGATCTGTATATTGCACTGTGTGCCCACCACCCAAAGTCAAAACATCTTCCATCATCATGTATTAGGCCTCCTTCTTCCACCACTCCTTTCCTCTGGTAACCACCACACTGTTGTCTGTGTCCATGAGTTTCAGTGTCATATCCCACATATGAGTGAAATCATATGGTTCTTACCTGTTTCTGACAGACTTATTTCACTTAGCATAATATTCTCCAGGACCACCCATGTTGACCTAAATGGAAGTATTTTGTTATTTCTTATGACTGAATAGTATTCCATTGTATATTTTAAAATAATAATAATGTTCATCTTTTGATTTTTTTACATTTACTTTAATTCACACTTTGATGAACATTTATTAAAATTTTATAGCCTTTGAATAGATTATATTTTACTTTTCAATCTTTTAAATCATTTAGAATGAGAACAAATTTGAAATTGCAATATAATCTAGAGATGAAAATCTAACTCAGAGGGAAAAAAAGCTGAAAATAAAGGAACAAAGGAAACGTTTTTGAAATAGTTTCAAAAACTATTTCCTTAACAAAACTGAATAAATTTAATTTTATATAAATCACATAAAATTAGTGACAATTGCAGTATAAATTTTGATGTAAAAAATGAACAATGAAAGTGAACAAGGAAATTAATGTCATCAAAACTACAACCTGAGTAAGTCAGATAAAATCAACACAACATTGTAAAATTTACTAAAGTAAGACATAATTACTGATCAAAAAGAGTGAATGCATGGGTCTCTGTTTCTACCCTTGCTTTGGGCCATGGGAGTCAACCTTCCCAGAACTCACTACAGAATAATGTGTCCCAACCTCAACTTTCCCTTGCTTTACTGTCCCTAAATACAAATCCAGCAAACCTGCCTTTTCACAGTAATCATTACAGAAAAAAGACAGCACAATGTATGACAAATATGGAGAAGCACAGCATTAAGGCCAACTGCCTGCATTCAATGGTCAATCCTCACTGTAAGAGAGTTAATAGAACTTACTTTGAATTTCTCTTCCATTTTATTCACTTATTTTTAACAATCATACATGCATTGAGTACATGTTATATACATGGTCTTTGCTAAATGCTTTATATGTTCTACCACATTTGATGTTTGAACAACCTTATGAAAAAATTAATATTACTTTTTTTTATTCAAAGATGAGGAAACAGGTAAGGTAGTGCCTTACCCATGGCGATCCATTTAGCGAGGATGGTGCTGGAATTTGAACCCAGGTTGTTTGGGTCAAGACCCCACAAATAACCTATGATGCCCCCTATTAAATTAAACTAGCTTCAGGATGGGGGTGGAGTGTGTCCATTCTTTATCCCTTCTGGATTATTGTTATTTTTGTTGTTGTTAATCCTCACCTGAGGGTATTTTTCCATAGAATTTCAGGGAGAGTGAAAGAGAGAGGGAAAGACAGAGAGAAACATCTATATGAGAGAAACACATTGATTGGTTGGCTCCTGCACTCACCCCAATCAGGGCCCAGCCGGGAGGAGCCTGCAACCAAAGTGTGTGCCCTTGACTGGAATTGGAACGGGGGACCCTTTGATCTGCAGGCCGATACTCTATACACTGAGCCAAACTGGCTAGTGTATTTTGTATTATTTTTTTTTTTTAACAAAAGGCCATGGTGTCTCCTCCTTGAAGCTCTTCTTTCACTGCCATAAACAACATCAATGTCTATTCTCTCCCTATAGTAGTGAGCTCCTTAAACATGGACTGCATCTTATTCATCTTTGTATCCCTGTGCCTACAGCAGGTGTGATGTATTCTAGGAGGTATGTAAGTATTTGATAAGTGAATGCATGAAAATGACTAACGAGAGTGCAAGGAGTGACCCTTACCTCCAGTGAATCAAGATTTCTAAAGATCTCCAGAGCACATGATACCTGTTTGGGAAACTCATGACCTCCCTTTCTCTCTGGCTCTTCCATGCTATGAGTAGAGGCATGGGCCCTCTCACAAGTATCACATAGAAGCATTTTCTCTTCTTTTCTCCCCTCACTCAGTCTTGTCTATAGGACCAGGAGTGATTTGTCTGACTATTAAGGAAGGGATGGAAGACCAAGAATGCCTGGTACAACCCCATTTGGAATCCCTTTTTGCCTGGAGAACCCACAAAATAGAGGTTTTCTCTTCTTCGACCCTCCATCCACATTGGAGGTTCAAATGACTAAGGGTCCTGGGGCACCTTCTAAAGGCAGCTCAGGAGGCTCACCTCTGGGACCATGTTCAGTCTCTTTAGGTCCATGGGACTGAGCAGATCTGACTTTCATGCAGTAGGCAGGGCAAACATCTGATCTGTAAACCCTATTCTTCCTCAAGCTGGAACTTGGAGGAAAAGACAGAAAGCCTGATTTAGACTGCAGGTCAAAGCCACATTTTCCAATCGACCTTCACCCACAATAAAGCTATTTTTGTCCCTATTTGATTCCTATGTATGTGTCTCAGTTGATTTTGAACTTTCAAGAGGGAAGAGGTTGAGCAAAGTCTATTTCTTTAGAACCCTCTTCTAAGCAAGAATGATTAATTTTGGTAAAGTGTTACAGTTTAGCCTTAAAATATGATTATGATAGATCTCTACTCTTACCTCATCTGGCTCTCTTCTCAAAAATGCCTTCCTTCATTCCTATATTGTAGGGGCCCCCACTGTACTCCATGACCTTTGCACTCAATGCTCTTCAGAATAATACCACAGTGAGTGTCATATTGTACCTGTAACTTGTTTTCTGTAGGCTACACAACCCTCAGACTCAAAGCCCTTTAGAAACAGGGAGATAAAGACCTTGTCTTAACTAACTCTTCACTGCAATTCCTCTAGCTGGCTCCATGCTCGGTATTCAGAGTGCAGGTAACACATAAATATAAGTAAATATTAATAAATGAGAAAATTATAAATTAAATTAATATGTGATTCTAGTGCCCTGGAACTTTAACTTCCTTGTTAGTGTTTAGAAAAATATTTCAAAACACTTCAAGAATTTAATATGACATTTAAAAATGTTGTCGAGTCAAGCAAGTTAGTGAGATGGCAAGTGTCCAAGATGAAAGTGGCCCCGCTTAGGAGTGTGAGGGCTAAGATGCCATCACCACTCTGCTTTCAACTCAACATGCAGTCTAAACTTGATAATGGGAGCTCTCTGGGTACATGATTCAGACCCCATGGAATTCTCATATTTTTATAAAATTGGATAATACTTGATTAGGCAGAAAAAGATCACTTCTCATTGCACTGAATAAGGGAACCTGAAGAGAGATGAACTGGGTTCTTCAACTATCCAATGACAAGATCAGAGCCAGGTAATGGAAGTCTATGCTTACCAGATCTCTGTGTGTCTATGTGCTCTCCAAGCAGCCATCATGACTCTCATTAAACACCCATATGCCTGGATTCAGTAGGCACTGAAGATGGAATAGGACTCTGGAAGTCTCCTGTCTGATGGAAGAGAGACATTTATCAATCAGAAAATATAGACAAAATTGAAAACTTTTACAATGTAGAAAGTTTGGGACCAACGATATAGGAAGCCATGCATAAGTATCTTCAAAACTCACCTCATAGGAATGAGGAGGTCAGGTTATTCATTCCAGGGTGATTTATGATCTGTGTTTCAATGTTTGAGTCAGAATAGTGAATGAGTGTGGAAGCAGAGATAGTGGTTGGTGTAGGTCATTCCAGGGAAAAAGAAGATCACATGGAAAGAAGCTTCTTCACCCCATTTTCCACCTCCCTTTCTACTCTCCATTTTTTCAAATTTCTTAATATGCCCACTTTCCAATAACCTCTATCCTGCCCACATGCTGGTTCCTCTACCCAAAAAGGTCTTACCCCTACTCTCCCTTGGATGGTTCCTCATGTAATTTCTATAAGGAGGCCTTCTCTGCCTGCCCCCAGTCCAAAATAATACCCCATCATCTACCTTTTTGGAAGACTACTACTCTGGACGATTCATATCCACTTATATTCCAGGTGACAATATAATAGAATTGGCATCACTGCCACCAGAGCCAGGACTTGGTTGGGATAAGTGAGGTCCCTGGGACACAAAATCAAAATGCTACTCACACTCAGGGTTATACAAGTGCACCGTGCCATCTGTGTTAAACATCGATTTCTGCTGTGTCTTTCCTGATGTATGGCCTGTACTTACTTCTATAATAGAAGATAGATAGCATTTGTCTTCTCATATTTACTTCAGCTCTTAATGATGAGGAGCTCTGCCTTGTTCAACTCAGTATTCTTATGCTTATTAGAGTTCCTAGCTCGTTATAGACACTAATTAAACATGAGTTTATTGAATTATGTGGTCTTGGAAGGTAAACACATTTTGTTTGTTTGGTTGTTGGTTTTTCTAAACAGATTTTATTACACAAATTAGAGGCCTGGTGCACAAAATTCGTGCGCGATGTGTGTGTGTGTGTGTGTGTGTGTGTGTGTCCCTCAGCCAAGCCTGTACCCTCTCCAATATGAGACCCCTCGAAGGATGTCCGACTGCTTGCCACCTGCTGGCCTGGTCACCCCCAACTGCCCTCCCCTGCAGACCTGGTCCCCCCCAACTGCCCTCCCCTGCAGACCTGGTCCCCCCCAACTGCCCTCTCCTGCAGGCCTGGTTTCCCCCAACTGCCCTCCCCTGCAGGCCACCTTGTGGCGGCCACCCTGTAGTGGCCATCTTTGACCACATGGGGGCGACCATCTTGTGTGTTGGAGTGATGGTCAATTTGCATACTGGATGTGGATAATTAGCATATCAGGGCTAATTAGCATATTCCTCTCTTACTATATAGGATGTTTACAACTAAGGTCAACACTGTTCTCCAGTTCTTGGCAGGGGACACTGCTGATAATAAACTAACAAGCAAAAATATTGAAGCTAAAATATTGATGAAATATCTTAGAAGAGAGACATAATAAAAAGAAGGCATTTACTGTGAAATATTGACATTAAGACTTAGACATATGGACCAAATATTACAGAATAGAGTATGTTATCTGAGATTTTAATCTTACACAGCTGTTATAAGCATTATAAAATTAAGTTTGAAGCATACTTTAAAATAATTTGTAAGTTTTAAAATTACATACAATTTTAAAGCATTCTTATTTAACAACAGCATTGCTTTTCTAACATAGTACTAATCACAGACTATCCAGTATTCTAGATAATGCCACATATGTCAATCTTCTCTTTATAATAAAGGCCCCTGCTGTCAATGGAGGTTGTATCTTTTATTTCTATTTACCTCTCTCTTCTTCCCTCTCTCTCTCTTTGGTTCCCTCCTTTTCTCTTTCTCCACTTCTCCTTTTCCCCTTCTCCTGCCCTCCTCCCCCTCCTCTTCCTTTCTTCTGCTTCTTCTTGTTCTCCTCTCCCAGCATTTTCCTTAGAACTTAACATAGTTAAGAGCTCAATAACATCTATTGTTTGAATTAAATAAACTTTCTGAATATCTACTTATGTAGTGTTTTGCCAAAATTTGTACATAATTTTTTTATCTGACAAGTCATAATCCAACAAAATAAGTCTTTAAAATTATAGAATATACATAATGCAACCAAACAAGTGCACTTAAATTTATGAGATATGAAATTAAACTATATTTTGTGGTATTAATGAGGCAAACTTGAGGGAATCTGTGTGATATGAAATATAGCATTGAGCAAAGAGAAAAGACAGAACTAGTGATGTGAATTGATCTAACAAAATTAAGTTACTGTAGACTGTCTAGGGCGGGGGGATAAAATGGACACATATGTAATACCCTTTGTAATACTTTAAGCAATAAAAATAAATAAATAAATAAATAAATAAATAAATAAATAAAAGTTAAAAAAAATTAAGTTACTGTAATGAAGTGGTCCCTGGCACTGTCCATGGTGCTGACAATTTCTTAACTTTAGAAACAAGTAAATGTTGTCCAGATTCTCCCAGAATTTCCTAGCATAACAGGAGAGGTCATAAGTGGTAGACAACAGAGGGTGATTGGAGAAGACTACTTTGAGAAGAATCTCTGTCTCTTTCTTACTCTCTCTCTCTCTTAGATAATATATATAATATGAAATAGCCAATGATGAAAAATTACATATGATGATAAGAAGGACAAGGAAAAGGAGAAGGAGGCTATTGGTTATTACAACCAATATGTATTTGAACCCTTATGTTTTCTACCCACATGTTTAAAATGAAACAACTTTATGAATTGGGTACCATCTTCATTTTTCAAATGAGAGAGAAAATACGTTTCCAAAAATTGAAAACTCAACATGGGTTTAATAGGCTTGCTCAAAATGTTATATTGGTCTCAGGATACCCATAATGGCCAGAAAATAAAGTTAATGCTTCAGGTCTAATGTTTCATGTTTTCAAACAATATCTTATAACCAATTATTTACAGATGATCTTAGCAAAAGAGAAAAGATTAGGAAATAAGTTGAAAGGTATCAGTGCATTCAAGTTATAAAGAAAACACATTATAAATTATTTAAAATTAAATATAAACATACATATCTTCTGAGAAGTGTACCTCTGTGTATTTTATATGCAAAAGATCTCAAGTACATATATAAAAATATTATTAAATAAAAATTTAGAATAAATTTTATAATAATGAATATATTAGATATTTTTACATGATAAATAAAAATTTAAAACAAGGGGAAATACATATAAAAATAAAAATTCAAGAGTTAGGAAGGATTAAGAAAAGAGTGAGAGTTTATATAGCTATTTATATATGTGGTTGTGTAGTACAAGGAATTATCCATCTGAAACTGTCTACAAATAAATAGTGCTGAGCAGATAACCTTAGCAGATTTTTTTTTTTTTTTTTGGTTTTCCATCAGTCTTGAATATTGCTCTCCTTGATCTAAGGAAAGTTATTTTCAAATCCTGAAGTTTGTCAAGGTTTCTTTTTAAAGGATTTCTTCTTCCATGAGTCATTATCTTAGGATTTCATTTCTCAGAAGAGTTCTCCGTCTAGCTTTTCAATCCCTGGTGGCTATTACCTCTGTTTGTTAACAGCTAAGTGGTTGATATATATACATACACATACATATGTATATATGTATATATATGTATATATATGTATATATATGTATATATGTATATATATGTATATATATGTATATATATGTGTATGTATATATATGATATTTTTTTGTATAGACTTAGAAGTTGTTGAAGACAAAGCATTATTTTCTTTTGTTTCTGAGATGTGTGCGATAAAAATGCAATGTTTTCTTGCTTTTTTATGTTGAACTCTTTGGAGTTCTTGTTTTATGTAAATTATCTTTTCAATTTTGAACTATTGGTTTTCAATCACACAAAACCATCTCTTTGTAGTCTCTTTTTATGAGAAAGGTGAATCTGAGGTCAGTACATCATGCTTCATTATGCTTCTAAGGATGGCAAAATCCAAAATAAATAGAGTTACTCAATAATATTTGAAACTCGGGAGGCCATAGTAATTGTATTGATTGATGTGGCTTTTGGCCCATGTGATTTCATGAGAAATGAAAATCTTAAAATGGTCATGTGTTAAGTGACACCTTTGACTGGCATGCTTTCCAAATAAAATAGAAATTCTGATTTTATCCCCAGTTTATCCCCTATCAGAATGCAAAATCCAAAGCCAAATATTATCAAATAATTCCTTCAGATTTATTACTCTATTTCTAATTCTGCTGTGTCAGAAATAGATTTGGAGGTGATCTAAAAAAAATAAAAGAGGCAATACTCTCTGTCTGTAGGAATTGCTACTTTTGAGTTCAAGAAGCACTATTAAAATTTTCAAGAAAGGCCAGTGTTGCTCAGTTGTTTGAGAATTATCCCATGCACCAAAAGATACCTGGTTTGATACCCGGTCAGGAAACATACCCAGATTGTGGGTCTGATCCCCTGTGGGGGTGCATATGGGAGGCAACCAATCAATGTCTCTCACATGATGTTTCTCTCTCCCCCTCTCCCTTACCCCCTCTCCAAAAAAATCAATTTTTAAAAATAAAAAAGGCTGATATTAAAAAGGATTGTGAGAAAGAAAACCAACATTTTTACTGAGTGTGTCCCATTACTATTCTTGTGTCATTCAGGCTAGACCAGGATAGGCTGCAAGAACAAATGACCTCAAAATCTCAATATTTAAAATAAAAAAAAAACCCGTGCATTTCTTATTTACACTACATGTCCATTGTACATCAGCAAAGACAGAGGGTGTAGGTGGAGGCTTTTCTCATTGGAATCACCCAGGAGCTGGGGCTGGTGAAGCAACAAACATTCAAACATTTCCAGTTAACACACCAGTAGAATGAGAGAACTGGAGGCTCTCACCTTAGTAACTGAATGCTTGGTCCTTATCACCTCTGCTCATAATCCATTGACCAGAAATATTCAGATATCTCCATTTTACTTCAAAGGCATTGGAAGTTCTATTTTTTCATGTGCCCAAAAAGAACGGACACAGAAAAGTCCAGAAAATAAAACAAGAGACTACCATAAGTTCTGTCCTTTGGTTTTATGAACACTCCTTTTTTTTTTTTACCTATAAGTAAACCTCTACTTTGAAATGTGTGGCAAGCACTGGTTCCCTAAATAAAAAGACATGGTTTATCTTTGTTAACACTGATATTTAGCAACAGAATATATAAGTCATCTCGGCTGGAACAGTTATCTTTATTTTTTATTCTATCCAGAGTCTGATCCAATTATCAATGATATCAACAGAACCAAAAAGAAAAAGACCACAACTTTCATAATGATGTAAAGTTAGTGTTTTTATTTTCATTGTGGGCTGCTATCAATTAGCCCAATGATATGCATTGAAAAAGAAAAATGGAATTTAGCCTTTGTCCTAAGGGCGACACTACAGTACTCCTGAGCCCCAGAAATAGTCTTCCTCTCAGCTAAATGCCCTTCTCTGAGTCTGGGAATGTGGGTGGTCAAATGAAGCCAGGTTTGAGGGTAAAAGGGGCATGAATTTCATTCCTGACTCTGTCACTTGCTAGTTATGAAATCTTGAATAAAATGTTTTACTTCTTTCTCTTTGAAAAACTAAAATATACCAAATGCTTCATGCATAGAAGACCTGCTACACAATTTTATATTTTTTCTTTATCCCTTCCCTTTTTCTTAACTTTCCTCCAATTTCCATAGCACTTTAGGTAGGCTTTTTCATTGTATTTTTAACTTTATAATAGCAGTTGTTGCATAGTATACATGAGATTGTATACATGAGGTTGTATACATGAGATTATACTGGACCAGAAGTACGGTCTGCTACTTATAAGTAGTACTTGGCCATCCTATATCAGATACTGTATCAACCAGGAATCCATTTGACAAATGAGTAAACTCAGACCCCAAAATAGGGGATAATACTTGCTCTTGTATATCTCACAGGTGATTAGGATGATAAAATTCAATAATGTAAGCCATATTTTTGCCTATATTTTTGCCATAGCACTTATAAATGGTACAGTACTATTTCCTTACAAATTATAACCCACTGAGGCAGGATCTGCATCTGTTTTATATTTCCCTTCTCAATGTCAAGCCCAATGCCTGACAATGGTTGGAGCACAAGAAATGGTGTTACCAATCAGCCTTGGAGAGCCCCATGCCATGCTCAAAAAGACCCAGGAGACACAGATACATATAACAACACTTAACTACCTGTCCATCAACAGGGATTATGGTGAAGCACTGTGACTAGGGAATTCAGCAATCTTTGCCACAGACAACCTGTGCCCAAATTCTGGTTCTACCTCTAAAATCTAAAGGTTCTCAAATAATTTGTATCTGATATCAAGTTGGAAGAGTAAATAAAATCATTTAAAAATTGTTTTACATAATCTATTGCACATAATAGAAAACTCAGGCATGGTAGAACTCATCCTTTACACTGTTATTTTAAAACTGCTCAGTATATGTGAACATAATTAATATAAAGCATTACAAGAAGGCATTCTTAAATGATGACAGAGCCTCAGTTGAGCAATTATTAGATTTAGTGGTTTCTTCCCATCTTCCTGGTCCAGGATATCTATATGTTGGCATTTACTACCTAAGTATTGTTAGTTATTACATATTTAGCTCAAGTAGTTGAGAAGGAAATAGTATACAATTGTCATAACTGTAGAGAGTAAGAAAACTACTTATAGAGCCACTCAACTTCCATCAACCAAGAGAACCTCAGATAGGACAGTAAAAAAGGCTTCATTGTAGGGCACCCACTGAGTACAGTAGTGAATGTGGAAATCCATTCCGTAGGGATCAATTCTTCATTACTTATTTCAGGCCTTTCTAAACATCTGTATCACTTCCACTCATCCTTGGTATTTTCTCCACTCCAGCGGTACCTCTGCTTCTGAAGAAGAGAGAGCACCCAGGGTAGAATAAAAGTGCTAAAGGTATTTTGGTTCATGCTCTTACCTGGGGGTAGGCATTGCACTGAAATCATCACTCCAAAATCCAAATCATATTTTTCCAGGCTTATTATAGATAAGGCTATAAATAAAAATGCATGAAGCCTTAAGGTGTAAAGATACAAGCAGTTGGTCAGAAGAACTGAGAATTAGGTGGCTTTGCCTTATAAAGTCATTAATGTGGGGACTGGGAGGACCAATGCAGATTTTCCTGGAGCAGCCCCTCCTTTTGTGTTCAGGTGAGGGAAGGTGGTAATAAAGGCCTGAGATACAGGTGGCTTAGGGGCAAGCATGGGGATTCTGGCATCCACGGGTCAAAGTGGCAGCCCCAATGTTGCCCGTTGCCTTATCTATGACTTTGGGAGCCGTCTAACTTCTGTAAGTAGTTAGGCTATAAGCTTGCTGAGGGAAGTTACTTTGTTTAATGGGTTTATTACTGACACTTCCTAAATTTTGAACATTTTCTGTTTTACAATAATGCGGATTATCTACTTCTTGACATTGTAAATGAATGAAGAAATGATCTCATGTTTTCCTCCGTAATATGGAGCAATAGGTATCCCTTCCTTATAGGAAACAATAGAGAAGAAATGTGCTGTGTAAGGCACACTTAACTTTTAAAAAAGAGGAAGGAGAAAAAGAAAGAATGGTACCACAATGTGCTGGATGAAGAATGTGTGACTTGTAGAAGGATAGCTCATGTGATGTGCTTGGTGATGAGGGAGACTTCCCCGGAGTTGTTAATAGATGGGGATAATTTGAGCAGAGTATTGGACTATAAGCAGCAGGCTCAGTGGTATTCCATTTATTAATTAAACTTCAATTCCATCATCTTTAAAGTGAGGATGAAACAGCATCTTTCTATAAGTTTGTTATAAGTTAAAAAACAAACACTAATTCAAATGAAGTACTTTAAGTAGTGATGGCATACATGTAGTAAATAGTAAGCTTTCAATAAACGTAAGTTATTATTATCATCTCAAGCTTCAAGGATGTCCTCCCAGACAGCCTCATCCATTAGCATCCTATAGAGATTGCCTCCACCAAACAGGGCTCCTGCCCAAACTCATATCAACATCCTGGGACTGACTGCTCAATGTGAAGGCATAATCAGATCCCTCACCCTCAGCTCAGAGCAACTCTGAAGGCTCATCCCAGCCTCCAAAGGTTGGCTGAAGCTTCTGATAAGATTATGTTGCAACTTGTCATCACCCTCTGCCAAATCCTTCCTTTTTCTGCCACAGGTGTGGACCCTAAGAGCACTCCCTAATACAACCTCCTACAGGCTAATCTATGATATCATGGCAATATTAGGGTGTCCATCATTTCTATTTCAGCCCCCAGAAGCAACCACATTCAGCAAATGTAAGCCTCACCCAGGGCCTGTGGAATAAGCCAGTGACCCTGGCACTCCACTTTCTGGTCTATTTCCTGCATCTTTGGATTTTGAGTACTCCCTTTCTTCTTGTTGCCAACCCACCAAACACCCCTTAGATGTGATTCTTGACTGAAGATCTTACAGCTGCTTCAGTTCATCCTGTTTTTGCCCCCATAGTCACACAGTTTCAAGGAAAGCAGAAGTTGAAAAAAATCTAAAAAATGTTTCTTAATGAAATAGTCATCTATAATATGAGTCACTACTCTCACTATCTCTCTTTCAACACAGGCATTCACCTTGATATGCCATGTCAGTGTTTTGGTTCGTTAGATTCTCAGTTATAAATGCATCTGTTGTTTTGATATGCTATTTCCAACTTGAGGAATACCATACATAGAATTAAAAGTGCTCTTACAGAATTTTCCAATTCTTCTGTAAAACTATTGGTAGATAAGAAGATGGCAGAATTTAATCAGTTAACAACTGAAGAAAGGACAAACTATAAAGAGAATCCTAAAGTATCTCAAAAGCAACTAATTTAATTATCAAAAGATTAAGAAGGGCTTTTGGAATGGTGATTAAAGTACTAAATACTTTTTAAAACAGTTCTTTCTTTAAGGTTGTGGTATGAAAAACTGTTGGAAAGGAAAGAATACTTATCCCAATCATATATGTCTATAATAAAATGCAGCCACCTTCAAAACAATGAAACCAACTTAATCTATTATTTGTTCATCCTATGAATTAAATCTCAATTGCACTTGTAGCTTAGATTTTTAAATATAACACAGGAAAAAATCATCACAATGAGCTTCAAAGTCTGTTTCATTTCTCATACATTATCCCAGTCAAACTTGCTTTTATTTTCTTTCCAAAATATGCCTCTTTGTTTCCATGGATTCACTTTAAGTTGTCTGACCTCAGTGTGAATTATCCTGAGATAATGAGGCACTCCTCCTCTGCTCCCTGGGCTGACCCCTAGCATCCTCTGCACACCCCAACTCCTATTGCACTCTGCATCACAGCTGTTTATGGACTCCTTTCACCTTTCCATCCAGGCATATGGCATTCCAACAACCCCAGTTCTTCACTACTGATGTTCTTCTCAGTATCTGAAACTCAACATCAGGATCTAGATCCCTTGTTTGTTTTTATCAATGAACAAAATAAGTCTTATTATTATGAATATAAATGAAAAGTAAACTCAAGAACATAGCATTGTAGATATGTATGTATATGTGCATACATATGAATATATGTATAAATATATATATATGTATGTGTACATATGTATTTTTAAAACATTGAAAAATCATTGTTATCTTTAGCCATTTTAAAAATCCATGATAAAGATGCATTCATGAGGTATGTGAAAATGTTATGGATGATGAATTTAATGAATATAATCAAAGTGGTTTTAATTCCACTAAATCCTGGGTCTTACATAACAAGACCAAATGATTGGAGGAACTGTGGGAATGTGGGAATTATCAAAGTTGGATAGAAATGTCTGCTAGCAAGATCATGCTGGCATGACAAACAACCAGAACATCTATCAAATTAAAATTACGTTTCAAGTAAAATCCTATTTGCATGACAAACAGCAGAGCATCATTCAGAACAAACACCTGTGTTTAGGGCTTGGTGAAAATCCTGCAGGAAGAAAAAGCAAAGAGGAAAATGGATGGGTAGGAGAACCAAATGAAGGATGAAGGGGAATAGGCCAGAGGCACGGGCCTTTTGCATGAAATGGGCCCTGTCTACAAGTGTCAGCAAAAGCATTGAGAAAAGGTTTTGATTCTTTTTTTATCTTTGTAAAATGAGAACAAAGTCCTATCAAAAAAAAGAGGGAAGGAAAGGATAGAGGGAGAGAGAAAGAGAAGACATGGGTAAAAGAGAGAAGGAGAGAGAGAGGTAGGGAAGGAGAGAGAGGGGGAGATAGAGGAGTTATTTCTTCTATGCAAACTAAATACAGGCATGGGGTCTAAAGGGAGATAGAAAATCATCCATCCCAACAGCCAGTAGCTAAAGGGTCTGGCAAGCTGCAGGAAGCAGGTGTGCTTGGCTATAAAACAAGCATTGCATGCCAGGGCCTGGCATCTTCCCCAGGCTCATGTGTACCACATAGGGATATGGGGCTGGTGATAAAGAGGCACAAGGCAAGGTGGGAGATGTGAGACTGGAATCAGGGTCCTAAGCAGAACTCATCAGTCTTACACATCTCAGGCCCCTGGACTCTCTCCTACTAGGAGTTTTGGATAAGGATCTGGGAGTGCATTCCATCCATTCTTTGGCCCAGTTTTAGGAAGCAAGCTTGTTGTCGTGGTGAGAATGTGAGTTCTGGGTTTCAGCAGCATTGATTGGCATCTAAAAATGGAGACAAGGGTATATTTTGTGAAGATTAAAAAAAGATAAGACGTGTGGGCATGCTTGTTGCATAGTATGTGTTGAATAAGCAGCAGAGACTCCCTTCCCTTGGACATTGGCAGGGCCCATGGTTCTCTCTACATCTGAGTAGGGACCTGGCTGCCAAATTTAGGTCTCATCTAATTTTTTTAAATATATTTTATTGATTTTTCACAGAGAGGAAGGGAGAGAGATAGAGAGTTAGAAACATTGATGAGAGAGAAACATCGATCAGCTGCCTCCTGCACATCTCCTACTGGGGATGTGCCCACAATCCAGGTACATGTCCTTGACTGGAATCGAACCTGGGACCTTTCAGTCTGCAGGCTGACGCTCTATCCACTGAGCCAAACCGGTTTCGGCTAAGTCTCATCTAATTTTATGAAGACCTCAAATTTGCAGTTCCTTTTTAAATTGTGAAGTAGAATTTATTATTGGGAGGCAACATGAAGTGAACAATTATATAGAAGGAGCCTTGGACAAGCTAGAAATTACTCTATCTTCTCTCCTATCAGGATAACCTAGAAAGATCCAATTTCTATACTTCCATATCCTGAATCATATTTCCAGGATCCTCCAGAGAAACAGTACTGAAAGGGTATATAATAATGAGTGACAACCAAACAATCTTCCCTCCTTGGCCTCTCTCATTGGAACAACATGGTCAACCCTACTAGTATCTCCCTGTCCATGTTTGCCCTGCTTTTGTATAAGTCAATCCTAAATAGAGAAAGACAATCATCCTTAATCTGAGCCCCATGATCTGATGAGGAATGGATAGTTCCTCTTCAAAACAGTGTTTTCCTAATGATAGGAAAGGGCTTAAGAACCCCATAAAAGTCCCAAGTCTTAGTGCTTCAAATGCATCTCCCTATAGAGCACTTCAAATAACATTCATGCTCACTCTCTGGTTTTCCTTTCCAAAGAAGCTTACATGCACTATGATGCACTGTGATCCATAACAGTCCAACACCAACTCTATCTGAGATTGTATTTGAGTTCTCCACTTTGGGCTTATAAGTTGGGACAAAGAGATCGAAGTATTTTGAGTATGTCTCCATCTGTAAATTGTGTATGATTGTCCCTGGAACATAGGGGCCCATGGGGATATTTAATGTGGTAATTCATGAAAAGTACTTAGCACAGTTCCTGGCACATGGGATTGCAGGATGAAAGATGCCCTATTAGCTATTATTACTACCCAATCTTAACCTCAAGTTGCATTGTACAGAGAGTTTCTGTTCCTGTAAAATTGTTAGTGTCAATATAATTCACAATGCTACCTGAGATGGATACACTTTTGGACTCTGCATTAGAATGGCTTCTCTTGCCAGGGTCTGTTTTGCCAGTTGAGTTGTCTCTTCCTATGTCACACTCTTCTTTTTGGCTTCTTACCTATATTGACTCAATATACCCACAACTCAGCTCCTGTGTTTCTCCAACCCCCTTTGCCTGCACTCTCTGCCAGTCTTCAGAATTGCCTTCTCCATATTTACATAGATATGTGTCACTTTCTCTTTGAAAAAGTTCTTTTTTTCATTTGAGTGAAGAACCTAATCATTCCAGTTCACCATTTCCAAAGTGAATCTAATAAATAGAAAGTGGAACATTTGGAAATCACCTCCAGCCCTCTTTGCTCATGGCTCACTCAGAAACCACTGGCAGCTGCATGTTTTTCTAACAACCTTCAGTTGCATAGAGAATGAATAATTTATTCCCCACCTATCTGCACTAATCCCACTTTCCTAAAACAAATATTAACTAAACTTATCTACTAAAACAAGCCCAAATCTAGTCTCTTATCAAATGAACTCAGAGGCAGAATAGGAAGCTGAAATCTGGTACAGAGAAAATTGCCTTTATTGGAAAGGCAGATCTAAATTCCTCTTTGGCCTCCAGTTCCATTCAATCCAGTTCAATAAAGCTTTATTGAACACTCTGTCTGCAGGCGCAACAGCAATGGAGGGGACTTAAAATTGGGTTGTTAGATAGATAGTTAGAAAGCCTGATATCAAAAGAATTGGACTGAAATTCCATCTTAACTCTGAACCCTTATGAATATTAGGAAAATCTCTCTAAGGCTTATTTGAGATGGGATACTCACATCATTACTATTACCTGAACCCCTGATACACAAAACTTTTGGTAAAGTCGCCCTTTATTCATCAGGGATAAAAGAGTGAGAGTCTTGCAGAATATTAGAAAAAGACATTAACATCCTGGTGCCTGAATGAATCCCTGGGGTAGAAGCTGCCATGTTTCTGACTCCACCCAAGGGAGCAAGTTGTTTTATTTCATGAAAATGTATAAATCCCATTGCCCATTAGCATAACTTTCCCAATCCAATTCTAGTTTAGCCTACTCCAGTCCTGATACCTTAACAGCACATTTGCTTACTGCTAACATCAGAGATTAGAGGAGCAAGGCATTTTTTCCCAAAGGACTTCTCTGATGGCCGCACCTTCTTGTTTGAGCTTTTAGATGGTACAGTCCTCAGAAGCCTCCCTCCTTTGGGATTTGGCCATGTAGATCACCATGGCGCCAGAGATGTTATGTTGAGCCATAAAAACCTGATCCATCATTTACCATCAACAGCAAGAGAAGCACTGAGACACATAGGAAATGATTTCATAGATGACCCAGCTCTGTCCTGCTAAGCCACAGCTACAAAAACAATCTTAAAGACTTCTCTGAAAAAGGATGTTGTCTAAATAGATAATGGATTCTTTTCTGATAAAACAAAACAAAACACAATGTTGAGAGAAGTTCAAGACAACAGATGATTGACCTTTACCTCCAAACTGCTACAAAATATTGTTCCAAATGCTTCCCTTGTATCACCATCCCCAATAAAATCTTGCTTCCTTCCCAGCAATGGAGTGATAGACTGAGCTAACGTTTGTGAAAGAGTCTATCGATAGAGTCTCAAATCTTGAAAATGCCAGAGATTGTCACCATTACTGGTCACTGGGACAGGTGTTATAAGGGATAAACAGATGAAAATTCCAGTGACCCCAACCATCCATGGTGCAGAGGCTCAGTAACAATGGGTCATCGGCTCTTCAGCAAGAAGAATCCACAGAGCTGTGCAAGAGGAATAATGATAGGCTAAAAATGCAATCATTTAAGAAAAGGCCTGTGCTATTAAAAGAAAGTCATAAACAAATAGGGCAATTATAGAGAAGAGGTTACAAATGCCTTAGAAATATTCAAGGAAAACAATCTTTTGCCCTCTGCAGGGACCTTCCAATGCGCCCTCAGTAAAGCATCATTAAATCTGCATGGGCCTAATGAGGAAACTCAACAGCATCCAGTAATTAAACAAACACAAAGGTCTGCGCTCTTTCCCAGAGAGCCCTCCAACCCACACACTGTCCTTGAGTTCAAATGAGGGAATTAAATATTCTGACTGTTTACACCAGCCTGTATTCACGTCTGTGATTTACAGAGTTGGGACCAGAAAAGGTAGAAAGCGGGATATGCTAACGTGTTTATTTCTCTCATTGGCATCTACCCACTAATACTTCTTTCCAAAAGTAGGATTTGAACTGGAAACACACACTATTGTTCTAAACACCTTGGGGATGAAATGATATAGTAGAAAACCAATAGAAAAGAGCTAGAAAGAAAAAAGACAAAATGACATAGGGGCCTCTCAGATTTTAGGTGTTTTTCCTTTCCTTCATTATTCACTGGTAGGTGGGGTTTTTTTTTACATGTTTTGATAACATGAAAATATATTATTTAAAAACTATTCCCCAAAAACATTTTAGTGGGTAATTGGGTAATATGTGTATGGCCACTTGGATCTTAAATTGATGACACTGATGGGTAGACCAGATTTATTTCTGTAACCCCTGTAATGAACAAGAAACAGAAGACAAGGGTACATGAAGGTTTCCTCCAAGACTGTGTTCCTTATGTGGGAAGCTTTTTACAATGCCCCAGTCTCATGGTGTAACTTCAGTGGAATTAAATGTGAGAACTTCTAGATACAGTGAATTCAGCCCTGTGTTCTGTCCATCCCCACTCCCCTGCTCAGGGAATAGAAACTGTTCTGTCTTAAGCCATTGTCAGGACTGCAGATTGCTCCTGGGGCCTGGAGTGCATCTGTCTGTCACATGGCTATGGCAACAGAACAACACAGATAAGCGCAGCAGCTACTGTCTGTCCAAAGGCATGAAATCAAAGTCTGGATAACCAAACCACAAAGGCTACCAATTTAAATTCTATTTTCACGAGCCGTTGATTTCTTCCACCTTTTCCCTATTGGTTTATTTTTTGTTGTTCTAAAAAAATAATCTTTGGTGGATCACATGTGTCCTACAAGTTCCAAGTTGGCATTGTGCTTGCTGAGTGTACCATTCATGCACATTCTAAGTGGAGATACAGATCCAAAGTCACAAAAATGGAAAATATGACCTGGAGCCAAGTGGACACTTGGAGAGTGCTTCCCGTGAAATTTTTAGTTCTACCCAAATATTTAGTCAAGGCATGCATGCCAGAAGGTGGCGCTCCAGAGAGCATGACTTAGAAGAGACTGAGGCCACACCCATGTGCTATCCACGGGGGCTCACACCAGCGATCAAAATCCATGGAGTGCACCTCATTCTAATCCCTTTTCCAATGGCTCTAATGGCATCTTAACATGAGCGATTATTCACAGTGGCCAAGATATGGAAACAACCAAAGTTCCTCCCATAGAGGACCGGATAAAGAAGGTGTGGTACATACACACAATGGAATGCTACTCAGCCATAAGATGAAATAATGCCATTAAGACAACATGGATGGACCTTGAGAATATCATGCTAAATGAGGTCAGAAAAAGTTAAGAACCATATAATTTCACTCAAATATGACATATAAAACTGAAAGCAATAAATGAACAAACAAGAAAAACAAATAAAAACTCCTAGACACATACGACAGTATGGTGGTTTCTAGAGAACAAAAGGGGTGGCAGTGATGAAGGATAGAGGGGGTTGAGTGTATGGTGACAGAAGGATTTTAATTTGGTGGTGAGCACACAATACAATATACAGATCATGTATCATGGAGATGTACACTTGAAACCTATAATCTTAGTGACCAATGTCACCCCAATAAATTTAATTTTTTAAAAAATGAGTGATGGGGAAGTATTTGCACCACTGAAATCAGTACACAATACACATCTGAGTGTTTTGGTTTGCTTTGCCTTGTTTTGTCCCAGAGTGGCAGTTGATAAACTTTTTGAGCACAGCACCAACTGCAGGCCTGAGAAAGGTCAATGTTTTAAAGAGCTATCTGGCTCTTACAGGCTTAAAAAGAAAGGCCTCTTATTTATGTGATTTCTCAAGGAACTGTCAGCCAAAAAGAAGAGATCCATCCCTGTGACTGTTTTTTTTTTTTTCCCTGTGCTTTTAAAATAACAAAAAAAACGGAGTCCTGGCCCACTACTTCCTGACCTTTCTTTGTGTCATGCAAAATTGTCAAAGGACCTTTAATTGCTGAAGCCACATCACTTTTCACACCTTTATTCTGTTTTGACCCGACCTGTCTAGTCCTGGAACCATTCTGTGACTACATCAGCTTAAATGGTCTTTTTCTTCTGCCTTAGCCTCCGCACCAACTTTCACTCTTTTTGAAACAGTGCTTTCCCAAAGTGTTTTTCTCTTCTGCCTTCACTGTCTCATCTGTCATTTCTCACTCGCTGCCATCTTCCTGCTGCCCCCTCAGCTCAAAGTGCTCTAGCTATAGCCAACGAGGCTGGTGGCTCAGGCTCCTGGCTGTTCCACATCTCCTCTCTCCCCCTCTGTGCAGTACGTAGTCTTATTGGCCAACTCATGTCTCTAACACCCATCGATTGGCCTCCACGAATTTTACAAACTGTGGTTCTCAGGCTTCATTTTGGATTGGTCTTCTCTCTTTTCTTGTTTGGATTGCTTTTCTACCCCAATCCCTAAATGCAGGGTTTCTCCAGGTGTCTCAGGTAGAAAGCTACCATTGGGCCCACATAACCCTGGGAAATTTTTTTTACAGCCATTAACATTTTATATTGTTGTTATACATGCAAATATGGTATTTTCTTTACCAGAATATAGATGTCTTAAGTGAAAAGTGAAGGCTTTAATGAACTCTGGAGTCTTTACAAATTCTTTTTAAGTAAGAAGAGTTATGGGGGAAATAGACTTCCACAGCGGGACTTCCCTAGTGTCTTGAGCCATCCTATAGAGCATAGAACAGTGACTCTCCAGCAAGAGTAAGTTGCTGCTCAAGGGACAGTTGACAAAGTATGGAGACATTTTTAATTTTCACAACTGGGGAGGGCAGGCTACTCACTATTAGTAAATAGAGAACATGGATACTGATACACATCCCACAATGTACTGAACAATCCCCTCCCCAGTATAACACACACACACACACACACACACACACACACACACACACACGCACACACACATTACCTAGTCCAAAATGTCGACAGCGCTGAGGTTCAGAAACCCTGACTTACAGTAACTCTTATTGCAATCTCCCATGGCAGCCACTGGCCAGTAAGGATTGGCTCGGGGCTCAGTGGTCCCTGAAGAAACAGTTGCTCTTGCGGTGCATAAGCACAATTTCATTTTGTCAATTTCTAGTCACACTTGCTTAATCAGCCAGTAACTGAGGATCATAAAATTTGCTGTGCCCAACTACTTATCTCAGCATGGCAACAGGAGGCCTATCTATGGCCTTCGTTCTGACCCTCAGTCCTCACTGAGACCGCAGCAGGGCCCCTCACTTGCAAATCCTGGATGTGTCTTTAACATGCAATGAATGAGCCATAGTATCAGTACTGTCTGCTATGTGTCTCAGGAAGCTGCATCTTTAACAAGCATGGCAAATATTCAACAGCTTACTCATGTTTGGCAATCACTCATTTGGGGAAAATATAAGTTAGTGGCAAGAAGCTAAGAGATCCAGGGTTGAATGACAGTGATGTTCTTGACAACTGGAGTGACTGATTTTTTTCTAATCCTCACTCAAGTTTTCTGGTCTGTAAAATGAGGACACTAATAAAAACACATCTCTGGGACTTGTGAGAGAACTAAATGTGATAACGCAAGCGAAGTGTTCAGCAAAATGCCTGGCAGCTAGTAATCACTTGGTAGATATAAGGCGGTGTTAGTAAAACAATGTTAGACTCTGAATGGTTAGAAAAAGGACACAGAAGCCAGGAGACCCTTTTAATATTCAGGAAATTATGAATTATCATCAAACTAATCACTTACTTTCTATAAGTACCCCTTCAATCTTCCTTGCATTTTGCATCGAAATGAACTGATTTCAGTAGAGTATGCATTTATCTCATCATTTGTAACCGAGCAACAATTCAAATAGAACAAAGCAGTATTTGAAAAGAATAATTCATGGGGCTTGAAAGCAGTAAGGAAAAGAAAAAGAAGAATACAGTCATAGAATGTAAGATGTATTTCTGTGAGGCAAGCCTTTGGTACCCTCTATTTCTACATTAGCTGTGTCTCAGAGGTCCAAAGCGTCTTGCTAATCTGATGACTCTCCACAGCATCCTGGCATTATCTTTGCAATTTTTTGAAACCTGAGCAAACTGAACTGCAGAAAAATGGAGTGGATTGCTCAAGGTCACACAGAAGTCAAGCCCAGAATAGAACTGATATCTGCTGGTTTCCCGTTCGACCACGACACTTCCTGATACACTTTATTGGAAGCAGTCTGGTGAGAGTGGCTAATGGCTTTGATAGTTTTGAACCATTAAGATTTTGTTCTGAGTAACAGTTCTGTCAAATTTGCTTACTTTTCAGAGTGAGAAATATTTCTGAAAATAGTGTCTTTGAATTGTGTTGTTTGTCAGTCTAAATAAATAGTCTAAGGACAATGAATGGATTTTAACCTAAACATGTGAGTTTGGAGACTGTAATTGAGGAAAGTTTTATACTAATATCAAGAATCTTGAATGAAAAATATTGAACAGCAAGGTAAGATTTCTGGAAAGGCTGGAAAGCCTAGATTTCAAATAAGAGCAGGCCTGTAGAGTTGAGCTTGGGTTTCTGCCAGGAAATGCCACGCACCTTGGCATCCTTCCCTGATCTCCTGATCCTGGGCATTGGCTTCTATCTCATGCTGTAGCCAACTCATTTCCTCCAGCCCAATCGATGGCTTTCTAATAGCTGAGCATCCTGCTCTGAATCACTTACAAACCACTAAGATACACTTTCACTGTTTATTTTCAGTCTTGAGACAAAGAAGAGCAAGGTCAGTTGGTTCTTTCTATGACTGCTCTTAAAATAAAAACTTTCACTGCAGTGAAACTTTTGAACTTTTGAAAACCAATGTCCAATAACACAGCTATTTTAGAAAATCTTTTTGCTCAGGATTGTAGTTATCCTATAGCTTTATCATACCTATCTATCTATCTATTTCATATTTATAAATGCATTGGGATTATTTAATGAGTATGTTCTTTCACATCTGTTAAATGTAGTGTCTTTTATTTTGTATGCTCAATTAAAATTGGAAAAGATAAAGAAAATGTGTATAAAGATAATACACAGTTCCTTTACAATTAGGGGCTTGTTTTTTTTGCCAGGTAGAACCTTACTATTTGAAGAATAAGCATATATGGATCATGTAATGGTGGGAAGGCTGCCTTTACAGAAAATGTAGGAGAAAGAATGATTGGTCTTGTAAATTAGGCAGAGAACATAGTCTTGATATGTTAGGGTAGTGTGAGCAGAAGAATGGAGGAAAGTCTGAAAGGTAAGTCTATTGTGGAATTATTGTGGGTTATAATTTGCTACCCATATTCACCTTGACAGCTGACATTCTCATAAGTATCTACATCACCACCACTACCACCATCATCAGCATCCTCATTATTATCATGATCATCATCATCTTATGACTACAAGTCAAAAAGAAGGGAAACCATCAAAGTCAGGAAACTGAAGCTAAGTATTATTATTAATTAACATGATTAGAATCCCCATGCTCCTTTGGTGTTTATTTGAGACTACTTTAGTACCAACTGAGACAAGATTGCTACATTTCTCAGAATCTGAAAATCATAAAGTGTGTGGCACATCATTTGCCTTTGATGGTCCACATCCAGGCTGACTTGGTCATCATGCACCTTATTTAAATGGGATTCATCAACACACATAAGCCAGAGGCTTGATTCAACTTGACTTACTCTCAAGGAAGTAGAAATGTATGTTCTGAGACCAGTTTATATCTACTTTAAAGCTATGTCATCTTTACCTTTATTCTGTTTGAAATAAAAGATGCATTTTTTTTCCCTTTGGAAAATATGACCAAAATAATCCAAGATTTTTTATTTTTCAAACTCCACATTCTATTTCAGATATTAGTTGCTAGTTGCTAAGGGAACCATTATAGATCAATGATCAGTAAAACAATTTCTGAATCTAGATGTTCTAATGAAAGAATTGTTCTCTACTCTTTAGAATCAAACCCTTTCTCTGGTTAGAAAAGTCCACTCATGTTTGGGCTACTTTTCTTTCTCTCCTAACTTCCTGAGAAAATAGTGAAGGACAGAAATGCCATTAAAAGCCCTGGAGGAGAGAAGACTGTTCATATGGATAAATCTTGAACTCGGATTCAGCCCATAGTCTCCCAATGGCTGTGATATAAAGAAAGAGCATTTAAACTTGAAAAATGCTTTCTTTTCTTCTATTAAATATGAGTATGATTTATACAGCAACGTGCACATTTTGTGTACCTTTGATGAGTTTGATAAATGTATACATTTGTGCAAACCACAGCCCAATAATGTTGCAGAACATTTTCATCATCCCCAAATGTTATGCTAGTGCCACATTCGTCAAGTCAAATATCACCCCTTGGGGACAACTATGCTCTGGTACCTGTCACCATATTTTAGTTTCTGCTATTCTAGAACTTTATATAAATATAACAATATAGTACATAATTTTCTGGCTTCTTTTGCCCAAATGTAAGGTTTTTTAGATTCAACCATGGTACTTTATTTATCAATGCTTCATTATTTTTTATGGCTCAGTGGTATTCCACTGAGCAACTATGCCACATTTTTCTATTTTTTAACTTGTTGGTGAACATTTATTTTATTTTTTTGTCTACTGTTAATGTGGCTGTTATGAATGGGTATTTTTTTTTACATATATGTTTGTGGGCATGTATTTTCAGTTCAATTTTAGGATTCTAATCACAGATTTCACCTGCTGACCCCCTTTAGAAGAGGCGCCAGTGGGAGAGCAGATTGTTCTGAGCAGAGGGGCCCTTTATCCACCTGGAGCCACTTGGTCATCTCAGCCCAGGGTTTTTAGCCCACACCACCACCCATCAAAACCTGTAATACCTGTTGAAGGGAAACCTCAGCTTCCATGTTTCCTGGTATACATGGCCAAACTGCAATAAAGTCAAGGCCCTTTCCTTATTTCTATTCCCATTAATACAATGAGGACCCCTTTTAACATCTCAATCACTTTATAGTTACTGAGGAGGTACATAGTACCAATGTCTCTTTTCACATTGAAAAGTTAGCCTAGCATTTTCAGAGTGATGGCTTCAGAAAATCACCCGACCAGCCCAGAAGTTCTCCTGGGCAGCGGCTTTGAGTCCCATGGGTTACCACTTCACACGGGTTTTGCACTCACAGTGAAAAAGAATTCAGTTTCCACCTTTCATATTCAAGTAGGATTCTGAGTGCCTCCCTGCATTTTTCTGGGCTATAAGTAGGGATATTATGTTAATAACACTATATTTAAAATTCACCCCAGAGGCGCTTCAAAATCCTTGCTGAGAAAGATGTACTAAGATGTTTGCTATAATCCACACAAAGATTTTTCTAAAGATTTAGAAATTTTGTTACAGGGTGAATGCTTTATCGGAGGATGGTGATCTGGCTGTGGGATCAGCAGAGCATTTATTTTGGCCCTAGGGTAGTAAGCATGTTGTCAGCGCTTGGACAATGGGATGCCTGAAGCTCTCAGACATTTCTTACACTTCTGGACTGCCTCATCTCTAGCTGATTTCTACCCCATCAGCTAATTCTTTTCGATTTTCTCTCTGAGACAAGATGATATGCAGAGGACACCATTTAAGCACACTTGATTATTTTATCTCCCTGTGTTTTTCTGTTGTTGTTGTGTTGTGTTTTTTTGTTTGTTTGTTTTTTGGGGGGTGGTTCCAGTGTTATATGATTTCCCAACCACTTTCTGGACTTGGTTACCCAAATAGGCATGTATTGCTATGCCCACTTTACAGATGGTAAGAATAAAACAAATTAATTGGCTTGTCATGTTGCATTATAAATTATGCACTTAAAGCACTACCACTTTACCTCAGTCTGGGTGGAGGCACCAACTTGTCTCTTGGTCTCCTCTCTGAGTCACAAGAGTAACTTTAAATTTCATAAATGGAAAACAGGTAAATGCTCCACATTCCCTTTGATATGCACAGCTAGCTGGCAGGCAGGATCAGGAAATGTGCAGACTAGCAAAGAAACCTCCTGGAAGGGGAGGGATGTAGAGTATGACCCCTTCTCTTTGAGGGGCCAATACTTGAGTATCTCTGCTGAATTAGGATGACTGACCTGAAAGTTGCTAGCAACGAACACCAAAGACCACCAACAGGGAAATCACCATGGAGAAAGAAGTAGTTTGACAAATCCTCTGAAAATACCAAAGACTAAATCAGCAATATCCAATAGAAACATAATGCAAATGCATATGTAATTGCCATTTCATTAGTTGCCATGCTTAAAAAAGTAAAAAGAAACATATAAATAATTTTAATACTACATTTTATGTAACCTAATCTATCAAAAATATTATCATCTCAAGAAATAATTAGTATACAAATTACTGATGAGTTATTTTATTTTATTTTCAATTTGTTAAATCTTTGAAATCAAGGGTATATTTCCCACTTACAATGTGCCTCAATTTGGACTAACCACATTTTCTGTGCTCTAGCTTCTGAGTGGCCACTATCTTAGCAACTAATCTCACAAGGCTGTAGTTATTTTTGTTTTAATATATTTTTATTGTTGATAGTATTATAGATATCTCCCATTTTCACCCATTTACCCCTCTCCTCCCAGGCCTTACCTTCCCTAGGTCTTCACTACCCTATTGCCTGTGTCCATGGTCTATGCATGTCTATAATAATAAAAGTGTAATATGCTAATTAGACCAGATGTCCTTCCAGATGACCTTCCAAACAAAGCTGTGGTGGGGGCCAGGGGGCTGAGGCAGAGGTGGCTGTGGCAGCAGCAGGAGATGAGCCCCTTGCATGAATTTTATGCATCAGGCCTCTAGTAAGTATGTAAGTTCTTTGGTTCATCACTTCTCTTCCCTCCACAAAGCTGTAGTTCTTTAGAACCATGGTGGGCATATGTGTACTGTAAGTTAGAGAGCTGTAACCATGAAATAAATGCTACTGGCTATACCCTAGGGACACAGAGGGTAGTAAGGATGGTACCCTTGAACAGCAGAAGATGCACAACCCCACACGGTGGACCACAAGTGAACTGATACTTTTGCTTTACTCCGTTGCATGAAAAGAGTGTTCACCCCATAATTCTTAGCCAGTTGGTATAGGGGAAGAAGAAGAAGTCAGAAGAGCATTTGCTTTTACAGCAAATAAAATCAAGTGAGACTTCAGTCAAGGATTTGAAAAACAAAAGACATGCAATGTCCATTTTTCTGGAAACCTGCTAAATAGGTCAACTCAGCAGCAATCATTTTATTGTGCATAAATGTTTCCCTCACAATAAATTGTGAGTGCCTTGCAGGGAGGGATTAGGATTCACTTTCTTTGATAGTCCCTGAACCATGTGTAACACCACCACTGTGATAAGCTGGCTAAAGGTGGTCCCTTTCAGTTTTTTCACAGCACCCAGAGATGGACTCTGCGCAGAGATGTATGTGTTAAAAAATCATCACAGGGCTGGCCAGGAAGATCTGAGTTCCCTCACTCTCAGCTTCCTCCTTGCAAACTTGACAGAATTATAAGGCTCACTGGGCTCAAGTCTCAAGTAAGACTCTGGAGGTGTTACTATCTCTACCCACCTTACAAAATTAGTGAAAAGAAAAAAATAGAAGCAAAATGATAGGAATAAAAACTGTTGCATTTTCATAGTGTTTTAGATCATACAGAAGGCTTTTATATGTGGATCTTGTTGAAATATCAACATTTTATAGCTGTAGAGAGAGTAAAACACTTGGTTCAGTCAAGAGTGAAGTCATGTAGTTGGAAATGGAACCTAAGAGGTCTGACTCCAAATCCACCTTTCAATCCTCCTTTCTCTGAATTGCAGATGCCTCCCATTGTGCTAACAATAAAATGCTCTAGACAAATGCATGGTGTGTTTTTCATGTTGTTATGAGCATGGACTAAGTAAGCTCTGACTAAGAAAATGTTACCATTACTATTCATTTGAAACTGCCTCTGACCTGTCTTTACATATATTATATGCAACTGTGGACGCATCAGAGAACCCAGAATGGTTCTGAATGAAGATTTTCATTTTCCAAGTTGATAGTTTGTCTTCCAGATAAAAAATTCTTTTGAATCAGGAGAGAATTGATTTCTTAAATCTGAACCAGACATCAGATTGCTGTGCTGTATCATACCCATCTAACTGAACATTTTCTTAACAGGATCTCCTGTTACTGGAGCAAGTAGGTTTTGTACAATTTATTCATCAAAGCAGTGGGGGGGAAATAGGCCAGACAACACAGCTGGCTTAGAAAACAAAGTAAATGCATTTTTGTTCAGTAAACAATCCGAGGGAAAATAATTTCCTCCCAAGCCAACAGAAAGTGGGAAAGGACAAACATTTGTTCCTGCCAAATTCAGGCTGAATTATTTATAACCTGCCACAGATCAGGGTATGCTAATAATAATGCGAGACACAGCACATTTCCAACATCTTATCAAGAAATAGTTTGTAAATACCAGAAAATTATCACACATCAGCCATTGCTAGGGGTGGTCATGGGCAGTGGTAACCAACATTCTCTCTCCTAAGTTCTGCACTCAAGGAAAAACAAAATTCTAACATTTCTCAACACATTGTTGATAAAGATGAGTGGATTTTAAGCCCAAAGACCTGGCTTAATTTTTTTAACACCTTTCGTACTGCTCACGAGCTTCTCGTTTCTCGCGCCATCTGTTAAGGACCGCTCACGAGTTTTCTCGTTTTTCACACGCTATCTGGCATGGACCTTAGCTGTCAATACACTGTCTTGTTCACATCGAATGAAGCGATCTCATTGGTGGAAACTATGCAGGTCAATCTACGAAAAACTATATAATTGCACAAACCCATAAAGCATTGCTGTTACATTGTATTTTGGTCATTCGAATAGTCTTCGTCTTCAAGTTCCTGGCGCTTTTAGAAAATGTATTACGCAGTACCATACGTTAAAAAAGTACTAGGAACTTTAATTGTTTGTTTAATTGTTTTTGTAAATAAAAATGTTATAATTATTGAAAACAACACCTAAAGTTCATTATGATCTGTAGTTATGATGATTTAAATAACGTGCAGTTTGCCCAAAAACGTGCGGTCCCTGGTGTATGTCTTCGAGATTTCTATGTGGTACGAAAGGTGTTAATATATATATTTTTATTGATTTCAAAGAAGGGAGATGGAGAGAGAGATAAAAACATCAATGATGAGAGAGAATCATTGATTGATTGCCTCCTGCACGCCCTACACTGGGGATCAAGCCTGCAACCCAGGCATGTGCCCTGACCAGGAATCAAACCATAACCTCCTGGTTCATAGGTTGATACTCAACCACTGAACAACACTGGCCAGGCTTATTTTTTAAAAATACATTTTTATTGATTTCAGAGAGGAAGGGAGAGGAAGAGAGAGAAAGAAACATCCATGAAAGAGAATCATTGGTGGGCTGCTTACTGCATGCCCCCTACTGGATCGAGCCCACAACTTGGGTATGTTCCCTTGATCAGAATGAACCTGGGACCTTTGGTCTGCAGGCCAACACTCTATCCACTGAGCCAAACCAGCCAGGACCTGGCTTAATTCTGTAATTGATTTGTCTTTTGCAAAATCACTGAAACTATCTGAATTCCCCTCACCCACTCTTAAACAGGCTACTAATATCTATTCTATGAAGTTGTGATGAAAATTTCAGTGAGCTAATGGAAGTAAAATGTTCTGGTACAATATATGATCCATAGTAGAAATCTATACTAATAAAAGGGCAATATGCTAATTAGACGGGGAGACCTTCTGGATGTCCTTCTGGACAAAGCCATGGTGGCGGGGCTGAGGCAGAGGCAGTTAGGGGCGATCAGGCCAGCAGTAGGTGGCAGTTGGGGGTGAGCAGGCAGGCAGGCAGGTGAGGGGTTAGGAGCCAGCAGTCCCAGATTGCGAGAGGGATGTCTGACTGATGGTTTAGGCCTGATCCCACAAGAATCTGGCCTAAACTGGCAGTTGGACATCCCCTGAGGGGTCTCAGATTGGAGAGGGTTCAGGCTGGGCTGAGGGACACACCCCTGTGCATGAATTTCATGCACTGGGTTACTAGTATCTATATAATATAAGCCTAAGTGACCATTACTGTGGAACAACCAGAACGATTGGTCACTATGATGTGCACTGACCATCAGGGGACAGACACTCAATGCAGGAGCTGCCCCTCATGGTCAGTGCACTCCCACAGTGGGATCACCACTCAGCCAGAAGCCAGGCTCATGGCTGGCGAGTGTAGCCACAGTGGCAGGAGCTTCACCCGCCTCTACCACAGCGCTAAGGAGCAGCAAGCTGAGCAGTAAGGAGCATCCCTCTCACACTCCGGGACCACTGGCTCCTAACCGCTTGCCTGCCTGCCGGTCTGATTGCCCCCTAACCGCTCCCCTGCTGGCCTGATCACCCCCAACTGCCCTCCCCTGCCAGCCTGATCACCTCCTAACTGCTCTCCTCTGCCAGCCTGATCACTTCCTAACTGCTCTCCCCTGCCAGCCTGATTGCCCTTAACTGCTTGCTCTCTGCCGGCCTGATCGCCCCTAACTTCCTCTGCCTCGGCCCCCGCCACCATGGCTTTGTCCAGAAGGAAGTCGGATGTCTGGGAGATGTCCAGTAGACCCAGTCTAATTAGCATCTTACCCTTTTATTAGTATAGATGGCCCTCAAACATGAAAATGTTGAAATTGACTCATAATTAATTATATGCAAATTATAAAAACAGTAAGTTTATAACAACAGCTCTCAACTGACAAATTTTAAAAATAGGAAAGCAAAGGGTGCTATAATGAAGTAGCTATCCACATGCAAAAATAAATAAATAAAAAAGAATCTAAAGAGACACTACACCCTTCAAAAATTTAGCTCAAAACAAATCATAAATGTAGAATGCAAAATTTATAGAAAATAACCGGAGAAAATCTACATGATCTTGGGCTATGGTGATGCCTTTTTAAATATAGTGCCAAAGACAAGTCATTAAAGAAACAATTGACTTCATTAAAGTTAAAAAAAAAAGTCTATTGTGTGAAAGACTGCCAAGAGAATGAGAAGACAAACCACAGGCTGGGAGGAAATATTTGGAAAAGACTTATCCGATGAAGGACTGTTATTCAAAGTATTCAATGAACTCTTAAATAGAAAATAAACATCCAGATTTAAAAATGAGCAAAAGACCTGAGAAGACACCTCAAAGAAGATATACAGATGGCAAATAAGCATATGAAAAGTTGTTCAACAGCATATGTTATTAGGAAATTACAAATCAAAACAATGAGACACCACTACATAGTTATTAAAATGGCCAAGATCCAAAACACTGAAAACACCAAATGCTGGCAAATGAGGATGTGGAGCAAAGGAACTTCCATTCATTGCTAATGGGAATGCAAATTGGCATAGCCACTGTGGAAGACAGTTTTGTGGCTTTTTACACAACTAAACATGCTCTTAGCATACAATCCAGCAATCACATTCCTTGGTGTTTACCCAAAGGAGTTGAAAACTTATGTCCACACAACAACCTGAGCATAGATGTTTATAGCAGCTTCATTCATAATTGCCAAAATTTTGAAGGAACAAAAATGTCCTTCAGTAGGTAAATGGATAAACTGTGGCCCATCCAGACATGGGATATTATTCAAGACTAAAAAGAAATGAGCTATCAAGCCATGAACAGACACAAAAGAACATGCCCAGCACATTACTAAGTTAAAGAAGCCAATCTGAAAGGCTACACACTGTATGAATCCAACTGTATGACATTCTGGAAAAGGCAGAACTAAGTAAATTGTAAAAGGTCAGTGGTAGGCAGTGGTTAGGGATAAGTGAAGGATGCAGAGGCATGGAGAGTTTAGAGGGCAATGAAACTACTCTATAGAATACTACTAGAGGCCAGGTGCATGAAATTCATGCACGGGTAGGGTCCCTAGGCCTGGGCAGCAATCAGGGCCAATCAGGTCCTTCCTTCCCCTGGCTTCCAGATGCCGGCCAGGGCCTTCCTTTGTTCTGCACCACCCCCTGGTGGTCAGTGCACGACATAGCAAGCAGTCGAACTCCCAGTCAGTCAAACTCCTGAGGGGACAATTTGCATATTAGCCTTTTATTTTACAGGATAGTGCTGAATAGATTTCATTACAAATTTGTCAAAACCCATAAAATGTACCAAACCAAAGGTAAACCCTAAAAAAAGCTATGAGTTATGGTGTGTCTATGTAGGTTCATCAGTTGTCCCGAATATAACACTCTGGAGAGGGATATTGACAGTGAGGAGGCTGTGCATGCGTGGGGCAAGAAGTATATGGAAACACTCCACTTTTTTTTAATTTCTTTATTGGTTAAGGTATTACAAATATGTCCTCATCCCCCCATTAACCCCCAACCTCCCGCCCCTCCCCCCCCCGCCCCCCCGCACTCATACTCTCATCCCCCTGTTGTCCATGTCCATTGGTTTGGCTTATATGAATGTATACAAGTTCTTTGGTTGATCTCTTCCCCTTACCCCCACCCTCCCCTACTTTCCCTCTGGGGATTGGTAGTCTGATCGCTGTTTCTCTGTCTTTGGGTCTGTCCCTGTTCATCAGTCTATGTTGTTCTCTATATTCCACAAATGAGTGAGATCATTTGGTATTTATCTTTCTCTGACTGGCTTATTTCACTTAGCATAGTGCTCTCCAGTTCCAACCATGTTGTTGCAAATGGCAAGAATTCCTTCTTTTTTAACTGCAGCGTAGTATTCCATTGTGTAGATATACCATAGTTTTTTAATCCACTTTCCACTCAATGTTTCTGTGAACCCAAAACTACTCTAAACAAAGTCTATTTAAAAAAAAAAAAGAAGTAGGGCAACACGTCCTGTTAGCAAACCTGTGATATAGCACCTACTCTTCAAACATTACTAGTAGACATGCAAACTAATACAACACTTCCTGGGAGGAATTTGGCAAGACCCAATAGAACTACCTATGCATTTACTTTTAGATCTGCAATTCCACTCCCAGGAATCTACAGCATGAAATACATATCTATACACAGTTATTCAAGGCGGCATTGCTTGTTTATCACAAAATATTAGAAATGATCTAAATATACCTGTGGGGGGGCCCTGGCAAGCACAACAGGGCGTTCTTAAAAATATTGTCAACTGAACCCAGGGTGCAGGCAGAGCCACGCCCTGGAGGCGGTCCTAGCCAAGAGGCAAGGACGCCACTCAGTCTGACCTTTCCAGCCCAGGTGCTAGGGGGTGAATCCTATTATGTCGCCAGAAACTCAAGGCCCACCCAGATGTGATGTAACTTCTTGTTACTTTGAGTATAAATAAAGATCCCACCAGTGTGGGAAGCGCTCTGTTCATCTATCAGAGGGAAGACACCACACCCAGGCCCAGCTTTTCCTCTATTTCTGTCTCAGTCTCATTTTTTTTCATTCTTCCCTAACCCTCGTCACATTCTACTCAAGATTCATGAACCCCCGCATTCTCTCTTTCAGCGCTGGTCACAGGAAGAGAGAACATACCCCCATATACACCTACATAAATAATCATTGAAAAATGATGCTACATCTACACAAAGTAATAATGTGTAGCTATAACAAAACAAAACAAAAAAATCAAAGATCTCTTTTTAACTACTACAATGTGATTTTCAGAATACATTTAAGTGAAAAAAGCAAAGTGGAAGTGTATTTGTAGTAAGACACCCTTTGATGTAAGAAATAAGAGAGAATAAGAAAATACACATAATTTTTGCAAAAGATAAACAGGAAAGACAACCCCTAAAACTAAAGAGGATAGACAGGAAAAGAATGGAGGGAAGCACACAATAGAAACAGGTAGCAGGGATGAGGAGGGAGGGGTGCTTCTCTTCGCAGACCTCTTGATATAGATCTACTTAGAATCACAAACCCCCAAAATAAATAATTAAAATCAACCAGAAGGCAGAGGAACCCAAAGTGGAATAGAAACAATAGCAAATGAACTTGATGGAGTTTCAACAAATAATGAAACCACATTGAAGGGGTTGGGGAGGCAAAGAGCTAGCCTAAACAACTTTGGAAAAACTGGAAATTAACTCGGTGAAATTCTGGTAAAGTGAAAGGCAATAGAGCTATATTAAATGCTATAATTTAGTAAATGTGTTTCCTTTCCAGATATGCGTTAGCAGTTTGGAAGCTACTTTCTGTGCGCGATAAGATCCTATCTAATAAAGAGGGAATATGCTAATTGACCCCCACACCATCGCAAAGATGGTGGCACCCACAGCCACAAGATGGCAGTGCCCAGTCCCCTCAGCCCTGCCAGGGAGGCAGGCGTGCGGCAAGGCCCACCCCCAGGTGGGCCCAGCCACTCCATGTGTCTGTGTCTGGAGACCCCCAGTCCCCTCAGCCCCCCAGTCTCCCATGGCCAGCCAAGATACAGGCAAGCCTTGAATGGCGGCTGCCCAGCTGCCCAGGGCAGCCTGAGGTACAGGCAAGCCTTGGATGGCAGCTGCCCAGCCACCCAGGGCTGCATGAGGCTCAGGTAACCAGGGCCGGCGAGGCTTGTGCTACCAGCAGTGCCAGCAGCAGAGGTGTGATGGGGCATTGCCTTCCCCTGATCGCCAGGTCGCCTCCTGCCCCTGAGGACATCCAGAGGGTGAGATGGGGAAGTCCGGGCTGAGGGACCCTCCTCCAGTGCATGAATTTTCATGCACCAGGCCTGTAGTTGTTTAATAATTAAACATTGTGTGTGATGAGAACCAGATTCTTCAGAGCCATAGACTTGGGCGGTGGGATGGATACATGGTACCTCTCTGTGCTATCTTTGCCATTTTCTGTGAATCAGTAATTATTTCCCCCAAAAAAATGAAAATAAAAAAGAATGTCAAAAACAACAAGAAGCTCCAAGAATAGTGTAGAGATTTATTCAGATTAGTTCCAGGGTTTCCCAGCCATTTATAATAAATCACACTTGCGTTTGTAGGGATGTGTGTCTGTGTGTATATACACACCATATGTATACATGAACACATAGAAATAGAAAGGTAGCCATATCAGAGGAGTTATTTTTCCTGCGGTTTCTTAATTTTCTCCCATAATCATAGGAAAAAAAAGGGGCATACTTTAAGAATGTTAGAAAAAAAATTAGGAGTTAGTTATTCAACCTACACAATTGACAGGTGGAGAAACCAGGAACCCAGAGGCCTTCAGCCCCTGGGACTGTGACATCCATCTCTCAGGTGGGATTCTAACTCCTTTCTCCTCCCAGAGTCCATGTTTCTAGACCAAATGTGAATGACAGGGCCAAGAAATATTCACAAAATTAACAATAAAGACATAGTTACTCTTTCAGAAAGAAAAAAAAATCCATTTTATAAAAACTAAAATGAGTAGATAATTTTCTAAAAAAAAAAAAAATGTTATACCGCTATCATTTTCCATTTATAGATATGTGAATTCAACAACAACAACAAAAAAAAAGGAAAGGCCTGCCTTGGACTGGCCCTGCTCCCATTCTGGTTCTCAGCACACATCAGTGAGTAAGACCAACAGAGCTTAATCCATAAGAAATTCTTTCAGATCCAGCCTTAGGAGTTTGGAAAATACTAGTAGACATATGTTTCTCTCCTGTTGAAAGAGGGTCTGTAATGTGAGAAGAGCCATCACCAGACCTTATTCTTGGCACAAAGGGAAAGGTACCAGTAAGGACTAAAGATCCAAGCACTTCACAGATGACACTTTGTTATCATCACAACTACCCTCTCTGGTGGGTAATTTCTCTATTTTACAGGACTGGAAACTACAGTTCAGAAGCTCAAGTAACTAAACAAGATTAGATGAGGGTAAAGATTAGATGAGGGTTTCTGGTTTGAGCAAGTGTATCATAGGTCCTTTCATTATCATGTTGAAGGATAATAAATGAGTTGAGTGAGTGAATGAATGAGTGAGTAAGTGAATGAATGGATGAAAGGACATTCTTTTTTTTTTAAGTGTTTTTACTGATTTCAGAGAAAGGAAGGGAGAGGGAGAGAGAGATAGAAACATCAATGATGAAAGAGAATCATTGATCACCTGCCTCCTGCATGCTCCTCACTGGGGATGGAGCCCACAATCCAGGCATGTGCCCTGACCTGAATGGATCCCTGACCTGGGTCATAGGTCAATGCTCAACCACTGAGCTACAACGGCTTGGTGGAAGGACATTCTTGAGCTATTCCTTGTATATGCATGGCTGAGTTTTTTGCTCTGCTTCAGAGAGTAAATGGTCCCTTTAAGGGTTCTGGGCACAAGCCTTGCATGAAGGTATTAAGCAGAAAGAATTAGAAAAAAAGGATAAGACTGCCGCACAGCTCTGATGCAGTGACAAACAGGCAGAGAACCTGTGGCCTCTCCATATTATTTCCAATAACTACCCTTGTGGCCTTGGTTGAATAGTTAACATCTTGACCTTCAAAGCCTCTTCAGTGAAATAAAAATAATAAACACACCTCATAGTACAGCTGTAAGAAGTAAAACAAAGCATAGTAAATACAAATTGCCTGGGAAACAGGTGGTACTCAGTGAACAGAGCCTCCCTGTAGTGCCCCCCCACCCCGCACCCCCCGAGGCCAGAGCAGAACCAGCAGAAACACTGAGGTGATTGTGGGATGCCCGACCCAAAGCAGGTCTCAGTGTTGTGTGCTGTGGAAGGAAGAGGCTCAGGGAGCAGGGTCTGAGTGGGCAAAGTCCCCGAATCAGGAGCTTTAACAATGCCTCAGGTCTCATGATTGAATCTTGAGCCATCCTCTGGGGAACTTCGAACACGCAGCTGAATCTAATCCAATGAGGTTTCACCTCAAAAGAGCAGATGGTCCTTCCTGATGATGTCCGAGGCCCTTTCCAGCTCTCCAGTTCTGTGATGGAGTCATTTTCAAAATAGCCATGCTTTCACTTTTCCCCCAGCCCTTTCTTTTGTAAAGTGAGAGAGTGCAACTGATGGCTTACCTCGCCTTGCCTCTCAGTGGGTTTATTTATAGAAGAAGCACGTGACAGCCTGAAATACCTTCAGACCAGGAGGGGACACCACCATCTGTTCCTCTGATAACGTGCTCCAAGCGACGTCTCCGGGATTCTAGTGCTTAACAAAATGTTGCTGCAGCATCGCCCAAGCTGTGTATTTATAGGAAGGAGGATGTGTGTACCTTACATATTTGGACTTGTTTCCTTTCAGCGGGAGAAATATAGCCTCTGCCATATGTTTGCCGCACACGTAATTATCTCCCCACTCCATCCACCCCATTTCAAATATTTTGCTATTCACATAACAGCAGGTTGGAATCTTCCCCTAGAGTCCAGATCCACTTAAACCCATCATCTTGGAACAGAAGCCCTTTGTGGGATGGTCATTAATCAGATAATTACTAACTTTCAAGCTGATTCGCTGAATAAACATTCCCCTCCAGTGCTGTCTCCTGGAGTGAGGAGGGAAGGCCATGGTTCCCAGGTGGGTTCCCAGCCTGTGCCTCCACCCTCGCCTGGTTCCTGCCAACCCCGACTGCTTCTCTTGTGTAAATAAGGGATGTGGATAGTGATGAAACTCATAGCCAGCAGTGCTGACTGAGCTCATGTTTTACACCATGCGGTGCAGCCACACATGTCATGTGCCTTATCAGCAACTGTGAAGGGTGAGACTCTTATTCCCATCCTCCAAAATAGGAAACTGAGGCATAGAGGCTGCGAGTAGCTAGCACAGGACAGAGCCAGTGCTGCAAAACAGATCTCTGTCTGAAGGGGATGCCATTTTTAAAAATTCATCTTTGTTTTGAAAGTATTACAGATGTCCCCTGCCCCCACATTTGCCCTCCGCCCCACTCCCATCCCCTCCCCAGGCCTTCACCGCACTATTGTCTGTGTCCATAGGTTATGCACATATGCATATACGTTCTTGGGTTAATCTCTCCCTGCGCTCACCCCCTTCCTTCTGAGGATCCTCAGTGTGTTGCATGCTTCCATATCTCTGGATCTATTTTGTAAGTCAGTTTGTTCATTAGATTCTACATATGAGTGAGATCATGTGATACTTGTTTTTTTTTTTCAGACTGGCTTATTTTGCTTAGCATAACACTCTCCATGCTGCCTCAAAGGGATGCCATTTTTAAAAAAATACTTTCAACATTGATTGTTTCAAATGATATTTACTGAAAGCCTTCCAAGCACCAGACATTGTTTAGACACTGGGAAGAAAGCTGTCCACAGAGAAGGCAGAGTCCCCTCTCTCATGGGGCTCGTCATTCTGGCAGATGACGACAGACAGTAAACATGTAAGAAAGCAGCAGGTCATCATAGAGGCTATGATGAGAGCAATGCAGGATAAGATATGGAGAGCTGGTGGCTGCTTTGCTTGAGGTGTGGTGGAATGAGCTGGGACTGGAGTGAGAGGAGACTGAGGCAGGGCAAGTGAAGCTCTCAGGGAAGAGGCTGGGCTGGGAGCAAGTTCCTCCCCTTAATGGTTCATACAGAGACAGGTGGAACTAGAGCCTCTGTGTGGGAGAGGATCCCAGGATGGAAAGTGTCCCACAGCAGGCAGGGACATGTCATGGGGCACTTGTAGAGCCAGAGAGGGAAATTGACATGTATTAAGGTGTTTACATGGCCACTTGTGGGACCGGGGGAGGGGGATTATACTCTGATTTACATTGTTCAGATGTCAGAATGGATTGGGGTGGGGTGGAATTGGTGAGAACAGAAGCAGGAAGAATCCTGAAGATGCTGCTACAGCATCACCAACCTACTGGAGGGAGCATCACTTCTGCCCAGGTGGGACGTGGCCACGCAGGGCACAGAGCATGTGGCTTATTTGAGTTCTAGCTAGAAAGATGAATATGATCTAATCAGACAGGAAGCAGAGGAAGACTATAATACAGTGGGCCTTGACTTACGAGTGTCCCGACTAACGAGTTTTTCGAGATACGAGCTGTCTCCCGGCCGATTTTTTGCTTTGAGTTGTGAGCTAAAATTCGTGTTACTAGCCAGCTTCAGATACCTCACCACTAGTTGGTGCAGCGAACGTTACAGTGAATGCCACAACATCAGCCCAGCATCACGTGTCTCACTTGTTCACTTTTTGATTTGACATACGAGTAATTTGAGTTACGAGCTCCGTCACAGAACGAATTAAACTCATAAGTCAAGGCCCCACTGTATTCCAGTTAGAGGGAGCCATGATTGCAAATGTATAGAGGTTTCTAAGTACAGAGCATGTCAGGAAAACAGGGCACGTATGTCTCCAGGCTATGGTAGGAACAAAAATGTTGAGAACAGAGTCTGGGGGGGCCTCGATCAAGTGCACCCCTATCTCATATGGTGACCCCATCATGAGGATGAGCAAAAGGCTCCCCTTCCTCTGGGTGGACGGAGGCCCACACCAGAGCACATTGGAGGGAAGAGTGGACATGCTCACCTCTGGAACTCCTTGCTGACACCCACACCAGCTGCCCCTAGAGCAGGTGCAGAGGTGTCCAACCTCCTAGCCTGCCCCCCACTCCACCTCCACCACACTCTTAACGCATCCGTTTTGGGTATGTCCTCCATCCACAGGGCTCTTACTGAGGCATGCCTACTGGAAGCCATGCAGGCTCCATGGAGGTTCAGACCCAGGACCCTGCCAAGATTTTTGTCTTAGATGGCTCCAATCCAGATGTTTGTCATAGACCCTCGCTTCTCACAGCAATGCTCCTGGAACAGCAACACCACCTGGGAGCATGCTAGACACACAGCATCTTCAGATACAATGGAGACCAACCGAGTTAGAAGCTGAATTTTAACAAGACTCCCAGGGAGTTGCATGCGCATTTGAATCTGCTAATACTGGCCTAGATAACAGCATTACTGCCAACCACACATCATGCCTGAGAAAGTCAGGAAGGACCTGGAACTGTTCAGAAACCCACAACCTGAGGCCAGCTGGGCCCACATATGGGGTAGGCACTGGACCTTCTGATTCCCACTCCCAGCTGTGCTGTGTTCTCGGGACTCTGCCTACCTGTGAAGACACTTCTTAATTGATGCAAAGAAAAGTTAGAAAGGTTCTACAAATAAATAAATGAATTTCCCTGAAGAAAAATAGAAAGATTTCCCTTGTCACCAGAACTTAAAATCCCTTTTAAAAAAGAGGGGATTTATAAAGAAAGCAGGAAACTGCCTCAACCACTTTATGGCTGCAGGAATTATCTGTTCAGACGGAACTTTAGTTCCTTTGGTGCATTTGGGGAATCCACTCTTTCATTAGGTTGTGTTGTTGGTATACAAGTAAACTGCCCCTTTCTTACTCTTTTTTTTTTCATAACACTTAGCATCCTTTCAAACCAGCACTATGAGTAACTGCTTAGTTTTAATGTTTGGGGCTGAATATTTAGGGTGTGACCTCAGTCTGAGGGGCACTGTAGTTTGAGGGGTTGTGTCAAAGGGAGGAAAATCCATCTACAATATTAAATCACCACTCAGTATATGGAAAGGGTGTCTTTGAAGCTCATGCAGCATTTCTATTTCAATGCCGGATGGCATGTCGCCCTGTCTTAAATCTCTGCAAGAAAAAAATCAATTAGCATCGTAGAGCTGGTAATTCCACACTATATTCTGCAGCGAGGGGAATGACAGGGAAGGAGCAATTTAGGCTTATGGCTACATCAACCACGGTACAGTTGATTAAAAATTTAACAGTTCTTCTGATGAATGTCCTAGCTCAGATTTGGAAAACACTGACGGATTTAATTTTCCACTGACTAAATAATCATTTTATAAGGCATGTATAATTCATGTAATGGCAATGTTATGGGCTTGTTAAAAATGACTGCTACTAAACAGTTAACACTCTCTAGCAAGCCGAGACTTGTAAAGGATTATTTTTGGAATTAGTTGGCACCCATTAATTGAGAATGGGTTTTCACCTTTTGAATCTTTAAAATGAAACAAGTTCAACTTATTAGTGTATGTAACATCCCACCCCATCTTCCGGCCAAAAATGTATTTTGGGGACAGAATGACATTTGCTTAGTTCTAACCCTGTTTATCAGTCAAATAACACTTAACATGACCTTCAGCTTTCCCAAGTTCAGTTTCTTACTAGAAAAATGGTGATAGTGGTGCCTACTAAACAGGATTACTGGAGAAATTATGTGAAATGATGCTTTAAAAGAAAACCACTTTAACATTATTTTTAAAGAAATAGAATAAAACACCCCTAAAATTCATGTGGAACCACAAAAGACCCTGAATAGCCAAAGGGATTGTGAGCAAGCAGAACAAAATGAGGGGTGTCACGATTCCTGATTTTGAAATGTATTAAAAAGCTACAGTAATCCAAACAGTATTGTACTGGCACAAAAATAGGCACATAGACGAATGGAGCACAATAGAGCTTAGAAGAGTATGGCGAACCTTTTGAGCTCGGCGTGTCAGCATTTTGAAAAACCCTAACTTAACTCTGGTGCCATGTCACATATAGAAATTTTTTGATGTTTGCAACCATAATAAAACAAAGACTTATATTGTTGATATTTATTTTATATATTTAAATGCCATTTAACAAAGAAAAATCAACCAAAAAAATGAGTTTGCCATCACTGGCTTAGAAATATACCCACACAGATATGGTCAACTGACCTCCAACAAGGCGTCAGGAATACACAATCAGTATCCTTGTGAGACTTTAAGGGAGCTACTTCTTTACCTTAAAGTTTAAAAATTTGGTTCTCTATATAGAAAAAATTGTGGGTTCCATTTTAGCTGGACCCATAAAACTGATACAATCAGACAACTCAAGTTTGCACCAGAAATTCAATTAGCTTAGAGATCACCTATTCCTCTCTGCTCCCTGGAGGATAAATGAAAAAGCATTAAAGCAATGCATGCCACGTGAGATAATAAAATTGAAGGGCCCAGTTGGCATTTTCATCTATCATGTCATGATTTGGGTATCATGCAGCTATATGATATTTCTTTTTCTTCCCTTGTGTGCTTTTCTTTTCACTTGTTTGCTTCATTCCTCTTTGTTTTGGTTTTGTCCTGGTCATCACATAAGAGTTTGGGATACAAAGTTAAATAAAGCATGAGCTTCAAGGAGGGCTCAGTCAAGTGGGGGAAACACATTCTTGAACAGTCAAAATGCAATGAGGTCAGTGCTGAGAGAGCACAGAGGGAGAGTGATTCCGTCTTTCGTTTACACAAATGGATGGCTCCCCAGAAGAAGGTCCCTTCAGCAGGCATGACAAGATGAATAAGGACTCTGCATGTACAAGGAAGGGAGGAGGGGAACGTTGTGCAGAGAGAGCCATATGCAGGGGCAATGAAAAGCTTCATGGTGCCACAGCAGACTGGGGATGCTTGTTGAAACTTTTATCATTATCACACATGGAAGGAGCACTGCCAACTATCAGGAACTTCTCATAGAAAACAACTGGATCAACTCAGACCTAATCCCTGCCCTGGAGTTCATGACTGAGACAGAAAGAAAGCCACATGTAGTGCAGAATCAAAAGTGCAATTCCACAAGTGTGCATGTGTTGCCAAGGGAACACGAAGACTCTGGGTGACTAACTCTGGAGAAAGGAGAGAAAGTTGTGCACTGAGACAAGGTCACCAGGAAGGGAAGAAGGAGGTGGTGACATTCAAGCAGATGGAGTATCTACCATGTGGCATCCAAGTTGGTGATGGGGCAGTCCATGACTTAATAACCCATAAGGGATTGTTAAAAATTATTAAGAATTCCAAGATGGTGACAATAGAGCATTAAACAAAGGACAGGGCTCTTCTCAGTGTGTGATAGACACCTGTGTGACTAAGCAGGTTGCACACCCAGAAACCATCCTGCCTATGGAGGAATGTGCCTAAAATGCACCCCCCTGTTCCATCTCCTCTGAGCCCTTTGTCCAAATCCATCCTAAGGACATTAAAAGTTGTGGGAAACTGTTTATTGCCTTCACTATCTGATAAGCATAGACAGAGAACTCCCTGAAACCCCCCGAAGGCTGGGTGCCTTTGAAGCCCTAGCAAAGCTTGGAGCTAGGCGCCACCTCTGTTTGTCCAGACAGTGGTAGCTGAAACTACTCCCCCATTTATTATTATGTAAATCCTTGCTGATGGGCTAGTCTGCTTGTTACTAGGGGGTCACCTGCCTAAGGGCTATGCTATGGGTGCATCCCAGATCAATAAAAGCTTGGTGAGGCCTGAGCACGGAGGAAGTCCTTTGGGACTTGCCACCTGGTCCCCCAATATTGCAAAATTATCTCATGTCTTTTTCTCTCATTTGCTGTGCGGCTCCTCTTTCAGATACTGAACCCCTACTCCACGCAGAACGTGGAAGGAGTCTCACTCAACATCTGGCGCCCTCAGTGTGTGATAGACACCTGGTGACTAAGCAGGTTGCACACCCAGAAACCACCCTGCCTATGGAGGAATGTGCCTAAAATGCACTCCTCTGTTCCATCTCCTCTGAGCCCTTTGTCCAAATCCATCCTAAGGACATTAAAAGTAACTATGAGGTTGTTGCTTTTCTGCATAATGAAACTCTAATGTTGGAAAAACTTTAACCAAACTACTCTTTATTGTTACAAAATCAGTCTAGGCAAGTTCCATTGAAACTCACTGCAATAAACAATAGAGAAATGCAAGAGGGAATGAGAGCAACCACAGAGAATTCAAAAGCAACCAAGAAGGTGAAATCCCAGCCAGAACTGCTGTCACGCTGAACAATTGTCTAAGTTCCGAGGAGCTGAGTGAGGCCGAGTCCCAGAATTCACGCACAGTAATTGAAAAACACTTTAGGCTTTCCTGAAACCATGGCAGTGCTTTCTCCCCAAACATGGCATGAAAGCAGAATGCAGGATAAACAGAAATGACATGGAAAATTGTCTAGGGATTAGAAACATAAAACCTTTTATGTTTCAGAAATAAAGGCCATATAAACAAAATATCTGTATTTAACTGTTCCTGTGGAAGGCGATGAGATGTTTTTAGAAGAGAAAAACTTACATGGTATATAAGCAATGCCTTGTTTAATAAGGTTGGATTATAATGCAATGACTGACCAACTTCTGGTTTTATGATTAAACACAACTTCATCTTATGGATGTGTATTCTCTTTATGGCCCTGCAGAATTTCTGCTTCTTAGCATTGAATATAGATTGAGCACTTGTCTACAAAAGACTCAGGGAAGCCAGGTCATTTTTTTAAAGGATGAACTTTATCAGTTAAAATAAATTGTCAGGGCAGAGTATTCCTGGAGGTATCAGAAGAGGTTCCAGTCTTCTCACTCCACTGCCTAGGAGACAGCTCATTAGCTAAGCTGCAGAACATCTTCCCAGGCCTCAGTTTCCTTTGTGCAATGCTCTACTTCCAGGTCCCAGGTTCCTTTCAGCATTTCTACAGTTGGGACCCACCTGCACACCCTGGGCTTGCCACAGCTCCTCACTGTCTCAGAAATAAAGCAGCAGCCTGGCTGTCCATTCAATGGTGCTTAGAATATGAAGTAGGAATTGACAAGATGATAGTTATGTTTTTATAATAATCTGTAGATATAAAAGCCTAAGCAACCATTACGACTGGATGATCAGATGACTGGACAACCAGTCACTATGATGCCCACTGACTACCTGGGGGCAGACGCTCAATGAGAAGCTGCTTCCTGGTGGTTAGTGCACTCCTACAGCCAACCTCCTATGGCTGGCCAACCTCTTGCAGTCCCTCCCCATGGCCAGCTGGCCTCAATAGCCCCAATCGGGACTGGGCCAGATGCCCCCAAATGGCTGGGAGGGACCCCACCCATGCATGAATTCATGCACTGGGACTCTAGTAATTAATAATAATCACAGTTTACTGAACATTTACAAGTGTTTGCTCCATGGTTTAGCATTTCATGAATTATACTTTTTCCACTTCATTTACTTATCACAGCACCCCTATGAGGTAGGTACTATTATTAACCCCATTTTTAGATATGGACAGTGAGGTCCAGACAGCACTTTCCCAAGGTCACTCAAGTTGTTTGTGTCTGAACCAGGATTAAGACCCAGCCAGTTAAACTATAGACTTGTATTATTAGCCACTAGGTCAGTGCTTCCCAAACTTTGATCAGTTTTGTACGGCTATTGAAGTTGGTGGTCTTTAAACTTTAAAAAAATTACTCACCTACTCACTCAGGTTACATCTATTTTAAACATCAAACATTAATTTATTAAGATACAAACTGTTTATCCACATACCCCTAAGATCCTCTTGCACACTGCCTGGATTCATTTGACAAATATTTATTAAGTTTTACTAGTGTGTCAGGTATGGCTCATAGCAGAGACATTATGAAGGCAACAACCTTTGGGAAAAAAATGTGACTATAAGAACAGATTCCACCAACATCTCACAAGGAGCTCAAGGAGACAGTCATTTTGAGAGAGGGGTCAAGGTACAGGCAGGTTTGATGGGGCCTGAGGAAGGTACATCCCAGTCTGTATTATGACTGGTTGGGGGTTTTCAGGACTCAGGGCAGGTGTAAGCAGCCCCCAGCTGGAAGAAGTTGGCATCGTAGGCTCAGCTCACTGGTGGACATAGGGATCTGGACTCCCTCTCAAGTGTCCTTTCTGGCAGTTGGATGGGTAGCAGCTTTCCAAGATAATATACAAAGTAAACAAGGGTCTGAAAAGGCTTAGAGATCTCACCACTCAGATGAAGGAAAATGAAACCCTTTCTCCATCCTCCAGTAATTCCACACAGCCAGGAAACACAAAAATGGACAATAATAACTACTCAAGTGAATTCCATTAGAATGGAAGCTCCCGGAGAGCAGGGACTTCTGTCTACTGGATCTCAATGTTTGGACCAATCCATGGCCTAGGAGAGATGCTCCATAACTATCCATTGAATTAATGCATAAATTACAACAGGTGCCAGTCTTTCTTTGGGACAGTAAGTTGGGGAGGTAAACAGGGATATGGATAGAAGATTCACTGATATAGTGTAGTCTTAAAGTCATCTTGTAGATCCTGAAGAGAAAGTATCCACATTCTAAGAGTGTGACCCAGTTTTCTGCTAGTGAAGTTACCACACTTTCCCAGATTGCTTCATTCATCCCAGTTTTTCTCCCATAAAAATAACTTAAATTTAGTGGGGGTTGCAGGTCTAACTGAATCACATATATTATATAAATATTTTAAAATTTAACTAGCACTTTTTTGAAGCTTAAAAGTACTAGTTTAAACTCACACTTCTTTTTATAACAACCCAGGAAATAAGTACTATATACTATCTCAATTGGGGTAATTTCACAATTTTTTTTCAAAGCACAGAGCTAGTGAATGATAGAGACAAGATTCAAACCCAGGCATTCTAGGCTCTGAACCATTGTATCTTGTTATTCTTTCAATGCAATGGAGGGGAAACCCATAGCAAAACTGCAAGGTTGTCATCACTTACTGTCAGGGACTCGTTCTCTCTTTTCTGTCACCTTCTGCCTATTTCAGCCCCAGTAGCCCTTATCACTCTCAGGACTTTGTGTAGAAACAGTCCCACCAATCTGTGTTTATTACCAAACTAGGGGCCCAGTGCACAAAGATTTGTGCATGGGGGATGAGTCCCTCAGCCCGACCTGCACCGTCTCCAATCTGGGAGCCCTCAGGGGAGCCCTCTCCAATCCGGGAGTTTCTGTCTGTCTTTGCAATCATGTGAGCAAATTGTCTGAGATTCCAACCCAGTTTGGTTTTGTGCTCAAAGAACAGTAGAGGTCTTTTTTTTTTTCTTTGCCCCATTGGTGGAGATTTTCCTAGAAGTTGCAGGATATCTTCCTTTTAATTTTTCCTCGACACTCTGACTTTACTTATGTCTCTCACGTTTGCTCTCCCTCCATCACCCAACCCCAACAGTAACTTGCTCCAGGCTCACTTTGCTCTAGTGTCTCTGAGATCCCACAACAAGTCTGCCACCAGAACTACGATTCCCAGCATTCCTGGTGCTCCCCACATTCTGGGATTCTGCTTCTGGTCCAGAGGCTGCCACCAGAACTACAATTCCCAGAATTCCTGGTGCTCCCCAAGCTCTTGGTTTTTTCTCTGTCCCACCCCAACCCCCCGGCCTCTCCCTCTCGGCAGCACATACACTCTGCCCAAAGGCCCGCCACAGTGATGCGGAGGGTGTTCCTGTCCTGCCCCCAGCTGCTTGACATGCATAAGCCCAGAGTGGCCAGAGGTTGTTCTGGGACCCTGGCCGCTCCAAGTCTACACGTGGGCCTATAGGCTCAGAGCAGCCTGGGTCCTGGGGACGGGTGTCCTCAGGACCCATGCGACTTGGTGCCAGCGCATGCGCAAGCAGCCACCCCACCCTCAGCAGCTCGGCACCTGCATACGCAAATTAACCCATCATCTTTGCTGGGTTAATTTGCATACTCACTTGTGATTGGATGGTGGGCGTCATGAAGGTACAGTCAATTTGCATCTTTCTCTTTTATTAGTGTAGCTAGAGAGATGTGCCACTTTTCAAGGCATGCATTTCTGTGGGTCATGATTCCCCAAGTTTATTGCCAGATATCAGCTGATAAGTAGGAAGAAAATGCATCTTTTATTATATTAACAATTTCTATCCCTTTTTCCTCTTCCTGTCCCAGGCATTGCTTTGTTAGGATTAGAACAGCATGAAAGGAATTAACTAGGACTTTGCCATTTGACCCAGTCACCTGGGGTCATGCCATGTCTGTCTGCCAGATCCCATCTTGACCACTTCTTGTGTTCACCTGTGACAATTTCACATTCATACTTGATTCTCAGTTCTCTCCTGCTTCATCCTGACTTGGGTACCATCCTAGCAGTACGTTTACCTCTCTTGGTTTGTTGACTAAGAAAATGACTCCTCTTTCTGGCTCTGTATGATTTTGTGAACCAATGTCACCCCAATAAATTCAATTAAAATAGGTTATCAGTTCACTTCATTATCTGGATATTCAGAAGCAATGAGTCAATGAAAAGGTCACTGAGATGGAAATAGAACTAAATTTGAATCTCCACTTTATTACATCAAGTCCCTTAGATTTAGTTATCATAGCTATGTAAATGATAATGAAACCTGATTGGCTAACATTTTAAGGCTTCAGTAAGTTAATGTGCAAGGAAGTGTGTGTGTGTGTTTATTATAAGCTACAAAAAAATGTCAAATGTTAATGATTGTCAGCTTTATACTGTGCTGGTAACATTTTCCAAACACTATGTGAACTAAAAAAGAGGATCAGTTCAAATCAACACACATTTCTTGGTCATAGGCTTCTGTGTGCAGCATTGTGTTTGATGCTGAGTAGAAGTGTCAATGGACACCCTGGGGCACACTGCCGAGATGCCAAAAACCTAAATTAAGGTTTGGAACATAACAAATGATGCCTGAAGATGGGTGAAAATTATTGTGTCATTTGCAAAAGAAAGTTAGGCATAACTCTTTCCAAATATATACATATATTTAAATCTGTGTAAACAACATAAAAAAAAAAGTGGTTCCCTCTGATATCTGCTCTCTCTTCATGAGTGGATATGGTTGATAGGGAGCCCTCTAGAGGTTAGTTGCCTGTATTTTCTAAGAGCCCTCAGGGCTTGCTTCAAGTCATAACTAATTTCCAGATGAGGACTGCTGAAACTCGGATAATTTAGCTCTCAGTGTCAGGTTTTAAAGATAAATTTTATTTTTATTAAAATTATGAAAATTTTAATGTATGCAATTTGTAATATATTCAGAAAAAAATTCTGAAGCAAAATTTAAAATAAAACGAATGCATCTATCATCTGGCATTTGTATACCTCACTTGCAGCTGTTTTTATTTCTTGCTTAACTTAATCTTTATTTTACATCCCCCCCCCCCCACACACACACACACACTACTTACGAAAAATACCTTTTCATGGACTTTGAGGCTTGTGAAAGAATAGTATTTGTTAGATGTCTGTTCACATTCTTGATTGATTCATATATAAATTTTCTTCCACTTTCAGGAAAATCCTTAATTAACTATTTAGAGTTTAGAAAATAAGGATTTTTACATGTCCTTTAAATACCCCCAAAATTTTAGTTCATGCACCTATTCATGCTTATTTTGCTACAGGTGAAATTTTTGTACAGGAAAGTAGGTATTTTTACCTCCGTTCTCCATCCTCATATATTGGTCATGTGGCGTTCGATCCTGGGCCACCTTTTGATGGCCATATATTGTGCTCTTAAATATCTTTTTGCAAATATGTATATGAATCAAATTTAATTTTACTCTGAGGTAAAATGTTCTATATATGCTAGAAAGTCAATGAATATCTGTTGATTGAGGTGACATAATTCTCATTCCCTTACTTCTCTTCCCATTGAAAATGTCAGAAAAGAGAAAAAGGGACTAATGATTCTCATATACAAAGGATGGATTCCCAATGACAATCATAGATTTCCTCTCATCTCAAAGGTCTTTAAACTATGTAGTAATTATAGCTACATGGAGATAATGGAGGTTTGAATTGGAAATGATAGATTTGGTATCTTTGCCAGTTTTGTTACAGTTTTTAAATGTCACTTATCCTGGAAATAGAGCAAGGATATTAAGACCCTGAGTCAGAAACCCAAAGCCAAAATAGGAAAGAAAGTAGTTGCTAAAATGGAATAGAATTTGGGTGGTGCAGAAGAAGAGGCTTATCATTCCATTCATGCTAGCTACCCCAAAAGAGTAACAAGATCAAAGCTTTTCAGCATATTTTGTATTTCCTCCATTTCTTTCTCTAGGCCTGTTAGGGAGGAATTTCCATCCACATAAAGGAACTTGTGCTAGACAGAGTGTTGATCTTTCTTCTGACTCTCACTGCTTCCAGGAGAACAGGAGTAAGTGATCTGAATGGTGAACAGGTAAGAAGAAATTGGGAAGCTTCTGCTCAGCCCTTTTCAGGGGATGCCTGCAGTTGCTCATCTGTGGCAGTGGTTAGGCTGACAAGTCTGCGACATTCTGAGTTGAGACATAATCAAGGTAATTTGGCTGTGAACCTAAAGTCATATTCTACTCCAGACTTTCTCCTGCATTTCACTCTCAATGATTCTAAACTCAGGATGGGAAGAGGCATATTATTTATGGTCCTGAACTCCCAACAATTCCCATTCTTATCCTTTGAATTGAGGTGGATTTCAAAATTTTACAGAAAACAGCAAGTTAAAATATTGGTAAGTAGAGAAAATAAAAAGAAAAAGGTAGTAGGAAAAGTAAAATACAGCCTGCTGTTGATTTACTCCTTCAAAATATGTATATTGGGACTCCTCAGTTCTAGCCTCTATTCTAGGTGGAGATTTTTAATGATAAACAAGACAGGCAGAGTTCCCACTTCATGAATTTCACAGAGCACACAAACATCATACACACAGGATTCTTTCTAAATAGTTTTTTAGAGGTGGGAAGCAACTATGCATGGATATTAATAACAATCAAAGAAGAGGAAATCATCTTCAATTACATAATGAACAGGAGTATTTGCCTCTAATACCAGGCTTCTGGAGATACTATTGTTCACCCCAAGATTATTATTGAAATGTAACATTGAAATGAACAATCTCTTTATCAGAATACCTAACTTTTGACCTCACTGATTCATCCAGAAGTAGGTATCTAACACAGAACAAGTCAATCAGAACCCTGACCCAATATTTGTTAGCTATTTGATGCCAGGAATCCAGGTAATCTCTTGAAAATGGACGAACTCAAGAGTTGTCAACAGCCATGATTCAGGATGAGTAGCAAAAAAGAGAAGTCAACCAGAGGTGAGGGTTCTGCCTTATTCCAACTGTGCCCATGCTGTGCCTATCTGTTCCAAGGCTTGAGTGTTGAACAACTCTGTGAGGTATGTCTTAATTCTTCCAATAAAACACTGAGTTTTAAAACAGGTTTATCATAGTCAAAGTGAAGCAGAACATAGCTATCAATTTCAAGCTCTGTGCTCTTGAGTTTCATATGACATTTTCTACAGTTTCTACTTGTCTCACGTACATCCTCCATTTAAAAAAAAAAACATCTTATATCTGTACTTAAATCTGTAACAGTTTTGACACAATGATCAGCAAAACCCTGTAGTAAATAAATATTCCACCTTCTGGCTTGTTTTCAATGTTTATTAGAACGTATCTCTTACTTCCTTGTTTTTCTTCTTTCCTTTTCCAGTCCAGTCTTATGTTACTTTTAAAAGTGGTTTCTTTATTCCTCAGTTATCTATTGCAGGCTCTCTCAAACAGGCACCCATTGAAAGGCAGATATTTAACATTTCAGAACACATCAGGGGCTTAGAATTTCATCTCCCTGAGTCTAAGTTCTGACTGTCATTAATGCTGATTCTGAATAACCATTTCTTACCTCCAACAATCTTCATCCTTTGCAGTAATATATTTTTCCTTCTCATGTAATTTAAGTCTCACTGGGGTCCAGAGATGAAATGTGATCAATGGCTTCCCCAACTTGGAAGGGGAAAAAGAAAGGTGTTTGGATTATATAAGATGCTATAGCTCACCCTGTTGGCACCATTGTAGTTAAAACAACATTCCTGATAAAAGAACAAAAAAGTCTATAACATCCAGGTTGTTCTTCCACACTAAGATACCACATTTCCATGGAAACACAGTGACTATTTCACAGTGATTAGATTCTGATGATGGCCTCTGAAAGGTCTTTGTTTTTAACTTTCTAGGGTTATTAGAAAACAAAGTAAATCTGTCAGTTTCTGACTAAGGAAACGGAAACTAAACTAGATAGGAAATATAGATCTTTCAAATGTTAAAAGCAAACAAAGACAAAAGAAAGAACAAAAAGCAGATTCAGAGCACAGAAGGAAATGGTGCAGCAGCTGGGTAGCCCAAAGGCTCTCAATAGGTGGCAATATGAGAAAGTTCAGATAGGGAGCAGTTAGCTTTGTCACTTCCTCAGTATTGATGGTCAGAAGCCTTGGCTGTTCAACAAAATCATAGCAATTTACCACAAATGTGCATTCTTTTCTCAGTGGTAGCTCTTTTGATCAAAAACACTCATGGAATTTTGATCAATAACAATGGAAAGTTTTAGGCTTTTAGATGTTTAAACAAATGGATTTTGTCACAGTAATACAAGGTCTAAATAAACCTAATCAATTGTATTCTTTCAAAAAGTGTGCTGCTGTAGGCTGAATAATAATAATTGACCAATTTGGGTAGAGTCAATCAGGGTACAATTGTTGAAAGTGACAGATTTTGTGAGGCACCGTCTCCATGTTAATACTAAGCCTGTATTGTTGAAAGTGGCTCAGAATCCCAGTTCCAGTCATTTCATGGAAGGGAGTACATTCTCACAAAGCCAAATACACCCAACATTCCAGAATCTGTTCCCATAACTATGGTTCCCAAATTATTGCATCTCTCTAGTATTTTTGTACACATCTCCCAAATTCCTGTGCTATGCCATCTTTTTGGCAGCCATTTTTGCTTTTAGTCCAATGTGACTTTCTGGAACCTCAACCTCAAAGATGAGGCAGATGCTAAATGACTGAGAGACATCCTGAGAGTTGGAGTCCAAAGGCGACACAGACACATAAGGCATGATTCATATCCATTAGACCTATGAATTGTTCACTGAAATTGGGTTTTCATTTCCCCTGAATAGCTCTGCAATGCTTTGACAGTTGGGATTCCAATGACTTCAGGGTAGTTTAGCAATGGGAATTAGGTGCAGTCCCAAGACTCCATCTGCTCCCTCCACATGTCCAGTTTGCTCCTGAGTGCCCAAACCTCCTCAAACACATCAGAGTTGAAATATATATTCTCATTTTATAGCATCTAGTTGATGAATTCATATCTGTGCCATAGCAATGTAAAAATGGGATTGAAGGTTTGAAGATTTGGGTTGTTCAAAGTTATCGGAATCCCTAAACTCCTTAACCCAAAAAGGCAGATCAATAAACCTCTTCCAAATTTTTACCTAACTTAGTCATCTATCGATATTAAATAAAATTGTTTCAACTTTTTTCTAAATACATAGGTCTAAGCATGCAGAAAATTCAGTCTTAATAATTTCCTCCATTAAAACCTGTAATGAACTAGAACTAGTGCATTTCTGGGACTCATTATCATTTCACAAATCTTTCTATCGCTATAGGTTCTCCTATAATAATTGTTTTCAGCTTGTGTTGTTCAGACCAAAAGCTCTGATTCCTTACAGAAAGGGAAGTTCACTTGTTCTTGATTGCCGGGGTCCAACCCCAACAGGTCCAGGGGTCCCCAAAGGTGTGGACGGAGTCGGCGAAAAAGGAATGACATGGAGACAGCGTTCAGTTGATCAGCAGCCTAGCCAGGATCTCCAGCCAAGTTCTGGTCTGGATCTCCAGCGAAGTTCTGGTTCGGATCTCCAGCCAGGTTCTGTGTCCATGTTCTCTTGCTAGATTCTCCAGGTTCTCCAGCCAGGTTCTGTAGCCATGTTCCCTCGCTAGGTTCTCCAGCCAGGTTCTGTCCAGGTTCTCCAGCCAGGTTCAGTCACCAGGTTCTAGTTAGGTTCTCTTGCCAATTTCTGTAGTCAGGTTCAGTCCAGGATCTTTTGCCATGTTCTCTCCAGCGAAGTTCTTCTGTCTGTAGGTTCTGTCTTCTTAGTTCTGTGTTCTAAGCTCTGTATTCTAAGTTCTGTGTCTTGCTGTCTTGTTGCATCTGTATTTATACCAGTTGATTCAATCCTATCAATCTCTATTACAAAGGTTAGGGCATTTCTTATCTTCATTCCAGGGAGTAAAGATTATGTAGCTTAAGCATGATTATTCGTAGTTAAAGTGATTAATTACCCGCCTGGCACTTAGTTAAGAGGTTTTATTCCCTCCCTAACTTCAGGGGAAAATCCCTACCTGGGGAAACAACCTTTCTCAGAGAGGAGACCTTGGTTAAAACACATAGTGCCAAGAAGGTGAGCAAACATATTAAGAACAATATGCCATATATGCCAGGTCCCTTGAAACAGCAAGGATGGACCGGCTCCCGGCACTACATCAGTAGGCACTCTATATCTTTTGTATCATTCTGATGATGAATGGATTTTCCCTCATGTTGACCAACCTGGAGGGATGGTCAAAAGAGTGAATAGGGAAGAACTGGCTATTGAAACAGGGCTTTCTGGGAACACCTCTGGCCCATGATATATGATATGACACTTTGAGACCTTATTCTTTATGAGCTGCAGGAGTACTCTTGGGGAAGCTAAGCCAGAGGCCACTCAAAAATTCCTTCCTCCAGAAGCCTCTCTTGTTCTACAGTATCTTATCTTCATCAACCCTCAACCAGTCTGGATTTTTTACCTCCTTTTGAGTTTGAACACCTGATATCTATCACCTGCACACATATTTGGTAAGTCATTTACCATCTGATTCCTCACCCTACTTTCTCTACTTGTTTTTGGTCACTGTATATATACTGGGCTTGGATGAATTGCTTAAAATCTCCCTGTGATTGAAACTGGATGGTACACTGTTTGGAACTTTGCTATTTCTGGGTGTGTGATTGCCTTTAACAGTCCACCCCTTTGCTGAGGAAGAGTTGATAGTCATGATCATGTCATGCTGAAGAACATAAGCTGAGGTAGGAGTCAAACATAGGTGAGATTGGGCTCTGTCCACTGCCTGCTGAGTAAAACCAGGTTTGTTTGTTTACTTCCTTTTATTTCACTGCTTCTGAAGGGTCACATTGAAACAAACACTCTGCAGTTAGATTCAACCCCTCCCTTTTTTTCTTTAATCTTTTCAGTCTGAGGTAGGATAATAAAAAGCTAGGAAAATTCCTGGTGAGTGGAATCGGGAAACTGAGACAAGATAATTAAACAAAGCCAAGCAATTTGAACAATTTACTGAGAGCTAGGGAATAGCAAAATCTTATCTTCCCTAACCAAGGACACTTGAGAACAAATGGTTTATGCCTCTCGTCCCTAACCAGAGAATAAATAGCTTAAATCACCCTTGTCAGGGAGATAGAGGACAGAGACCCAATTAGTGGCATTTGTGCCAGCCAAACCCAAGGATGGATGAAGTCAGGGGAACAAATAACAAAAACCCAATTAGAGCCAGACAGATCCAAGATAAAAGTAAAAGCAGTGAAGCAGACCAGAGAATGATCCCAAACTTTCCTATATGCACATTTTGATTAATCAACATATTGAAAAACAGACCTGGAAAATGAATGTTTATTCTGTTAAGACCCTCCCTGAGAGCTCCCCTAGGATTCATGCCCTCAAAATAGAGTTAAAACCCTCAAGACAAGTACCCAGCTCTGGCTCTCTGTGGAGCATGCCCATGCCTTTTCTTGAGCATGAACATTTTACTTTCTTTCTCCTAAACTCTAAGAGTTCCCACAAGACTTGCAACCAGGGGAGCAGCAGGCAGCAGCAATTGGTCCTGGGCTTACTCCCTGAACCTATTTCCAAGGCCCCCCTTTTTTCTGATTTTCCAGTGAATTGGCAGCAGCCCCTTCTTGGCTCACTTCTTTCCTATAATGTTTCTGGGAAGTCAAAGCAGAGCACTGCATAGGCTCTCTTATGTTGCTTCTTCTATCATAATTCCTTCCTTTGTTTCACTGTCCCTAGCTTTAATAAAAGTACTATTAAAATCACCTGGACTTATGTTGTGATATTTTTCCTGCATAAAGTCAAGAACCCATACATTACAGGTCATCCTGAGGTAGATCAGCCCTGGGCCTGATCCCTTTCCAGTAACAAGTCAACCTATATTCTCAACCAAACTTTGTCTCCCTTCTACAATCCATTGTCACATTAATCTAAGGGTGAATTGGCAATTATTGTAGACAAGAATTCATTTTTTTTTCTTTTCTATTTGTCTTTCCAAATGTCATGTCTAGAGTCCCATCAACTCTCCTATTTCACTCAATTCCTTAAAATAACTGTTTTAACACTTTTCTAGATATAACAAAGCAGGTAGCTTACTTTGATATATAATGTGTTTGAGCCAATCCCTGAATGCTTCTTTCCTGGATGAGGCAAGAAGCTAAAAGAAAGGAGAAATGGAATCTGTTATTATTTTCATACTAGGGGCCCAGTGCAAGAATTCATGCACCTTGAAAGGAACTGTAGGCTGCGGGACTGCAGTAGGCACAGGGGCAGGTCTCAGCCCATCCTCCGTGCCCACACCCAGCCCCTCCTGCAGCGGCCCCTGGTCCCGTCTGCCGGCAGCCCCACTCCCACCGCCACTGCTCCCACGTGCTGACAGCATGGAGTGATTGGAGCTGGCACAAGCAGCAGGTGCAAGCAGGGCCAGCGCCATCAGCAGGTGCAAGCAGCTGCTGCCCTGATCACTCCTCAGGAGCAGGAGGAGGTGGAGAAGCCCTCAGAGGCAATCAGGGCTGGCAGCCACCGCTTACACCTGCTGATGGCACCTAGTGATCAGGACCAGTGCCAGATACCTGCAGCGGGTGTGAGAGGTGACTCTGGTGCTGGCTGCAGGTGTGAGTGGGGCTGGCACTGGCAGTGGGTGCGAGCAGCCGCTCCAGCACCGGCAGTGGGTGAGAGTGGCTGGCAGGACCAAGGTGCACAGGAGCAAAGAATTTTCAGTAACAACCAGAGGCTCACCCCGATGACAGTGACCAGCACCCCATCTTGGTCTGGCACCCCCACTCATCTTCTCCACCATCCTGCTGTGGCCAATGCCAGCCATGTTCCGCACATGCCCCCTGGTGGTCAGCACACGTCATAGTGACTGGTTATTCAGTTGTTCAGTTGTTCGGTTGTTCTGCCATTCTGTCTATTTAAATATTAGCCTTTTATTATATAGGATTGGATGAAATGTGGGTTTTGATGGGTCTAAGATTCCTTAATGAGAATTACAAGTAGGATTCAAACAACCTGGTTTTGACTCCTACTCTACCAATGACTGGCTCAGTTCCCCCCAATGGATGACATAATTTACATCTGCCCCAACTGCTGAACTGTAAGATGGGTAATGGTGCTGCTCAATTTAAAGAACAGTTATGAAGATAAATGAACTAATCATGCATATGTACTTCCTGCCTGATCCTTAGTAAGAACTCAGTAATATTAGAACTTCCTAGTTGTCTCCTAGAGTTTTGATAAATATTTCATTTTTATAACAATGAATTCACAGAGTTGTGCCTATTCCTTGCTTAACCAGGACATTTGCATAAAGACTTATTTTTTATGCAATCTTTTAATAAGAATTGAAGTGATGAAATTGAAATATAAATCTAATAAAAATAAAATAAAATAAATGTCAATAAATCTTGGTGGAGTGCTTTAAAAATCACAACTTGGCTTGCTGCAACTGATTTTGCATATGCATTTTATGAGGCATATTTTATTTTTGTTAAATCTTCAATTATGCTGAAAGGGTATACACGTACAGGCTGAGAGTTGTGTCATAACTAGAAATAGCAGTAGATTTGCATTTAAGAAAGCTTCTGAAAAGGCTGTCAAAGTATTTACTTTTTGTCTGAGACTATGCATATTCAGAAGAAAAGGAAAGAAAACTTTGAGCAGTATAGTGAAGGACAGCTGTATTCATTGGCATGAAATATAGGATATAATAATGTAAGAAAAGTAGTCCAATAAGCCACGGCAATTCTAGTTGTTGTCACTATACAAACTCAACATATAGTGTTGCTATAATATATGAGTAGTTTGCCCCTCCTGGATGGAGAAAACATGAATGGAGGCAATATACTTTTAAGAAGTTAACTCTTAATTTGAATATATTTAGCCCAGAGGTGTTTTATTTATCTTGTGGTTTTTTGTTGTCTTTTTTAGGTATTTTTATCCTCCCTTATTTTCTTTCTTTTGAGGGGACCCTACTACATATGTTTTACTACTATTACATTAATTAATGATTGGATAAATAGATAGATGGATGGATGGATCGTGGGATAGATAGTAGGATGAACAGTAGGAGGGATGGACAAATAATAGACTAGGGAAGTGGATGGCGGATGGATGTATATATTCATAAAAGTCTTCTTGCTCCAAAAATTCTAATACCTGAAACATAGTAGGCATTTAATAGCATATTTTGAATAACTCATTCTTAAGCTCCCTTTACCCTCGCAGATATATAGTAAATTCTGCACCAAATAGACAGCAAATTTGGCTGCCTTTTGACTATTATCTGGAATATACCTAACTGACTTTTTCAAAGACAGAATGCTGTAAGCCAGGGTCAGGGTGGACAGATTCTTGTCATCAAAGTCCACTCCCAGGAAAAGGTGAAAATACAGGATGGGGAAGTACCAATGGAAAGAGGAAACTCTCCTCTCCTTTCCAAATGGCACTTTAATGGAATGACATGAGTATTAAGTACAAAATAAGAAGGCATGAGCTAGTGTCCATGTCTATTACCTGCTTGCTCTATGATTGTGGGCACGTTCCTTAGTTATTCTGAGTATCATTTTTTTTTCATTTGTAAACTGGGAAATATGCCTTTTCAGTGTTTTGTTTCCATTATGCTCAATTATTATTTGACAAAGGAGGTAAGAGCATAGAATGGAGTCAAGACAGTCTCTTCAATAAATGGTGCTGGAAAAATTGGTCAGATACATGCAAAAAATGAAACTAGATCACCAAGTTACACCACACACAAACGTAAACTCAAAATGGTTAAAGGACTTAAATGTAGACAGGAAACCATAAAAATCTTAGAAGACTCAATAGGCAGCAAAATAGCAGACATATGTCGTAGCAATAACTTTACGGATACAGCTCCTTGAGCAATGGAGACTAAGCAGAAAATAAACAAATGAAACTACATCAAAATAAAAAGCTCTGCACAGCAAAAGAAACCATCAACAAAACAACAAGAAAGCCCACTGCATTAGAAAACCTATTTGCCAATGCTATCTCACATAAGGGTTTAATCTCCAAAATTTACAGAGAACTCATACAACTTAACAAAAGAAAGCTAAAAAATCCAATCAAAAATGGGCAAAGGACCTAAATAGACACTTTTCAAAAGAGGATATACAGAAGGCTGAGAGACATATGAAAACATGCTCAAAGTCACTGATCATCTGAGAGATACAAATCAAAATAACAATGAAGTACCATCTTAACCTGTCAGAACGTCTATCGTTAACAAATCAACAAACAACAAGTGCTGGTGAGAATGTGGAGAAAAAGGAACCCTAGTGCACTGAAGTGGGAATGCAGACTGGTGCAGCCACTGTGAAAGACAATATCAGTTTTCTCAAAAAACTAAAAATGGAACTCCCATTTGACCCAGTGGTCCCACTTCTAGGACTATCTCCCAAGAAACCAGAAACACCAATCAGAAAGGATATATGCACCCCTATGGTCATAGTTGCACAATTTACCACAGCTAAGATTTGGAAACAGCCCAAGTGCCCACCAGCAGATGAGTGGATTAAAAAACAGTGGTACATCTACACAATGGAATACTACACTGCTATAAAAAAGAAGGAACTTCTACCATTTGCAACAGCATGGATGGAACTGGAGAGCATTATTCTAAGTGAAATAAGCCAGTCAGAGAAAGATAAATATCACATGATTTCACTCATATGTGGGATATAATGAACAATATAAACGGATGAACAAAAATAGATCCAGAGACAAGGTAACACTGATCAGACCATCCAACCTCAGAGAGAAGGCAGGGAGGGGTTGGGGGTAGAGATCAACCAAAGGACTTGTATGCATGCATACATAATAGCATAACCAATGAATACAGACACTGGGGTGGTGGGGGCTTGTCCTGGAGGGTGGGAGTGACAGGGGCGGGGGGGTGGGTCAAGCGAGGAAAAAGGAGACATATGTAATACATTAAACTATAAAAAAATTAATCAAAGCTTGTGTGCTAGACTTTAAACTGCTACACAGATTTAGTCAACATCCATTTTAAGTACAATAAGAAAAGTCAATTTTGTAAATTGTAAAAGTATTAAAAGGTAAGAGGCCTTCCACAGACAACTGAGGTCTTAGAGACATGATTTCCCAGGACAAATGTTTTTGTTGAATAATCCATTCAATCTTTGGTTCCTAAAGCAGTTTGATATAAGATTAAATAGCAAAATTTGGGAGAAAAAGCAATGACAAAGACATAGTTTAATGTCTCTAACCTCTTGAAAATTCATTCCTATCATTCCAAATTGCATTTTTACTAAGTAATGGGAGAGGTGCTTTTTTTTCTGGACTGTGCCTGGAGTCTCAGAGGCTGCGTAGGACATAAATACATTATGAAACATGAGTTTACCTCCTTTCAGTGCAGTTTTAAGGCATATTTATGCCTGTGGCTCCAGTGTGCTTCTGAGGCAAGAGATATGCTTGTTTCCTGTTTGGACTGACTCCACTGCTTCTCACCTGTGCTGAGCCTAACCTGGCAGCCCCCTTCTGAGCCCAGCAAAACTTGTTTCGAGCCAGGAGGAGGTTGGGGTGCCTGCCTAAATCTAAAGACTCCACATCAGACATTGGCAGGAAGAACATGCTGAGCTCGGAGGCATTTCGGACGGAGCTTACAGGATCAAAAACACAGGGGCAATATTGCAGGTGCAAAACGTCACAAAAGGCAGCCACCAAACAACCACACATGCTAATCAGAAAAACTGAAGGTTGGCAGAATTCTGGGAGCAATTTCTCTTTCATCGATATCCACTTGACTTTTCTTAGGAACCAACAGGGAGATATTGGATCTGACTATTAATGAATCAGGACACACTTTATTGGTCCTGAAGCACATTTGTCATGGCAATTTACATGAGTTAGCACCACATTTCCAAAGCCTGCTCGAGAATCTAGCAAGCATTCATAACGAGCTAATGCACCCAGAATAACTTATACATTTTATGGTATTTATTACATATTGTCATAAACACTATTAAATTAAATTATGCGACCATTTACAAATTGGAAAAAAAAATAAAGTGTTCATCATTAGGACAAGAAAAAAATCTTAAGAGATATCCACTGCAGCATTTTTCATTCTGTTGAATGTAGAAGAAATTCTGGTTGTATTATTTGCCTCGTCCCAGTTAAAAGGAAGTCAAGAGGTCTGCACCTTGACTGGGGTCCTGGAAGTCTGGGATGGAAAGGATGGGCCTTTGGACTATAGAGGGCAGAGTCTAAAAGAAAAACCAACTTTAATAAACTAGTAACCAAGTTATCAATCCTTAGGGGCTGGGAAGAGAAGCTAAGTCACGGGCAGAATTGGGGACTACGCATCAAAAGAAAGGATTCATCACGAAAACTGGGTAGAAGGTGCTAGAGAGAATCCTTGAGGACGTGAAACCCAGGACTAGGCGCATTTGATATTAGACCAAGCTCTTAGCTATGCAGCAAGAAGCTCTGCCCAGTAGACATTAGCATTATGTAGTCACTATTAGTAACACCCTGGCTCTCAGTGTACCTGCCCACCTACAATTGGAATACATAGACTTTATAGACCCTTCTTTGATGTCATGTGTTATCTCTCCAGGACTCTCTTGAATGCTGACATTTGCCCTCCTCCACATCCTCACTAATCTTCCATTTTCTAAGCTCCTTTCTGATGGTGCTGTTTTTCTGAGAATTAGTGTAGCATGATGATTTTAAGAACACAGACTCTCAAATCACAAATCTATATCTACTAACTATTTTCCCTTGAGACTTACTTAATTTCTGTGTTGTGTACCACTATAAAATGGGAAAAGTGATAATTACTACTTTTAGAGTTAGTGTGAAGATTGAGTTAAAATATGCCAGCTTCTTAAAACAGTGCCTAGTAATCAATGAATATTATTTAGGTATATCAAATACTTATTAATCTTTATTATGTGTCTCCCCTCTTGTGTTCTCCAGGGGTAGCCACATGGGGGGAAAGCAAGAATAATTGGCTGGAGGAAGAAGTTAACATAATTTATAGCTGAATATTAATACTTTCCATATGTGGCATTGTGAAATGAGGAATAATGAGACAGACTGATATAAATTAGTAGAATCTCTTTGAATGCAGACCAATGTGGGTGTGTTACATTGGAGACTCAAATCAGATGAATAATATTGTTGACATTAATATACTTTTTCAAAATGGCGATCTGATCAACTACTCTTAGTGAAGTCCTGAAACATGAAAAGTACAATTACTTATTGATTTGCACATTTATTTCATTCCTGGAAATCTAAGATACAATAAAAGTTATCAAAAAATACTCTGGAATCTTAGGGAAAGTCATATATATGCTGGGTCCACACAATGACAATTGGTTTTTTTACTAACATGAATGTCAGAATGAACATTCAAAATTATACAGGTTCTTCTAGAACAATTACTGATTGTGAATGCATTGTAGGATGTCTAGCCCCACTGGTCCCTGCCTTCCTAGTACCAGTATCTCCCTTCTCCCATTCTTCATGATATGTAGTTAGAATTGTCCCACAACATTTCAAAATATCCCTTGTGATAAACCATTGACCTAGGGACTGGGAGGAAGTTTATTGGTGAAGTGAAAGCCACAAAAGTTTGTCCAGAAAGTTCATACAGAGCAATAAAGGACCAGGGACAAAGTCCAGTGAAATACAAACATCTGAATGACAGAAAAGGATGAGAACCAGACCACAAAGACTGGTATAGACAGAAGAAGCAGAAACAAGGTCAACAGAGAAGAGGCAAAGAAAACAGAAAATATCATTTTTTAAAGAATAGAATATTCAATGGTGTTGAATGGAATAAGTCAATTAGGTAAAATGAGGGACTTACGTAAATCTAAATTTGAAAATTGAGGGATTATTTTTGAACTGTACCAAGGCTGTCAGTGCTGCCTTTGTGGCTAGAGAATTTATTGCAGCCAATTCAAAACTGGAGACATTATCTTTTCCAATCTTTCTGATAGCCTGAATGGGAGGAGAAGGCAATGAGGAAGAACAATTGACATAGCTCATTGGATAGAAACATGTGAGTGTTAGCTCCCATCTCTTCACATTTCCTTCAATAAGTACCCTTCCACTAGAGAGGGGTTCTCTGCCTGGCTCCCATGATTTCCAAATTCATATTTCTTGTCTAATCTCTTCATTTGTGCGTGGCCCTTCTATAGGTCCTGAATCTAGCCGTGCAGGTTGAGGCTTTCACATCTTTCACAATAGACCTTATTCTCTTCTTGAAACCCCTACCAATACCTTTAAGTGCATTCTCTACATAACCATAGATCATGAGACCAATAGTAGGTTTCTTTATATTTTCCCCACCATTAGCTAATCTGGTCCTTTTTCTGTTTCTTCCCAGGAGGAGGTCAATATTTCAATGTCTAAAAGCATTGTGACGCCTCTCAGTAACTGTACATCCCCTCAGCAATGTCAGCTATTCCTGGGCTATGGAGAATCTGGTTGTCAAAATGTGTCTTCAGTCTCGCAGTTGAAGTGGCAAAGAAGAGCATCTTCGGGATTTTTTTAAGGATGGGAGAAACATGCTGAAGAGGGCAAGGTAAGGAAGGAAAGACTGATAGGATGGGAATTCAAGTGCTCTCTTGATGGAGTAAGAACATCAACAAGACTGAAGGAAAGGAAACAAAAACACCCATCTTAGAGGAAGAAAAGTATAGTCATGGCCCTGGTGAGGGGAGAATGGAGAATGAAATGGGACTTTTCAGAAGCTCATGTATAGGCATGCCTGTCTCACTTAGGGTGTTTTAACAGATGAGTTAGCAATAAGAATATTTATTTTCTCATAAAAAAAGCAGATTTAGATAATAATAGTATGAAGCAATCAATAGAATTATCTGCAAATAACCCTAAAACTGACTCTGAGTTGTTAGGAAAACAGGCCATTTGGGATGAACAAAGGGTGAGTGTTAACTACCTTCTCCAAGTGGGAAGAGCAGCATCTAAGCTAACTCCTGTAGGTTGGGACCATGGGTTGGGCTCCCTTTGTTTTCTATAGATGGTCCATGATCTGTGGACCAGTAAGTATCAGCATCACCTAGAAACATGTTAGACATGCAAATCATCAGACCCCATCTCAGACTACTGACTTTGAAATCCTGGGGTCCAATAATCTGTATTCTAATAAGCACTACACTTCCTTGCTAATGTTTGAGAACTGCTGTCTTAAGTAGCTGGAACCCCAGATCCAGATGTAGAAACCAGATTGCTGAGGATTTCAAAGGCAATTATAAAGACTCTACAGAGACAAGCAGGAGAATAGCTCTGTGATACTCACTTAATGATGCTAGTACCCACCCTTCAGGAGCCAACCAAATTAATCCTCAAATTTAATTAGGACAAGTAAAATTTTCTGGGTTTTTGCAAATGTAACACAAATTAGATTAGCCACAAGAGTCTTCATGAGAGTATTGTGGAGACAACATCCTAAAGGTCATGCTGATTTGATTTTATCTGATTATCTGCCTCAACCTTCTAAAGCTCAGACTCCTTTATTAAGTAAGAGGACAGGAGACAGACCTAGACTGCACCCCAGCCCAGCCTTGGACTGGCTGTGAGATCTGGTGTTTCTAACCAGCACTAAATACTCATAATGCTCATACATCCCAACTCTTTAAGGTTTTCTGCGAAAAACAGGATAACGATATTATACTAACAGCCTTGATTGGAGGTGTCATGATAACTCAATAAATGATATCCAAAAGGATCATTTCTGTGTGTGTTTTTGATGAGACTCTTGTGGTTGTTGGTGCATGTTCTGGTGTGAGACTGAAGCTATGAGGAGTAATGAGAGTAGGTTAGGGGGAGTATGGAGAATTGCTAACAAATTCCGTCTCAGAGAGAAGGGCCACAGAAAAGGCTTCCAAGAACATGATGTGGGAGATAAATCTTGATGGATGAGTAAGAGAGAGAAGAGACAGAAGGAAAGGTGACTCAGAGCTGAGGGTACAGCATGGATATAGGCATGAAAACTGCTGTACTTTCTTGGGAATGTTCAAGGTGTGCAGCTCAGCTGAGGAGTAATATTCATGCCAAATGAAGGAATGAGATGAAACTGAAAACTAAGCGAGGGGCCCTGTCATGAAGATCCTACTGGGTCTAACCAAGGAATTGGACCCATTTGAAGAAAATGGGGATGAGATCTCCAAAAGACAAACAAATGAACAAACAAAATACCTACTCAGGCTACAGGGAAGAGAAGGTACTTAAATGGAAAAGAACTTGGAGTCAAGGGAGGTGTCTGGAGATTGTTATCATAAATCAGGACAGCAAAGCTGAGGTCCTGGGTGAGGCTATGGGAGGAGAGTGTGAGATCACTTTAAGGGACTATAATAAAAAAGAATGTTTGCTGATATATGACAGAAACCTCATGATCAAGATTCCCCACGTTAAGAAAAAAGAATACATGCAATGGATTCTTGTGCTCATCTTATGTGACTAGTAATGTGCCCAAACTAATGGGACTTGTTCCTTGACTTTCAGACCTCTCAGCATCCCAGGGAAAATGAGCCATGTTTCAGACACTGATGAGCATGCTGAGGGCAGCAGGTGCTAAATGCTGGAACATATGGTAGAGCCCCAAGTAAAGCCAAGCCTTGAAGAAACTACTCTGGACCCAAACCCCAGCACCCCAGGATCTAGCCCCAATTCTGTCATTTCCTTGAGGAGTGGTGACCTTGAACAGGTCACTTCCCCTTTCTGGCCTTACTTTCCTTCTCTATGTAAATCTTGAAACTAGAATTGAAGACACAAGGAAATGACCTAAGGCCTTGCTCCTCCAATCAGAGTCTATGTCTAAAAGCTGGCACACTAATAGTTGTGGGATAAACAAGGAACATGTTTCTAGAAAAGCAATTTTTTTTCTGATCCATAAGTAATTCAAAACATAACCCTCCTATTAAACATACACATAAGTGCAAATATGCACACATTTTAAAGATAAAACACAAAGCTTCAAAAACATATTTGGCTTGCCAGTTGTGATAGACAGAGTGCAAAGGTGGCTTTTAGGACCTCCTAGTATTTACCTTCTTATGTAATCTCCTCCCTTGAATATATGCTAGACTTATGGACTTCTCTCTAAAGAATAGAATACAGCAGGTATGAGGTATATGTGGAATCTAATGAACAAAATAAACTGACAAACAAAATATACTCAGAGACATGAAAGCCTGCAACAGACTGGGGATCCTCAGAGGGAAGAAGGGGAGTGGAGTGAGGAAAAGATCAACCAATGAATTTGTACTCATATATGCACAACCCATGGACACAAACAATAGTGGAGTGAAGGCCTAGGGAAGGGACAGGAGTGAGGATAAGGGGGTTTAATGGGGGGGGGGGAGTGGGACATCTGAAATACTTTCAACAATAGAGATAATTTTTTAAAAATGAATAGAATACAGCAATACTGATGAGGTGAGATTTCTGAGATTAGATTATTAAAAAACCTGTGACTTTCTTCCCCTGTCTCCCAGTCTCTATGTCTCTCCTCACTTAATCACTCCGATGAAGATAGTCACCATGTTGTCAGCTGTCTCACTGAGATGTTCACATGGCAAAAAAGGGCCAGCAAGGACTAAAGTCCTCAGTCATACCACCCACAAGGAACGGAACCTGCTGATAACTGCATGAGTAAGTTTGAAAGTGTATCTTTCACATTTGAGTCTTGAGATGTTTGAAACTCTGACTGACCCACTGATTGTGAGAGCCCAGATGAACCCAGCTAAACTCTACCTGGATTTCAGTCCCACAGAAACAATAATATAATAAATGTTTGTTATTAGTTCAATTTGTTATACAGCAGTGGGTAACTAGTACACAAAGGATCACTTTGGGCTGTGGCCAGAGACACCCACTGAAGTAGTATCTCCCTTGCCTTTGCCCTTAGCAGGATTTGGTAGAAATGTCTATGAAACACTCTTCAGAAGATGCACTTTAATGGACTGGAGGTGGGCAGAGGGGCGTTCCATTGTAAGAGTAAATTTTCAGATGTTAGCTCTCTAGAATGCAGAAGTCTCTGCGTCAGAAACATGTAAAGAAAGCTAAGCTACTTCCCCAAGATTTTCTGGCTGGTTTCTGATGAGCTGGAGCTAAATCCACGGCTTCAGACACCCAGATAGTGATCTACTAAATGACTCTGAGCCCTAATACATGTGAACATATATGACTACATTAATTATTAATATTATACGTGATATCCTATCTAATAAAAGAGAAACAAGGTAATTAGTGTACGACTGCTACGCTTCCCATTGGCTAATCAGGGCGATATGCAAATTAACTGCCAGCGAAGATGGCAGCCGGCAGCCAGGCAGCTTGAAACTAACATGAGGCTTGCTTGCTTCAGTAATGGAGGAAACCAACGTTCCCCGCATGCCTTGACGGCCTCTGAGCCTGCAGTTTGAAACATTGTAACAAATATAGAAGCTAAACAAAACCCCAGAAACCTGCTTTCAGCGAGCTGGGATCTCAGAGCTGGAGTTATACATTGTTTCGATTATAGAACCCAAACAAACCAGATACCTGCTTTCAGCAGCAGAGGCTACAGAGCTGGAGCCAGAACTAATGCTGGCCCAGAATTAAAAAAAAAAAAAAAAGAAAAAAAGGAGCAGTTGGGAGCTTCAGCCCTCAGCCCCTCACCCAGACTGGCCAGGCCCCAGTGGGGACCCCTACCCTGAAGGGTGTGTGACCAACTACAAACAGCCATCATCCCCTCATTCAGGCTGGCCAGGCACCCCAGTGGGGACCCCCACCCTGAAGGGTGTGTGACCAGCTGCAAACAGCCATCAACCCCTCACCCAGGCTGGCTAGGCACCCCAGTGGGGACCCCCACCCTGATCCAGGACACCCTTCAGGGCAAACCAGCCAGCCCCACCCATGCACCAGGCCTCTATCCTATAGAGTAAAAAGGTAATATGCCTCCCAGCACTGGGATCAGCGGAGCCTTGAGGCCTCCCGGCACTGGGATCAGTGTGACAGGGGACAGCGCCCAAACCCCCTGATCGCCCTGCGGCTCTGTGTGTGACAGGGGGCAGGGCCACAACCTCCCTATCTGCCCTGCTCTGTTCGTGACAGGGGAAGGCGCCCCAACCTCCTGATCAGCCCTGCTCTGTGCCTGATACGGGGAGCTCCCCAACCCCCTGATCGCCCTGTGGCTCTGTGTGTGACAGGGTGCGGCGCCCCAACCCCCTGATCGGCCCTGCTCTGTGGGTGATAGAGGGCGGCGCCCCAACTCCCCTATCGGCCCTACTCTGTGAATGACGGAGGGAGCTCCCCAACCCCCTGATTGACCCTGTTCTGTGCGTGACAGGGTAAGGAGCCCCAACCCCCCTGATGGGCCCTGCTCTGTGCGTGACAGGTGGCGCCGCAACCTCCCCATCGATCCTGCCTTGAGTGTGACAGGGGGCGGCGCCCCAACTCCCCAATCGGCCCTGCTCTGAGCCCGACCAGGGGCTGCACCTAGGGATTGGGCCTGCCCTCTGCCACCCGGGAGCAGGCCTAAGCCAGCAGGCCGTTATCTCCCGAGGGGTCCCAGACTGCGAGAGGGCATAGGCCAGGCTGAGGGACCCCCCCCCCCCGAGTGCACAAATTTTTGTGCACCGGGCCTCTAGTATAATTATAATTACTGAGTCCACAAATTCTTTTCTCAACATTTGCTCGTTTATTAACTAGTCTGAGGCATCTAAATACAAGGTTGTTTCTTTCCTGTTTGTATTGAGTGACTCCTAAAGGACTATCAGGAATCTTTGCACAATGATCACAGAATGTTGAATTGAAAACATTTCCCAAAGCCCCAAGACATATTTCAACACTCAGCTCCACATACCATTGTTGCATGGCTGCCCAAGATAAGGCCGGCCCTATTTTATAATTCAACTTCACTTCAGGGCAAAGGAAGCGAGGCAGAACGTCATAAACTCAGCCAATGGAGTGTTCTTCCACCCTAAGGACACACTGTAGAGAAATGATATGGAGAATGTGGAGAGACCGTCCCTACATTTAGAGAACAGTGAGTTCTTGGAAAAGCCAGTGCAACCCTCCCAGTGACTATAATTGCCATGGAAACACAGAAGGAGGGGTGGAGCTATAGTTGTTTTTTGCTGCTACTGGGGCTGCTGCTGCTTCTCTTGTCTTGTTTCTGTTTCTGTTACTGTTCTTTCAAAGGCCCTTTGCCCTTAGCATGGTATCCTTAAACCAGTCTGGGGATGTCTCACTAATGGGGAGCCCAATACTATTCACGTGTGTATATTTGTCAAGATGGTCGAGATTGTGCTGCAGTAACAAACAATCCCCAAATCACAACAGGTTAACACAACAAAAACATATTTTCTTCACAGTAAATGTCTTCCATAGATTAGCTGAAGACTGTTCTGCATTGTTCCCACCCAAAGACTAGCCCAGTGGTTGGCAAACTGTGGCTCGCAAGCCACATGGGGCTCTTTGGCCCCTTGAGTGTGGCCACGAAGTTTCAATCGCACTGTATGTGCACGCCCACATGTGGTATTTTGTGGAAGAGCCACACTCAAGGGGCCGCAGTTTGCCAACCACTGGACTAGCCCATCAGAGAAGCCCTCCCTAAACCATTGCAGGCCATGGTTTCAGAGGAGGGTGGTGACAGTAGCATTTGTGAGAACTGGTTCTAAAGTGCTCCCCCAGAAGTGGTACACTGACATTAAACTGTCCTGAGCAAGTCACACAGATATGCCTAACTGTAAGGGGCAAGGGGAGAGCAAGCCTAGCACATGCCCAGAAGAAAGAGAATAGTACTGAGGAAGCAGAATGTCTCCCACGCAATTATCCTTGAGTTAAGAGGTTATATTGGAGGCTAATGAGCAAAAAGACAGAAATAGACACATCAATACTTAGCTGGTAGAGTTTATCACAAGGCTAAGTGGCTTTCAAAGTCCCCTTTTTGGTCAGATGAGAGTCTACCCAATTTCAATCATACTTTGTAGTGAGAAGGCAGGCAAAGTTGTCAGGCTTTGGTTCATGAGCAATCTATTTTTTACTCTCATCCCATGTTTGCAGTCTCCCAGTTTCATCAGGGATTTTGTTTTGTCAAGTTCCTTCTGTCTTCTGTACCTCTAGATACATCCTTTGCATGGTGTTCCTTCTCCTAGCCATCATTCTTTTTCTTCCTCTTTTTCACAGCCAAGAATCTTAAGAGGAGTCAGCCTTCAACTTTCTAACCTCATGTTCATTGTATTTGCAGACTCTTCCCATATCCAAAGGAGAGGACACTACACAAGGGTGAAGGTCATTGGGGTCATCTTAGAATTCTGCCTGCCATAGCTAACAAAAAGCCAAAGATCAAGAAAAATAAAATACAGGTGGGAGCTATATCTCACTTGCCTGTCAAATGAAAGACTGAGTGAATCACTGGGGCTTCTGGATCATCTTCTACATGGCTACCTCAAACCCTCACAGGTACTAACATCATGAATGTCTTAATTATCTGAAAATTCTGGCATCCCAACGGACATGCTTCTTCTGTCCTTGCCCTCAATATAGTGTTATACAAAGGCACCAAAGCTCTGGCTCTGTATGGCCCAAGTTCAAATCCCACCTTTTCCTTTTACTGCTTTGTCATGTTACTCAAAGTCACTTAACCTCACCCAGGCTAAACCTCTTTCTGTAAAGATAATGATAATAACTGTCTCATGGTGTTTTCACAAGGATTAGCTAAGATGTTGTAAAGCACACACCAAGGCACACACTAAGTGTTCAACAAATCTTATCTATTATTGGTATCATATTCTTCTTTCCCTTTATGCCATCAGCTTCCTGATTCTCACCTCTTTTTTTTCTTTTTTCCCTCTCTAGTTTTCTCTTTCATAGAAGCAGCCAGAAGCTTGTTACATTTGCCAAAGGGCTGATCCTAACAAAACAAAAACATCCTTGGCAAATGTACTTTCCCAAGAGGTGATAGGATTAATCAGTGTTCGCTCCCTACTACCCCCTCCCTGGACGTAGGCCTGGACCACAGGACATAAAGTGGAGACTTTAAAACAAGAGGTTTGAATACAGTGGACAGAAAAGTCCTAAAAAGAGGTTAAAGGTCTGGAAAATAAAAACACAGATGGTTTATTAGAAATGGCTTTTCCATTAACCATCTGTGTGACCTTGGGCTGGTTGCATTTCCTCACTACTGACCTGCATGCCTTTCCCTGCCAAAAGAAGAGCTTAACCCATGAGATCTGACTTCTCACATGAACATTATGACATTTCTGATCCAGGAACAGGCCTACAATCAGCCAGAACCTCTGTGCAGGAGTGGAGGACATGTTGAGCTCATAGGGGAATCAGGATCAGTTCATTCAGTTCACCAGCCTCATGCTGCCCACAGAGAAAAATGGTGCCTCCACAAGATAAGCCTGAAGGTCATGAGCAAAAATGGAAACACATTAATGCCCTCTAGTTCTGTATATTCTATTGGATTTTACAAAGCACTTCCATGGTCACTGTCAGTATCAATTTCACAAACAATGCTACATTTATGCAGGGTGGTCATTATTATCTCCACTAGAGGCCCAGTACACAAAAATTTGTGCACTTGGAGGGGGGACGGTCCCTCAGCCCGGCCTGTGCCCTCTGGGACCCCTCAGGGGATGACCACCTGCTGGCTTAGGCATGCTCCCCAGGGAATTGGGCCTAAGCTGGCAATCAGACATCCCTCTAGCAGCCCGGCAGCCCTAGGGGGATGTCCACTTGCCAGCGTAGAGCAGACCTAAGCTGTAGTCGGACATCCTTAGCACTGCTGAGGAGGCAGGAAAGGCTCCCACCACCACTGCTGTACTGGCAGCCATCAGCCTGGCTTGTGGCTGAGCGACCACCAGAGGACAGCTCCTGCATTGAGCGTCTGCCCCCTGGTGGTCAGTGTGTGTCATAGTGACCAGTCATTCCCAGTCTTTCTGCTGCTAGGGTCAGTTTGCATATTACCCTTTTACTATATAGGATAGAGGCCCGGTGCATGGGTGGGGGCCGGCTGGTTTGCCCTGAAGGGTGTCCCGGATCAGGGTGGGGGTTTCGCTTGGGTGCCTGGCCAGCTTGGGTGAGGGACTGATGGCTATTTGCAGCTGGTCACACCCCCTTCAGGGTGGGGGTCTCCACTGGGGTGCCTGGCCAGCCTGGATGAGGGGCTGATGGCTGTTTTCAGGCTACCTGTACTTCCTTTAGGGTGGGGGTCCCCACTGGGTGCCTGGCCAGCCTGGATGAGGGGCTAATGGCTGTTTTCAGGTTGCTTGCACCCCCTTTAGGGTGGGGGTCCCCACTGGGTGCCTGGCCAGCCTGGATGAGGGGCTAATGGCTGCTTTCAGGCTGCCTGTACCTCCTTTAGGGTGGGGGTCCCCACTGGGGTGCCTGGCCAGCCTGGATGATGGGATGATGGCTATTTGCAGCTGGTCACACCCCCTTCAGGGTGGGGGTCCCCACTGGGGTGCCTGGCCAGTGTGGGTGAATGTCTGAGGGCCGTTTTCAGCCTGGCCAAGCCTACCCAACAACAGAAGCTCCCAGCCTCTCCTTTTTTTCTTTTTTTCCCCTTGAATTTATTTACCTTCTATAACTAAAACTTTGTAGCTTGGGTCCAGGGCTTGGCTTCCTCTATCACCAGGGGCAACCAAAGTCTCCAATTCTGTGGCCACTGCCAGCTGAAAGCAGGTTTCTGGGTTTGTTTAGCTTCTATAATTGCAACATTGTTGCTTAGACTGGAGCTCAGAGCCGGGCTGGCAGGCGGGAACCTTGGCTTCCTCCATTACTGGAGCAAGCAAGCCTCATGTTCGCTTCAGCTGCGTGGCTGCTGGCCGCCATCTTGGTTGGCAGTTAATTTGCATATCCTGCTGATTAGCCAATGGGAAGTATAATAGAGGTATGGTTAATTACCATGTTTGTCTATTATTAGGTAAGATTTTTGAAGGAGAGTTAAGTTCAGGTTTTTCCCAAGATGAGAGACCAAGGACTAAAACCAGATGCAGTGTGTTAAACAAGCTAAAAAGATTTCAGGCCTAAACTCTTAAACTCTTATGCAGATTGTTTCTCTGCTAGTTGACCTTGGAATGTGACCATTAACAAAATCTCCACTCTGAACCTTACACTTTCCTGACTTGTAAAAATAATAATAATAATAATAATAATAATTCAGACATCAGAGAGTGGTTTACAAGGATCACATCAGATCATGTATATGATTTCATTTTATAAATTAAAATGTATGTATAGCTGATTGTGTCAAGTTGCTCTGGCACCAGGACCAGCATCCCACCCACTCTTCTATGCATGTTCACTTAGAGATGGCAAAATAATCAAACTCATGAGTCTGGAAGATGCACATTCCTGAGGCTGTTCCTTCACCTATACCTATCCCCTCTGTGTATCACATCACCTGCTTAGCATGCCCCCGACAATCCTCTTCCCAAATCTATGCCCATTTCTTAAAAGTTGCCATGGACTTCAACCTCAGCGAGGACCTTCAAGGTGATTAGTCCCTTCTAATTCAGCTACCTACCCCTGCTCTGAGCTCAGAACTGGCCGGTGACCTGTAGGACAATGTGACACTATCTACCTTATCTTTGTCAGGTCACAAGTGACGGAACACAGAATTGAGAAGGTTAAATTGAAGTCCCAATTCTTTGGCCAACCAGCCAAGTGATTTGAGCGAAGCCATTGAGTCCCCTGGAGGCATATAGTATCCTTGTCTGAAAAGTTGTATAAACAATGCCTGTCCTCCAACCCCACAGATTTCTGAAGAAGCAAGGAAGGAGAGGTTGTAAATGGTACCTAAGGCAGGCCCTTGCCTTAGAGGAACTCAGTCTCTTGAAAGATGGGCAAATAGACAATTGTAATATAACACCAGAGCTAAGAAAATGATGTGCACAGATTCATGTGGCTTTGTCTCACTGTGTCTGCATCTCCTGTGCCCAGCAAAGTGCCTAGAGCGCAGATGTATGGCACATGTTTTGTTGCTGTTTTGTTTTAATCAATCACAGTGTTCTGTAAATGGGAGATTCCACATAATGATCCATCTTTCCTTTCTTCTGTCTCATCTTCTTTTCTTACTTTCTCACTCTTTTCCAAAACCCATGAGTCTCCTAGACACAGAAGCTCAAGAGATGGTCAAGGGAGTGGGGGATGATCACAAGGATAATAAACATACATTTCACTCCCAGGCCCTCCTCACCTTCTGCAGCAAAATCTCTGGGATTAATGCTCTCACACTCCCCATGTGTTGTCTGCCTTTCTCTATTAAATCCTGGTTGCTTGTTGACAATTTCTTCTTGGTGGGTTTATTGGTTCCTAATGCAGTCCTGGGTGCCAAGACTCATCCCATTCTGAATACAGTCCTTTTTATGCATTTTCTGTTCCTGCTGCCTTGGCTATTGCTAACATAGTTAGGTCTTGCTAACACATACTCAAGCCTAATACTTTTGGCTTATCCAAACAAGGTCAGGCTGGTGCTGGAATTGGACCTAATGGTTCCTTTTATCTATCAATATCAATGACTCTGGCCTCATTCTTCTGTGGTCACTCATAGGGCACTTGCTGAGATCAGGGTCAGGCTGTGCCTTCCCTCAGTGGCAACTCTTCTTATTCTCCGAAAAGGGTGACTTCCATCATAATCCTATATAATAAAAGGCTAATATGCAAATTGATCGCATGGCAGAACGACAGGTCGCTATGACATGCACTGACCACCAGGGGGTAGACGCTCAATGCAGGAGCTGTCCCCTGGTGGTCAGTGCGCTCCCACAGGGGGAGCTCCATTCAGCCAGAAGCTGGGCTCATGGCTGGGGAAGGCAGCAGCGGTGGCAGGAGCCTCTCCCACTTCTGTGGGGCAATGCTAAGCCGTCAGTCGGACATTCCCCAAGGGCCCCCAGACTACGCGAGGGCACAGGCCAGGCTGGGGGACCCCCCTGAGTGCACAGATTTTGTGCACTGCGCCTCTAGTTTTCTTATAAAGATTCTCTTCTCCAGCAGCTCCCACATGTGACTCCCACAAATGAATCAGGCAAGCTGGGAGGTTCCATCTGAGTAAAAATGCAGCCTCCATCTTCAAATGTTAAATGTTCCTGGACTTATTATGTATGTTTGATTTGTATCAACATTTTAATTAAAATGTCATCACAAATTTAAGAAAAGGAAAGGGCAGGGAGAGGCCAAGATAAGAAGGGCCTGTTAAAATGTATTGAGTTGTGTGTGCTGTTTCTTCATTTCTTTCTTCTCAAAGCTTTCTGAATTTTTGACATTTCTGTATTTTTAGTAGCTTTAGATCCTGAAGCTTATGGATTGAAAAACCTGAGGCACTGACTTGCCAAATGGAAAATATATAAAAACAAATGACAAACAGAAAAGCTAGTTGAACAACTACAATTCTGGGTGATAAAGGCTTGAGCTGAGATGAGGGATCTCTGAGGGCATGGAAGATGGATGTCTCCATGGGGAACAAAGGAGGGAACACAGGATATTAGTCTCGCTTAGATTTTTTTGTTCTTGGAGACAATCTTGTCTCCTAAGACATCTTGTCTTCTAAGATCATAATTTCCAGAAGGACAGTACTTCATTTCTCTGCTGCATTTGATCATATTTCACAGCACAGGGCTTAGCACATCCTGGGAGGAAATGAGATAATCTAGAAAAGTCCTTGACTAATGGACTCTTGCCCCTAAATCTGCAGGTAAATTTCCATGTGACCTTGAAGAGTCATTGACCACTCTGTTTCATCAGCTGCATACGAAATATAACCAGATATCACCAAATTGCCGACTAACTTTAGAACTTTGTCAGTCCTTAATGGTGCCTGTTAGGTCAAGTTAGAGGAGAAACTCTCTGGCTTGATGACTTGTATGCAGAAGTTGTTTTAAGGGGTAAACTTGGACCTCTATCTATAAGTCAAAGACATTAAAATAGATGATCTGTTTTATTCTCTTTAACTCAAAAATGCAAGAACTATTTGAATGAAAATGCTGAGCCTCCATCCTAAAATATCAAACCCAAAATGACACTGTATCAGGCTTCAGTGTCTGGTGGAGGAATAGAAATTATTCACATATAATTCACTGGTCCATTGATAAGAAACCTGTATTTTCAATGGCTTCATTTTATCTCAGCCATAAAATCGCAATCCTATCTCAAACATGATATTTTCCCTTTCAATATGAGAGGCAATTTATTTTATTGTTACTTGAAACTAAAGGAATCCAATAAACTGGTTGGAGCCAAAGAAGACCATAATGACAACATGATTGATCTTTTTATAATGCATTGCATTGCTATTCTCAAATTGGAGAAATGCAATATAGAAGATATTCATTTATACCACCAACCAGTATTCATCTCTGTAATAGAATGTAACACTCCTTTGTATTTATTAAGTACCTGTCACCACTAGAAATACAAAGTAAAAGGACTTCACTATTGATTCTAAGGCATGGTCAAATATCAGTTGTTACACCCTGCTGACATAAAGAGTCTATATGAGAGCTTGAGGCAGAAATATCAGCTCTATTGCACAGTGGGGAAAATAAATGTGTACCAAGGATCCCTTGGTAGAAATGGAATTTAAATAAACAGATACTATTCAACAGGACAAAAACGAAAGTTTAAAGCACCCATAGGTGTTCAACCGTGGAGTCTAGAAAAAGGGTGCTAGCCCCAATGGTCAGGTACTCTTTGGCACAGATGAAAAAGAGAGACTCCAGAAAGTTAAGCTTTTCTCTTTGGGCCATTGAACCATTACATGTTTGAGCCAAGACTTGAAATGCATTTTGACTGATCCCAAACCCCATGTATTTTCATTATATCACAAGTGTGTCTTCAGAAAATAGTTATGTTTTATTGCCTGATAGCCAAAGGCCAATTGATAGTAGCAATATTCAATGGTGAATATTTACTGAGGTCTTAATGTCTGCCAACTTTAGTCAAGAATAGTCTTGAATGAAGTGGACTGGAAGTATGTGAGGTCTTCAGGAACACATCCCTCCCTAGTCTTCCATACTAACCTATTGGACAAGATGTAAGAAGTGAGAACCATCATAAGATCTTATGAATCCTGAGGATAGGTATGCTTATCATGGAAGGCTTCCTGGAGGAATAGGAAGGCAGAAGGCCTCATCCCTGTACCATGAGTTGGCCATTATTCTATTGACATTATCTGCTCTTGACATCAAATCATCAACAGGACCATGGGGCAATCTCCAGGATCATAGTAAGCAGATTATCCTCCTTTTGCCTTATCTTCAGAAATCAATAGTAGCCTAATGCTATGACACAATGCTTATGTCATATCACCTCACTTCATCTCATCAGGCAGGCATTTTATCATCTCACATCATCACAAGGTGTAATGTGTAAATAAGATATTTTTAGAAAGAGAGAGAGAGAAAGGAGAGAGAGAGAGAGAGAGAGAGAGAGAGAGAGAGAGAGAGAGAGAGACCACATTCACATAACTTTTATTACAGTATGCTTCTGTAGTTAGTCTTATTTATTATTGTTGTGGTTCATTTCCTTCTGTGCCTAATTTATAAAGTAAACTTTGCCATAGGTATGTATGTATAGGTAAAAAGCATAGTGTACGTAGGGTTAGGTACTATCTGCAGTTTCAGGCATCCACTGGGGATGTATCCCCTGCATATAAGAGTGGAATCCTATATTTCAGAAAAGATAAACCTTCCTAAGTGTATGATGATAAAGATGGTAATGTCACTCAGAAGTTATAAGTTTACTCTTAGATTTGTTTCACACTTGTTCTATGAGCCCTTAATCACAGGTAGGTTGTTTCACTCTTCCAACTCCTCTACCTCACACTTTAGATTTCTCTTCTCTTCTAAAAAATGAATAAATTGGATGTGATGTAAGCTACTAAGGCAAATTACAGGTGGATTTGGGAGGCAGTGGGGAAAAGGCACTATATGAGGCAATTACTTATTTTTGACAGAGACATAAGGACAAAACATTCCATGTGATTTTTGCCCAGTCAAGTGGGTGACTCTTTGATGCCAAATCAGGCAAGGCAAAGACTGCATTTACCCTGATTGCCCACAAAGGCAGAAAGTTTAACTCCCAGGAAACAGAAAGGTTAAGGAGTATACAGTTGGCAGAGGGAACTGATTATCTCTTATCCAGCAATGAACAACATCTAGAGATAATCCCAAAAGTCTGATTCTCCTTGTTAAAGGACTTTATGACTCTGTGAGGCTCAGTTTGGTGTCCCAAAATCCAGACTTTCAGGGCTGCATTGCCCAGAGGCACATGTTTCCTTGAGCTGCAGACCTCTTACACCCCCCTTTGCCTTTCATGTTTCTTTGAAACAGAATTCAGCTTCCACTCACAACTGTGCTGAATTTTTTTACCTTTACTTTTCCATTGTGTAATAAAATAGATTAATTTTTCTTCCTATTTATTTTATGACTGCTAAAATGTCCCTGGGATTTCCTCTGATAAATATATACTAGATAAAGCAATAAATCATCCAAGATTGTTATGATAGTGAGTAGATGAGAACCACATTGAATTTTACCAAATATTCCTTTGAGAACAACTAATATTTTAGTCTGAGCACTACCCCCTTACTTACTTATTCTGGTGACAGATCTCCCTTCTCTTCTGCTCCCAAATGGTCACATGAGTTAAGATGGGGTAATGATAGTACTTTATTTTCCAGAATTAGTACATGGAGTAGCCCCATATTACTAGTGGGCCAATCACAGTCCTCCTATGGTACAGAAAGATTCTTTGCTCTCAGGTGGTGAATGTGGGAAACTTCTAGAAACTTCTAGAAGCTGTGAGTCCATCTTTATGGAAAAAGATAGTCTGAAAGAGGCAAGATTGAAGCCAGATGAAGATAAAGCAAAGATAAGTAGGAGAGAGAGAGTTCCTATTACAGCCTTCTAACCCTGTCCTTCCCCAATCCTACCCTTCCTAATACAGAGGTCAATAAATGGCTGTTTCAGTTAATTCAAGTTTGGGTTTTCTGTCTTGCAAAGAAAGTCTTCTATTGAATGGTTCTTGAGCAAAACGTGCTCTTAATACAAAGCAAAGGGGACAACTGTTGCAGATAAAGGCAGCCCCAGTGCACTGGAAAGGCTCCACTAGTCTGAATCTTACTATTGTTCTTTCGCGCTGTCTGAGCCTCATCAAGCCATTTCACTTTTAGAAACCAGTGAAAAATATGAATAAGTACCTCCCTGTATTAATCATGTCTTTTTATTTTCTGTATACTTTTTATAATCTTACATCTTGGAGGCCTTGATGACCCACCCAGGGCTAGCCAATTCTTAGAGATTATATAGGGTTTTAGTGGGAGCGTGGCTTTCATATGCAAACCAACTGATTTAGAGTTCATATCCCCAACCACCTCCTCTATCTATCAGAATCTCACCCACTAGGCCACTATCTTCCTGACCTAATCACTCCAGGGCCAAATATCAAGCAACCAAGAACAACCCTGATTCCCCTGAACTTATTCAAACTAACTGGTTTAAAACAGGCTTTCTCTGCCTTGTGTGTGTTCCACAGAAACCACAACACAGGCTCTTGCCCATTTGTCCCTCAGTATGTCTTCTTCCTGACTGATCCTGATGCTCCCCTGAGTGGTTCCGATGGCAAGATGTCCCCCCCTCCTCTTGGGAACCATGAGTAACAAACTTTCTTTTCAATGGCAGTCATCTCTTGATCTTTGGCCTCATTATATCTGAAGAATAATAAACCCTATATTTTAAAACACTACTCCCAAGATTGGGTGAAATGTTGTGCTAGGCGTGGTGAGCTTTGAACATTTAGCTGTTCAATTATATTAGAAAAGAGTCATTTATTGACTGTGAAGACCTGAGGACATTTTGAGGAGGACTAAAGCTGACACACTTTGGACCACATGGTTGACAATCTTCCTCTACAAACCTCTAGAGAAGCAGATTCAATGACAGTTGTACACAATCATGTTTCATCTCACACACTCATTTGATAGATACAGAGCGAACACTTATTCTCTGCTAGACCAGTGAACAAATCAGATGTCATCCCTGCCCTCCTGGAACTTCATCTCACGATGAAAGATACGAACCAGGCTAAAGCTACAACAGTGACATATACTGAAAGTACTCAATAAATATTGTAAATGATGACTAGAAACCTCATTTTAGTGCACCTTTTGGGAAGACAGAAAATATAATTATGATTACACTTAAATAGCCTATTGTCTTATTTATTCTATATGTTGGTATTATTTATGTGATTAGGATACCTATCTAAATAATATACATAATAATCATCTAAGTAATAATAACTTAGATATAATTTAAGTAATAATGAATCAAATGTGTAAAGTGCTTTTCAGTGTACAACCCACTCACAATAGCAACTATGCATGTGGAATATTAGTTTACCAAGTGCTTTTATCTGGCCTCCTCTAAAATCTTGAGGCTCAGATCTGAGCAAAAAGGCCAAGAGCTGGTTAAAACTGAAACTCTCAGTGCCTCCGACTTCAAATAAAAATAATGAGGGTTTGCTGGGACTGTGCCGTTGCTGTTGTAGAATTAATAAATAATAAATCTCCAGGTCCCCATTCATATGCCACTGAACAAGTAATGGATGAAACCAATGGCCATGTGAAGTCCCTTTCTCTCACAGGCTGTGATCTTGTGGATGTCACACATCACACTTACCCTACCAAGAATTAAGTCCATGGGGTGTGTGAGGAGCACCTTCGAGTTCAGATTGTCTCCAGCTGTGATGGAAGACTATGGGAATCAATTTATGTGCATGTTCAGGTCACTGCTGTCTCCGTACAAAAATCAGGGTCCTGGAAGATAAGAAATTCTCACTGTCAACCTTAGATTCTTTTACAGGTGAAGGGCTCATGGTAAAAATAAGGAGCTTTCTACAAGAAGCAGCACCCTTTTGAAAAGCCAGCCAGAGCGGCAGCCTGAAGAGAAATATTACCTGACCTCAAGCAGCCAGCACTGCACACACTGAAAGCGGCACAGAATTCATCACCAACCTGCACGTGAGGGGCTCCGAACACCTGAGACCACTCTTGCCCTCAATCTGGTCCTGGGGGTTGATTCTGGCTGCTTCAGACTTGAGTCACAAGAGTGCATTTACAGCTAAAATGCACAGGCTGACAGCCGGCTAAACAGGACCCAGGGGATCACTGTTGGAGGAAACTCCTGAAGTCACTCAGAATAAGAAAACCAGGACTTTGGGAAAGCTGGATAACTGACACATTTTCACACGGGGAAACTTCATGCACATCAAGCTCATAAGTTATTTGGAAAAAAAAAAAAAGTGCTGATACCAAGCCACTTAAGCAATACTTGACAGTACTATGCTTGATTGAAAAATAAAATATGGTGCTCCCATGGGCACATTGTGCTGACTTCACAGAACTGCTACAGCTGGAGGCCCAGGGAGCCTTGCAGCTCAGTGATGGGTGAATCTCCTGAGGTTTAGAGTTCAAGTTCAGTTCGCGTAATGGCTTTGCTGCTTTTATGCTTCCTGATGCTGCTTGATGGAGTCTGGGGGAGGAAGAAGGGAGTTGGGGACAAAAAGGAATTGCTTTGAGCAGCTGATTGTAAATGCATAGATCAGAAAAACAGAAAGAACAACTGGGGAGGCATGATCTTAGCTCAGGGATCACACGGGGTGGGGGTGGCAGGAGGACCAGTGCTTTGCTGCAGCAAATGACAAAAGAAAAGAAAAGGTGTCTGCTCTCTTGTTTCTTATTCTAAGGCCTGAGTTACATTAAAAAGATGAAGATTGTGGGTATGGTTTCCTTTGCTCCAGCCCACAGACAGCTATAACATTGTACATTCTTTGCTGCCTACATAATACTTACTTTATTTCTCTAGAATGGCATTGACTTAGAGTGCTGTATCATTCACCCCCCACTCAGCACCCTTATGTGGAAGGACCACATGTGCATTGCAGCATTCTATATGCTGGCTTTAGAGCCCGACTGTTTAAGGCTCAAATCTGGACTCTATCACTTACTTCCCAGTGACGTTGGGCAGGTTATTTAACCTCCTTGGGTCTCAGGTTCTCATTGGGAAAACAGAAATAATAATAGTATGTACCTACCTCATGGGATTATTGAGGGAATCCAATGAGTTTATATATGCAAAGTGCTTGAAACAGTCCTGGGAACATAATCAGGGCTATATTAGTGGGGGAAACAGATACTGATGAAATTTTCACCTGAAAATGAATAATTCTATAAGCTGTGAACTGAATTATGGAAGAAAGGCATGTGGGCCAATGAGACCCACATTCATATAAAGAAGGCTACACAAAAGCGATGCTATTGGAAGTGAGAAATCAAGTTGGAGAAGAGTTTGCGGAAAGGAAAGGAGAAGATTTGGGAGAGCGTTTCCAGCTCTTCCAGAAGGATCTGCCTTCCAAGAGACCAGTGGTTGGCAACCTTTTTTCTGTAAAGGACCGGATTGTGTGGCCATGCAGTCTCTGTTGCAACTTCTTAACTCTGCTGTTTTGTGCCAATGGGACAGTAGGTAACATGAATCGCCAAATCCTTCACTGAACTGTAAGCTTCCCTGGGGCCTAGACCTTGTCTTAATCACCTTTGTATCCATAGTCCCTGACACTTGAATGCTCAATAGATACTTGTTGAAGAAACAAAAGAGTAAATAAGCACCACAAGAAGTATCTACTCAGGAGAACACCTTGACCCTAAGATTCTCTTGCAGTGGTTCTCCACCTTCCTGATGCCGCAACCCTTTAAAACAGTTCCTCATGTTGTGGTGACCCCCAACCATAAAATTATTTTCGTTGCTACTTCATAACTATAATTTTGCTACTATTATGAATCATAATGTAAATATCTGATATGCAGGATGTATTTTCATTGTTAGAATTGAACATAATTAAAGCATAGTGATTAATCACAAAAACAATATGTAATTACATATGTGTTTTCTGATGGTCTTAGGCGACCCCTGTGAAAGGGTCATTTGACCCCCAAAGGGTTCGTGACCCACAGGTTGAGAACCGCTGATCTAGAGGGATCAAGTTATAACTCAAACCTATTAAAGGATGCCTCCCCTGAGAAACCCATCTTTCAGTGATCATTGAAAAGAGCCTATTGCCATTCAGAGTCACAATTTGAGATATTGGCGGTGAGGTTTCAACATATGAATTTTAAGAGGGGACACTACTGAGCCCACAAAGGAGCTGAGTATAACAAAGAAAGCAGTTGAAGTTAGAAATGCACTGTTTGTCACAGCTTAGCTTTGAGCCTAGAACTCTAACTTCCCACACTCTGCAACAGGACAACACATTGGTTCAGTCAGTATTGGACTCCATCCCTCAGTCCTGGGCATGGGCATCTGTACCACCTCAAGGCAGTTTTTTGCTTTTCTGAGAAGCAGCCATACTTCCCAGCTGCTACTCCCCTGCCTGCTGTGCAGAGGCCTCTCTGCAGAAGCTTCTTCTGGACTCATCTCCCAGAAGATTCTTCATTAGAGGGTCTTTAGGGTGTTCCTGTTCTGTGGTTATGCTCACCTTTTAGGGAAAAAATAATATCAGCTCCCCTAGGGACCAGCCAGTTCATGTAGTTTCTTAGCAACATTATTCCTGGAGAACAGCTCTTCAGAGTCTTTGGTCAGCTCACACCAATAGTCTCAGAGTTGCATTAGAAAACCAGGCTTCTCATCTTCTCTCAATCATTGCAGAGTGGTATGTCTGTTGCTGTCCTCCGTTTCTTCTTCCTAAATCATGGAGCAGAAAATAGCTCCTCTAATTCTCCCTGAGCTGAGGATGAACTGATGCTACTCCAGGAATATACATCAGTTTTTCCTTTCTTCTCCATCCCTGTGACCTCTGACATCATTAAGATCTTCAGCTCTTAGTAACTTTCAACCAAGCTTGCTGCCTACTCTCTTTTTTTCCAAATCATCCTCCACTCAGGACTTCAGAATAATCATTTTGCAACTTGAATTTTTCCATGAAATCCCCAAGCTTAATAGTGCTCACTTGTCTGAGCTATTAAAGGAGGTGAGGATTATTATCTCCTCACCATGGCCTCACTCCTGCCATCTTCTCCCTCAAACCCTGACCTTACAGCCTGGAGCTCCTCCTTGTATGTGCTTATTTGCTGCCTCTGCCTGTAATGCTTTGGCTTATCTCCTCATGATCCGTTAGACTCAGTTGGCATCATTTCTCAAGGAAGCTTTCCTGTTCCCTCTTATACTGGTTAGATTCTGTCTCTGGCCATAATTCACTATTTGGGTCTCTATCATTACAGTCAGTAGATTGCATAGTATATCCCTGCTGTGTCAATCTTTAAGACCATGAGCTTCTTCAGAACAGAAGCTGTGTAGGTCATTCGCAAAGCCCTAGGGCTCAGGATAGTCCCTTCAACAAAGTACAGCCTCATCCAATACTGAACTGAGCTCATAATTTTCAAGCTTTCATGCTCACTCAACAAAGGGGCCGTCACACCACATCATCCATGTTCAAACCAAGATTCACAAGGAACCTAGCAGTAGTCCCAAATTCCTTTTCATTTGTCCTATCTGTTGGCTTAGAAGCAAAAATGCAAATTAGATCTTAAGAACAACTCAATGTATTTCACCATTCCCCAATGTAAACATGTAAATTAAATTCAAATAATATGTTTAGATTTTGCCAACTGTGGAATTATGTTGAAAAGATATAAGAGGATATATAACCCTCTCTGTCTGAATTCTGCCTCCATTGACAGTTAGTGTGGATTCTAGAATATTCCCATACTTCAGTCTACCTTTCACCTGCATATCATCTCTATTTCCTGACCTTTGGCTTGGCCTCACCTGAGAAACAAAGTGGAATGGGTCACCCAAATGCAGCATGGACAAAGATCTTGTTCTCTTCCTCCTTGTGAAACTCTATACTGTAAGAAGGGCAAAGTCTCTTTTAGACAGAATTTTACCATGAAAATTTGTCTTTGTTGAACATATCCAATTTACAACTACAGAAGAGTGAGGAGGCATCCCCTATTAAGCCAGTGCAACCCAGTTATTCTGGGTATTAATATTCTAGCTTTACCTTGCTACTTGGGAAGTCTACTTTCTTATGCAAGAAAACTAGGATTTGAAAGTAAAGAGAGAAAGCACTTGTTTTTCAAACACCCTGTGCAATAGGTTTTCTACTCTGCAAGCCAAAAAACAAAATAAAAACAAACAAACAACAAAAAAAAACACTTTCCCAAACACCTGCAGCAAAGATATTTCCAAAGAAGATTCTTGCTATAGACTGACTGTTTGTGTCCCCCCAAGATTCATATGATAAAGTCCTAACCCCCAATATTATGGTATTACCTCCAGTGACTTATTTGGAGAAAGGGTATTTAAAGCAGTGATTAAAATGAAATCATTAGAATGGACCCTAATCCATTCTGACTGGTGTCTTTATAAGAAGAAGTCATTAGAAGACAGACATGCCCAGAAAGTAGACCAGGTGAAGACACACGGAGAAAAAAAGTCATCTACAACAGCCCTCTTACCCCTATTTCATAGAAGAAAATAACAGACTTAAATTCACAAGACAGTGAAGTCTTCCAAATTCAAAACCAGGCAATTTTGCCCCTGGGCTCAGAGCTCTTTTTGCTTAAATGTTTACTTTCAGATAGATGTTTATCTAGTCCCATTTTACAGATAAAAAAAAAAAAACTGAGTCTCAGACATTCTTCTAAGATCTGAAATAAGTGGTAGACCCTGGACTTTTACCAAGACCTTCTGCTACCAATACCTGTTCTCTTGAACTCTTGGAGAAACTTATGCCAAGAAATCTGCCCCAGCTAAGGCCCCAGTGTCTTCTCTTTAGAGTCTGGCCTCTCACCTCTTGAATTCATTCCACCATAATTTGGTTTGTCTGATTCTGGCAGCTTCTTCTACTCTCCTCCTGAGCTGGCTGACGGGGAGGATGTCTTTCGGTGAACCAGAAAATACCTTTGGCTTAGATTTATGAGATTCTGCATCAAGTCCCCAAAGAAGCAGAATAATCGCAAGAAATTATTTTCCTTTTAATTAAAAAATATTATCAATAGTGGATCTGGCCCTGCTGATTCTCAGAGCAGACAATACCAGTGAGCATAACAAGGGAGCAATATTAATTTTCCCCAACTAATTTAAAGATAATATCCCTCACATGTGCCAAGGGCTAACAAGTTTGTTTGTGCACCAGGTCATCTGCTAACCACAGGGCTCTGTCTGCATTTCCTCTGTCTTTTTATTGACTTTGGAGGCATCCCCAAGGAAGGAGATGTGCAGAATACACAGCAAGAAATGCAACTAGATACAATTGTCCTTTTTAGGAACAATAGTCATCTGGGAAGCAGAATGGAAGCAATTTTCAGCTAAAAGCTGACAGGCTACATGTTCTGTGGAGAAAAGCTCAAACTTCCAGATTCAACTCTGATTATGTGACCATGAAGTCATGGGATGAATTTTAACCCCCCTTCAAAATTTATATGTTGAAACTCTAACCCCTTAACTCCTCAGAATGGGACTACATTTGGAAGGCCTTTAGAGAGGTAATTAATTTAAAATGAGATCATATAGATGGGCCTTAATCCAATCCAACAGGTGGCCATGTAGCTTGCCTGAATATCCCCTAACACCTCACCAGAAATAAAAAATAAATTTCTTTAAGACTTTGTAAGCTCTAAGCAGTAGAATACAGCAGACATGATACCGTGCAAGGTCTGAGCACATTTTTTAATTGGCCAGTGCTACCTATTGAGAGTCATTGCAATGAAAAAAGAGAGCTAGATAAGTTTAAGTCATGTGGAGAAGACCTAGATGATGAGATGACACATGGAGAGAGAGAGAGAGGCATCAAGGAGCACCAAGACATGGGCATGAGAGTAAGACACTATACCGGAAGAGAATCCTCCAGTCTTAACTGTCCCAGCTGGTGCCATGTGGGGCAGAGATGAGCTTCCTAGCCCAGTCTTTCCTATATACTTGACCCACAAAATTGTAAGTCAGATAAATGGCTGTTTTTAGCCACTACATTTTGTGATTATTTATTATGCAACAATAATACCTTAGTCTATTCAGGTTGCTATAACAGAATACCATAGACTGGGTGGCTTACAAACAACAAAAATTTATTCCCCACATTTGTGGAGGCTGAAAGCTCAAGATCAAGGCATCAGCATATTCAGCTCATAGATGGCCACTTTCTGGTTCATAGATGGCCATCTTCTCACTGTGAAGTTACAATGGTATGGGGATGGTGTTAATGAGTTTACTAGGGTCTCTTTTATAAGGACCTAATGCATTCATTCATAAGGGTTCTTCCTTCATGACCTAATCACCTTCCAAAGACCCCATCTTCTAATGCCATCACATTAGGGAATAGACTTCAACATATGAATTTGAGGGGAAAGGATATATTCAAACCATAGCAAATATATAAACAAAACATGGATAGCATATTGCAGTAGAAAATCTAGCTCTACAGCAATTAAATATAAATTTATATTCTGTCCTTCTTACAACCATGTGATGATGGAAAGCTCACATAATTTTCTAATTCTCAGTGTTTTTTTTTTTCTATATAATTGGGACACATTGACTCATTTGATACAACTCTATTGAGAGCATAGATGGGACCCTGGATAATTCATAGTTTCTACCATGAGGGAATTCAGAGTCTGTTAGACAAACAAGGCAACGGGCCAGAAATTCATATGGCAAGGCTGTGGGTTCTCCTATTGCACTAAGTACAGCAAACCCTGAAATACATGGGGGGCAGGGGGTGGGGGAGTGTTGGATTCACTCCTAGGGTTGGTAGGGAAAGTGCAAATGAAGTAGAATCTAAACTGGGACCAACAATGCAGCTGGTTAATCAAGTGAAGAAGGTAGGATGGAGCAGAAAGAGGATCTTTAAGAGAAGAGAGAAGGGTGTGTTTAGAGTTCAGAGCTAAGAGGGAGTCAGGGACCATAAATAAGAAATCACCAGCTGGATTGGGAGTAGGTGTGTTTGTGGTGTATATATTTTTTCAAGTTCATTATGGAAGATTTGGCCACTCAAAGAGAACTTAGAATGAACTTCTCAGAAATGAATTGTGTAGTCAATTTTAACCTTTAGGGAGGACACAATTTGATGAATGTGCTGTGAAAAAGGGTTATTCTTGGGAGAGAAAAAATTCCAATTCTCTGAGATAAGCTCTCTAGAGAATTGGATGCTTTTCCAATTCAAAGAAGTGCTCAGGGAAACAGTGGAGGATATATAGAACAAAATAAATACAATTTTTTTGTATTAAATAGAAAAAGTACAACTCAAATCATACTATATTAAAAAAAAGGATTTGTTGCCCTAGTCAATGTGGCTCAGTTGGTTGGACATCGTTCCATTCACCAAAGGCCCTTGGTTTGATTCCTGGTCAGGATACATGCCTGGGTTCTGAGCTTGATCCCCTGTAGGGGGCATGCAGGAGGCAGCCAATGAATGTTTCTCTTTCACATTGGTATTCTATCTCTCCCTTCCTCTCTCTTTAAAATCAATAAATAAAATACTTTTAAAAGAAAGGATATGGACATAAGATGGGAAATCATAAAAATACTAGAGGAATCCACAGGCAGCAAAATCTCAGACATATGTCAAAGCAATTTCTTCACCGATACAGTTCCAAGGCAATGGAAACTAAAGAGAAAATAAACAAATGGGACTACACAAAAATAAAAATCTTTTGCACAACAAAAGAAACTATCAACAAAACAACAAGAAAGCCCAATGCATGGGAGAACATATTTGCCAATGTTATCACCGGTAAGGGTTTAATCTCCAACATTTATAGGGAACTCATACAACTTAACAAAAGGAAGATAAACAACCGAATCAAAAAAAATGGGCAAAGGATCTAATAGATACTTTTCGAAAGAAGACACAAGGAAGGCCAAGAGACATATGAAAACATGCTCAAAGTCACTAATCATCTGAGAGATGCAAATCAAAACAACAATCTGGTACCATCTTACACCTTTCAGAATGGCTATCATCAACAAATCAACTAAGGACAAGTGCTGGAGAGGATGCAGAGAAAAAGGAACCCTCGTGCACTGCTGGTGGGAATGCAGACTGGTGCAGCCACTGTGGAGAACAGTATGGAGTTTCCTCAAAAAACTGAAAATTGGCCTTAACCAGGGTTTGCTCAGTGGATACAGCGTCAGCCTGCGGAATGAAGGATCCCAGGTTCGATTCCAGTCAAGGGCATGTACCTTGGTTGCAGGCACATCCTTAGTAGGGAGTGTGCAGGAGGCAGCTGATCAATGTTTCTCTCTCACAGATGTTTCTAACTCTCTATCCCTCTCCTTTCCTCTCTGTAAAAAAATCAATAAAATATATTTTTTTTAAAAAACAAAACCTAAAAATGGAACTCCCATTTGACCCAGTGATCCCACTTCTAGGAATATATCCCCAGAAACTAGAAACACCAATCAAAAAGGCTATATGAACCCCTATGTTCACAGCAGCTCAATTTACCATAGCTAAGATTTGGAAACAGCCTAAATGCCCATCAGCCAATGATTGGATTAAAAAACTGTGGTACAACTACACAATGGAATACTAGACTATGGTAAAAAAGAAGGAATTCTTACCATTTGCAACAGCGTGGAGGGAACTGGAGAGCATTATGCTAAGTGAAATAAGCCAGTCACAGAAAAAGATAAATATCACATGATCTCACTCATTTGTGGAATATAATGAACAACATAAACTGATGAAAAAAAAACAGATCCAGAGACAGAGAAGCATTAATCAGACCATCAAACCTCAGAGGGAAGGTAGGGGAGGGTGAGGGTAAGGGGGAGAGATCAACCAAAGGACTTGTATGCATGCATATAAGCCTAACCAATAGACACAGACACCGGGGGGGGGGGGGGGGGGGGGGGTAGGGCATGAGTGGGGGGTGGGAGGGGCAATGGGGTGTTAAGGACACATATGTAATACCTTAATCAATAAAGAAAAAACATTAAAAAAAAAAGAAAGGATATGTTTTAGTTAGAAAGTATAAATCCCTGAAACAACTGTCAATGAGAATGAACATAATCTGATACTCTTTCAAGCTCTGTGTAAATTATATCAGCTTCTGATTATACCTATTTGACACAGGGGCAGAGAATAGGACAATGGACCATTAATAAAATCAGGAGTCAGGAGGCTACCATAAGTGCCAAGCTCAAGAAGTATGATTTTCCGATCAAAAAAGTGAGATGAATGTCTCCCACCGGCAACAGAGGATCAAGCTACAGAAAAGCAGAGTCCTCAACCCAAGGAAAGTAAGGTCAGTGGAAAGCCATCCCCCTCTTTACTTGAAAGCCTTGGATCAGGCAGGCGGATGAGATTACTAGCATGTGATTCAGGAGACTGATGCTGGGAGGTCACCTTGTGCCCACTACAAAGCTCCCAGAAGGAGAAAATATGAAGAATATGAACATCACAAGTAGATGAGTGCCCCTCCTCTGGGCATGTGGGTTCCTTGCCTGGATGCTCCCTTGTAGACCACATTCTGGCTTCTAGGAACCTGGGATTCCATTCCCAAATGGTCTAAAGCCTGCTTCTAGCACCTTCACAAGCCTCTTATTTACATCTATCCCAACAAAAAATTATTCAGAGATGAGCAAAAAGTGCTTCACACATAATGAAGTTTTTACTAACCTCAGATCTTCTGTGTTAAATCCATAATTTATTCCATCATTGATTAAAGAAGAAGATGAAAATGCAGGATATTTTCCCTGACCTCTGTATACTCCAAATATGTACTAGTCCAAGAATAATGTAGTAGTTTTTATGAGCCTAAGTATTAAGTAAGGGAAGGTGCTTAGTGTGAAAGAACCAATGCAAAAAATAATACAGGAGGAAGAATCTTAGACAAACTTGTGAAAGTCTGCCTTTTCAAGAATGTGTGAGGAGTACCACAGCAAACATTTGTGAAGCCATTAGGCACATAAACACACAGACAATTAGAACTAGTTTACCTGTTATCTTCAAAATTTTAGGTGACCCTTTGATATTAAAGTTGGGAAATTGCAAAGGATGGGACCATCTCTACAAACAACTCACTCATAACAAACAGGTTCCCCAGGGGATTTAGGGAGTCTCAAATAGACTTAGAGAAACATGATGTTCCTGGGAAAATTTAAACCTCACCAAGTGAAAAATTCTGTTTGTGAATTAACAAATGAGCCAACAGAGAAGGAATGTTAAGCACAAAGATGAGAAATGGAGAGAAGTAGAATCAAAACTGATAAAGCACCTATAATGCGCTGGGCATTAAACACATCCACTCAAGAATTCAATGAAGAAGGTAATATGATTCTCATTTTATAGAAAGTAGAAGCTTAACAAGTTTAAGACACTAGCCTAAGACCATACATCTAATAGTTGGCATAATTAGAATTTTAGCACAAATAACACAGTAGTTATTTGTGTCTGCTTCAGAGGAAAAAAAACATGCCCAGAGGAGGGGCACTCATCTACTTGTGATGTGTTATTTGTGCTAAAATTCTGTGTTATTTGTGCTAAAATTCTAATTATGCCAACTATTAGATGTGTCTGCTCCAGAGGAAAAAAAAAAGACATCTGGTTGAGAGCACTTGACAATAGGTATCTATAATGGGAAGAAGTATGCTTTAAACATCAAAGCTTGAAGACATTGGCCATTATTTTGATCTCACTCTCATACTAGTATATTGGATTCCATGATGATTCAGCAAATAACAATCAGACTGCTTAGTGAAAATAAGTATAGCAAACATACCCAAAAATAAGCCTAAATTGAAAGGGCGAGGGCTACGCCCTCCATCTTACCCTGGATCCTCCATGTTGGGGCAGAGGCCATGTGCTCAGAAAAGTGCCTTCTTCCCGAGCCCAGGCCCCTGCTGGCCACGCCCAGGATTTCTTTGAACTAACCAATGACAAGCAAGGGATGTGCGCGCCATAGAGATGACCACATCCTGTGTAACAAGACCCGACTTGCGCCTGGCCAATCGGCAGGGCCACAGCCAGCTCCCCTCCCCTCACTATGAAAGCCCTGATTTTCACATGGGTCTCACTCGGTTTCCGGTCGCTGCGTCGACTGGAGGTCCGGGTCGGGTTAGCTAACTCAATAAAGGACCTTCTGCTTTTGCATCGGACTGACTCCCTGGCATGGTTTCTTGGGGATCTTGAATTCTGGGCATAACATAAATGAGTCATGCCCTTGCACATTGCTTACAGCTTTTAATCAATACCTGTGGCTTGCTTATCATCAATGGGCCATGGCAAAGATGAGGAATGTCATTCTTATGATTAAGTTTTGTTTCCTAAGACAGCATTAGGAAACTGGAGGTAAGAAGATACCCCTGCTGGTCTTGGAGAAGCAACAGTCATATTGTGAACTCCTCTGGAGGGGACCCCACAGCAGGGTACTGCCAGGCAGTCTTTAGGAGCTGAGAGTGGCTGGCAGCCAACAGCCAGTGAGAATTGGGCCTTCAGTTAGGAAGCCTCAAGGAAATGAATTTGAAGCAGATTTTTCCCCAGTAAAATCTCCAGATGAAAACACAAGCTGGGCCTACATCTTGATAGCAAGCTGATGAGACCCTGGGGCAGAGGACCCTCAGCCTTCCCCAGACTCCTAACCCACAGAAACTGTAAACTATCAATGTGTTGTGTTAAGCTGGCAAGTGGGCAAGTGTTTGGAAGGATTTGCTCTCTGTGTACTCAAAACAGAAATTGGCAAGTTTCTTGAGTGTGTATGCGTATGAATGCACATGTAGATTGAGATGCTTTGCACACAAACACAAACCAAATAAAGGCTAGTACTTAGAGATGCCCAGAGGATGGGAAAATTCATGTCAAGAAAGAACAATATGGTGAGCAAAGGGGAGTCTTAGCATTCATAAATCTAAGATGCTTTCCATTCTGATATTGTATGCATCTTTGAACAATGTTTAAGACCTGGTTTCAAATATTTTTTCTGCTGTGTGACTTGAGGACAATTACTTAAACTCTGTGACTCAATTTCCTCATCCATAAAATTAGAATGATAATAATACTTACCTCATAGAGTTGACCAGCACATGAAATGAGCACACATTAAATGAACATATTAAGTTGACAAGTGCATTAAATAATATAGGTTAAATGCTTGGAAGCAGACTTGGCACAAAGTGATCCCTATATGAACATTTGTTATCATGAATCCACAGCTAAAATGTGGAGGCGTCAACTGTGAATCTTGGAAGTAGGACACATAATCCCTATTTTCAACCTCTATGTCCCAGTAATGGTAAGAAGGTCTAGGAAGAGACCCAAGCTACCACATTTAGGGTGGAAAAAAATAGGTCCTTTGACTTTGCTCCAACCCAGACACACAACCACATTAAGATCTGTTTCCTAACTCATCTACTGTGTACCTGCTCACAGCAAATAAAAACAAAAATAATATAATAGTAAAATAACACCATTCCTCATGCATAATGAATTGTAATACATCATTCATCAGCATAAAAACAAGTGAGTGGTCATGCATTTCAACAAATAAATCACCAGCAACATTTCTGGAAACTGAAGTGGGAAACATCTGCAGGGAATCGAGCAAGTCTACCAAAATGGATAAGTCAGGCACACCATGCGTCTGAATTAGAGTAGCTTTGCGTTTAAAGTAAAGTCTGACTCCTGGCTGATGACTCCAACCTCAGGTGTTGGAGTGCATATACTAGTATTCAACCCTGTCCTACTGAAATCAGAGTCCCAAACAACCCGTTTCCTGCCCTAGCCGGTTTGGCTCAGAAGATTTGGAATCAGAAGAGCTAATGTCCATTCTTATGCCATGTGTGGCATCTTTTTAAAAGAATTATTTTGCATCATAAATAACAGGATTCTCTGAGCCAACACCATCGTCCAGGTGGGCCCTGCTTGAGTTTGGACACCCTTTGATTTTTGTGAGGCAGGTAACTTGCCTCTGATGCTGAGTTATCGGAGCTCTGTTGCTTCCAATTTTCATGTTTGCATGACCTTGTGGGATTCACAGAGGTTTGTTATGAGACTTATTCTATGAAATGCAAAGTGAAGCCCCTTTGGCAACAGCCATCCTTTTTTGATAGACTCAAATAAATAGTTTCCTAGTTTCTTTCTTCTCTCAACTTTGTAAATGAAGCACATTTGCCTGGAGGAGGCTTGTAACATTATTCATTCATTCCCCACTCACTGCAATTTTGCAAAAAGAGGAAGTGGGGGAGGGGAGGAGAGGGGAGGAGAGGGAAGTAGAGGGAAGAGGGGCAAAAGGAGAATAGAATATAATTATGCTCATTCATTAGGTATGTGTGTTTCATCATTACCATTATGACTCTACAATACATTTAAATAATTTTATTTGGAAAACAATATTCAGAATACTACAATAACAAATTTTGCAATTATTTTTTTTCTTTCTTTTAAAATATATTTGTTATTGCTGATAGCATTACAGATATCTCCCATTTTCCTCCTCTTCCCCCCCTCTCCTTCCAGCCTCTACCTGCATCCCACCCCCAGGTCTTCAGTACCCTATTCATTATCCTATTGCTGTGCCCATGGCAAATTTTGCAATTCTTTAACTCTCCAATATTATGTGCATATTTGGAGAATTTATAGCAATCTGTTAGGTTTTCATTCCAGTGAATTATCCAGGAAAGTTTCACAAATAAATAAATACTTTTTGAGCTTCCAACAAAATGTTATATCTGCAGAAAAACAAATAAAAAAGAAAGCTATGCCATTTTCATCTTTCTTTAAAAGTATATTTCAAAATGCTTTTCCCCAGTGGCTGAGCTAAATAGGGCTGAAGAAACTTTCAGGACCACAATTATGGCAAAGGGGCAATGTCTTCAGACAGTAACTTACTCATTTCCTTATAAACCAAGTGGAAAGTAGATTATAACCAAACACCTTAGTTTCAGATTAGCTCATTCTGCAGGATTTAGGAATATAACTTTTTATTTCTCTAACAAGAAAGCAATGTAAATTATTTTCCAATAGCAATGTGGTCCATGGGCAGGTACAGTCACCTGAGCCAATTTTCTGATAAGTTTCAGAGATTCCAAGAAGAATTTATCTAAGTCTATATTGTGTATACTCTCCTGCCTCTAACATCCCCTCAGTTAAGACTAGTCTTTCTGATCTTCTCAAAAAAATAAAAAATAGGACAGGGAAAAGATGAAAAACAAATAAAGTTGTGCAACTTTTTTTATGTAAAAAAAAAAAAAAAAAAAAAAAAAAAAGATAAAAAGGGCCCTGGCTGGGTGGCTCAGTTGGTTGGAGCACTGTCCCGTACACCAAAAGTTTGCTGGTTTGATTTCTGGTCAGGGCTGGGGGAAAAGGAAGAAGCATGAGAAGAAGTTCCCTCTTCTATGGTCAGAGACTGAGTACTGTGGGGAGCAGGCAGGACCCCCCTTCTTGTTCTGCTCTTTGGCTCCTGGCCATGACCCACATGCCCTGAGAGCATCCATGTCTTCCCCCTGCCTCCACCTTGGTGTCCCAGCCTTAGCCCCTCCCAGAGCCTGGCTGTGCTTGCTCCCTGCCCAGCAGGACATTCTCTGTCTGTTTCACAATTTAAGAGCCAAACACCCTTATCAACTCAGCAAGATCCAAGCACTGCCAGGAACATGAAATGTACAGATCAAAACCCCAAGGAGATTGACATTTATATTTTTAATAGATTTTTCCCCTCTTAAAACACCCACCAGCTGTGACTGAAGTGGAAATGTTTGCTTTTAACTGCGGTGTGTGCTCCCTGGGCTCTGAGGCTGCCAGTCCCCTGTCCTCAGAAGCGGAGAGTTTGTATCAAGCAGAACTGAGAATGCAGAGAGGAACAAAAGGCCTGAAATGCCATGTGACAAGAAAGATTTGGCTAAAACTCTTCAATAACAGGAACCTGGAGAGAGTTGAATTCATGGAGGAAGAAGATGGAGAGAACAGGGCCCTTTAATAATTGTTTCTCACAAACCCAAGATCTCGTTTGGAGAAGTTGCCTTTCCTCTTAACTGAAAGGTAAATACTGCCAAATCTGTGGCAGCATCTTCCTGGGGCGTGGCTTTTGCTTCAAGTTGCTTAGCGTCTGCTCTGTGCAGGTGATTCTGCATGCGGCACAGATGCCACAGAGCATCACCCGCAGATGGCCCTATGGCCAAAGCTCTCCTGAAGGTCTGACTTAAAAACATTTTAAGCAAACCGTTCACACACCTGAATATAATATTCTCTGTGTTAGAATCAGGATTAGTTGAAAATATTAAGAACCCTGCTTTCTCAAATAAGAGGATTATAATTCTTTAGGTCTCCGGGTTCAATTACTGGCATCTCTGCTCAATAATAATAAGGATTATTCCTTCACCAGCAATATTTTCATTATGATGAGCAAGGCTGGGTTGGAGGCTGCTGGGGAAATATATATTTCTAGCCCCAACCACCTGCATCTAAACCAGTGGTTCTCAACCTTCTGGCCCTTTAAGTACAGTTCCTCATGTTGTGACCCAACCATAAAATTATTTTCGTTGCTACTTCATAACTGTAGTGTTGCTACTGTTATGAATCATAATGTAAATATCTGATATGCAGGATGGTCTTAGATGACCCCAGTGAAAGGGTCTTTCGACCGCCAAAGGGGTCGCGACCCACAGGTCGAGAACCACTGATCTAAACAGACTCTGAGCAGCACTTTTTTAATTTAAATTATTGTTTAAAGTATTACATAAGTCTCCTTTTTCCCCCATGACCTCTCCCCAGCATCTACCACCACCCCCCCCCCAGCACATGCCCTCACCCCCTTACTGTCTGTGTGTATTGGTTATGCTCATATGCATGCCTACAAGTACATTGGTTGATCTCTTACTCCACCCCTCCCCTGCCTTCCCCCTTAGGTTGGATGGTCTGTTCGATGCTTCTATGACTCTGGCTCTATTTTTGTTCATCAGTTTATGTAAGAAACCATCAACAAAACAACAAGAAAGCCCACTGCATGGGAGAACATATTTGCCAATGTTATCTCTGATAAGGGTTTAATCTCCAAAATTTACAGGGAACTCATACAACTTAACAAAAGGAAGATAAACAACCAAATAAAAAAAAATGGGCAAAGGACCTAAATAGACACTTTTCAAAAGAGGACATGCAGAAGGCCAAGAGACATATGAAAACATGCTCAAAGTCTAAGCAGCACTTTTGAAAGGATTCCCTAAATCAAGTACAATGCAAAAGATCTCTTTCACCCTCTCTGATTCCTTCTGGTTTCTTACTTGGTGTTCCTTCATCTTTCAGTCCTGATACCAATATTTTAAATCATGACAACTTTATACCAGAGAAGACTAAGTATATGTCCACAATCCAAGGTTGGCCCTACCTTGCATTCAGACTAAGCCCTAACCTAAATATCACTACTAGCCCAGATGAGTGTAGAAGTCGGCACTTATTTTCATGCAAGGCATGGGGACTTGGCACCTCATGCCCACTATAACCTGTCCTGACCTGCCTGGAATACAAGTTATGGAAAACAAGGTCTCTCCTCTCAGCAGCACCCTTGCACCGTGGTCACACTGTGCACCTTGGGACACAGGGACATCTGTTTTCTGGTGCAGCTGATTCCTCTTTTCCTATGCTCTGATATTCATGCCCTTCTGCTCCACTCATCGCTCCCACCCGGCCCTAATCCCCACTACCTGTGCCAGGAGATGTGCTTTGCTAACACTGTGAGGTAGATCACACATGTAAAAGTATTGTTTCCATTTTAGAGATAAATAAACTGAGGCTCAGAGAATATGTGATACATACATATGCATACTTGTGGTGAGTGGTTGGAAGAAGTTCAGTTGTTCGCCAGAGTTTATGGTCTTTCTATGAAGAATTGATGGTTCAAATAATATCTTGCAATGTAGAACTTTGTGGGAAAATATAATTTTAGAAATATTGTCTTATTTTGCTATCACATTAACAGTTGACTGGGAAAGATATTCTGGCCCTGCACAAAGGAGATGTCCATGCATGGACAATGCAATCCAACTTCCATGGATTCTGATCTGGACTCTATCCCTGACTAGCTGGGAAACTTGAGCAATCTATTAAACCACCTGAGACTTTTTAATCTAAATAAGAGGGAGGTGGGAATATAGTAAAAGTGCTCCATTGAAACGCTGATATATAGAATAAGTTAGAATAAAAGCTAAGCACATCCCCCGGCACTTAGTAGTGGCCTGATTGAGTTCAACTCCTTTCACCTGCCTAAGTCCACACTGGTCTAGGTTGAATTAGGTCATCCATAAGGTTTCTTTACAAGTTTAAAATTTCATTAAAATGTCCTTAGTCATTTCTGGTTCCCTCCCTTCTTGCAACTTCCTGGCTATTCTTTGTTCACAGATGAGTTCTTTGGGGAATTTGATTAAGATTGATAGGCTGGGGTTTTAATCTGACCTTACATCCCTGGGCTACAGCTGTGCTGATTCTAGATGAGTCTAAGTGACATCAGAGGAAGCTTCCCTCTCCCCCTCCCCATTCACCTCCCAAGCTAATATTATCAACATCAGCCGGAGGCAAAGAAGAGATAGGTACAAGCAACAGGCATGGTAAATGAATTATCTCAAGCTACTTATTCCTTGTCAGTGAGGCAAGCAACTGAGCAATTTATCAGCAGTATAACTCCAAGTTTTCCCAAATGAGTTGGCATAGTGCCCCCCTTGGCTTGCATTTTCAGCCTGGTTTATAAAGAAAAATTAAGGACATTCTGTTTGCGGTTTCGTTCTCCTTTCTTCTTTCTTCCCTTTAAAAAGTAAGTACTTATTAATTCCAGAGATCAATTAAAAAGTAGACAGGAAACTGATAGTTAGGAAATAGAGAGAATATGAGGTTAAGTACAAGGTCTGCACTAGACCTGCTTTGAAATGTCCATGCCTAAGTTAACCAAGGTTATTTGAGGCTAATAGCTGATGATGGAGAGCTGCTCACGCTCCCTAACTTGGAGAATAATTTTTCTCCTTTGCAAAGACCTCCACCTTTAATCAAAATTTCTCTCCACTGGGTTTGTTTTCTCTCTCCTATTATTAAATCTCATTTGATAAGCCAAGTCTTTTGCACGGAACCACCTCTATTGCCCACCTCCCCAACTCCACAAAAAATAAGTAAATAAATAACAACAGGTGAACATGCATATAATCAACCAGAAGCAAATGTATTTCTAATTAAATATTATAAATATGGGTCATGCTTTAGAACAAGCAAAAACAAGTCAAGCATCATTCTTTTTAATTTGTTCTGGGTCATTGTTCTCCTCCGCCTGCCTGTGCAACACTAATGAATCATTTTGATAAAAGTTCATTTTTTTCACCCACTTTTAATGTCAACTTTTCTTAATGTTTCTTGATTTGCCCAAGCCTCAGCTGCAAATACACTACATTTTATTAGAATAAAGCCCCATGTAATTGAGGGAAGTAGATGCAAGACCATTTTCTACCCTGCCTTTGCAATTTTTTTATTGAATTTATTGGGTGACATTGGTTAATAAAATTATGTAGGTTTCAGGTATACATTTCTATGACACATTATCTGTATGTGTTCACCATCCCAAGTCTAGTCTTCTTTCATCATCATTTATCCCCTTTTACCCTCTTCTACTTCCCCTACTCCCCTTTCCTCTCTGGTAAGCACCATACTATTGCTGTGTCTATGAGTGTTGGTGTTTTCTCTGCTTAATCCCTTCACTTTTTTCACTCAACCTCCCAACCCGCTTCTCATCTGACAGCTGTCAGTCTGTTCTTTGTATCTATGAGTCTGTTTCTATTTTTTGTTAGTTTATTTTGTTCATTAGATTGCACATAGAAGTGAAATCATATGGTACTTGTCTTTCTCTGACTGGCTTATTTCACTTGGCATAATACTCTCCAGGTCCATCCATGCTGTTGCAAAAGGTGAAATTTTAAGTTTCAGCATATGTTAGCATAATTCTCTCATTCAATACTATTTCCAAAGGCAGAGAAACCCTTTTGAATCAATTTCTTGATTCAAAAGGAGGTCAAATCAAATAAGCAGTTTATACACATAAAAAAGTGGGATCTGATAGCAGCACATGTCAAAGGCAATAGAGAAGAGAATGTTTCATTTGGGAAACAATTCTTAAAGCATAGAAAGTTTTATTCTATTGTAATCAAATGGGAAAATTCAAGAAGCAAAACTCCTCTAACTTTCCACTGCCATCTGACAAAACTAGGACAGATGAAAGTTTTTAAAATAAGAAAGGTACACAAAGATTATTTCCCAAATTCATATATGGGTCATAAAGTTATATGCTGGAAAGTCAATGTGGCTCTCAGCAAAGCCAAACCTCAGCATTTCTTCACTAACTGAAACTCCAAATGTTAGAAGCAAGACCAGCAACTTGACAAAGTGACTGAATATTCAAGGACAAACAGTCATGTAATGGGTGAAGCTGGGCAGATAAAGTTGGAAGAAATGAAATGCAGGGAATTTCAGGGTTTCCCTGGAGATTAATATTGGCTACAAAAACATAAAAATCAGAAATTTGGAGTTGGGTCATAACTGGTGTACTTTGGGACAAATTGAGAGGATTTTAAGAGAACATATAATGGGTCTGTGAAAAGCAGTGTTTTAGAAAAATGAGACAGTATATTGATTGAGGTTCTCCAGAAAAACAGAGTCAATAAGATGGATACACAATGGATGGATGGATGGATGGATGGATGGATGGATGGATGGATGGATGGAGAGAGAGAGATAGATGATAGATAGATGATAGATAGATAGATAGATAGATAGATAGATAGATAGATAGATAGATTAGATAGATAGGTAGATAATAGATAGACAGATAAATTTATTATATGAGTTGGTTCACATAATTATGGAAGTTGGGGAGTTCCAAAATCCACAATCTGCAAAGAGTCCCAGGAGAGATAGTGGTATAGTTCTAGTCCAATTCTAAAAATCTGAGAGTCAAGAGAACTGAAGATGCAATTTCCAGCCCAATTTCAAAGACCTGATGAGAGTCAGGAGAGCCAATGGTGTAAGTTCCAGTTCAAGGGCTCTAACTTAAGAACAGTCAGGCAGAGAGAGTGAACTCTTCCCTACTTTGCTTTTTGTTCTGTTCACACTTTCAATGAGTTGGATTAGACTCACCCAAATTGGGGAGAGCTATCTGCTTAGTCTACCAATTCAAATGTTAATCTCATCTAGAAACACCCTCACAGACACACACAGAAAAATGTCTAATCAAATATCTAAGCAGCCCATATCTCAGTCAGATTGGCACACAGTTAATCATCACAGTGAGTACAGCACATTCTCCAGTACACCAAGTCATATTTGCTTATAGGCTTAAAAGAGCAATCTATCAGTGTCTATTCATTCTGGGGTTTGGGGCTCCCAAAGATAATTATCAATCTAAAAATAATTTTAGTCTCATTTTGCTTCCTGGAATATAGTCTCCACTTTTTCCTATGGTCTAAAAATCCTATGAAACTCTGTTCCCTCACCTTCCTCTCTGCACTGCCCAGCCTTTTCCCCATGTTACTCCACCAGTATTGGCCTTGTTTTCATCAAAGGATCCCAGCTATTCCATCAGCCTAGAAAGCTTGTCCCCTTATCTTTGCATGGATGCTTCCTTCTCATCATTCAGGTCTCCTTTCAAATGTCTCTTCCTCAAATATATCTATCCTGACCACCCTAAGTAAAGTCTCCCTGTCCATCACTCTTTGCCTGGTAGTAATTCTTTGCATTGAGCTTAATGCTATCTGATATGTTCTTCTTTATTTGCTTACTGATCCTTGCTCCACACAAAAACACTTACACTGCAGCCATCTAGAGTAAAAAATATACACTTGTGCCTGGTGCATAATAGAATCTTTATAAATGTTTGCTGAATGAATTAGAGAACTCTTTAGAGGCAGCGTGAGTGAACAACTAACCAGGTACAGCACAACCACAGATAAACTGGTTGGAAGGCAATACCTCCCTTTAGTGTTGGTGCATATTCTGCTATAAAAGAAAATGGATGAAAAATGTTCTTCCATTTCCAGTATTTTATTACAATCCCCCACTTTCATTATGCACCCTCTCCCAGAATGTGTCAATGTGTCTGATAAATTTAAATCTTTAGTACCAGTGAGGGAGTAGAAGAAACAGAAAAGAGAAGGCAGTGAAGTCAAGCAAGGTGTATTTCAGGCAAAGTCCCACAGAAGATAGCTCCAGTTGGTCCCGCAGAGCTCTGCAGCCTAAGTTAAGTTCTGAAGATGACCCCCAATTTAGAGCAAAGGAGCTGGTTTTTCATATATCAGTCAGCCATTGATAAAGCTCTCCCCAAGGTGCTGGGCACTCTCATGGGCTTCAAGATCTCTCTGCTGCAAACAAACCAGCTCCAAAGATCTAAAGTCTCAGTTGTAGGTCCCTAGAAGCCAGGATACACAGAAGTGTGGGCTGAGATACAGAGGAAGAGTGAAAAGGATTTGAGTGGATCTGGGCAGAGCAACAATAGAGGCCTCTAGCACCATCAAGGCACTCATAATCTACTGGGGAAGACAGATGTGATAGAGATATGTAATCATGACTTGAGTTATAAGAGGGATCAAACAAAGGAGAGATTTGGGATAGGAAGTAAATATACTTATCTTCACATCTTAGCATGAGTGATTGAAGTCTTTGGGGGCACAATCATGCCTTTCCCATGGCCCCTGGGTAGGTAAGGGGTTACAGATTCACAACATAACAGGCTCTATAACAAACAAACTTTGTGGAAGAGGAAATTATGGAGGCTTGGAAGAATCCATCAATAAATAAAACCTATGGTGAATGAGTCACAAATTTAGCTCTAAGCTTTCTAGCATGCAACATAAAAATAGAAAACTTCTCTGTGATAAGATCTGAAATGTCCATAAAACAAAAACAAGCCAATGGTCCCCGATAATTGCTATGTTCCCTGGCACTAAGATCCTATAGGAATTTCTCCTAGGGGTTCTGATTTTAAAAGAAAAGAAAGAAAAAGAACTCTTGTGATACAATAAATACAGTGACTCTAAACATCACTAAGATTTCAGAAGGCTATTTCTTCTATCAAAGTAGTCTGAACAAATATTGCAACAAAATCAAATTCAATTCAAAAATACCCTTCCAGGCAAGGACTCAGACAAGATTCTCTGGTCATTCTATGTGATCCAGGTATGTATTTAAGAATATCCAAAAGGGGATGGGCTCATGGATTTCAAACAATCCTCCCTGAATACCATTGTTCTTAGTTAATATTTTCATAAACTTGGAGCAGAGATTAGTTGGGTATAATTTCTCTGGGTGAGATGCCTCAAGTTCAATTTCCCCACATTTTCAATAGCACACAGAACTATGTGCCCAAGTCACCAGCAAGCCAAGGGCAGGGCAATGACCTTTCATGAAGCTCAATGAGGAGAAAGATTAGAACAAGTGCTTAAATGCAAGTTTGTCCCATTCCCCCCATAACTGAGGTAAGGAAGTGAGATGAGGAAGAACTAGCCTCAGGGCTAGGTTAATTCAGAAGGTTTTTCCTAATCTGCTCATTAAGAATATATGCTAAGTCAGGACCCCAAGTTCCACTCTATCCGCATTGCTGAAAAAAAGTCACAGCTAGGTAGATAACTACCTAGACAAAAAAAAAAAAAATTTAAACACTTTAGTGGTTCTCAACCTTCCTAATGCCGTGACCCTTTAATACAGTTCCTCATGTTGTGGTGACCCCCAACCATAAAATTATTTTCGTTGCTACTTCATAACTGTAATTTTGCAACTGTTATGAATTGTGATGTAAATATCTGATATGCTATATGTGTTTTCCAATGGTCGTGACCCACAGGTTGAGAACCGCTGTCAGACTGAAGAAGACTAGACTTTGGTGGCGAGTACAAAATGCAATATACAGATGATGTATCATCGAACTGTACAATTGAAACTTATATGTTATTAACTAATGTCACCTCAATAAATTTAATAAAAATGAAAATACTTTAGAAAGTACCAGTCACATATATAAATTTGGGCTATTCTCTTTTCTAAAGGACTGTCCAAGATAAACTGTTTAGAAGATGTACAAATAGGTAACTTCATAAGGCAATGTGTGGAGGGGAATTATGATGCATAAGCGATTTAGAATGGACTTCCTGGAATTTCACACTACTTTACATTCCCACCATCAGTGTGTGATAGTGTCTTCTTGGTTTGCACTTTTGGCAGCATTTGGAGGATACTTGTGCCATATCTTCCAAAAATAAAAAATGGATTTTTCTGTTTACTAAACCCTTCCATTTCTAGAAATTGACCCTACATATATACATGTAAACAGGTGATAAAATGTACACCTGGAATACCTGCTAAAGCAAGAAGCTAGAAACAATTTTGATGTCTGTCTATAGAAAACTGATTAGTTTATTCATGCAATGGAATTCTGTACTATTCTCTGATGGGGATGAGTCTATATGGACTAATATGGAGATATTTATTAAATACTAAGTGGCTAAGGGAGATGCATAAGTATGAACACAATATAACTATTGAGCAGTGTGTGTGCATATGTGCGTGTGTGTATGTGTATTGAAAACCTATTGGAGCAAACTATTATGAGAAAGAGGCTGGTAAATAGCAAACCAGACTCAGACAGCTCAAATCTGTGCCTTCCTATGCGCAGGCATACCATTTCTCTCCACTAATACTAGAAATATTAATTTCTCAAACTATTATGAGAAAGAGGCTGGTAAATAGCAAACCAGGCCTCTCCCCACTCAAATCTGTGCTCTTTCCATCACACAAGAGAGGAAACAGGTCTGGCTTCCATTTCCAGGCTAATCACACACAGCTAGTAAATGGTACTTGGCCACTGGTGAAATGCAGCCTTCCATTCCCTGATATTAAACTTGTCCATTTTGTAGCACAGCCTTATAAACTTGTAGTCTATTTACTTGAAATGTAGTATTTAATGTTTTGTTCTTTCTTCTCAGACATTGTTTTCTACAGTCATTGCTGTGACTTAGAGTGTGTTTGTTTGTTTAAATTACTATAAAACCAAATATCCTAAGGGGAAAATTCAAGGATCTTCATTTCAAAGAAGTCGCAGCCTACCAACTTGTGAGTCTTTTTTTTTTCTGGCAAAGGACCTCATTTGTTGCTATAATTGCCTCAGTGTAACTTTATCACCACAGCCTGGGCAAGCACTGTCCAGTAAGAGTGTCCTCCTATTGAATGGATGGTCTGGTCTCTGACCTTGACAAACATCTCACTGCTGCCCTTGTCCATCATGAGCAACTCCCCCATTTTCACACAGTTACCACTCAGAAACCCAGAAAAGTGTTCACACGAATACCCAATGAGCTTGTTTATTCACATGGGGCTTGCACTCAATAAGCCTTCCATTCCCTGATATTAAGCCTGTCCATTTTATAGCACAGCCTTATAAACATGTAGTTTATTTACTTGAAATGTAATATTTAATATTTTGTAAATTTTAACAACTCAAGCTTTTATTTTGATTGGTAAATGTTTTAATCAGTGGACTGTGATAACATAATACCATAAACTTAATTATTTATAAACAACAGACACTTGTTTTGCAGAGTCCTGAAGGCTGAAAGTCCAAGATCAGAGTGCCAGCATGATCAGGTTCTTATTAGAACCCTCTTCTGGGTTGCAAACTGCCGTCTTCTCTCTGTATCTTCACATAGTTGGAAGAAGGCAAGAGAGTTCTCTGGGTCCTTTTTATAAGAGCACTAATTTCATTCATGAGGTACCACCATCATGACCTAATTATTTCCCAAGTCCTCATCTCTGAAACCATCACATTGAGGGTTAAGATTCCAACATGTGAATTTTTGGAGGGACACAACATTAAGTTCATTGCAGTAGAATATATTGTTTGGATGCACTGATGATTATAAATGCCCAAAGATAATTCTATATTTATTGTTGATCTATAGATCTCTTAATTAACCAAGGACATTGCATATGCATGAGGTTATGTTCCCATCAATGTTTGAATTCTTATTATCACCACAAACATAATTTTTCTTTTAATTGTATTTTCAGTAGCATTTATAAATGTGTCAGATTTCTCATCTTTGACAGAATAAATCCCAAAGTTTTACCTTGATTTACTGAATAAATGGACAATTGATCAATAATTGAGATGATCTTATTACTTGACAGATCAGATTATATCATTTAACTATTTGTTTGCAAAGACCTTTTTCTCCTAATGGAGTCAACACTTCAACACTTATGTTTTTTTTTTGTGTGTGTGTGTGTGTGTGTGTGCGTGTGTGTGTGTGTGTGTGTGTGTGTGTGTGTGTGTGTGTGTGTGTGTTTGGGGGGTACATATAGAAGAAATAAAATAAACAGGTAAAGTAAATGCAGAACAATACTCAGTTGATATACATAAAACACCTTGTTGCACACCATCTGAAGTTGCAAGTGCTGAGCCCTCATGTCTAGGCAGAGTCTGCAGTGGATGACATCACTATGCTATCCTGGTGGATGGTTAAATGTCGAAAACTATTTTGAGTAGCTTTCACAGTCATCAGCATCTTTCTAGAGAAGTAAACATAAAGTTTTTAATTTCCCATCAAACATGCACTTTTGCTTTTTGAGCTCATTGCTTGCAAAAACAAACAAACAAAAATTATTAAACAACATAAGGTTGTAGAATTATACCACAGAATAAATGACAGAACCACTGTAGCAAGGGAATCAAACTACACTCTAGCTGCTCTTGGGCAGAGTTTCTCAGTCTCTGCAGGCTGATGGCATTGAAGTAACTTGTAGCCTATAATTTCCTGAGTTCCCCACTGGTCCTGCTGACACACAAACCCAGTGGCTGGCATGAGAGTCAGCCACAGATACTCTTCTCCCACCTCCACTGGAAAACAGAACAAAGTAGCTGTCACTACCAGCATTTCTCCAAACACTTCATTTCACCAGCAAGTGCCTGGCATGCTGTCCTTGGAAGGGTTATTTTGAGACTGGAAAGGATCAGAAGAGGACAGGTTACTACTGGTTGTCCTTCAAGTGTAACCATGTGTTAGGAGAGAGCTCTGTTCTCTATAAGCAGTATCAGACACCATAGCAGAAAATATTAATTGTTCACATAAGCCCCACACGATTGTCTAGAGCAAGCATGTCAAACTCGCGGCCCACAGGCTGCATGTAGCCCACCATGAATATTTTTGCAGCCCAGCCAATATAACGGTATGTAAGAAACATTTTAATAAAAATTCAGTAACTTAATTTTACAATATCCAGTTATACATAATTATTAATAACGAACTACAACGCTTGCTAATGACTGATTACTATAATCATGTTGCATTCATTTCCCTTGTGCGTCCTACGCGCAGGCACACCATTTCTCTCCACTAATACTAGCAGCGAATATTTTAGCAGCCGATTGTCACCTCATTAGTCTTGAACTGACTTGTTTGGTGTGCAAAACAGGAAATATTTCACTTTCAGAGAACAAGAAAAACAGGTTTATTTGCATTATGCTTATTAACTTGTGCAGTTATTAGTGTCTGGTAAATTAATGTTCAAGAAAAAATATTAATTTTTATTAAAATGTTTTATTATTTTATGTTAACAATTACTCATTTATTCTAGCCCTTTGTATTCAACATGTCTCTATCAAAATAAACCTACATTTCTATGAAAATTGATGCTTTTGTTTTTTTGCGGCCCACATAAACTTAAACCTTGTTTATTTGTCCCATGTTAGCCTTTGAGTTTGACATGCTTGGTCAGAGGTTCACAGAGTGACTAATACATTGACATGTGACCTTAATTTGAAGATCAAGGAACCTCCTCTAAAGGGGATATAGCAGTGAGAACAAGATCTTGCTATCCTTTTGCAGAAGCTGCTGATCTGATGCAAAGATGAGGTGAAGCTAATGCATCAGCTTAGAGATTATACCTGAAAACAGATGGCATATACCTTAAATCAACAGTATAGAGTGCTGTGTTCTCCAATCAGCGGAATACAGCCATCCAGGAACCCTGGCTTGTAAGGAGTGATTTTATCAGTATTCCCAGTGACCCAGTTAAGAATTTATTCTTCCTCTCCTCACAAATCTTGGCTCTATGAATGTATAGTTTCTTGCCCCAGTGGGGTTAGACTTTCACAAGGTGCACAGGAAATAGCCATTCCTACATAAAGTCTCTTGTCATCTCGGTCTCCAATTGCCTGTATATAGCAGGCAAATGAGGAAAGGTCCATATTGGCATGGGTAATGGACCTGACCATCCTAAGGAGGCCCGGCCACTGGTACATAAAGAAATAAAGGACAGAAACATTACATGATCCACTGATACCCCCATACACACTTTTACTCTAATTGGACAAATAGACCAACCAGGACTGAAAACTCAGAGCAAGGGCAAAAAAGAAAATGAATAATTGTGAATTAATAATACCATCTATCATACCAAGTTAAGCCAAAAAAATCATTTTGATTTGCTCTGGATTGGAGCAAATTTCCACCAGGTTCTACTTTGGGCTTTTAATTACTTTCCATTATCATTAATTGTTGCCTGACCAGAAGCATTCATTTTCCATTTATCCTCTTATAATACTAGGACAATGCCAGATAATACTGACCAGGCTCAACAGAACATCATAGAAGGAGATTAGAGTGCTGCACGGATTATTATTTTTCACAGAATTACTTTTGAGACAAATTGAATTTCATTGCCTGAAATGAATTTTTATGTTTTACAGAGAAGGGACAAATGGGTGTCACACATTACAAAGTACATGGCAATGACATAATTGAAAGAAATAAAACTGATTTTTATACATGAGAGTGAATGCTATCTCTGAATGAGCTTTAGGAAGTTTGCATCAATGTCCACACATGATTCATCACTGCAATGTACAAGTGACAAAATTAAGATTACTGCATTTCAATGAAGAAATAGAGAGGCGAATTCTCATTCCCACAGATATTTTTCAAATTCAAATGCCAAGACTGCCCTGAAGTCAAGGGAATGGAGATGTCTCCAACAGTATTTCCACCCTGGAATCCACATGTCCAACAATATTTGTTACTACCAATATTAAATAGGGTTTTGTAAAAAATGTAATGGGATTGATGAGATACACATCATAGAAAAAGAGAAAGTGTCATCATGATGGAGGTTGAACAAGTCTTGTTGTGCTGGGTTAGCTTTCTCTGAGATATACCCATCTACAGCCTGAGGGCCACCAAGGATGATGGATGATTCTTATTAGGACAAATAAGACTCTCTCAGCCCTACTGGTTTTGGATTGGAGGAGGATTGGTTGAAGGTGGTGAAGGAAAAAGAAGAATTTCTCCCAGGTTGGGGGCTCAAACTACTAAGTGAATATGGATGATGTCATTGCTCAGATAAAGGGGGCTAAGAAAGAAAAGAAATTATAAATCCCTTTATAAGTCATCACAAATATATTGTCCTAAGTCTTAGTCTACTGAGAGCTGGAAGTTTTGCTTTTTCGTCAGGTTTTGATAATGGACTGTTTGAAAGGGAAGTACTTGCCTTTCTCTTCTGCATTTCTCTTGATAGGACTGTCCATATGAAACACCCCAGACAGTGATTCTGCAGCCTGTTTGCTCCCTTCTCTGCATCACCAGTGTCTCTCAGACTATTTTGGTGTTTTTTTCTTTAAATTGTCCTTTGAAGAAACTTGTAGTGATATTGTTGTCTCACTCAATGTTAACTAACTCCTCAAGCTGAAGTGGGTGCTAAATTTGCAAGATGGTATTTCCAAGGCCAGACTTAGTGATGGAAAACAAAATACAAAACAAGTGGTGTGTTTTTTTGTCATACAAGAGAAGGCACATAAATAGAGGTGACATATCCTATACCAGAATAGGACTTATTTATGGCCAAGAAAAGATAATGTAATTAGAAGATAATTGCAGCATCTAACTTCTATCCCAGCATATCCATACTATAGCCAGCCTTTCAATCAATTATGTTTTGTTTCTTCTGATCTTAAAAGTTGCTCTTCCATAGAGAATATAGTCAATAACATTATAATAACTATGTATGATTTCAGATGGATACTAAACTTATTGGAGTAATCATTTCATGAGTTATATAAATGTTTAATTACTATGTTTTATAATTGAAACTAATATAATATTGTATGTCCACCATAATTGAAAAATAAATTAATACTTTTTTTAAAAAAGAAAGTTGCTCTTCAATAAATGGGAGTTTCTCTTCCTTGATAATCTCTTCAAAGACTATGATCAAGGAAACTAAATATGCTTGTCCTTGAAAATAAAATTAAGCCATAAGATGTGACCTAACCTCTTCTTGGTTTTATCCAAAACAGTGGGCAACTCATAGTGAAGGCAAGAAGCAAGATCAAGCAAACAAATACTATGATCTGACCATGAAGATATCATTAAAATTGGTTTGAAGAGATTTCACTCTTCCCAGGACTTGGCAGTCTTTCACATTCTTCTAAGGATTGGCAGCCCTTCAAGAATAAAGAAGGGGGAGACGAAAACAAGTATTACAGTATTATAATAAAGCAACAGAAGGCTAATACAGTTCACAAAGTCTTTTTATATATGTTAACTCATTTAAACTTGACAACAACCCTTTGAGGGAGGTGTTATAGAGAGTTAGAGGAGATTGCATACAGAAAAGCCATACACATATTAGTGTGGCACAAATCCACATAATCCACTTTGAGTGTTGACTGTGCGTTGTAAGGTGAGCCACTTGAACTTTCTAAAATGCACCCCCCAGCCCTAGCTGGTTTATCTCAGTGGGTAGTGCATCGGCCTGTGGACTGAAGGGCTCCAAGTTCAATTCCAGTCAAGGGCACATGCCTGGGTAGCAGGCTTGATTCCCAGTGAGGGGTGTGCAGGAGGCAGCCAATCAATGATTTCCTCTTATCATTGATGTTTCCATCTCTCTCTTCCTCTCCCTTCCTCTCTGAAATCAATAAAAATATATTTTAAATAAAATGCCCCCCATTCATAAAATGAGGATGGGCATCCCTACCTTACAAAGATATTATGATCATTAAAGGTGCTTAGGGATATTTATAGCTTGGCACAGATGCTGGCAGATGGGAAATGCCCATCACTTTGTAGCTATTATAACTTGTATATTTATCACAAAGTATACACCAAACAAGCCTCCTAACTGAGCCTCACATGTCCATTGAACGTTAGGATCACAACTGAAATAACCTGTCAAAGCTGAGTTCCCAACTTTTCAGGTGAGAAATTAGTGAAAGCTGCAGAAGGACAGCAAGGTATGACACTGGGGACTTTCACTCTCCCAGCAGACTCCTTCAGAGCCATAAATCAGCTCTCTCCACTCCTGCCTTGAAAACCTCATGTGTAGAAGCTTAGAGGCTATTTTTCTATCTTCAAGCCAGTTTTCCCCTGGACATGACAATAAATTACTGATTCCAATTGGTGAAGGCCAAGTTCAGATGACCTTTCACACAACAGGGGGCACTAGCCTAGAGGGGAATGTGTATCCGTGGGAGAAATTCTTAGGAATGACACAGGAAGTGAGCTAAAAAAAAAATAAATAAATAAATAACAAGAACTCCAGAGTCCAAGTTTCTTCTTGGAGCCCTTCTTCTCTCATGAGAAGAAGGGCTCAACCCTATGATCACCTCTAAATAAGCACCTCTTTAGACACCTTTTGACATGATTTCTACCAATACTGGCAAATTTAGCCTAGTCTTAATCTGAATTTTGGAATATTCCTAACCCCACCTCTTACCTATCCCTTTCACACCAACCTTTTGAAACTACTACCAGTTTCTCATATATTTACATCTATTGCACATCTGAAAATATTCACGCTCAAGAATCCCTTGGCATGGAACACAGCCCACCCCCTTCGGCTAATTAACTTCTATGTACCCTTCCAAAAAATAGTCGGCTCAAGTGTAATCTCTTCTCCAAGAACTGCCCTTGGCCACTCCCTTTCCACTCCAATTCTGATGCCCCATCTCTGACCTTCACATTTGCTCAATACACAATTGATGATCACCCATCAACTGATGAATCCTACCTTCTCATGATGTTCTTTTCATGTCAACTATTTAATAGTTTCAGTTTACACTCATTTATATATGTGCCTTTCCCATTTGAAAGAAAGTCCCTTAATGGCAGGGACCAAGCACCATGCATCTCAGTTTCCTCAGTACCTACTATAACACATTCAGTCTATTTTTAATAGATAAATGAAGGATTAATAGAGGGAAGAAGGGGAGAGAGTGAATGAGAAAAGGAGGGAGGGACAAAGGAAGGAAAGAAAAAAGGATGAATCTTTGAATCTCCCCTCCCTCTTTTCTATCACCAATCACCAAGGTGGGCAGATCTACTTTTCTAGCCAATTTCTTCTTAGTGAAGTGATCTATAGCTTGCTTATGAGAAGAAGGGCTCAACCCTATGATCACCTCTAAACAAGCACCTCTTTAGACACCTTTTGACATGATATTGCAGAAAGAGCATGTGTTTTGGCCTCCTCCAGACATCTGTTTAATCCATCTCTGCTACTTAAAATCTCTCTGATCTTAGAAAAGTTATTTCACATCGTGGTCTCATTTTCCTCATCTGTGAAAACAGTATTTACTACCCCCACCTGGAAGGTAAGAGGAAGAGGATGTGAGGAATGTGAAAGTTGTGGGGACTTTTATTAGGGCCTAAAGCAATCAACAGCAGATTTCTCGGCCATCGGAGTCATTATGAGGTTTTTCCTCAGTTTCATTCACTTTTTGAAAGCCCAGGAAGTTTTATAAGTAAACCTTGTAAAAATGTCTACTTCTGTTTCTTTCCATCACACACTCAGTACACTAATAAAATTAGACCTCCACTTAAGAGTCCCTCAACTTAAATAGTTCCTGCTAAATGGATCTTTTAAAAGTCCTTGGGGAGATATATTTTTATTATATATGCCAAGAAAATAAATGTATACCTACTGCATAACCAGAGCAAATTCAAATTAGTGAGAAAGGCACCAAGTTAACAGTAAATAAATAGGAAACTCTTGGTAGAGGACAGGCGACCAGTAGTGAGGTCCAGCACCCTGAGTTCCAAAGTCGGCTCCACCTCCACTCTCTGATCTTAGAAAGTTACTCGATTTTTCTGGGCCTCAATTTCCCCATCCATAAAATAGGGTCAACGTTATGAAGTCAATCTTTATAAGAAAGGTAGGGTGAAGACTATAAAAATTCACACGAAATCCATGACTAACTCCTTAGAACCTAGTACATCCCAATAAACTGTAGCTTTTTATTTTTCTTTAAAATGATAAATTTTCCTCACATGCAAAGATAGGTCAATTTAAACACTAATTAGATGCCATTTGTACCTACTGTATTAACAAAAGTGATTAAAGTGACAATACCCACTGCTGACAGTGGCCTGGGGAAACGTGTCTGTTTATACTTTTTTGGGAGCAAGGCAAACAGTTTCAATCCTTTAAGAAAAACAGACAGGCTGAGAGTCACACAGAGATTTCAGGAGATATCTACAGCCTTTCATACGAAATTCTTCCCCTGGTTATTCTTCCAAGGCAGGGATTTCCAGCTTTCCAGAGAAACTCAGGCTGCCTCTCAGAGGGAGATGGGCAAGTAGACTTCATCTTTACTCATTGTATATATTAAGTCTGTGAGATGCAGGGGGAAACATTATTTTTCCAAATTTTAAAAATATATCCTGTAGGGCCCTGGATGGGGTGGCTCAGTTGGTTGGAGCATCAATTTGTACACCAAAGGGTTGTGGGTTTAATACCTGGTTGGGGTTCTTATGGAAGGCAACCAATCTATGTTTCTCTCTGTCTCTATCTCTCTCTCTCTTTTCCTCTCTCTAAAAAAATCAATAAATTTTTAAATGTATCCTGTAGAAACATATTCAAAGGAAAAAGGGTTATAAATACAATTAATTTTAATGAAGCACTAAGTTGCATAAGATTGAAAAATGTAAGTTGACTATCCACTAAAGTGTAAACACTTAAACGTATTGTACACTTGATAAAATGGCTTGCAGTTTTTAAAAACAATAATTATGGAGACTATAATCCAACACAATACTAGAAATAGATAGAGGCGGAGGAGTGAATGTAAAGTTAACATTTTAACATTCATCACTGATTACATGTTAGACATGGAGCTGAACACTTATAACGAATGTGAGGAGAGTCTATGGTACCCGTTATGTGAAAGAAACAGAATCCAATACACTATAAACCCGTATTCATTATAACTTTAACCATATTCTTTATGTTCATGGTCAGAGACTGTAAGATAACTTTTTTAAAAAACCTGATTTTTTCTGAGGCAGAGAGGTGAATTGTTTTCTTTCTTTTGTCGGTTTCTTTACTCTGGAAAAAGAAATGTCTAATGTACCATAATTTTCAGTTTTAAAGAGAACAACCAAAGGGCTTTCCAATTTTCTAGAAAGCCTCATAAACAGATGGCTTGAAATAAAACACTTTTATATCAAAAATTGATATTAATTGATATTTGTTGTTGATATTAAATTAATAGAAGCATACCACTTCCAAGACTCCAAATAGAAGCTGAGAATCACAACAGCCTCCCGTTGTCCATCCCTGTACTCCTCCAATCAATTCAGTTCAGAAGCCAGAGTGATCTTAAAACACAAACCAGATTTTTCCACTCCCCAGAGGAAAATTTCAGAGGCTTCCATTGCACTTATAAAAGAATCCAGGTTCCTCACCATAGACCATGGGCCTGGTCTCTCTCTTTCTCTCTGTCTCTCTCTCTCTTTCTCTCTTTCCATCTTACCTTGGATTCCCCATGTTCCAGCCGCATTCTTCTTTCTCAAGATGCCACTTGCATTCACCTGAGAGCCTTTGCACCTCCTCTTCCATTGCCTTCAACGCTTTTCTTCCTCAGGTTTTCTCCAAACTGGGTTCTTTTCATCTCCCTGATCTCACCTACACATAATCATTGCACCATTAAACTCTTATGATGTGTCAGGGCCTGTATTCAGTGCTAGTGGCCAGCACATTCCAAGACCTGCCCCAGCATGCCAGGAGCTCAGGACTTAGTGGCCCACTGGGAAGCAAACAGACTGGTGCCATCCACTGTGACATAGGCCATGGCCCTGAGTAAACAGAGATGTGGTGGGGGATGGGGAGCTAGAGAACCAAGTCTTGCAGGATCAGTGGGTAAATCCAGAGGCACTGACATCTAAGCTGAAAGATGAACACGAGGTAGCTAGAGAAATGGTAGGCATCTTGTTCCAGCCACAGGAACCAAGAAAGAGTGGGTCTCATTTGGGAACTACACATGGTTTGCTCTGGTCCCTGGAGCCTAGTGGATTCATCTAGAACTCTGCATGCATAGGTAGAGAAACCCTTAGTCACCTTATTTAAGAGGCAGGAAGTTGGGGATCTCAGCCGAGGGTGCTGTGCATACACAGGGGTCAATTGCCAAAAAAAAAAAAAAATTCCATACTGCTTTCCTCATAGCCCTACAAGCACACAATGTGACCTCACTTTCCTCCCTCCAGGTTTCTCAGGAAAGTGGTAGTGGACTCTAAAACTTCTGACTGGGATCTTGACAGCCTCCCTTCTCCTTCTAGACTAATCAAGAGTGTCTGGATCAGTCCACTCACCCAGCCTGCATTGGGGATGAGGAAGCCCAGATGCCCTACTGGGATTCAGTTATGATTAACACTCAGGACTTCAAGGAGCAAGAGAGCAAAGACATGACCTTGAACTTTGAATGGCCCTGCATCCCACCCCGATCAGGTGTAGTTTCTGAGATATTCGGAGAGGAAGGTTGTATGTAAAGGAGTTAAATGTGTGTGTGTGTGTGTGTGTGTGTGTGTGTGTGTGTGTGTGTGTGTGTGTGTGTTTATGTCCTCCCTCCTATGGGTAATACTAAAATGGGAGGCAGGTTAGAGTGAAGTAAAGAGAAAACAACAACAACAACAACCAACATTCCCAAAAAATAAGCAGCCCATGGGAAGAATCTCTACCTGCTCTCTTAACTGAGGCTGCTATAGCAAAATGATAAGGACGGATTGGCTTAAATAACAGACAATTATTTCTCATAGTTCTTGACACTGGAAGCTCCAGGATCAAGGTGCTAGCATGGCCAGGTCCTGGTGAAAGCCCACTTCCTACCTTGAAGATGGCGAACTTCTTATTTTATCCTCACATGACAGAGGAAGAACAAGCTCTCTAGTCTTTTCTTATAGGGCACTAACCCCATCATGAGGATCTCATCCTCATGAGCTCATCTAAATCTAAGTACCACTCAAAAGCCTCATCTCCAAATATGTCACACTGAGTGTTGGGGCTTTGATAATAAAGTTTAGCAGTCACAATTTAGTCCATAGCACCTGCTGACTCTGACTCCCTTGGGAGTTCTCTGTCTCCTCCCTTTTCTGTTCTTTTCATCCCCCTGTCAAATAAGCAATAACAACAGAAACAACAACTCCTTATATTTATAAAACATTTTGTACCAGATACTGTCTTAGGAATGTGATATGTACTAATTCATTGAATCCTTGCACAACCCAAAGTCAGGTATCACTGTTTTTCCAGTTTTGCAAATCACAAAATTGAAACACAGAGAGATTAAGAAATCTGCACAAGGTCAACAAATAACCCTGCCAGGGAAAGAGTCTTAGAAACGTAAAGGACAACTAGCTATGGGAGACCCAGACTGAAATGAGGAGAGTGTTGCTGGCAGGGAAAAAACAGTGAGTAGAACGTGAACAAAGAGGGGTAAAAGGTGGGTTGAGAAAGAGGAAATGAACTGAGTAGTCCAAACCTCACCTCCTCTGAGAGTGATCCCTTCACAGTATCTGGCATGGGCTCAGCACAGTCAGGGTTTAAACAATTGGATCAGCAGTTGTGAGATTCAAACACTACAGTGTCAAAGACGCTTCATGAGGCCCAAGTATCTGTGTCCTAATATCCAAGGAAGCTAGGTGATTTTTAATCAACTTTTTGAGGGGCAAACCCACATTTGTGGAAAGAAAATTTGGTGGCAGCAGTCCTGGCAAATTGTTATTTTTTTAAACATGATAATTGGCAAAGGAGCATTTTTTGAATACTACTCTAACCAGGAGTCTTCGTCGTGGGGGAGCCCCTGAAATTATGGTCACTGGAAATAAAGGATCTGCATTCAAAGACATCGTTGTGAGGACTCACACTAAGGCAGAGAATTAGCGAAATAATAGAAGTTAATTTCTAGTTTTCTCTCTCTGAGCAAATGAGGCATATAATTAACTCAAATCACCTCACCTCACCCACTCACAGGTATGTTGAGCACATTTGCACATGGGCACAGACCTACACACACACACACACACACACTACATTCAATGTCTACATTCAGAGCCACTCACACCAGAAGAGCCTAGACACAAAGATCGTCAGTTCCACATGAACAGAATCACACTTTCTTTCATTCCACACTCACCACCCTTTTGTGGCACTGACCAGTTGCTTTATTAAGAATACATTTGTTGTGCACACAGAGTGGTGATTTAGACAGCAAGCATGGACTCCAGTCCCAGCTACATCACAGCAAACTGTGTAAGCTGACCGTGGTTTTCAATTTCCTCACCATACACTTGCAATGATAATACAGAAAGGAGCAATGTTTTGAGGATTGCAACTAGTCTTACGTTAAGGATGCAGATGTCTCCAGTGAAGAATCTAACAGCTCATGTAAATGAAAACAGCTTATCTTCTTACTGCAGAACTGCCTAGACTAAAACCCTTTCCCCCTGGGAAAATGTCCTTCTTGTCCACATGCTTGTTTAGTTGAACAGTTAACCCAGACATTTCACCAAAGCATCTGGCAAAACTGCCATGTCCTGAGCTCCAAGAGGTTGGTGAAGACCAAGAACTGTGCCATGAGAATCAGAGAGAGATACACAGAGACAGAGACATATACAGGAATAGGAAGACAAAAAAGAGATAAACCAACAGACAGACCCAGAAAGATATAGAAGCAAAGAGAGTCACCAAAAAGAAACATAAAAAGAGACTGATTCAGAGATAAAGACAAACAGGAAAAAAAAAAGAGAAGAGTTCAAGAGACATGGCCACTGAGATTTCCAAGGAGAAAGAAAGGGGGAAAACATAGGCTTTTTATAATATTTTCAAATAGTCAACATTAACAAGATTTTTCCCGGGGTAGGGGTATTGTGAGGAGTATGCTCTCATCTCTCTCCTCATCTATTCTCCTTCAATGTTCTGCTTATACACAGAAGACAAAGTTATTTGAGTCCTGAGTGCTGTTAAATGCTCTCTTGCCTTTATTTACACTGTGCTAGAACATGATGTTCATCAGGAGGTTTGGTGTAGGAGACAGTCCCCCATGGCCAAGAACAGCAGGGGCTGCCAGCCATCCTCCTGAAACCACAGCAGAGCCAAGAGTGGGAGCTTGTTCACACTTTGACTGCATAGATTTGCAACTTCAGTTTCATAGGCTCAACAGTGCCAACACCAAACAAATCCCTCCCTGTCCCAGAAGCAGCCCTGCTTCTGGGCTGAGCTACTAAGAAAGAATTTGCTTATAATCTGAAGCCTGGAACTACTTGCGGAGGAGTCTACTTGCTGTGGGTATGTGTTGGTTCATGTGCTCCTTTCAAAGAGTCTACCAGTGCTTCATCCATCTCTGCTTTTCTGGTCTCTGGGGCTCCCAGTTTTCAGGTACCTTTACTCATTTGCCTCAGGTTGTGCTCAGCATGAACATCACTACACACATGACCCCACTTTTCTTTGTCAACCTTTATAGCCCCATCCTATTTCCCAATCTTTCCATTCCCTTCAGACATCTACTCACCTGTTTACTGGAGATTAAGGGGGGTGGGGGAATCACCACCACCATCCATTCATTGATGTTCATACATGTGCATCCATGAACACAGATCACATTGTTTTGTGTGAGCTGCCACATTTCGACCTAAGTGATACTGTGCTATCCATTCTATTCTACATTGTACTGACTGCACCTCTGTGGTAAAATGCCTAGCATGGTTCCTGCCACCTACACGCTCCACAATATTTTGAATGAAGCAATGAGCTTGACCTCCATTGAGTGACTCTTCCTTACAATATATGGCCAGTGAGTGAAGTTCACAGCCAGGGCTTCGGCAGGCTGCCCATAGGAAGTGGGAGGGTGTAAACTCCCCTTCTGACTTCCTGAGATCACCACAGGAGGAGTTGAATCATCCCAGGACCACCAAAGATGAGATGAAAAGATCATGGAAATTGATGTCTGGACAGCTGGGATGACCTCCTGGTTCTACACACTTGATACTTGAAGGATCTCAATTTCATCATTTCTAAAGTATGGATAACAAAACTATCTTGCTTACCTCTCATGAGGGTCAAATGAGCTCAACCATGGAAAGGTTTTTGTAAATGGTAACTTAATTCCTTACCTTTCTTTTAGGTTCTCTACAGTGTCATTACCTCAAAGGGCAATAAAAATGAGTTCATTTTTGTAGCTCCATTGGGAACTGTGCCTGGCCAGTAGATACCTAATCAATATTTATTGAATAGGGGCATGTTTTGGGTCCCTTCCCTCAAGTCACTCTCTTTTACCATCTCCATTATAATACCTACCTGACTTCTAGATGTACAACCTTGTCTTCCATTTTAAGCCAGACTGTGTGTCCTTGGCCTAGAGAACAGATGAGTTTCTTTCCCTTCTCATGACCTTCAATGCTCCATGGAAGATGGACAGTAGGTACCCTCTGATCTCAACAACATCACTGCCTCTAGGACTTAAGGTTGTTGTTGTTTTGTTTTGTTTTGTTTGGAGGAGGAGAGTTTGACTAGAGTACTATAGATTTAAATCGAAACACCCTGTCCCTGGGATGTTAGAGGGGTTAGAGAAGAAGGAGTTAGAGGGCTGACTCCACAATGAAGGGATATTGTTGAAGTCACCTGATCCATCTCCCATTCCACCTAATAGTGTTCCTTTCAGTCCTTTTAAACTCACACCTGAGGCTTAGAGGTCAGTCCTTCACACTTTCTAAGGAGACCAGCAGAGTTCCCCCTGTGAGGATGAAGAGGCCTCCTAAATATCTGGAAATTTCTTATGGAGAAACAGCATTGCTTTTGTGTTCCCTGAGCACTTTCCTCCACCTAGCCTGCTAATAACAGCCTCAAAATTCAGATTACATCCACGTCCAAGTTTCCAAGCCTTCACTCTTAATCCTTTTTTAATTGATATGAAATGTATTTCCAATTATTAATGGAAAGTGTACTTTCTGGAATTTAATTAAATGCTCTAATCACATTTCTACCATTAAAAATGGTTTTAGGGTTTTTTTTGTCGCTGTTGTTTTTCTAATGAGCTGTTTACTCTGCTGATAACTGCAGTGTGGACAAACGGGGAGATTCCAAAACAGCTCCAGACACTCAAAAAGAAATAACTTTGCTATTGATAAAAATAATAACTCCTGTACAGCAGGGGGTGGTAAGAAAGCCTAAATTTATTGCTGCTGTGTCGAATGTGCAAATGTCACTTCCTTAAAGAGGGAAAATTAGTTTTTAAGCCCGGTTTGGCAGCCAGAATCTCTGGCTGTCTGCATAATATTGGATTTTTCAAGCCTTCTATGATGCCCCAGGGTGGGGTGTTTTGCATGCAAATTGTAAATTATATAATCCTAAAAATTTTATAAAAGGAAAAAATGAAGACTAAGTTCTCATTCTTTTATCTTGTTTTATTTTATTTGTTTTAGTCTTCAACCTTTCTAGTCCTTTGAATTCAACTAACATTTACTGAGCATTTGCAATGTCTTAGGTGTCTTTAGGTCCTTTAAAATGTGTGACAATGATGTGAAAGAGGTAAATTATTCCATATATGTGGATGAAGAAACTGGGGCTCAGAGAGTTGAACTGAGTCAGCTATCCCATAAGGAAGAGGTTTTGCTCAATGTTCTACGCTAGAGATTCTCAAACTCAGGCATGTATCAGAGTCCCCTGGAGGGCTTGCTAAAACATAGATTTCTGAGCTTCACCTCAGAGTTTATGATTCAAGAAGTCCGAGGTGTGGCCCATGAATGTGTATTTCCAATACGTTCCCAGGTGATACTGATGCTGCTGGTCAGGGAACGCCACTTTGAAAAAGACTCTCTCCTATGTGCTAATGATACCTGGTTATTACTTACATGTAATAACCTGGTTATTAATAACAGAAAAGGATCAAAGTTTAAAGCTAGATAATATAGGCTTGCCATTTTCACAGCTTTTCCAAGAAACTGAACTTTAACACTCTTCAGGTCTGTTCCCCAGGGGTCGCTAGGGGAAAGGAACCAGACAATAAAGAGGGACCCATACCCAGTAAGGTCTGAATTATGTACGAAAGGCGATTACCTCTCAGTTACACCTGGGAGCAGGTCATTGGTCAGAATAGGCATGACCACTGCAAGGACTCAAAATCTGAGATACTTAAGCTCCTGAACAAAGCAGCCCCCCTCTTTCTCCCTTGCAGCTCAAGCCTGACTCGCCCACATGGCCCACAACCATGTGGATCCCACACACAGTAGATTAATGAACTGTGATTAGCCTAATGCTCTGCTGGACGCAGCTCCACCTTGGAACGGAAACTCTGGACACTGGCTTTGTTTCTGGCTCTGCTGAATCCCAGGCTGAACCTTTTGCAGGAATGGTTTAAGGGAAATGGGACTTTGGAAACCAGGGGATGTAATTTCATGTGAATAAAAGTCACTCATTCTCCCATGTGAGTCTTAGAAAATTCTTTGTCTCAAGATATAGTATGAAACCCCCTCCCACTAAGCAACAGAGAAATTCCACCCATGCAATTCTCCAATAACACAACCTTCCTCCTCTTCCTCCTCCTTGACCTTACAGCTAGAAGGGATTCCAAGAGGTCATTCAATCTATATCTCTACTTTAGATAAGTAACTATTAATTACACTTATTTCACAGACATTACTAGAGGATTATTGGGGGTAGGAGAAGGAACATCCTGTCAAGAATCAACCAGGCAGTAAGTACCAAGTCACTAGCACTTATCTGACATTTAGCAGATAAGACACCTTTTAGGTGTGGGTTCATCTAAAGAGCTAATCTGCCACCCTATTCCCTGACCAGTTAGCCAAACCCCAACTGGAAGTCAGTTAGATGCTTGAAGACAGTCCTTTCTACGCACCAGGATCAAAGCCCATATCCTGTGATGAGAGGATGGGGAGTAGGTGAGGTGAGGGTGGGAGGCTAGAAGCACCCCTAAGACCAGGCCTAGGCCTCAACTTCACCAAGGCCCTTGTCCACTCAAGAAGGTAACTCACATAGGCCCAGAGCAAGAACATCAGGGTTGGAGAAAAATATTCATCATTTTATCTGAAACTTATATATGCCCCATTAATACACTACAAACTAGTTTTTTAGTGGTTTAGTAAGTTGTCTTCTTTTGTACTTTTATATATGCAGAAAACTTAATTGAAAAAAGGCTTAAATATTTTAATATAAACATATATATAAAAGCTTAAGTGTCCATCTGACCATCCGACAGGTAGCTATGATTCACACTGACCACCAGGGGGCAGATTCTCAATGCAGGAACTGCCATGATACGCACTGGACATTGAAAAAGAAATGGCACCATGGACCTGGTGCCAACAAACCAACACTCAGCTTCCCCCAAGTGGGACACAAGCACTGCCACCACTCCAGAGCTACAGCCCACCAAATCACAGGCAATGCTGCCAAGACCCCATGGCACAAAATGCGGCCCACAGCCCAGCTCAGCCTGGAAATGGTCACTGTGGGTGCTGGGTAATGATGTCAGGTAGCAAGGCCTGGCTTCCTCTCCTTGGCGACTAGCCTCCTTGGAGTTTCTTCAGCCCAGGAACACAGCTTGCTTTATAGCCAGGTGCAAACATTTTACACTTTCACCAAATGTTTGTGAAGCGTTTTCATGTGCCTCATCTCATTTAATCCTCACAGAAGTTCTGAAGTAGATATATAGAAGACTTGGTAGAATCCTATTTTCTTTTCATTAGCTAGAAAATGGAGATTTAGAAAGTTTAGAAACTTGACCCAACTGAAAAAAAGTAAGAAATGGTGGAACTTAAAAATGACTTCAGGTTTTCTCCTGCATAGAATATAGTCAAACACTGCTACAGTTAAATATTTTACCCTTTGTTCTCCCTGCATGATTTACAATAATAATCTGCTTCATGTTGATATTTACTGCTGTGTTTCTGACAATTACCTGAAAGAGAGGTTGGGGTGCTTCACTGGGCTGGAAAAAGTTTAGCTAAATCAGAAAGCAGGTCTAAGTAAGCAAGTTTATTCTATATCTACAAAAGGCTATGTTGACTCATGCATGTGCAATACATATAAAGCTCTCGCTAGCACAATCACACCCCTGTGTTTTGGTCTGTCATTGTTGATCATGAATTTGGTTGACACTGCTATTATAGAGAAAGGGAAAATAGCGATATCAAAATATTTCTTCTAATTAATTTATTTTCAATGTGCATGAATCTGTGCACGAGGTCACTAGTTTAAAATAAAATACAATTTTTGTAACCCTATTATCATATTTCTTCATTTTTTCAATTTAAAGGAAGCTTCAAAAGAGTGACCTGGGCTTTTATCTCTCAACTATAAGAGAGTCTAACTACAGTACCAGTGGGTATAAAGCATCGCACATCACAAAACAGCAATTATCAATGTCCACATCAGAGGAGGACTGCAGAGGACTGCTGGGTGTGTGATATAACCCACACTTCTCTGCCCAGTCCCACCTGCCCTGGCTAATGTACTTATATAGGAGCATGGCCTTGTGATTGTCTGGCTATGAGACCAGGGGAATCTGTCTGTAGAACCTCTAACTAGCCTCCCAACCCAGCCCCTCATCCTCTTGTAGCAGGGTCACTGCAATAAAACCCAGATCTAAGCATTTCATTCCCCTGTAATACCGTCCATGAGGACATAGTGTAGGACAGTGATGGCGAACCTTTTGAGCTCGGCGTGTCAGCATTTTGAGAAACCCTAACTTAACTCTGGTGCCGTGTCACATAGAGAAATTTTTTGATATTTGCAACCATAGAAAAACAAAGATGTATATTTTTGATATTTATTTTATATATTTAAATGCCATTAAACAAAGAAAAATCAACCAAAAAAATGAGTTTGCATGTCATCTCTTACACGCGTGTCATAGGTTCGCCATCACTGGTGTAGGACAAAGCCCACAGCCCTGGGCACAGGAGCATGGCTGAGACCAGGTTTCTCTTCTAATTGTCATTGACAGACAGCACTGGATTTACTTTCAAGCCATCTCAAAATTTTTATGAAAAAAATTAGTATATCAAGTCACAATCAAGGATTAAAAAAGACATTAACATTTAGGAGTTCACATTGATTGTACATGATTTCAATGAATAACAGGGCATTACATTGCTACAGAAATAATAAGTACATTTTTCTTCACTTCATTTTTTAAGGCAAGTCTCAGTACTTCTCTCTACATTTTCATTGAATTTGACCTTGGGCCTTTCAATGCCAGCACATCTTCAGAGCTGAAAATGCCAACTCTAAAGACATGAGCAATCCAGAAAACAGAGGGGTACAGGCATTTTCAGAAAACACACAGGTGGGAAGGCCCAGGACTGGGATCCACCACCAGGTCCCTCTCATTTCAGTTTGTAATCTTGATTGCCACACCATCTGTCTACATGAGGTGGGGCAAGGGACAATTATAGCAGGTGCCTCCAAAAGCTAGAACCTGGGGCCTGACAATTTACAAAAAGTCTATGTGCCAAACTCACTGTATGAACTCGGTCAATCTCTGTATCCACTTTGAACCTGTAACTTATACCCCTTAGCTTCCTTCCAGCTCTGATATTGCAATTCAGTAAAAAAAAAAAAAAAAAAAAAAAAAAAAAAATAAAAAATAAATTCATCTTTCTTTTTTTAATATACTTTAATTGATTTGTTAGAGAGGAAGGGAGAGGGAGAGATTAAAAAAAAAAAAAAACATTGATGAGAGTAACATCTACCGCCTACCTCCTACACTCCCCCTACTAGGAATCAAACCCACAACCCGGGCATGTCCTCTGACCAGGAATCAAACCAGCAACCTCTTGGTGCATGGGTTAAGGCTGAACCCCTGAGCCACACTGGTCAGGAAACTATTCATCTTTCTTCATCCTTATAAACTTCACAATCAAGATAGAAAGAAAATGTACTCCTTAATTCTTGTCCTAAAACACAGCTTAATTGCTCTAATTCTGTTTTACTTTTTTGTCTCTCTATTGTTCTCTCCTATTCTCTTCCTCTGCCCTTTCTTATTTTGCCTTCCTCCACTCTTTTCCCCTCTGCTTTCCATCATCTCCCCTTTGCATTGTGTGGCAGGTCAGCATCTTCCACTGCTCACTGCTCCTGAGATTTCTAAGTGGACAAAACTACTTGGGCAAACATCACAAGTATGCTGAGTGACCTGGTCCTAGGGTAAGCCAGTCACCTTTCTGGTTCACTTGTACTTTTATATAAATTGAGAAGTTTGGGCAAATTTATCTTTTAGATTATTTTATCTATATAATAATTCAGTATGTTCTCCCTCCCCTCCCAACCCCAGCAGATAAAATTGTTGATATCTCCCCTGGGCTCCTGCCCACCTTCCCTAAGGTCACCTTCCCTTTTGTCTTCTATATGGCTCTGTAGGAGATGTGAGGCTTCCCAGGATGGCTGAGTGCCCCCACTCTACCTGGGATGAAAGCTTGGACATTTCTTGACAAGGGAGCAAACCAGATAAACGGTGCCAACAGTGACTGATGGGCAAGTTCCGATTCAGCAACCAGAGCAGCTTAAGGGCACTGCAATAGTTCTCAGACGAAAGACTCAAGAGCAATGAGAAATATGAATCTATTAATGACAAACTGTGTCATGGAAAATGGATGAGCCTTGCGATGAGCGTTATAAATGAGGGCATAAAAGGGACAGAGTGGCATTGATGCTGGGGACCTGAGGGACACTTCTGACCCAGACTGGTGAAATCATGGGAATGGCAGGCAGCAGCTTAAAGGAGCAAGCTGTTACAGATGAAGACACAGTTGTGCAAAGACTAAAATTAACCATAAGATCAGAAGGTCTGCGTGATCAAACCTATTTTACTGATTTTATATTGAGTAATTTTTGGTTACCATGTTGCTGTCCTTGCAGTCCTGGCAAGTTCTCTGCTCAACAACAACTCTATTGATGGTGAAAAGGGTACACAGTGGTCATTCTGATTCAGTGTGGGTGTGATGAAATGTGAAGCCGCCTCTGATCATGACATGAACCCTTCTTTGTCTGGTCCTTGCTTGCCCCTTTGGCCTCATCTCCATGTAGGGAAAATATTAAGCTGATATGCATTGTATCAGCCATACCAGCTGACAGAAGATTGAAATACACTACACTGTTTGCTAAATACTCATGGACTCTACTCCCAGAGTGTCCACTCCACCTGCCTCAATCTACCCCTAAAAGTCCCCAGCATTTCCTAAGATCCATTAACTAAAGTGATTTCCTAGATCAGCTGAGCATCTCCTGAATCTTACTATAGATACCTTTGGGTTTTTTTCTGTTCCAATTAGCTTGGGTTTGTGGCAGACAGAGAAAGGCTACCCAGATCCTTCTCTAGTGAAGGATTTACAATCCACTGCAAGAAATTCAGCCAGCAGATACTATCCAGGATTTGCTTTGGCTACAGAAAGTCAAAGCCATACTATGCCTTTTCAAATAAATAAGCAAGATGGGGTTTAAGGGCCTGGTCATTTCTGCTTAATGGGGACATTTTTGATAGGTGATATTTTCTCAACACCTTCCTGTGGAATTGGCCAAAGTTTTGTTAGACCTTGGTTTAAAATTTCCCCCTGCCAAATTTTGTTTCCTCCTTCTTCCTGCCACAAGTCAACACCTAATAAACATTTGGCACCCATAACTCTGTCTCAGTCTCTTCTTCCCAATAACCCACCCTGCCACAGTGTAGGTTTTATGGGTTGTTAAATATTTTTACTACCATATCTGATTACATAAACCAAGTTATCTTTAGATCCCAATGCACTTCATAGTCTCTCATGCTTCTAAACCTTAGCACTCACTATTCCCTCACCCTAATACATCTTGCCATGCCATCATTTTCACTTGGATTATTTGACTTACTCCTTCTCCTAGTTAGTAGGTATTAGTCATAGGAATCCTTTCAGGGCTGTCTTAGAGTTCTATTGCTATATAACAAAATATCACAAACTTAGGTTAAAACAGCACAAAATGACTAGAGTTCCTAATGGACATGAGTTAGCTGAAGTCAAGACTCTATCTTGGAGCCCTAGGCCAGATGATCTGATCTCTGGGGCATGCTTGGAGGTCTGGACAAGAGGGAAGAATGAGCTGAAGTCTAGGATAAGAGAATCTGGGTGACAGGAAAGTCTGTCATTCATACCATCAAGTCCAAAGAGGTAAAGCCACCTCAAGTCCCATCTGAACTAGTGTTGGTACCTTAGGATAATTATCTGAAGGTAAGGTTGGGGGTAAAGGAAAATTACTTTTAGTAATAGAGACTCTCAACATCAAGATTAAGGTGGAGGACCAGACACCATACAGTGGTCAGTAAACAACCAAACTCATTACCCTAATGGGTGATGCAGGTGGAAAACACAAATAGATTTCAAGAACGTCAGGGAATTAGGAAAGCACAAGAATGTGCCTTGAATTCCCACCATAGGCTGTTGACAATTAAAATCTAAGACAGTAGGAGACCTTTCTGAAAGCTGTACTATAGGCAAGTAGAAAAGAAATACTGACTATAATCCCTTTGTAGTCTGTTCTTGTTTAAGGAAAGCAACTCTAAGGAAGGTTTTAAGTGCTGCTTTTTGTCCCTTACTAGATGTGTGACAATTCTAGAATTGGGACCATAGAATTGTCATCCAGGTTTCTTTGCTTATGCTGCTCTTGATTTTTGAATCTTTCTACCTGGATTACTCCTGCCATCCTTCAAAATACAGCCTCAGACTTTTCTGTATATACTTCCATGACCTTCCAAAATGCTAATGTGTCCCTCCTCTGTTTTCCAGAGCACCTTACTCTCTGCACACACTTTTTTATCCTCTACTAGAGGCACGATGCACGAAATTTGTGCAAGGGTAGGCCTTCTTCCCCCAGCTGCCAGCACCAGCTTCCCTTCAGCACCCAGGATCTGGGCTTCCCTCACAGCCCAGCTTCGTCTGGAAGGTCGTCTAGAAGGATGTCTGGAAGGACATCTGGTCTAATTAGCATATTATGCTTTTATTATTATAGATTATTGATGTTTACATGTCTGTTCCATTAATCTGTGAGCTCCTTTAGCCTGGACCGTGACATCTATCTTCAAGCCATAGTGTTGGGAATTAATGCCTAACACATTAGTAAGTGCCGAATAAATATTTCTTTGTTTTGAAAATAAAAGAATGGATGAACATTACTAAGGCTGAGATTTTAGAAACATCATAAAATTTTGGATCCAGAAAAAAAGATTCTAAAATCTTTCATTTTACAACTGTAGGGAAAGATTCTGATAACCTTCAGAATATCTCTATGACTTCATATATTTCTTATTTAAATGCAGTTCAACAAAGTTGTCATCACTGATAAAACCTCAGTCTTTCTAAGCAACCACTTGGAAGCAGTACATTGATTTGGATACTTGTGTTTGCTAAAACCAGTTCCATTTTTCATATATGTCCTTCTCGGTGAGTTTATTTTGTTTCCATTACTATTTAAGTACCACAGAACACTAGGGTTAGATTCCAATAAACAAAGAAATGGACTTCCAGGTCTGAGGACATCGCCCTAAGAGATAGAGCTATCTCATCACTATTTTTGTGTCATTATATACTTTGAACTTTCTCAAGTAATGTATAAGCAACATAGAAGGGGGAAATCACATGGACACAATGCTGTATATAACTTCTGTAAAGCTCTTAAAGCCATTTCCTCATCAAAGAGTCCATTGCTTTTTGGGTCTAGCTAATCTTGCAGACTCCCCAGGGGACCTAAGTTTCACCATGGAAACAGTCAATAATGTGTTCCAAGGTTCAAAACCTCAATTTTTACTAAGGTCCCAGGAACAATTTTTTGTGACTCCCATGACTTCCATTTACTTGTGGAATCAGAGATCCAAGTTAAAGCTCTTTCTAAATTTATACTCTCAGAATATTTTCCTGACACATCCAGATCCAAAGCCCAAATACTTTCTTGAAAATAAATTTTCTTTCTAATTTTAAATTATGAGACTTGAAAAATTATTTCCTAATTAACCATGTTATTAGGAGGACACAATTGTGAAAATAATATAAAAGAGCAGAACCCCACCCCAAAATTAATTGCATTTTCTTTTTCACTTTCCTAGCAACAACCTTTATATTTACGTTTGGCTAATACTTAACTGAGAATTAGTTTGCATTTAATGAGCACATGGTATTCTGGACAGGGTAGAAAAGAGGTTCTAAAATATTCATAAAGATGATAATGCAATATGTTTAAGTAGATTTCAGAATTCATTAATATTTTCATTTCCTTTAAATCTCATAGCAGGCCAGTAAGGGTTGGGTAGGTGAATAAGAAGGATTGTTTTGTGGAAAGAGTAAACATTATAAAATTAAACAACCTAGCCTCCAATTCCAGCAGTGCCATTTATTAGCTCTGTGATATTTACTTGGTGGCTTGATGTGTGCCCGCCAATTTCTTTATAGGTAAGATAATGATACCAATCTCATGCCTACATCATTCACTCAGTAAGCATGTACTGAACATCTGTATAGATTTGGGGATACAATGGTGAAAATATACACTCATAAAAATTAATATCAAGAGAAAATGAATTAATATACATAAAGTTCCTAGCATATGATAGATACTCAATAAATGTGTTGCTCCCCTATAATTCTATTTCACAGGTGAAGATACTAAGTTCAGAATAGTTATATGACTTGTGGTCACATAGAATTATCACATACCTAGTAAGGGACCAAAAGCAGCACTTAAAACTAGACATAATCAGTCAAGGTCCTAACAGGACACCGAACCCTCCGCTGGGATGTTAATAGAGATTGCAGAAGGATGGTACTGTTTAAAGAAGTGTGTGTCGGGTTAAGGAGCATTCAAAAGGACTGCTCATATACCTGGAGATTAACATTGGCTGGAAGTCCTTAATGGCCTCCAGTCCTGTAGAGGCCGGCAGAAGGGGGGTGTGGAATAGAAGGTCTACCTGTAAAGTTGTAGCTATGGAAACCCACACTCCTGCCAAGACCACTCTGATGCAAAGGAAGCAGGAAGAACAAAGCCTTAGCCTTGTCCCCCCTAATCTCTGGTATCCTACTGGCACAGCTCACTGGCTTCTGAGCTAGTGGCATAAGTAACAAGATTTATATTATAAATCTCACAGAATCATTTTTCCAGCAGCTCAGTGTGAGAGTGTATGTCTCTCTGTGTGTGTGTACTTGCATACACATGCAAGTGTGTGTTGGCATATCTCCAACACCTATCACAAAGTCTGCCATATACCAGGAATCGATAAATGTTTTGAATTAAATTAAATTGAATTGCTTGAAAATGTTTGAGTTCCATGGACTAGTGGGAGGTGCATGAGCTTTGCATTTAGGATATTTCATCCTGTATCACTTCTATCCCCACAGCTAAATTTATGCCAAGCATGGGCTGGTGGTGAAGCAAGTGTACTACAGAGCTAGGTCATTTGGGTTTAACTCCCAGCTCTTCCATTTACTACTTATTTCACATTAGTCAAGTTTCTTGGACTCTTCTGCTCCATTTCTTCATCTCGTATTTACAGTTATGAGTATGCAAAACATAGAGTTTATGTTTGTATTATTATGTATCCATTGTTATATTATTTTACACATGAATAACTGTAGATCTACATTTGTCCCACCCTGTATCTATGCATATTCTTCATGGAAATGCTTTTCACATGGCTAAGCCCCTATAAATGTTTATTTATCTTCTTCCTCTTTCCTCCTCCCAAGAGGCTTGGGACCTAACCAAAGGAGAGAAACGTAGATGCTGCTGAAGAGAAGGTGGGGGTCTCTCCAAGACATCCTCTTTAGGACACAGCATTGGTTTAACTATTTGGTCTGTCTCTCTGTGCCTCAGTTTGTTCATCTGCAAAGTGAGGGTTCTAGAAGACCTATAAAATTGGGTGGTTCTGGATGAATTCAACTAGGATGAGTATCACAAGACTAGAGATACAAAAGAGGGGTGCAGAGCCAACCTCTGATCATATCACTCCTCCACTCCACTCTCCTCAGAATGCCCTCAATGGGTCAGGCAAGGTGGGGGACAACCTCCCAAAGCCTTCTAATGCCTCTGTAATCTAGAAAGTTACAAGGTCAGCCTGAGCTCTTCCCAAATACAATTCCTCATCAGCACCAGAGTATCTCCTATTTTTTCAGTGTATGCCAGACATCCAATCTTTCAGATCTTGGCTCATATGTTACTTTATTCCTTGAAGACTCTTTCCTGAGACTTTTCTCCTGTAGAATATTTCATATTGAAGTCTTCCCAGTACCCTAGTTAAAAGACTGTGACTCCCTCCTACTTATTCCCATTATTCCTGGTTTGTGTCATCATCCTAATGTTAATTATACTGAATCTGGATTAAAGTGCAAGGGAAGCTTCTCTCCTACATGTCCATCGAGTTTTTTAGAGCAAAGATAATATCATATTCATTTTTGCACTCCTTATTACAGTTAATATTATTATCTTGCCCATATTATATGTTTAATAAATATTTCTCTATGACTCAGTGAATGAATGGGTTTGAAGAGAGATCTCACATGTAAAACACCAATTATGTTTGGAGATAAAAATTTAGATTATAAACAAGTTCAAAACTTGGTTTTGAAAAGCTAAGGTTTAGAACCCATACCTAATCCAATTATAGCAAAATGAATGCAATTGAAAATGATAAATGATAAAACAAAGAATTTACTTGATTTCTGATTGCCTGGTTTCAGCTTGACCATTATAGACAAATAAACAGTCACTGTCAGCCCTGGTAAGGTGTAAATGCTAACTAAATATACCAATTTGAATGGTATTGCATTATGTAAATAGTATTGATTTTTTTGGCTTCTATTAGAGTAAATCATTGTGAGAAAATAGCTTTCCTAGTCAATGGTTTTAATTTAAACCTAATTATTTTAATTATTCCCCAAAGCAATCACACTGTATTCCATCCATATATCCCAGGAGATACTGAGTATATGCACATACACAGCACACCAGATTCCAGACAGACACAGAGATTGCAGCTCCTTGCCTCTGCTATGGGAACCCTCTTCAGATCACACTCTACCCCTTTGTGGAAAACCTTTGCCCATATTAACTCAAGTTCTCTTCTGGAACACTTCCTGTTACTGCCACAATTTAGATCCAGTATCTGTATTTGCATCATCATTAGTGTGTTTCAATTCTTGGTTCAAGGAAATGTGATGGTGATGGGCCTGGAAAGCTAGTCTTGTGTACTAGGGGTTCCTAACTTGAGCTCAGATTGGGCCAGATATACATGAGCAGGTGGGTGGCAACACAAGAAGCAATCCCTATGCACAAAACAAGGAAAATGTTTCTGCATATGGATTTGTGGGGAGGGAAGGAAGGAAGGAAGGAAGGAAGGAAGGAAGGAAGGAAGGAAGGAAGGAAGGAAGGAAGGAAGGGAGGGAGGGAGGGAGGGAGGGAGGGAGGGAGGGAAGAAGGGAGGGAGGAATAAAACTAGATACAAAGAAAATGAAATAACATGATGCAAGCATTTTTTTATTAATAACATGAACGTGAAATGTCAGCCCCCTCAGCAGGTGGAGAAACGCAGACTTCACTTATATAATGTCCCTAATGAGAATAGTCTTCTTGCTCAACTCTCTTCTGTCATTTTCTAAAACTGGGAAGACACATGAGCCAAGGATTTTAACAAGAATCCAAAGTCTAATCTAAAGCTACCATATGCTCAGCTTAAAACCAAACTCTACAGCATATGTGCCCAACAGCAACTGAGTGCGAACAGTTACACTGGAACGTCAAGCCCAGAATGGCTTTACACATTTGCCTTCAGGAATTCCCAGAGCCCTCTCAGCATTATAAATCCCGCAGCTTGCCTTGGTCCTATTTGGGGCACATTTTATCTCAGACTCTGGGGCTAAAAATGCTTTAAACTCTCTAGGAATTATTCATAAATTAAAACAACCCACACAGTTTACCAGCAAACATTAGAGAGAATAGAGCAAGATGTGAGAGATGAAAGAGAGGGATTTCAAAGACCATCAAAATAATATTATTTTTCAGATGAGAAAACTATGTTCCAAGGATAGTCAAGACTAGAATTTGAATTTCTGGTCACTAATTCAACATTTTGAGTTGTGTGTATTGTCCTCATCTCATTACTCCACATGATATATGTCTTTCCTAAGCATTACATGTCTCCTATGTTCTTTAATCCTTCTCTTCGTTGTAGGCTCACAAAGAGATGACATCAATGTTACTGGACAGCTCTATGTTCCATATATTCTGAATGAAGATAAAACCTACAAGTTGTCCATTTGACCACAGATACATTTCATCATAAGAGAAAATTTAATTATTGCTCATTTTATATATTACCAATATTGCTGAAGGTCTAAGCACTCTTTTTCAGGATTAATAAATAATTCATTGTACTAAATACTCTAAGATGGCAGTTCTCATCACTGTCATTGGAAGTCTGGTCAGTGAAAACCTTGCTACCCAGGAAGAAGTAGTTTTGACAAGAGAGATCAGCAAAGGTATAATATCAAGTTTAGACTAGATTTCAACCCCTTCAGCTCAAGTTAAAATAAAAACGGCAGCTTTTATTGGTGTGACCCCTTTATCCTCGATAGCATGGGTCACAAAACTCCGGCTGTCCTGAGTTCCAGGTGCATCTAGGCCACTAATTAGTTGGCTTGTGACCTTGGGAATCATATTACTTCATTCCAGTTCAAGCTCTGCATGTGCCAGGGGGATATAGTAACCCCCAACCAGTTCATGCACAGGGCTGCCATGAGAAGTAAATGAGGAAGGAGATATAAATGGTCCTGAAAACTTAAGTCCTGCAAAATGCTAAGAGTCCTCTTCATGATCACTAACTTTTAATTATTACTTGAAGGTGTTATAGCACATGTAAAAAAGCAGTGTCTAGAAACAACCATCCCCGGGTCAAACACTGGCTCTACCTCTGACCATCTTGATGGCCTTGAAAAAGCTTGGTTGATTTTCTGAGCCTTCATTTCTTTATTTATAGGATGGGGATAAGGTTGTCCATCTCACAGAATTAGAACATATACGTAATACAGAGTACCTGGGTCTTAAAAAGGATCCATAAGAATAATCAAAATAAGCACTAATAGTAGTAATAATAAAAGATCATGCCTCCTCTTCCCATGGCTACTACTAATTTTCTCATCACCTATAGCTATTCATCCGTATAATTTTATAACATCTTTTGAATTATTGTTTGGAACTGATAATTAAATTTTTATTTACACCCAGCCAGTGTCATTGTTGTTGACATGCCATCTCTTAGATGTCTATTTGATTGAACTTCTGTTAACCCCAGTCAAGAAAGCTAAAAATCCTTTAGAAGCCTTGCCTCTCTGTGTGTCAGTCACAGCAAGGAAGGGGTTACTAGGGATTTGAAACACTTGCTAAAGCATAAAGCATCCGACCTTGTCAGGAGCCCTCTGGCTTTTGCCAGTGCTTCTGCTCTGCTCTGCACATAGCCCTCAGTGGAAAAGTACTGCCCAGACTCTCTGAATTATTAATATCATCCTGGAATTAAATACCCACTAGATAAAAAGAACTAGTGGCCTCCACAGTGAAGATCTTCGAGAAAAGCAAGAACCAGTGATATGCTTTTGACCACAATTAGGATTTTCCCTGCTCCCTTTTGAGGTCATGGACACCCTCGCTCATTCTCAACTTCCTCATACACATAACTCAAATGCCATCAGGTTGGATAAAACACTACTGATTCCTTTGGAGAGCTAATATGGAAGAAAAGGCTTTCAATGATCCTCCATTCAGCTGGTGATACCACACCAACTTTAAATGAATTCATGTTTTAAATTCATCAGAACCGGAACACAAGAAAATGTTCAAGGTCTTTCAGTTTTTTTCTTCCCCTTCAGTTTCTGAAACCAACACACTCAAAATCACTGAAGGGTAGAAAAATATTGACACATGGAAAATTCCAATAGTTAAAGGTCCATAGGAAATACATCTGTCATAGTCCACATTAATTGAGAAAAACAAGGCTTTGAGCCAAGTTTTTTGTAAGGCTTACCTCTGAAAGAATGGATTTATTTTTAAGTCAGAAAGAGAAAATGACAGGAAATAAAGATCATGGGTCAGGAGATTCAAGCTTTGTAGTTCTGAACTTTTCCTTAAAACCTTCACTAAACACAGGTACTCTGAAGTATACAGACGTACCCACCAGTGACAAACCATCTACCATTGATGCAACATCTAGTATATATCAGATACTCCGCCTGGTGCTTCACTCATAATATCTGATTTACTCTCACAGCAACTGAAAGAGATATCATTGCATGCACCTTTGCTTTTAAGGAAATGGATGCTTAATAAGATATTCAGTGACAAAGGTCAGCAGAGTTGGCATTCAAATCCAGATTTATCTGGATCTAAAATCCTTAAGAAACATATCATTTATCAGTAGAGCTTAATGAGTAAACAGCTAATGCCAGAGTAATAAACAATTACGGAGACAGAACTAAATCTGTAATAGCTAGAGAGTATCTAACGCCATACAGAAAGCCTGGCCCTGGTGGCTCAGTGGTTGAGTGTTGACCTATGAACCAGGAGGTCATGGTTTGATTCCCAGTCAGGGCATATGCCCCAGTTGCAGGCTCTATCCTGATCGTTCAAGAGGCAGCCAATCAATGATTCTCTCTCATCATTGATGTTTCTATTTCTCTCTACCTCTCCCTTCCTTTCTGAAATCAATAAAGATATATTTTAAAATATATAAATATATATAATATAATATAAATAAAGCTATACATAAATAATATATAATAATAAATATATATAATATAACATAAATAAAGCTATATGTAATATAATATAAATAAAGCTATACAGAGAGAGTAGAGTGGTCAAATGTCCTGATTTGTCCAGGACTGAAGGGTTCTCAGGATGCAAAAATCTCAGGGCTAAAGCTGGGACTACTTGCAACAAACTGAGAAAGTTGGCCAGCCTAAGGGAGGTGGAGGTCATGCACTGAAAGACAATTTGTGCTAAGTTGAGGAATTTGACCTTTGTCCTATTGAAAATCAAGATGACTAATATGGGCCCATGACTGTTTAAGAAAGGGTAGTGTGACATAAGGAGAGCCAGGCTTCAGGGTGAATAATGGATTAGAGATGGTGAGAATGGTGGCTGGGAGGCTTAGGATAAAGCAAGAAGACTGGGAAACGGGAAATAAAAAGAAAAAATGTGAAAGAAATAACATATTTCCTTTTAGCTCTAAGATTGCAATTCTAAGATTAGATTTCTCAAATTATTCTAATCTAATCAAAACATAAGTCTATATTATAGCATCTTGGAATTTAACCTTATTCAGAAATAAGGTTGATGCAGATGTAATTAGTTAAGACAAAGTCAGGTTGACGTAGCGTAGACCCCTAATTCAATATGACTAAGTTCCTTGGAGGAAGACTGCCATGTAAAGACAGAGAGAGACAGAGAGAATGCCATGTGATGATAAAGCAGAGATTGAAGTTATGTAGCTGCAAACTAACAACACCAAAGATTGATGGCAAACCATCAGAAGCCAGAATGAGGCAAGGAAGGATTCCCCTGGGGGCTTCAAAGGGGAGCATGGCCCTGATGACAACTTGATTTAGGACTTCTGGTCTCTAGAAGTGTGAAACAACCAGTGTCTGGTGTTTTAAAGTACCCATTTTGTAGAGCATTGTTACAACAGCCTCAGGAAGCTAATTCACTAGCCAAACTATATCATAGCTTTGTTTTACCAAATAAAGACCACATGGAGAGAGAGCAGAATATACTCAGCTAATAAATTTCTAGTAAGTACCACCAAGCTGAGTACTTTTCTTGGGATATTTTCAGTGAATCATCATAAATCAGTCACAGGTGAGAAACTGAGACTCAAAAAGAGGCTGAAGATCATCCACCCACAAGTACACAACTAGGAAGTGGTGGACCCAGTGTTTGAACTAGTGACCATCTGAGTTCTAAAACCAGATTTTCGATTTGTTCTCCTTAGATGTCCTATTAGGGGTGATAGGGAAGCCAAGGCAGTGGACCAAATGAAACTAAAGAGGCTGACAGGGCTCTAAGCAATTTATAAAACATGAGAAAAATTGCCCTGACCATTGTAGCTCAGTTGGTTGAACATTGTCCCATGCACCAAAAGGTCTCTGGTTTGATTCCTGGTCAGGACACATGCCTGGGTTATGGGCTCAATCCCCAGTAGGGAGCATGTAGGAGGCAGCCAATTGATGTTTCTCTCTCTCATTCTCTCTCTCTCTCTCTCTCTCTCTCTCTCTCTCTCTCTCTCTCTCTTCCCCTTCCCCTCTCTCTAAAAAATAAATCCTTAAAAAAAACCATATTGAAAACATGAGAAAAACAATTTTGAAGGTATTGGGCTTGGGGTAGTGGGAGGACAGGCAGAAGAAAGACTTCTTGCTGCACACTTCTAAGTCATCAAACTGTATGGCATTCTTATCAGTGGAACTTGCTTCTGATATTCCCTTTGGGCTCTGAAACACAGGGGTAGGTGAAGGAAAAGCCTGTTCAGAGAAAGTTGGGAGTGAGGAAACCTTCTTAGCCTCCTGGGCCTTACAGAGAAGATACTTGCCAAAGTTAATTGTTTTCTGGATGAACATCTGATGAGAAATATCATTTGCAAACCCCACCTGATACGATGTCTCCTGTTTTTAAAGTGGATGTTCAGAGAAAGTAAATCCTAATATATATATATTCATCTCCCATGGAAAACAGGACAGTGATTATTTGGGCCTCGGGAAGTTGGGATCCAGCTACAGAATTCATCATTACCTTTATGCAATTGAGGAGAACAGATTGGATGAGAAATATCAGAGGAAAGCATGCCGCCTGCAGAATTAGTGTGAGTCATTGTTCCAAGTGAGAGGCCGGGTTTTTAAATCAGGATTTTCTTTTTATTTCAACCAATGACCCCTTCATCCTGAATATGAGACTGTCATCTTTGGAAACAAGGCAGTATGTTTCTGTCTGTGTGTTAAAGAATATACTTGATGCAAAATTTATAATAGAGAGGAGAGGCAGAGGGCAAGAGGCCAGGAAACAGTCACTTAGGTAAGTCGTGTTTCTCTCAGAGACTCAGTTTTCTCATCTATAAAATGAAGTTTTTTATTCTGGTGTCTTCCTTGGTCTCCCTTTTAGCTCCCCCTCCCCTTCATCCCATTCCCCTTCCTTCTCAACTCCCCACTTTCCACTGCCATGATGAAGAGAGAATGTAAGTTGAGGAGTTGGTGAATGGGCTTGAACATGATACAGGAAGGGCCCCTATGATACAGAGGTTTATATGAGAAAGGGGGAGGAGGTGGGAAGGGGTTGAGATTTGGTTATTGCAAAATTCATGCACTTGTTTTACTGAGAATCCACTATCTGTTTCTCAATGAAGTGCTAGGCCTTGGGGTTTAGAAAGTAGAATATCACTATGATATTCTACTATAATCCAAAAGTCCTGATTAAGAGAGGGAAAAAAAATGATAAATTAAAATTAAACTAGAGGCCCGGTGCACGAAATTCATGCATGGGGACGGGGTATCCCTCAGCCCAGCCTGTACCCTCTCCAATCTGGGACCCCTCGTGGGTTAGATCCCCTCAAAATTTTGAAGACATGCTATGAGGAGAACGAAAATATTTCTAGAAAGAGAATATTCTAGAAATAAGGAGTATGGAGCATAAGCAAAAGATGAGACAGTTGAGTATATCTGCAGTTTTAAGGGATGTGGCTAAAGCAATGAACAGAGGGTCAAATGACTAAAAACAAATCTCTTATGGGCCTTGTTAAGTAACAATTGACTTTCCATAATGGTCTGCATGGAAGCCAAGAGAGGCCATGATCATTTAGCTGATGCCAGCATCCCTACCAATGAGTCCACAATTGCCATATCCCTATGTAGGACATCTCTTACAGAGTGACAGAACCATTGTGTGGTGCTCCAGAGGACTTTCACTGAGGGCAGAACCTACATAAGAGTGCAAAATATTAACAGTTGGTGCTATTAAGTTGAAAGAGTATGCCTAGGGTAGCAATAAATTCTCCGCCAACGATTGGGCTACCACTTGCTGGAAATATATCAGAGTTGGACAATGTAAGCTTTAAAGTCTCTTCCAAAGCAGTGTAGCTTCATTCGTGTTCACAATTCCTCGCAGTGGACATCCATTTAGTCATCTCTAAAGAAGAACACAAGCCTGGTCAGGGCACATACCTAGGTTTCAGGTTGGATCCCAGGTCAGGGCACGTATAGGAGGTAACCCATTGATGTTTCCCACATCAATGATTCTCTCTCTCTCTCTCTCTCTCTCTCCCTCTCTCTTCCTCAAATAAATAAACACATATCCTCATGTGAAGATTAAAACAAACAAAAAAACAACTTAAGACCAAATTGGTGATTTTTTTCTGAAAGTTTTTACCAACGGTCTTTTTTATAAATTCTTTCTTCCACAATTACCCCAAGAAGGATCCAATCTTGTGAAACTTTATATCTACTAAACAAACTGTAATGATAAAATAATAATTGTTAAACTTGATATTTCAGTAGTACAAACCAAAAACAGGATTGTGATTTAACTAGAGATTTATGAGTATTGAAACTGGCTTGCAGTCTGCCATGTAGAAACTCAAGATTGGAAACCTTCAGAGAAAATACTCTCCAAAGTCCCCACCAGCAATGACAGTCTATGACTCTAGGAATTATAGAGTGAAAAAAAATAGGGAGAAGTTGGATCCCCTCAAAATTTTGAAGACATGTTCTGAGGAGAAAAAGCAAAGGTATGTATGTACCTCAGTGAGCTGGAGCATTTGAGAGCAATGTCAAAAACAGTCTGTAATATCGGGGAGGCACAAAGTACCATGGGAGGTAGAAGTGGGTGTGCAGGGCTGACTTAGAAAGTCCATAGATATATGAGTTGGTTATTCATTTGATTTTGACTAGGAGCAAGTACTTCACCACTCTGAGTCTCATTTCCTCTTCTATGTATCAGACCAATGAGTCTTAGCTTGAAAGTGTTGTTATGAAGATTAAATGAAATATTGTATGGATAGCAACAAACTGTCCTTGGCACGCAGTAGGTTCGCAAGGGACAGTAGTAACCATAGCAATGACAATGGTGCTTTAATTAAGAGGTTTAGATACCAAGGAGCAGTTCAATTTGTTTACTGTGCAGAAAGTTACAAGTCTTTATTGCTCTATGACAGATGACTTTAGAAGCTGCCTAGGGATAGATAGTATGCACTTGTCATTGCAGATAATAAAAGCAGAAATGAGAGGAGAATTAATGAGGAAACCAGACAAATCCAGAATGCTAGGCCATCATCTGTCTGGACTGCAGGGGAGAGAAGGGATGACGTAAGTGTTTATTTCTAACTCTCCGTCTCTGAGAATGCTGAGTGTTTTCAGTCTGGCTTCTGGTTTTAGAACTCCCTGGACTCAAAACAGCATTCTTTTTAAATCTTTTGCTGCTGCTGTTGTTGGCCTGCATCCCTAAAACACCTGTGTTCATAATTATGTTATTGGTACATGGTAGGAAGGTAATATGCTCCCTAAGAACTAGGAAATGTGGCAAAGAGATTGACCTTCCAAGAATTAAACCAGAAAGTCAGTACCGTTAAAATGAGATCTGCAAAGTCATCGCCCAAAGGCAGAGTGGGCCCCAGGCCAGCAGAGTGGGAGCTAACCTCAATGAAGATATTAAAGCACCTACAGAAAAATTATTTTGGTCAGAAGGAAACTAATCAGAATGAAACCATAGACAATGAGAACCACAGAGGCAATAGGTAAAGTGTGATTCGAGCCATGCCCAAGGTCATGCAGCTTATCTAATGAATTGAAATCTACCAAGGATGCTGATCGCCTTGAGGACAAACCACCAAATTCCTCACATGACTCATGATACCCTACAAGATTTAGCCCCAGCACATCTCATCTCATCCTCCACTCCACTTAGTCCATCTTAACCTGGCCTTCTTGCTACTTACATAATGGCTGTTCTCTTGGCCTGGAATTCTGCTTTGCAGATTTGTTTAAATTTAACTCCACAGGGAAGTTTTTCTCACCACCCTATCTGAAGCCCATTCAACAGAGAGCCAGGGCCCAACAACATATGTGTAACTTGAGAAATAATCAGACATTGTCCTGAGACCTATAAAAACAATGTAAAAAAAAATCAAGTGCAAAACCCAATAAATATTATGCCAAGAAGGGCTGCTTTAAACATTGAAGAAGATATACACTCTGCACAACATGAAGCTGGTGAAATATCTAGTCTGGTGGATGGCAATGCTGCAGCAATTTATCCTGAACCAGGAGGACACAATCCTGAAGACGCTTATTTATTGGAGCAGGGTTTTATCATCTGAATCTGGCTTGCTAAAGCCAGTGATTATCTTCTAGAATATTTATACACTCTGTCATTTATATATATTTAGTAAAAGTTTAGTGTTTTTCCCAACCCCTCATTTTCTGAGAACTTGATCTTACCGAGTTTTACAAAATCCTGCATCTTTGAGAAAGGGAAAGTGATAACTCTGTTCCTTTCCAATCTGGCAGAAACATTCCAAATGGAAACTGGAGTTATCAGACTATCTTATGATGTCACTACACTCTCAAATCCAATGAATGTTCTTAGTTCTAATGAAGTTCACACTAAAAAACATTCTTATTATGACTGGGCTTTGCACATAGGTCTACAAGGAAAAGAAAGGACTATAAATGTGGACCTGAACTTTCTGTCTTCCTATGACAATTATACTTCTCAGTGTATAATACAAATAACTCTGAGTATTTGATGTGTGCTTTTGTATTTATCTGTTTTTATCTTTAGTTCTGTAGCAAAAAGCCTCCTTGAGCACTGTCAGGGGGATGAGAGGGACAGGTGTGTGAGTCTCTACATAGGGGAAGAATGGAAGGAGAGGAAAGGATAAGGTTTTTTGGCTTACCAGCTTCTGAGCTCTTCTTAATGTTCACCTGGTTCTATGTATACCATCTGGAGAAACATGAAGAATGTGGAATGTGTATATATGTGCATGTGTTGCAAGTCCAGATTTTTATGGGGAAGACAGAGATAGGAGGAACTTCTGGTGGGTACCTTGAGACTTAGAGAAGAACAAGGGTAATCCATGTTCCAGCACTGTGCCTCTGAGGAAGTGAGGCTTGAAGAAGAAATGCCCCTGATAACCCATCTTGGGAACCAAATTTCAGAGCACCTGTGGTCAAGTTTGGTGCAGGAGGAAGAAAGCCATCCTTCTTTACGAGACCCTGAAAGTCTGAGTAAGGGGCTGACCACATGAAACCATCCAATGGGTAAATCTTGAGTCAATTCTAATAATTTGACGATCAAGAATGGATGGTCATTCAGGCACCCTGAGAAAGTGAAGAGCTTGCGGTCATCACAAATGAATTGGCATTTCTTGTGCCCTTCTCTGCCCTCACTCAGCATTCAAGCAAATTAGGACTCTGACTTGCACAGTGCCATGCCAACCCTGTAGTGATGAACACCTCTTGAAGTTCCTCTGCCAACTGCTGTTCAGTCTCTGGGAATAGCAATCACCACCCTGTAGTCTCTTCGGCATCAACTAAAGACCATGCCTGGTCTTAGAACTTACACAAATAGATACAGTTTCTAGGAGAGTCCTCCCACCTCAAATTAACTCTTTGTTCTGGAAGTGCTTTTATTGGGATAAAGGCATCTCTAATAAAAAATAAATAGCCCTAACCGGTTTGGCTCAGTGGATAGAGCGTCGGGCTATGGACTGAAAGGTCCCAGGTTCGATTCCAGCCAAGGGCAGGTACCTTGGTTGCGGGCACATCCCCAGTAGGAAGTGTGGAGGAGGCAGCTGATTGATGTTTCTCTCTCGTCGATGTTTCTAACTCTCTATCCCTCTCCCTTCCTCTCTGTAAAAAGTCAATAAATTTTAAGAAAAATAAATAAATAAACAAACGAATAAATAAATAAACTGTTAGGGTAGGTGTAATTGACTCCACTTTATATATAAGCAAACAGAAAGTTAAGAAAACCATTACTGCCACTCAGCTAGATGACAGATGTGAAACTCAAACCTGAGTCCCCAAGGCTAATGTTGCTTCTACCAAAATAAGTAATTTTGCCATCATAAGAAGACTTGACTGTTATACAAAGACATAATCCACTTGCTATTTTAAAAGTGGTTCCTACAGTTTGGCATACATGTTTAGGTTCCAATGATTAAAGTTCAAGTCTTGGGAGAACCAAGATGGCGGCATAGGTTAACACCGGAGTTTGCTGCCTTGATCAACTACTTCAAAAGTGAAACTAAAAAATGGAACGGACATCACCCAGAACCACAGGAACGCTGGCTGAGTGGAAGTCCTACAACTAGGAGGAAAGAGAAACGCATACGGACACTCAGAGGAGGCGCAGTGCTGAAGTCAAATTCTGAGGTGCGGAGTGCGCGGAGCGGGCTGGCGGCAGAGGGCGCGGTTGGCGTTTTCAATCGGGAGGGAGTCGCAGACTCTGAGCTCCAGATACAGGAAAGTCTTTAGGGACCCAGACTCAAATGGGAGAAGCGGGACTGTCTGGCTTCGGTCAGAGCGAGTGCAGCTTTCTCTCCGAGGTTTGCAGCGGGTGCTGGGACTCAGAGAGGCAGAGCCCCTGGGGACAGGACTGAGAGCCGCCATAACTGCTCTCTCCAGCCCACCCTGTTGATCCTGTGTGACCCGCCCCACCCAAGCCCTGCACACAGGCATTTGCCGGATAGCCTCAGGCAAAGGCTAGATTAGCACCTCCCTAGAGGACAGAAGTTCTCTCACTGCAGACACAGCTGATTCTCATAGCCACTTGGCCTGGAGGTCAAACCCTCCCTGGTATTAGCTACAACAATCAAGGCTTAACTACAAGACTGTGCACAAAGACCACTACGGGGGGCACCAAGGAAGCATAACAAAATGCGGAGATAAAGAAACAGGACAAAATTGTCAATGGAAGATATAGAGTTCAGAACCACACTTTTAAGGTCTCTCAAGAACTGTTTAGAAGCCGCAGATAAACTTAATGAGATCTACAAGAAAACTAATGAGACCCTCGATGTTATATTGGGGAACCAACTAGAAATTAAGCATACACGGACTGAAATAATGAATATTATACAGACTCCCGACAGCAGACCAGAGGAGCGCAAGAATCAAGTCAATGATTTGAAATGCGAGGAAGCAAAAAACACCCAACTGGAAAAGCAAAATGAAAAAAGAATCCAAAAATGCGAGGATAGTGTAAGGAGCCTCTGGGACAGCTTCAAGCGTACCAACATCAGAATTATAGGGGTGCCAGAAGATGAGAGAGAGCAAGATATTGAAAACCTATTTGAAGAAATAATGACAGAAAACTTCCCCCACCTGGTGAAAGAAATGGACTTACAGGTCCAAGAAGCGCGGAGAACCCCAAACAAAAGGAATCCAAAGAGGACCACACCAAGACACATCATAATTAAAATGCCAAGAGCAAAAGATAAAGAGAGAATCTTAAATACAGCAAGAGAAAGAAACTCAGTTACCTACAAGGGAATACCCATACGACTGTCAGCTGATTTCTCAACAGAAACTTTGCAGGCCAGAAGGGAGTGGCAAGAAATATTCAAAGTGATGAATACCAAGAACCTACAACCAAGATTACTTTATCCAGCAAAGCTATCACTCAGAATTGAAGGTCAGATAAAGAGCTTCACAGATAAGGAAAAGCTAAAGGAGTTCATCACCACCAAACCAGGATTATATGAAATCCTGAAAGGTATCCTTTAAGAAGAGGAAGAAGAAAAAAAAAAGGTAAAGATACAAAATATGAACAACAAATATGCATCTATCAACAAGTGAATCTAAGAATCAAGTGAATAAATAATCTGATGAACAGAATGAACTGGTGATTATAATAGAATCAGGGACATAGAAAGAGAATGGACTGACCATTCTTGGGGGGGAAAGGGGAGTGGGAGATGGGGGAAGAGACTGGACAAAAATCGTGCACCTATGGATGAGGACAGTGGGTGGGGAGTGAGGACGGAGGGTGGGGCGGGAACTGGGAGGAGGGGAGTTATGGGGGGGGAAAAAAGAGGAACAAATGTAATAATCTGAACAATAAAGATTTAATTAAAAAAATAAAATAAAATAAAAAATAAAAAATAAATAAAGTTCAAGTCTTGAAGAACAGAATTGTTCTAAGATGGAGGTAAGCTCCTTCCCTGGGTTTACTCATGGCAGGTGCTTGTGGGTTCTTCCACAGGGGGTGGGGAGAGGAGACAGCAATGCAGGTAGAGAATGGAAAGCTTCTTCAACAGACAAATCTGGGTTTCAAACAAAAAGATCCAAAGCAAATAGAGGCATATAGGTTTGAAACAAGTTGTGAGTAAGGGACAGCAAGCTGCTATTCTACTTAAAGAATAAGGGGCAAGTTCCAGGAATGATGAAGTATGATATTATGCACAGCTTCAGGAATAAAAATAGAACATTTAGTCCTTAAGAACATCCCAGAAGGAAGACAGGATCTCAAGATCAAGAACCAAGCTCTAAGAACTCTAAAATTCTAGAACCATAGATGCTTCCCTACTGCTTGGAGTCTCAGTTTTTCCACCCCTTTTCTTATGCAAAGTGGAATTACAATCCTTAATTCAAAAACTGTCTTATGAGTTTATGCTTGGCAGCACCAAAACAGAAAGCCCAATAGACTTCCACTGATTTTAAATGCAACTGGTGCATGGCAGCGGCCATTCTGAAGAAAGTCAGATGGAAACTGAATCTCTGGAACCTGTATTAAGAAACCAATATGAGCTTGGCCTATGTTGGTCAGTGGTTGAGCATCAATCCATGAACCAGGAGATAACAACAGCTGAATTCCCAGTCAGGGCACATGTCTGGGTTATGGGCTTGATCCCCAATAGAGGGTGTGCAGGAGGCAGCTGATCAATGATTCTTTCTCATCATTGATGTTTCTATCTCTCTAACCCTCTCCCTTTTTCTCTCTGAAGTCAATAAAAACATATTTAAAGAAAAAAATTAAAAAGAAATCAAGGTGGTCCAAGAGACATATGAAAACATGCTCAAAGTCACTAATCACCTGAAAGATGCAAATCAAAATGACAATGAGGTACCATCTCATACCTGTCAGAATGGCTATCATCAACAAATCAACAAACAACAAGTGCTGGAGAGGATGTGGAGGAAAAGGAACCCTCTTGCACTGCTGGTAGGAATGCAGACTGGTGCAGCCAGTATAAGTTCTAGGAATATATCCCAAGAAAACAGAAACACCAATCAGAAAGGATATATGCACCCCTATGTTCATGGCAGCACAATTTACAATAGCTAAGATTTGGAAACAGCCTAAGTGCCCACCAGCAGATGAGTGGATTAAAAACTGTGGTACATCTACACAATGGAATACTACGCTACTGTAAAAAAGAAGTAATTCTCACATTTGCAACAGCATGGATGGAACTGGAGAGCATTATGCTAAGTGAAATAAGCCAGTCAGAGAAAGATAAATATCACATGATCTCACTCATTTGTGGAATATAAGAAACAACATAAACTGATGAACAAAAATAGAACCAGAGACATAGCAGCATTGAACAGACTGTCCAACCTATGAGGGAAGGGGTAGGGGGTGAGGGAGTAAGAGATCAACCAAAGGACTTGTATGCATACATATGAGCATGACACAGACAGTAGGAGGGTGAGGGCATGTGCTGGGGGACGGTGGGGGAGGGGGCGGCCAGGAGAGGTCAACAGGGGAAAGGGGGACTTATGTAATACTTTAAACAATAAAGAATTTAAATTTAAAAAAATCCCAAGGTGAACACAGGAAGTAGGTCTGGCTTGAAAGGGAGCCCTGGGGATGAACAATGGATGACTCCTCTCTCAGGCTTCTGCTTGGGGATTCTGGAATCCTGCCATTAACTCCTACCTCTGAACATCTGAGCCTTGTTTGCTAATCCAACATTCCTAAAGCCTTTCATCTATATTTCTGGACTCAGCCTAGAGCCTATTGGCTGTTTAATGATAGTTTAATGAGGTCTCGGCATGTCCTCCTTGCCTGCAGCTTTCCCTTTAAGGAGGGGCCTTTGAATCCAGGTCTGCATTTAGAATGAATCAAGTTTTCTGTCATGTCCACTGCACACATGAGTGAAATCCACCTCCATATCACTCGTCGCTGGAGGGGATTTTCTCCCTGCATTACACCTGCAGCACACCGTTCTCTTTTCTCTGGCAAGCCCGGATACATGATTAATATTTTAAGCCTCCCATGTTCTGCTTTCCCTGGTTTCAAAAGTGCCTGGATGTTGGACTTTTTAAAAATGTATTTATCTCCCCATCCAGCCAGCTGAGGAGGAATTGCAAGTAGAAGGCAGAGCCACTGGGGCCAAAACAAATCCTGGCAAATCTTTAAATTGCTTCTGCAGTCACCTGGGTTTTCTTTCATTAGCATCTCCGGCGCCACTTATCTCCCCTGCTGACCTTCATTTCGGAAAGGAAGAGAGAACAGTTTTAAGAGGGCATTATATCTTTTCCTTCCAAAATCTAGGCTGGAATGTATGGTGAGTGAGCGTTCTCAGCTCAGTTCAGAGAGAAATCTGCCTGGCTTCCCCTCCTGTCTGGGCACCACCATCCTCCCCAGCTCAGCTCTCAGAAGAGACTTTGAATTTCTCCCTCTCCTAAGCTCCCTCCTTCTCTCCAGGAAGCACGAAGGCAGTTTGCCCCACATGGCTTCTTACATTCACCTCACGGATGGCTGCATCCAGTCTCCTTACAGCAAGGCTCCTTTGCTCAAAAAGCAGAGAGAGCCTTAGGCACAGAGGCAGGAAGGGCTGGCTGTGTACCCCAGAATTCAGGACCCCAGTGCTGATGTCCAAATTCAGCTCTGATACAAATTCCTAAGCTAGGGCGTGTCTTCTGATCACATTAAGCTTCAGTGCCTTTACCTGCCAAATTAGACCTGTTAATGATAGTAAACAATAATAAAATGTAAAAAATAATGAATGAGAATGCAGGCAAGACTCAAATGTCACCAAACATGTGCAAACTATTGCATAGATCCATTGTGTACAACGATGGCACAGCCAACTGGAATTCAGGAGACTGTGGTATGGAAAGATGCTGGCTAAGTTCCCTCCCATTTCTAGATTCCTAAGCATTGATCCATATAATAGATAACTATCTATTGAACAACCATGTCTGTGTTGGGTCTTCAAGACACAAAGAAAAATAAGGCGTAGTGTTGGCTTTTGTGGACTTCACAGTCCAGTGAGTCAGACAGTCACCAACAGCCATGGGAGAAACTTTTGTAGCTGCCTTCCACTTAGCCACTTCTCCAGAATAGTGGAAAGTATCTTGACTCATTCCCAGGACACGTTGAATATTTGCAACCAGTAGATACCTATCTATCACACCAGATGCTTCTGTCCTCCTCTCCTCCTTCCCCCCCACCCCCGCCTCCCAGCTTTTGATTAAACACCACTTATCCTGATCTCATTGAATTAAAGATCTCTGTGTATTGATGATGGCTTGGGATGGATGGGGATGGATTGGGATGGTAAAAACAGTCAGAGACCCTGGAAGCAGACATTACAGGACCTGAAAGCCAAGGACCTGGTACAAGAGAAGTCTACCTGCCAGTCAACAGTGTTGTAAGAAATAAATTAGTTAATGTACATGAAAATATTTTTTATATTGTCACCTTTCTTATAAAGTTTGTTTCAGACCCTGGCATAAAGCAGAAGCTAAAGAAAATCCATACAAAGGATGAAGAAAAGATGTGAGGGGGAAAGGAAGAAAAGAAGAGGTAGGATACACAGAGGAGGCATGTTTAAAAACTGTAAAATAGGGAAATACTGCCAAGGCCTGCTGGGCAATAGGAATTCTGAGTAGAAAGACCTGACAAAAGAGTAATTGGACCAGGTTTTCATTTCAATATTCATTTTAAATTACCCCTGTAATGTTAAATAAGGTGGATTTGTGAAAGGCAGTACCAGAGATAAGAAGACCAGTTAAAACCAGCTGTCATCATCAATAATAATAAACTGAGTCTGTGTCTACCAGGATGGACTCAACATATTGGAGCAAGACTAAGGAGGGTAATGAGGGGAGGGAGGGAGCTGTTAGGAATAATTTCCAGATTTCTCTCGGACAGCTGGCTGGAGGGATGTGTCATTTAACTAGGAAAGGTAATATTTGAAAGAAAGAAAGTTTAGGGAGGTAATGGTGAATTCAGTTATGAACATGTTGAGTGGAAGCTTCTAATGGACAGCCAGCTAAAGACATCAGCAGGTGGCTGGATGAAGACTTCTGAAGTTCAGAACCATAGGCATGGGACTGGTGCAAAGGAAATGACTAAGGCATCCCTTGGGATTGTGTAGCATAAGCATAATAAAGATGGGCTTAAGACAGAACCCAGAGAACCCCAATATTTTTACACAGTTCTAAAAAGTTGTCATCAAATTTAGAAAATTCACATGCAATTGTCAATGGTAGTTTAAAAACACTGAATCTGGGATCAGACTGACTTGTCTCCAATCCCCGCTCCACTACTTATTAGCCTGTTTCACTCTCTGAACCTTAGTTTTTCTATATGTAAAATGGGAATAAAAAAGCACCTGTTGGAAGGGCTAACTGAGATAATGTGGGCAAAGTGTTTATCCCAGTGCCTAATTCATAAACACATAAATATGTGGTAACTGTTAGATGTCTTAAGGAGCTTTGGAGCTAAGGATTTTATTGTGTTTTAAGAGGTTGTTTTTTTTCCCTATTCTCTGAATATGAGCTGTTGCCCAGGGCAACAGTATAGAAAATGACCACATAAGCATCTTGGTCATTTCCTCCTACACTGGCCATTGAGCAGCCTCCAGGATCCCTGTACCTCTAGCTCCTTCCCTTGGCAACCTGCATCCCACCTCAGGCATTGACAAATGTTCTGCCTGTTAGAGATTTCAGTGCACTGGCCTCTGAGCATGCTGGTTCCAGAGGCTTCTGGTGGTGCCATTGGGGGCCATGGGCAGGAGCCTCTGCTCCCTGCCATGCAGAGGTCCCCTTCCAAGTCCCCCACCATCACACTCCTGCTCCCAGCAAGTCAGACTGTTCACCCCTTCTGTCCAGGCTACTCTGCCACTTCCCACTGCCCCCACTGTCTCTGCCTCCGTTTCTGTTCCAGCTGCCACTTCTTGCAAACAGTTGCCCCAGGACCATTGTGTTTGGGATTTGGGGATTCATTCATTCATTCATTCATTCATTCATTCAAGAAATATTTTTTGAGCTTCTGTTATGAGCCAGACATGAAGCTGGGCATTGGCAATATTGAGGTAATTAAGACCTGCTCTCAAGGAGTTTATCACCTGGAAAAATATGCAATCAACCATACACATAAATCAAACAATGAGATAGTCTCAAATAGTGATGAATGTGATGAGGGAATGAACAGAGAGATAATAGGTGAGGATAGGATAGACAGGTGTGAGATGTATCTCTGACACTGTGACATTTATTTGAAACCTGGAACCCTAAAAATATGACCTTACAAATACTGTAAGCATGAATATGAGGTGGAGAGGAGAGAGACTAGATTGTCTTATTTGAGCAGTTATTAAAGCCAGACACGTTGTGGGATATCTTCTTAGATTTGCATTTCTCATTTGCAACTCTCCATCTCCCTCTTGAATTAAGCGAGCTTAATAAGACATGCTCTCCCCTTTCCAATGAGCAGCCAAGAGAAGGATGCTTTGAATTACATGATAGATTTTTCTGTTTCTGCCACTCTAGGTGCCTCTACTGGTATATTTTAAGGTGTTTGATGAGTGAGAACGTGAGGTTCAAAGACGCCACCACAGAACATAAACTAGAATTTCTTTTCACAGACTAACATCCATAGCATCACTGACTGGTTGGGAATAATATAGCAACCTCCCAGACCTGTGTAGGGTCTGGCAGTTTGCAAAGTGTTTCTGTTGAGTTGATCATGTTGAAGATCCACAGCCACCATGTGAATAGTGTTTTCTTTGATTTACAGATGAGGAAACTGAGGCTCAGAGAAATCCGGGGACCCTCTAAATATGACGCTTGGAAGTGATGAAGTAGAGATTTGAAGCTGCTGCCCATCCGTCTTGGGTACATTTTCTCCCACTGCCATTCCAAGGCTTCTGAAAAAGACTCAGGTCGATTTATGACGTCGGGTCTCTCCTAAATTGCTCCAGGTGGCTTTTATTCAGCTATAACTTTTGTGGTCCATGTTTCCTGTGGTGTTGCTGCCTTGAGGATAAAAATAGACACCACTGTTTTTCTGGCTCACTCACAAGGCTGAAAGACAGGAGTTTATAAATGTCTCCCCTATATTCCTGGCAGTCCTGGGAGGGTGAGTAAGTCTCCCACAGCCAACACCTCTGTTGTCCTTGAAGCTTCCATAGACACTTTGCTTTTTCCTCTCATGCCCCAAAGCTGGCTTCATCAGCCCTGCCTCCTGCTGGCCAGGAAAACGCAGCAGTGGCTGAGGGCACTACCACCCCTACTGGCCCTAGCGCTATCTATCAGAGCCTCCCCTCCATGCCTACAGTGTCAATGCAAGTTACCCTAGAACGGAGAGAATTCTGCTTCTCCTTACATCATGTCATGTAATGCTTCCTGTCCTGGCTCTGGTGTGCCCCCACTCTGAGCATCTCTGTGGTACAGGTGAGGAAGTCGAGACACAGCCAGGTAAGCTATTTGTTCAAATCTATATAGGTGGTAAGTTGCAGACTAAAAATTGAAGAAAACAAACAAAAATCTCCTGGTCATTAAAACACGAGAGATCTGCACACACACACACACACACACACACACACACACACACACACACACACACACACCCCTATTCATTTGAGTAAATGGGTAGAATCGGCAGTGTCTAGATATTCGCACCTTATTATTAACACTTTTGAACAAATTATTTTTAATCGCACATATTCTAATAAAGGAGTAGTGGGTTTTAAAGCGCCAAATTTAGCATAGACGGAGGTTTGAATGTGACCTTTTATAAGCTATATAATTTTCTGAGCTGCCACATACCAAACTTCAGTAAAGGGCTGGAAATGTGACAAGGATTAGGGATAACACTGAATCTCACAGCACAGCAGACACTGGATAAATGCTCCTTCCTCCTTCAACTTCTTTATTGGTGACTTCAACCCTCAGAGGCTGCTTCTCATCCGACTCTTTAAGGTGTGAACAAAGGGAAGTGGTCTCAGGAGGCAGGACACCTGACCTTAGTACTGAACCTCTGGGCAGTTAAACTGTTCAGACTCGCCTCTCACATTCTTACTCAATAAAATAAAGCAAGAATCAATATGTTGGCATGTGTTTGTGAGGATAAAATTAGACTATACCTGAGAAAATGATATAACCAATCCCATTTGTCCACCTCAGCACTATTGACATTTGGGCTAGAAAAGTCTTTCTTATGGGGGCATTGCAGGATGTTTAGCAGCATCCCATTTGTGACAACCAAAAATGTCCCCAGACATTTCTAATGGTCCCCTGGAGATGGGACCATTTTGGTGTCCCAGATTGAGGACTACTGAGGTAAATAAATGGTGGGTATTATTGCTGCCAGCCTTTTTCCAATATAGAGTTAGGATAAGGTGTGTGACTAGCCTTGTGGAAATAACTGAAATTCTTGCTTGGATCAGGCCTCCTCTTTAGATGCTGTGATCCTGTAACAGGTAGAGGTTAGGACAGGAATGTCTTACTTCTCATACATGTGTGGTAAACTCTGGTTTTCAATGGGAACTACATATGACTTGGCTCCTCCTCTTTGTATATTGAACAAAAGATCTTCTCTGTCCTTTATCCTTACCTTTTACCTACAAGCAAATGTACATGCCACTCAGAATAAGAATTAAGAGCAAAACACACCCCTGAGTCCAGACTGTCACCACATTTGTATCTCTTTCCATCGGAGGAGAGGCTGGAACTTTCTCCTTCCCGCTCTCACACCCACCCAAGCCCCAGGTTCTTTCCATCGCCTCTGGAGGCTCCCCCCAAAACAAGGACTTCACTGCCTTCCCTGTAACTCCTCCTCACTGCTGTGCAAAACCTCAGCACTGTGTCTCACCCCCCGGGAGGCCCACTCTTCAATCCTGCCAATCCCAGAAGATACCCTTGCTCTGTATATCCTTTTCATCTGTGGAATTCTGGTCTCTGACTTCTGTTTAATTGTAGCACCATTAAGCTTTCCTTTGTCAAAACTGAAAGGCCCTGCCTGCCCTAGACGGTTTGGCTCAGTGAATAGAGCGTCAGCCCTTGGACTGAAGGGTCCCGGGTTCGATTCTGGTCAAAGGCATGTACTTTGGTTGAAGGTTCCCCCATCCTGGTTGGGGTGCATGCAGGAGGCAGCCAATCAATGTGTCTCTCACATAGATTTTTCTCTGTCTCTCCCTCTCCTTTCCACTCTCTCTAAAAATCAATGGAAAATATATTCGGGTGAGGATTAACAACGACAAAAAAACTGAAAGGCCCTGATTCAACATTTCCACTTTGGGTATTTAACAAAGAATTGAAAGCAAGCTCTTCAAGAGAGATTTGCACAACCATGCTCATGGCAGCATTGTTTACAAAAGCCAAAAAATGGAAGCAACCCAAGTGTCCATCTACAAATGAATGGATAAACAAAATGCGGTCTATCTATATATTATTATTTGACCTTCAAAAGGAAAGGAATTCAGATACATGCTATAACATGAATAAACTGTGGGGACATTATGCTAAATGAAATAACCAGTCACACTCAAAAAATAATTATTATATGGTTTTACATATATGTGTTTCCCAGAGTAGTCAAATGCATTAAGACAGAAAGTAGAATGGTGGTTACCAGGGTCTGAGGAAATAGGGAAATGAGGAGTTTGTGTTTAATGAGCATATAATTTAAGTTTGACAATATAAAAATGCCCTGGAGATTGTTTGCACAACAATAGAAATACACTTAACACTAGTGAACATTACACTTAGAACTGGTTAAGTTTGTCTCAGCTGAAGAAAATGCTCTGTATCTTAATAGGGTAGTAAGTCCACTGGTGAATATATTTGTTGAAATCATTTAACAGAATAGTTAAAATGTGTATAAATTAGACCCTAGTAAAGTAAATTAATTCTTTTAAAAAATGGGTCCAGACAATGTGGCTTAGCAATTGAGCATAGACCTATAAACAAGGAGGTCACAATTTAATTCACAGTGGGGGCACATGCCCTGGTTGCTGAGGGCTTGATCCCCAGTGGGAGATGTGCACCCCAGTGGGGACCTGCAGGAGGCAGAAGATGGATGATTTTCTTTCATCATTGATGCTTTTATCTCTCTCTCCCTCTTCCTTCCTCTCTGAAATCAATAAAGTAGTCTTAAATATATAGTCTTTAAAAGTTTAAATGGTTAAGTTGCTAAATTGAATGTTATGTGTCTTTTACCATGATTAAAGGTAAAAGTAAAAGTAAAACTGAGGGACAATGTTTTCTGCCCATTTCTGCACCTCTTCAATGGTTTCATGGATCTGCATTTTCCTTATACTCACTCCTATTTCTTAAATATGTAGAGGAATCTTTCCTTTCTCTCTGCATGATCCTTCCTTGGCCTGTAACATAGTAATATACATCATCTCCATTTACTGCTAGCCACTCTCATCAGGAGGTGAGCCTCCTCTTACTAGAGCAATAAAGCAATGAGTCCCTTTCCCTCTCCTCTCTCTCTCTTCCCTGATCCCTAATATACATCTATTTCCATCTTCCTCTGGGTCACAGTTGCTCTATTTCCTACATCCTGCCATATGGATATGATTTTTCCAGGCCCTGCATTGGATAGCTTAGTTCATTTCAACTACTTGAGTCAAGATGTGTTGTCCAGTTCAAGTCTTAATTACAAGAAAGTTGACTTTCTAAACATTATTTGACTCCTTGAGGCTATTTTTCAATGGGTTCAAAATCTGAAGAGGAGGGGCCATGATTAATTAACACCCTCAAACTCAATTCAGAAATCTGGATACTCATAGATCATTTTTTTGTTTTGTTTTGTGTCAACCTTGAATAACACAATCCAAATTTGATTCCCAAATTGCATAGCATGTTCTAGTAGGTAAGAATACATATAAGGCCCTTATTCAATAATCCTGCATGTGATTACCACTATCCTACCATCATTTGAAGTTGGTATCTGACTGAAAACAGTGTAAGGCCCCCCCTCACAGCTCTGAAATCTGTGTCAGGTGCAGAGGGGAGCTCCTGACTGTTTTTGATTGGCTGATTATTTTTACAATACAAAAGGGAAATGATGTTCTAAACCAGAGGTCCTCAAACTTTTTAAACAGGGGGCCAGTTCACTGTCCCTCAGACATTCCACACGTGCGCACTGTGGGTCCTGGACGAGTCGGCTGCTAAGCAGGACAGGCAGCGGCCGCAAAAACTGCCGGATAAATGCTTTCGGCAGGCCACATGTGGCCCGCAGGCCATAGTTTGAGGACACTTGTTCTAAACACTGCCCAATTGGGTCCTTCTTGACTTGGACAGATGTCACTCTTGATAGTTGGCAACATGATAGGGTTAAAAGAATGAACAACTGGGGATAAGAGATGCCTCATCTAAGTGACTTAGATGAGACATTCATCTAAATTTAATGAATTTAAGCATCAAATCGCTTGGCAAATTTCTCATCCTTTTGAGTCTCCATATTCTTATCTGTAAAATTATCTTTGCTTAGCGGGGTGATCATTTTGCAAGTTATATAAATGTCTAATCACTATGCTATGCACCTAAAACTAGTACAATGTTGAATGTCAACTGTAATTGAAAAATAACAAAATAAAATTAGGGTCTTTGCATTGATGCCTAAGCTGCCTTCTATTTCAAACATCCTCTTTGCTCTATGATTGAATTGTTTTCTCAGCAGAATATTAAGAGACAAAGGC